>NC_141239.1:31278795-31878795 GCF_054856555.1 Leptonotus elevatus | reverse complement strand
GCGTATATCTGCAATTCACAATGCTTTACTTTATTGCCAGCTTACAGCAAATTTGATGTGATTCCGACGCCGGGCCGCATTGTGTCAGGAAAGATTAATCAAACTCAGTGAACGGGAACAAAACAGATGGGCGGGATCAACAGGGGGAAAAAAAAATACACATTTGTATTTGTATTTGTATTGAATGCACCACCGGTAAGCTCGGACATGGGCAGTTTTTGTCCTATTCGTCTGGCGTGAAGTCTGGGTCATGTCACGTACACAGTTTTTTTTTTTTTTTTTTAATACTCATTCCAGGCGTGGGTGTTTGGTGCAAGCAAGCACAGGTGCATACTGTCTCTCAATATGTATTAATAGGTATTTCCCACCCCCACCCCCACTATGCCTTCCAGCAACAGAGTTTGCAACTCCCCAGCACAAATGTATCAACTGGAGGTATTCCGGCACTGACCCCTTTGCCACCGCAGCTGCGGGAGCTCCTCGGGCAGCGTCTTGGAGTTCTGGAGACGCAGCTGCTGCGAAAGGTGGCCGAGCTGGAGGAGGAGAAAAGCCAGCTTTACAACGAAACGGCGGCCCATCGCCAACGCACCGAGAATGCGCTCAATTCGCTACTGGAGAGGATCACAGAGTTGGAGAAAAGTAAGTCATACTGACGGATCTGTAAAAATGCTGCTCACTTTTAATGCCAGAGATATTTAGCAGCAATTAGTCAGTCCCTGTGCAAGTGGATGATGATGATGATGATGATGAAGAAGTTGTTAAAACACACTTTTTAAAGTATTCCTGAATGCCTATTCTCACGCTCACTCATATAGCAATCACTTTCAAGAAACAAAAACCGAATCGGTATAACTTGATCAATCTGGGAGCGTCTAATCCACAAAGCACACCCAGATGGGGACATTTATAACTAACTGCTGCCAACCAGATTGTGTCCTGGTGCGCCGGTGATTTTTGCGCGTATGTAAATGAGGTAATAAATATGGTAAAATGAGACTTATTGATAACGCCAACGCTAATAGCCACACAAAGTTTGAGTGACGCAAGCAATGTCTATTGAAGGCTGGTATAAACTTGGCATTATCAGTAGAAGCCTGTCCATGGCTGCATGACGATGTCTTTTCCATGTGCCAATCACCTGCCTGCCTGCGCAGGCTGAGCCGCCCGCAGTGAGCTCTATAGTTTGGGTAGGCAGGCAGTCGCAAATTGAGACGCACACACCAATTACAAATTAGTGTGTCAGCAGGCGAGTGTACACCGTATCCTAGGGTGACCATATTTTCATTTCCAAAAAAAGAGGACACTCAGCCCGACCTCGAGATACTGGATACTCAAATACAAGATGCCATACATTCAAACTATTTTACCATATGTCTCCTCTGTATAAGTAGAAAATAGAAAGAAAAAAAAACATTACTCTCTTTTGAAGTCTTACATTTTTTGCTACGCAATCTTTTTTAATTTAATTTTATACTTCGAGCGGGGTTCGTACCCATCGCCTCCGGTGCGGCAGCTCAACACTTGCCACTCAGCTAAAGTTCTGGGCCACCGTCACAGCCAGTGCACAGTCTGCCAGGCATGGTAAACGTTGCAGTGCACTCCGTCTGCCATATGCTGCACAACGAAAAACGGACAATTTCAAACCTGCCTAGACGCCCGGAAAGAATGTAATAAAGTGAATATCTCCCTGTAACACAGCCTAATTCCTCACAAATTCAAGCTAGCAATAGCAATGCCAAAAACCATGTAAAGTGAAACAGCCAGTTAATCGAAGTACATCCACAAAGCCAGTCGGAAAAGGCCTTCTCCTGGTTGGGGGTGAGATCCTGCCCCAAGTGGAGGAGTTCAAATATCTTGGGGTCTTGTTCAGGAGTGAGGGCAGGATGGAGCGGGAGATCGACAGGCGGATCGGTGCAGTGATGCGGACTCTGTATCGGTCCGTTGTGGTGAAGAAGGGCGAAGCTCTCGATTTACCGGTCGATCTACGTTCCTACCCTCACCTATGGTCACGAGCTGTGGGTCGAAATGAGTTTCCTCCGCAAGGCTCTCCCTTAGACAGTGGTAGGCAAACTCGATGTTTCCCTGCTCCGACGCAGCTGATTCCAATCAACAGGATTGTTATCAGGCTTATGCAGAGCTTGTTGATGAGCTGATCATATATCAGCTGTGTTGGAGAAGGGAAACGTCCGAAACCTGCATGACTCCAGCCCTCGAGGACCCAGTTTGCCCACCCCTGCCCTTAGAGATAGGGCGAGAAGCTCGGTCATCCGGGAGGGACTCGGAGTAGAGCTGCTGCTCCTCCACGTTGAGAGGAGCCAGTTTAGGTGGTTAGGGCATTTAGTTCGGATGCCTCCTTGACGCCTCCCTGAAGAGGTGTTCCGGGCATGTCCCACCGGCGGGAGGCCCCGGGGACGACCCAGGACACGCTGGAGAGACTATGTCTCTCGACTGGCCTGGGAACGCCTTGGGTTCCCGCTGGAGGAGCTGGTTGAAGTGGCTGGGGAGAGGGAAGTCTGGGTTTCACTGCTAAAGCTGCTGCCTCCGCGACCCGACCTCGGATAAGCGGTAGAAGATGGATGGATAGATGGATGGATTCTCCAGAGTAGCGTCATCTTACCGCCGTACTGCACATTAAGTGTGTTTTGAATTCACGAATGCACTGTGCGAACGTACGTTCGCATAGGAATAATACAGCGACGTAAAAAGGCTGCGTAGCGATCTGCCTATTTGAGTAAAGGACTTTTCTACTGGGAAAGTGACTACGCATGCGCGAACACACATCGCTACGCGGACAGGGCTGGGAAAAGCACAGTAGCGGTGTGCCTTCAGGAGGATAATTATTTTGCTTGCACGCCAGACGAAGTAATGAGTCATTTTTAATTGAGGTATGAAAATCACCAAATAATGTCACATTAAACCTATAGGTAGTGTAGGCTTTCTGAAATGAAATAAATAATTTAATAAAAAATAGAAAAAGCCAAACGGTTTCAACTTTCATTTCAGCCTGGGGCAGGCAGTGCTCACCATGGAGCGAGCTGTCATTTTGCGACGTTATCCCACATGACATGACGTTGCCCAAGCTGATGGGTGATCGCAGAAGAGGGCATTTGTATTTTATGCACATTAACGGCATGAATGAATGACGTCATATTCCTCATCTCCGCTCAGCACAGCTTAATGGCGCTTAATGAGGAAAATGCTTATGTCCATACACTGTCTACTCACAGTCCTGCTTTTCCGAACTCACGTTATGATAATTTCACCTTTCTCTCAGCTGCTGCTGGTATTATTCTGGTGTTCTTGGTGCAAATCCTGCATTAGTCTATCATGTGTTCTAAACTACACTCAACTGTCAAACTTTATGGGCATGTTTGCGCCGGTATATAATTGGAGCAAGATCGGATAGGATGTTAAGAGCAAGCAAACTGCACGTGCAAATGAAGAGCAATTTCTAGCGCTATAAGCGGACGCAGTGCATTCTTAGTGGATTTGGCCCATAGTGCATGTTTTGTGTTATGCTAACTCGTTTTGAAGTAATTACAGCATTTTATAGCTGTGATATCCTTCGGCAAAGAATATCAGCGCTTGTTGTGCGCACCTATGAATTGTCAGCCGGTTTACAACAGCTCTGTAAACGTTTTCCTTAATTTGTATTTTCCATCATATTTTAGCATAGTGCTTAACCATTTGCATTACTACAGCATATTAGCCTTGATTTTTAATTTAGCATAGAACATCGTTGGCACTATTGGACTTGCTCCTTGCCACAATGCTACAACTGGCGTCCTAAATGGAGAGGACTAAATGGGGCAGGAGATTTGAACCATTCCTTCTGTTTGTGTGTTACTCACCAATAGACAAACCAAGGGCTGTTGGTAAACTGCAGTTGTTTATTTACATTCAAACTTCAGCTTGCGGCCAATGTGCAACATCATCCACACTGATCACGAGGTTACTATTTCAGCAACTGTTCCGGGGCGGCTTTGATCTTGTTCCTCTCATTCATCTACAACTTCACGCAACATCCAGGGTTCACCAATTGCAGTCCTCGACGTCCGGAGTTTTAGCTGTTTCCACCCACTAATATAATCAGCTCATCATCATGCCTGTTAACCATCCTGACCTTTAGTATCAGGTGTGTTTGTAGGTGGAAACATCTAAAACCTGCAGGACTCTGGACCTTGAAGACCATAATTGGTGAACCCTGATAACTGTGAACCTCCTCTATGTCAATCTGAAGGAGGATGCTCTTGTACATTTTAAAGGTGGGGTCTTAAGTTTTGACCGTTTTTATTTGTATACAAACAATTCGAAACTGACTCCTCCAAAGGCTAAACGCCCCCCCCCCCCCCCCCCCCACACACACACTCTTATTGTCAACATTGTTCCTGCCTTGAGTGATGTGCCCCCTGCTCTGTGATTGGCTGGAGGGGTAAACATTGACTTTCCGCCCAGAAACGTCCCTCTTATGGCAAAACACAACAAAATGACCAAATACAGGCTGGGGGGTGATGACAAAATCACCACCACATATTAACAGAAGCCCAGAGGTGTTGATTGAGAAGGATTTCATGTGTATACATCAAGTGTTTATGAAGTGTTTATTTCTGAGTGAAAATGTAAGACCCCACCTTTAATTAAAAATGCATTATTAGTAGTGCTGTCAAAGTTAAAGCATTAATTGATTAATCACAAAAAATGATCGCATTAATCAGGAATTAACGCAGATTAATCGCACTATTTATTTTGACCATAGATTATCCTTTAGCATGACAGCGGATGGCTACGTTTAGCACAGGTTGTGTTTGAGCAATAACATAATTTCATGAATTAAAGTAAAGCATTTAATGAATGTTTGCGTATCACATTTAAAATATTTGTTCATGTCAAAATATCGGGGTCATTTTTTTCCGTTTTAAATTATGCAAGTAATTAACTGATTAGAAAAAGAGGAGGATGAGCGTGTGCAGTGGATCAAAAAAATGTTGAAGACGTCCTCATAACATTAAATGTCAAAAAGAATTAACACACAACTGGTGCTCTTCAAATTTTAAGGGGGGAAAATGTAGATAAAAAAGGCTTTTTTATTAAGCGATTAATCGTGATTGATCAAAATTCTAAAATGTGATTAATCTGATTAAAAAATGTAATCGTTTGACAGCTCTAATTACTAGGCTATATTCATTGTTTCATACGAGTATTTTTCTACAGCTGCAGTGGCTTCGTAATGCTATTGAAGCAAAGTTTGGTTGAGTAAAACGGATAAAACATATATTTAAATAAGTCTAATGAAAGTCTGCTAGCTTAATGCTAACATATAATGGAAAACCCCATAGACGAGCTAATGTAAATTAGCAAAGCTGTTACGGCACTTATGAGACGTCAAACAAATGCTACTTTATTGCACACCGAGCAGCAATATATACAAACAACAGAGTACTGACAAACATATTGTATATCCTCGCTGCTCTGTGAAAGCAAATAAATATAACTGTTACTTTTTTCAGGGCTTCTTCTGGTTGTTAATTATCTCGCATATTGTCAGTACTGCCAAGGATGTTGTGGTACAACACGGAAGGCGCACAAGTCTTAAGTCGTACTTGCCTGTAGGCTAACACAAATTGCTTTAACCTTGGCACAAGTCGGCTTTTTTGTCCCTCTGACATTGTCACTTAAAGCTGAGCATTATCATAAAGGCAGAATTCGTCATACATCTTTTGTATTGGTTTTCATTAGATTGCACAGGTGCACAGTATGTGTCAGTGAAGAGAGACTGAGCGGCAATTCCTTGTGTAAGATGGGACAACAAGCTAACGTCATTAAAAAAAAGATGATTTTAGAAGTTGACACATTGCTGTGGCTGAGAGGCACAAATCTTTTAAAAATGTTCAAATGATATTATAATTGCATTTTATATGCCTCAATGGGCGCCCACTGAGGTTTGATGTATTGATTCAGTGAAAGCAATTTCTCCCAAAAAGCTGAATACATAAACACATCCACCTGAAATAATAATAGTGTCAAGTCAAATTTTTGTCTCCGCACCAGGGAGGACACACGATTGTTTCTTTACAAGTGTTTGTTTTTTTCTTTCTTTTTTTTTATAGTGAAGACCTTGTAATGTTTCGAATTTGTGATTCAGTGCTACTAAAATATGCATCATATTTTGCCGTAGCAACCTCATACATTACACATTATTTTGGCAGATTTTATAGCTCATATTCTCCTCTTTTATTCTCATTTCTCACTTATGAGCCTTCCAGTCTGCCCCAATGATGCTCAGTCAACATTCATATTTACCGCATGTCTTACTCACTTTCTTATTCCATGTCTTATAAATTCTTAACTTGTGTAAGTTTGATTTTTCCTGCATAACTACTCAATATTTCAGCATACTCTTGGCTGTAACACAGACCTTAAATTTTGGAATCCCTAAGTGAACTAATGTTATTTATTTATTTTATTTTTTTGTATCTGACAAGTAAAGCATTTGTCAAATCACAAACAACACCACAGCAAGTACACCTGCACAAAACATGAAAATCTGTCACTACATGTGAGAGCAAGGCTTTTGTACAAAAGAATACTGGGATTGAAATGCCTTGATTTTTTTTAATTTGTGCGTCCCAGATCAGAAATACTTCACAAAATCAAACAACAGAGATTAACAAACCAAATTTATGCAACATTAACAACATACTATTTATCCTAATTATCTAAAAAATAAATATATTTTGAAATATTATTATTTTATATTGAATGGGTTTTTTTGTCTTTGAGGAAAGTTGAGATGCAATGATTACAATACAATACAATACATCAACATCTCAATGATTATCAAATTAATCAAGTCAAGTCAAATTTATTTATATAGCCCTTAATTACAAAAGAGTCTCAAAGGGCTTCACATGCCCACAGTTGACAAATATTAACGAATCAACAACTAGTTTGATAATTGACTAATCAATTAGAAACCCTGTTGAACCTAAATGTGTCCAAATCCTCGGAATTGGAGCCTCTCAACAGTAAATATTCTCTGGTTTCTGTAGTCCTCCATTAAAGCAGAAACTTTGGTTTTGCAAACATCTGCTTTGACTTATTAAACAATGATCAACATTTTTGATGATTTTCTAATTTATGTTATGGAACAAACCAGGAACTGAATCATAGTCAATTTATTTATCAAAGGGATTAAAATTATTTATTTTATCCAATTCATCATCAAAAAAAAATAATAGATTAATCGATTAAAAAAATAATCATTGTTTTCAGCCCTAGAGGAAGGTAATGTGCTAGTGTCCTCTATGCAGTTGTCACTCTGATAACCAATTTTAATTTAAGCAGCAGGTTCAAACCTGCTGTAAATGTTCCCATTCATTTTATCTCCTTGTTAGCAAACAGCAAAGTTGGGCGGAACGTACTGAAATACTGAGCAGTTGGCCAGTAAACAATTTGGAAAGGTCAAAAGGTTATAGGTTCATCCTAAATTGACCCAATTTGTCCTCAGATAACAACGCCTTCAAGTCACCTGAGGACTTCAAGGTGTCCCTCTCACTGCGCACCAATTACCTGTACGGACGCATCAAGAAGAGCCTCCCCGAAATGTACGCCTTCACCGTCTGTATGTGGCTCAAGTCCAGCGCCAGTCCTGGGATCGGAACCCCCTTCTCATATGGCGTACCAGGCCAAGCTAACGAGATTGTGCTGATCGAATGGGGGAACAACCCCATTGAACTGCTGGTTAATGATAAGGTAGGAACGGCATATTGTTTTCTCATCAGGGAAGCCATGTTCTCTTATTACGTCCTGGTTATTTGAACCCCTCTGGCTGCGATGATGCTAATGATCGTAGCGATGCTCATTAAAAGTGTGCATGCTTGCTTGTTGTATAGTACCGTGCGAACCATTGAGCACAACAGTGATAAAGGAAAGTCTCTGACCTTCAGCAGTGATTATATAATTAGCATCTTCTGAACATTTCATACAACTGACCCACATTCCGCATTGGCTCCACAATAACAGTAATTCATTAGAGAATCGCTGTGCTAATTTAAGGGCATCTTCCGTGTTTTTCCCCCCCTTCCTGTAAATGCTAATACGGCAGCTAGTCATATAATCTCTTAATGCAGCCAAACTAGAGATAGTTTCATATATGCTCATAAACACTACTTTTATTTTAGGGGTGGGAATTGTAATACAAGTAAGTCATTCAAAATAAAAGCTGATACAATACAATACAGCAGCCGATGTACTGTTTTGGAAGTAAATGTCTAAAAAGTGGGACTAGTAGTACAGTACATGTTTCTTTCCTAGTAGAAAATAAGACATCCAATTTGTTTTTTTGTTTGTTTTTTAACGGTCAGTATTTAATAAAAAACAGAATACAAATAATTATTCTATAAATTTAGGCTTAACAGTTAACAGTGTTTCCATAAATATCACATCAGTGCTACATTTCATTGACATTTGACATCGAAATTGGCATAATTCAAAGTAAAAACTTTATTTTCATTCAACTCAAAACCTAAACTTTTGCAAATACTGTATATGTGGTCGAGAATGAAAAATAAGGTATTTATGAATATTTAATGCTATATAGTCCTTCAGCAAAGATAAATTGTTAAGAAAAAGAGATACAATGCAACTGTGAGAACTCAAAATGTGCAAACAAACACAAACAACATTGCTGATAAAAAAAAAAAATCACAGTGTACTACTCATTAACATACTGTACTTTTGACCTTTCACATTTCACATTTCACATTTCCATTCAAATTCGTTGACGCTGCCTCTGCAGCATGGAGCTAATTTTGGCAGTTTGATTTTGTTTTGTACATAGTAGAAGGTTTCCTATACCGGAGAAAGAAAAGTGTTCTTCCCCTGCTGTTTTGCTTACATTGGTGGGGCTGCTAAGGCGCAGTCAGTCAGCTCTCCTCGCTGCTTTCCCTCCGTCATGCATTATACATGCACTCAAGTCAGACAGATGAGAGGAAGATGGTGCGAGGAAGGGTGGCAAATATGAGACCCCAAAAAAGGAATTGCTAAGGGCTGCAGAGCTTTGGGGGTCGAGGGGAGAAGGGTTCAGAGTGCTGACAGAGGATGAACAAAAGGAAGTTATGATAGATCAGACAGATAGATGAAAGACGGTGAAAACGAATAACGTCATCATGTGTTAACAAGCTCCACTCCACTGGGCCAGGTGGTTTCTACTGTATATGATATATGATCATATGCAAAATTACATAGAAAGCACAAAGACACCTCAACAGTATACAAAGCTTTGTGGTCGTGTCTCTATAGAGCGTGTTAGTTGTCCTAATACCTCAAGGTTTGTTTTGTGTTAGAACATCACTGGAATGCTGTATCGCACGGCGGCCTCATTTAACCAGCACGTGTAACTGCCAGGGCTTTAATCCGCGATGGGTTCAGTCAGTCTTGTACTACATTAACATGGTGTTCAGTTGGAAATGAGAGCGAGACAGAGAGAGAGAGAGAGAGAGGGAGGGTGGTGGGGTTGCTTTGTAAATCGGCTGTAATCTGAAAAAGCATTCACCAAACAATTTGGCATATCTATCAGAAATAGTGTTGTGCTTATGACCACATGATCTGCAGGACCAGGACTCACAGAGACCAAGACTTTTCACAGTCAAGACCAAGACAACCCGAGACAGAGTCAATATCAAGACTGTGACAAGGCAAGACTGGATCAAGCCAAACCCAAGACAAGACCAAAATCGAGACTAGCCGAGACCAATGTTGAGAATAACGGCGTTAAAGTATAACGGCGATAATTTCGTAGTAATGGAGTAATCTAATTAATTATGTTCCCCATCGGAGCAATTCCGTTATCGTTACTGTCAATGTAATGTCACCAGGCTTGGGGAGTAACGGAATACATGGCCGTTACGTAATCAGATTACAATTTTTTTTTTAACTGTATTCCGTTAGTTACAGGAAAAAACATGTAATCAGATTACAGGTACATTTATTAAAAACGGGGATTACTTCGAGGATTACAATTTCTACGATGAGAGAGAGTGTGAAAGAGAGCAAGCGAGAGAGAGAGACAGAGAGACACAGAGAGAGAGAGAGAGCGCATGCACGCCCGCGCGAGTGGGACCGTTGCTACATGTCGGGGAGGTGGGGGACGAACGAACTGACTAGTCGTGTCCTCCACACGTGGGCAGTTTGAAAAAGCTTCACGGACGGGAGGAGGAAATGGCGACCGGTATTCACTGGAACTTACTCATGTTGCTGAAGGAACGAAAGTTTGAGCTGAGACTGAGAGTCCAGCGGCATGCTACGCGCTGTAGTTTCTTGCTAACTAGCCCACTAGCCTACAACCTTAATGTCAGTTACACCTTCCAAACAAATCTTCCTCCCATCAATTCACTATTTAAACATTATACACAACATATACACGGCTAAACTTGCGACTGGGATAAAAATAAATTTTGCACTTGATGTCACGCATCATCATCTTCATTGGATGACTATCTATCTATCTATCTATCTATCTATCTATCTATCTATCTATCTATCTATCTATCTATCTATCTATCTCCTACATGCTTTTTAATTACACAAAGATTTTTGCTATTTGTAGGCTGTTGGACCCTATCACCCGCAAATAGCAGGGACACATTGTATAGAATATATATTGTGATAATATTTAGTTTTATTTTGTCTTCATGAGCATACTCGGTATTGGAGTAATCCAAAAGTAATCTAAAGTAATCAAGTTACATTATTTTAATATTATGGTACTTGGATTACGTTACTAACTACATTTTTAGCAGGTAACTTGTAATTGTAACGGAATACATTTTAAAAGTAACCCTCCCAACCCTGTGCGTCACGTTGCGTAAACATGCACGATTTGCTTCCAGCAATGTGATTTGCTGTTTAAGATGTCAGCAACTCAAAGGATAGAGAAATATCATAGTTACTTTAGTTACTTGGCTGAGTAACTACTTTTACAAGGCAGTAACTGCCTTGCTAACTGAATTACATTTGGAAAGAAGTAATTTGTAACTATAACTAATTAAATTTTTAGGGCATCTTACCCAACACTAGCCTAGACCATGACGCGACCAAGACCGTAATGTTGAATAGTTAAAGGGAAGTCCAGTCAAAACTTTTTTCTACAATAATATGTTCCATGCACTCCCACTCCATGACCAAGACAAGACCAAGGCTTTCGCAATTCGAGTCTGGGACAAGTAGATCAAGATAAAATTATGGGCAATTCTTTCCTATCTTTGTTGTGTGTGTTATATGATTATACTCGATGAAAGTCTATCATTTTAATGCCCGAGCATCCTACATACATTTCTACATATGCCCAGCGATAAGTTGGCGACCAGTCCAGGGTGTACGCCACCTCTGGACCAAAGTCCGCTGAGGTAGGCTCCAGCACACCCGTAACGCTTGTGAGCCGATGCGATATAGAAGATGGATGAACAGAATCACAGGCTGTGAAGTCATTCTTTCAAAATGCTAATAAAGAGATCAAGTCTAGTGTTGCGCTATCCTCAGCGGGCCGTGATGTCTCGGCGTTAGGTCGTCGTTTCACTTTCATCCATGAGCAAAGCATGAGGACACAGTTTTGCTGCTGGCAGACTGACTGCTTTGAAAACTCCTTCATTCCTTCATGCCTTCATGCATTTTGTGTCACCTGGGTAATGTATATTTTATACTGCCGGCTCATCTGGAGAATTTGCACGCCGTCTTTTGAAGCCCTCCCCCCCAGTCCTTTAAATTGGTGTCCTTGTTACTGGTGCGACAATTAGGTGCACATCTTTCATCTTGACACGCGTTCTTCTCGAACTCGTGTCCAGGTGGCACAGCTTCCTCTTTCGGTGAGTGACGGGCGCTGGCACCACATCTGTATCACCTGGACGACCAGAGACGGCTTCTGGGAGGCTTACCAGGATGGCGAGCGACTCGGCACCGGGGACAACCTGGCCCCCTGGCACCCAATTAAATCTGGAGGGGTGATCATTCTGGGCCAGGAGCAGGTGAGAGCTTTACAGGAGCTTACACTGTAGGCGGCAAGCATGTGTGTGTGTGTGCGTGGTGTGTATGTGTGTGTTTTCCATGTACCAGTAAGATCCCAGAGGGCATTTTCCTTCTGGATTCAGCGCCCACGGTGCAGTGCAGCGGGGATAAGGGTGAAGTCGCTCTTCTCACGCTATTGTGTTCCTTTTAAGTATTACCTCATTCATTTGCTGTGAAGATGAAGCATTATGTCATTTTATTAGCGGGTAAGCTCGATGACTAATTTGCTTTCATAATTTTCTGTGAGACGTTCATCCATATTAGATTATGTTTGGCTTTAGAGCGCATTCAAAGGGAGATAGCTGCATAGATTGTGATTCATTTAGGGAGCTCAATGGTGAAGGAGAGTTAAATGAAAAACAAGTACAGTGGTACCTTGGAGTTTAAAAACAATTCGTTCCTGTGAAGTGTTCAAAGTTCGAATTGTTCAACCTCCGAAACGTTTTTCCCCATAGGAAATAATGTAAATGCAATGAATCCGTTCCCAAGCTCCAAAAACTGAAAATTCCTATTTATGTAAAAAAAGAAAAGAAAACATGTGCACCCTGTACAGTATTTTAAACAATAAAAAATACCTTACCTTTTTTGTTGTGGTGTGATGGCATCAGTGGATGAAAAATGCTGTGTTAATGCATGCTTTAGTTAGGTGCTGAGTCAGTGTATTTTACATTGGGCATATTGTTAGACTACTAAGGGGTCCTTGTGCGCTGTTTGGCGCCAGGCACATTGTTGAACAACGAAGGGGGTTCCTTGTGCAGTATTTACGGAAGTAGTCACAGTAGTTTTCTGCCACTGGAACTGCTATCTTTATTTGGGCACATGCTGAAGAAAATTTTCGTGGAAAAATCTAAATGTACTCGCGAATGTACGGAGCACCTCCGGGAGTATTCTCCCGCTCTGACTGGAAATGAGCAGCGCTTCGTCTCCAGTACCGCAACGTGAGCATTCGGCATCGCTCGGCTTCACTCGGCTACCCGATCAAGGTACATTCAGCTTTGCTTGGTTTGCTTGGGTGTTCAAACTCCGAGAATGAGGTCAAACTCCGAGTCATTTTTTACTCAGAATTTTGGGTCGAAGTCCGATTTGTACGAGTTCCGAGACGTTTGAACTCCGAGGTTCCACTGTATAGTGAGAGAGTGATCTGTGAACTAGTTTATTTTTATTTTTATGGAAATTCTTTAGGATCGAAAGGAACAAAATGTATTAATAATACTCCACAAAATCACGTCCTCTAAAGCAGTGATTCTCAATTTGTTAATCCATATTTTTCAGGAACCAAGGGACCATAGTTTACAAATGAAATAATTACATTGATATTTGACCCAATTATAAGCATATGAGCAAATTGCATTGGATTTTCCCTGTTGAGTTGAATTTAGTATCAAATACACAATCTGGACCAAGTTCAAATTTAACTCATTTGGTCCCAAAAACGTTCTATTTTAAATAGTACCATGGTCCGAAAAACATATTTTATACATAAAAAAATAATAATTATGCTAGAGCAGGGATGGCAAACTCCGGCCCTCGAGGGCTGGAGTCCTGCAGGTTTCAGAGGTTTCCCTATTCAAACTGCAGCTGAATCCAATTAACAGGATCGCTATCAGACTTATACAGAGCTTGATGATGAGCTGATCATGAATCAGTTGTGTTGAAGAAGGGAAATATCCAAGACCTGCAGGCCCTTGGTCCTCGAGGACCAGATCTCGCCATCCCTGTGCTAGAGCATACAGAAGGCTTTGATGCAGTCTCTGACCTGAATAGGTCGCTTAAAGCAATGGTAGTTATTACAAAAAATGGCCAGCAGGTGGCAGCAGAGTATAAGAGATCAAACAGGGCCATGTTGCAACAAGCTCTTTCACCCAGTGTTTTCAACAGGTTTGTGAATAATGATGAAACATAGCTATATTCTATTGCTAATTCCTGCAAAATGAAAACAGATACAAATATACTTTTTTTCCTGATGAAAGAAGAGGCTAATCTTTCTTTTCATACGTTCCGTGTTTTTATAGCAGTAGAACACAATATTCTGTGGGCCTAGCAAAATCAGTCAAAATCCAGTTAAACAGCCGGGAGCGAAGGGGGTTGCTTCAGTGAAAATAGCTGGGAATGAATGAGTTAAACTTTGAAATGCTATGTTCGCATTTCTTCAACCTGGACAAAAATAATGAGTCTGTGATATTTTCCCGGGAGACAACTCTCATCTCGTTACTCGAAGGACTCATAATTTAGTGTCCTCATTAGTCAAGGTGCCATTCTTCATTCTTGATCTTAAACTGTAAAACTCTACAGAAAAAAAAATACACAGACAAACGAAAAGTCAAAGAGAATTCATTCCTATGAATGAGTCTGCTGATGTTTTCCTAAGCTTGCATCATGCCATCTAATCTTGTGCTTCTCCTTCTGCGAAGGACATAGTTGGAGGTCGTTTCGACGCCACCCAGGCCTTCGTCGGCGAACTGAGCCAGTTCAACATGTGGGACCGAGTATTGCGATCCGTGGACATCGTGGGCCTGGCCAACTGCTCGGCATACATGCCTGGCAACGTTGTCCCTTGGATAGACGCCAACGTGGAAGTATTCGGCGGGGCAAGCAAAGCTCCTCTGGAGATATGCGAGGACCGTGCGTTTGATTCCTAATGTGAGGAGACATCGGAATCGAAAAAAAGCCAAGTATTCTTGTTCATTGTGCAAAAGCAAAGGGGACATGCATATTTGATATTGTGCGGTCACTCCAAGATTCACATGTGTTGGCTTAAACGTGTCTGTCCAGTCTTAATCATGGAGAAGACTTCACACTGGTGACCATGTGGAGAAGATACGTTGTTGACATTCTGGGCCTGATTTACTAATTTGCGCATGCAAAAACAGGCGCAAATTTGATTGCTCACACCAACAGATGTGGAAGCTGATCGACTAACTTGGGCGCACCTTGGATTGCATCTGCCTTATCGGTAAAATTGAAGCACAGCTAATTGGCTTGTCCTAGAAGGAGTATGGAAATTGATTTAGCTTGGGCAATAAGATTCATCAAACCTGAGACGAATTGCAATGGCTAATTTTGCATATTTGCAGCGCATCTGAAAAGCACTTGCAAACTAACATGTACAACAGTGTGAGAATAGCACAGGCAAAATGAGAGACGGCGGGAATAACCTTCAACTTGTGTAATCATTTTTGAAATGCCAGAAACAAAAATTATCACAGCGTTACATCTATCGATTGTAATTTTGAGTGTCTGATATGGAGCCAGTCACAAGAAGAAGTCATGCCATATCGCCTATAACAAAGCTTCTTTCAACTCTGTATGTTTCAATTGGTGCTATTCGCTCCCTGAGCAGTTTTTCAGGTGTGCTGTCCCAAGTTTTAAACACAATGTTATACAGGATAGGCAGTGTGTCAGGAAGGTTTCAGGACTGGTGTCACAAAAGATATTTGAAACCCAAACAGCTTTTCTACTTGGAAGTAATCCCCTGGAGTCTAACACACGTTCCCAGCCTTCTCTGCCGCTACTTCATTGTGGAAGTCTTCAATACAGTCCCCTTTGATGACCTCCTCAGGCTTGAGCAATAGGAAAAAAAATATGACGGAGGATTCAGAAGGTTGCTTTGTTCTTCGCGGCTAGCAAATGTCAGATGCTCAGGGCATTGTTAGCAAGCACGTTGTCATGGTGAAACAGCCACGAGTTGTCCTGCACTTGGCTAGTCTCGATCTTGTTGTAGATATTCTGGTTTATCGTCTGGCCTACATTGAAGGGAAAACTTAAAGTTTGCAGTTTGAGTTTGAAATATGTCTTTTTTTACTTCAGTCCTGGAGCCTGTATACACCATTTCTACTCCTCGTGTATCCACTTTGGTGTAGTTAAATCCCACAAAACATGGCCTTTACGTGGTTGCTGGCTTCTCCAAAATTATCAAAGTGATAGTATCATTTCAGTTTGTCTCAGTGTGTAAAGGCCTCTTTACACCAATTTGACGTCGGAAATTGGGAAGTGGCCGGACGTCGTTATAGGCTGTAATGTATAACACATCGTCATAACGTTGGAACCGTTGGCGTAGTATCTGGTGGCCATTTCCGGCCACTCAATTCAACATGTTGAATCAGCATCAGACCGTCGTGACATTTTATCACTCTGATTGGCTGTTAGCGAATCAGCGCACCGGGCAAATTCTGAACACAGATAAACAGTAAGCGATGGAAAGCCTTTACAATTTCGCTCATTTAGCACATTATCACTCTACATATTTGGACATTTGGTCTGTCTGGACCAAAGACCTAGAAGATGAATTCATCACTACGATCGAATGAGTGATGAAAGCCAGAATATTGCAAGACATTGAGGCATAAGTCGATATACCGGGTAGGAGAGGATGGACTGGCCAGCAATTACTATTCGGCGTTCGTCACCGTAGGAACTGTGCACGGCAGCCGACGACATGCGCCGATTAATATTTATCGATGGGGTGGGACGCCGACCACCAGCCTGAAATGCCCGTTCACGAAACTCATGAAATTCCTGATGATGTCTTTCACTATCCAGTATCTTACTGCGTGCTGCACTACCCTACCCTCCAGCCTACAACCCCTTTCCCGGTAGAATCTTGGATGTCTAATGGGACCCGGGAAGGTGCCTTGTGCTCAGCCTCCCTTCACCGACCTCCGCTGGAGCTCTGGGCGAGCTACCATGGGCCGGTGCTCGACCTGAGTCTTTGCTGTAGCAAGCCCGAATAAGTGCTCCTTGCCTGTCCCACTTCAACACATGCTCTCCTTCTAACTCTGGAGCTCGAAACCTTCCGAGTTCCCCCCGCGACCCGCACTCCAAGTGGCCGAGAAGGTGTCTCATGCTCAGCTCAAGGCTTCTTGACTATCACTGCCTCTAGCGAGAGTCTCGTAACCGGCTGCTTTCCGTGCAAGCAAGCCAGAGTTGCCAGATATTGTGTCAAATATTCCCCACAATGTAAACCGTTTGCTTTGCTGTAATTCAGGAGATTAGCAGGAGAAATGGCTGATTGGGAGCCATGTTGGAGAAATCAAATCGGGAGATCCTCTATTACACAAGTTGCCAACAGCACATGCAATCTGACATCATCTGATCATTTAAGATCCGCTATTTGGGATTTTGTAGCATAATCTATTAGTGTGAACACACAATTTAGCGCCCGCAATTTGAGATCTTAGTAAATCAGGCCCCTTATGTTTTCTCTTCTTTCATTTGACTCCTCATGCATTTCTTACACTGACAATGCTGCACTGTGTGCGTCATGAGTTCTGCGCTCCAGCCGGCTTTCAAGTGTTGCGGAAATATTATTCCCGCGTTAAACTGTGCAATGTTGCACGCTTTGAAGAGCGGGAGAAGGTGTTAAGAAGTTTGCGGCATTATTATTGTGAAGCATTGCAATGCGGCTGATCAGCCATATTTAATGCATGAGCCTGAGCAAGGAGTGGAAGATTGGGAAAGACAGTGCATGCCTTATTTTAGTCCATAGTGTGTATGTGTGCAAAACAAGGGAGAGTGTGGACATTACGTAAACGAATGTCTTGCGTGTTAAAATACCAGCGATTACCAGCGAGGGAGGACATTTTCATTCTTGTAAATCTACGCTTAATACCTCTCTGCCCCTTGAGCAGCTGCCATATCCCAAACAGCTTTATATGGACGCTTGCGTTCAGGTTAATAGCGAATAGCCGACAGCTGCCCAGAACCGGCTAAAACCCGGCGGTGGACGGCTGCCGACATGCCATAGGGGACAGCGAGGGATTGACCAGAAAGGCCAATCTGTAATTCCTCCATCATGAAGTACAGTGGTACCTTGATTTATCAGTTTCAATCACAAGTATCCCAAATTAGCATTTCCCATTGAAATGAATGGAAATAACACTAATCCATTCCAGGCCCCCCTAAAATATGTAACATTTCTAATGAGAAAATAGCATTATATTATTAGAAATAACATTATTGAGTAAAATGTAAAGAATTAAACCAATTTTGCATCATGATTTCATACTTCAACCAACATTGATTTCTTTAAAGATTTATAAAACAACTACATCAATGCTAGTTTCATTTGCTCGCCAGTGGTGTTAACATTAAGATAGCAAACTTTCATAAGGCAAAGGTTTGGTTTGGTTTGGTTAAATACACCAAGTGTCATTCTTGTTTCACACGTCACCATTGAGTGCCAGAGGCTTCCTTGTATGTCAAATTTGTGCTCACTAGACAAATCAAAAAGCAGCTTGTAAGTCAAGATACCACTGAAACTATGTCTACAATATGAATGGATGTGGATGTTTGTTTGTTTTTCAAAGCTGGAATGAATCATCATTGATCCAATCTGCATTTTAAATATGAGCAGCATTCTATGGACGTTATGAATGTCGAATTGTAACGCACTCATGCTATATTTTGGGAGGTGGGATAGACCCTACAGAGATTTTAGCACCGCTTAGTGCATAAATGGAATACAGTAAAACCCCACATATTCACAGTTGTGTTTTTGTGCTCAGGCCAAAGACCTGTCTAATATAAAAATACTGCTTTATTGCCCTCTTGTGGCATCTTTTTGGGTGAGTGTCAATAACTCGCGGACTTTCACTATTTGCCAATAGCAAGGAATCACTATAGTTTTGCAGCTTCATTTTTGTTTGTACTTTTGTTTTTACTAAAACTCGGCTGCCTTTGAGGTTAATCTGAGGCAAGAAGATATAAGACAAGAATTTTCTTTTTCTTTGTTAAAATTTTCGGTGCTGTCCCTTGGCAGTCAGGGGTCACCACAGCGAGTAACTCGCATGATACTTTTGGCACAGTTTTTAGGCCGGAGACGTCAGAGATGAGGTTTTATTTTTTATCGCTGTGTCCTTTCATTAATGCTTGTGTCTATATTTGTTAATTAATATTATGTGGGAGTATTAGAATTTGAAAAGAAAAAAATACGGGTAATGAAAATGATGAGAAAAAAGTTCAGAGAAGAAAATTGTAACTTCACAAAAAAAATTATATTCATTAAATGAAATCATATTTTATATTATGAGAATAAAGTTATAACATTACAAATAAATAGAAAGAAAATAAACCATGTTTTTAAAAAAATGAAATCAGACTTGATTGCGAGGGTAAAAGCAATAATTTCAATAAATTATCAATTTGTTACAGAAACTAAAATCCATATGTCAAATAATAATTATATTATTCTCATAATATTATTACTTGATTCTTGGTGAATTTATATTTTTGTCTTTTCAATGTATCTTAAATAATCGTCAGCAGGATTTGATGCAGTATCGCATGAGACAGCGCAGAATGTTTAAAAAGGGTGTTCACTGTTCAGTCACCCGAGTAAAGATTGTAGGATTTGCCACCATTTTGTTTGTCATGCTTCAATGTAAAATCATGCAAGATTCCTGAGCAAATTTCCCCGCTTGTTTCTGCTCTTGATTTTTGCTCATTAGCAGTATATTACGGTGGGAAATTTTTTCCTAAAAATTACAAATGGCCTTTTTTGGAAAAACTATTTTTTTCTTTGCAAGACTGAAAACAAAAGCTGCTGTTGTATTATCAGGTGTATATTTTAGATATTGAACCTGGCATTTGTACTCATTAAAAAAGAACATTAAAAAACACAGAAGAGCTGAAGTAGCAGTGCACCATTTTTCACTTTGAGGTTTTTTTTCTTTTATGTACATCAATCTTTAATGCAGAAGAACAAAGATCAGTGCTCTGTCAGTTTTAATCACAAGACTCTCAAAAAGATATAATTGTGTGTCATGCATATCACAAGTGAGAGAACCACATAAATAAAACAAACTGGCAACAAGAAAAATGTGCATGTGGTTTGTGGGAGCCGCAACAGTGATTGCCTTGTTGAAAAAATAAATAAATATGACTCTGAATTCATACCAATCTGTGGCCTCTGATAAACAATTCCACTAAATGCAGAATGCGTGTATGTGTGATGTTTTCATTTGAGTATTATTGCATTCTCTGCACATCCTTCTTATCGCATATGTCAGTTGTAGAACCACCAATAAACAAACCAATCCAACCTGCACATGACAATCAATGAAACGTCTTTTTCTGAGGATTGCAATGGAAAACGTAATGCGGAGATACAAATAGGTTGCCATAAACCAGGCTTTGAAGGTTCTGCCTGCCAATTTTTCTTAAATATTTGCATTCCAATGTGTAATTTTTAAGCACAGAACACACATCTGCTCATTGCTGCTGACCTAACACACATATGGTGCCATAACGAGACTGATTGCTTTTGTCACAAAGCATTATTTTTAATCACATCCCACATTCATTCAACATCACATATACAATATTTTATTTGGAGGAGGCATTGAGTGACAAAGTTGAAATCAAAACGAAACTGATCTGAAAAGCAACATCACACAGATAAGTTAAAATGTTCCCAGTGGAGGGAATTTTTTATCACTTATTAGTAAAGTTCTATAAAGGTCATTTAAAAATGTTGATGTCAGGTTTGCAAGATAATTTGGATTGGAAATGTACGCAGGTGTATGAACATGTGTGTGAATGGGAGAATGTGAGGCTTTGTAAATATGGAGTCGATAAAATTGCTATACAAGTGTACTCCCGTTACCATTTTTCATTTTAGGATACCCTATTCAAGCTATTCTAGCTGGTAAAAACAAAAAACAAAAAAAACGGTGTCTCGGCCGGCTGGATTTCTCATTAATACAGGGAGTCCTCAAGTTACGGCGGAGGACCGTTCCTACGCTGGCGATGTAACCTGAATTTCGACTAAAGTCGGATTTTCCCGTTCAAGTCGATATTTACTTCAAAATAGTAACAGTAATTTAAAAAAAAAACATATTTGGGCGACCCGGAAGAGCCAGAAACCAATATTTCGTGTTTCCGCACGGACATTCATTGCTGACGGACGGCGGAGCGGAGCTAATTCAAGCTTAAACACGGAAATGTGACGCGCCTGACGGCGAGCCGACCTGCTGATGGAGGTCCGTTGCTGGAGGTAACAACAACACAACTTTAAATAACTTTAAAATGGCGTGATTACTGTGGGAAATTAACGAAAAAGAAGGTGCTATGAACGAGGCACGGGCGCCGTAAAGTCGTAACGACGTAGGTCGCGTACAACGTAACTCAAGGACTCCCTGTATTCAATATGCAAAAAAGCTCAGCACAGGTCCAGGTCATGTTTGTAAATGAGAATTAGTTCTCAAACATTTTTACCTGGTTAAATAAAGGTTAAATAAATAAATAAAATAAAATAAATAAATATATATATAACATCTTTCCATTCAGTGTAACGCAGAATTGACCAAGCATTGGCGACTCACATGCACACAATAAGAGATTTGCCCTAAACAGCAAACCTGTATAGGCTTTTTGAGGCTGAACATTGAGTACTTTGTACTTTACCACAATTAACAAACTATAAAAATAAAAAAATAGCGTAACAAATCAATAAAGAAGCTGGTTACAATGACTGCAAGCTTCACTATTTCATCCTTAGATACATTATGATAAATATAGCTAAAGTGGAAGTCAATTCAAAAATGTTCTTTACAATATGTTCTATGTGCTCCATTACTCCAAACATGGTATTCTGATTAATATTGCATTGATGGAATTTGTATTAAGCAGATCAATCTGCCCATTTTCATACGTCTCTGTGAGTAGCCATTTTGACAGTGAAATCGAAATTGATGTCAAAGTGCCTTCGGGCTCGCATTGTGAACATCACACCACGTCTTACATTCCAGTCATTTTGAGCAACTAAAGTAGATTTAAAAATGGCATTGTGGTCATTTCCAACCTAAGTTATTGCACAAAACCAATAAAAGGATATGAACGATTATATTTGAAAGCATTGTGACATGTAGAAAAAATAAACATAAAAAAAGACTGATTAAAAAATAAAAACAGTACTGACAATGTAAGAACGGAGGAAGAAAGTCCACTGGTGGACTGTGAAAAGAGAAGGGCATATAAAGTTCAGTGGAGTTGAGTTGAGGGGATTGCGGCGTGTGGGCAGAAGTTTGTGTTTGAACACTGGAGACAAGCTGGCCAACGTGCAAGAAGACAGCAGGAGAAATGACTGCAGGGGTGTGGTGGAAGATTGTGGCAGGTCACAGTATCAAAGCAGGATAAAAGACGAATTTTCCTCCATGTAAACTCCACTCAACAACCATCCAATGTAAAGTCCTCCACTTTTGTATGTGAGATGTCATTGTTTTCATGGCTGTCACTTCCATCAACTTTTTTCATGCACTTCCTGGTTATCTTAATTTTCAGTTCTTTTCAAATGCTAGCCTAATAAATACATAATTACAAATCTTAAATGAGTATCAAATATGGAAATTCATTTTATGTTTCTTCAATCAGTGAAGCATTGGAGATATTCTGGGTTCTAATCTCAGCTACGCCTTACGGTGTGAAATGTGCTTGTTTGTGAAAAATGCTAATAAGATTGTTTTGTTTTTTAATAATGAACTATAATGATGAACTTCTTCTCACTATACTTGTAGTTCACTTGCTTGTTTGTTTTTTCAGATTTTTTCCCAAGGGTTGATGGATTTTTATAATCAATGCTCTGTACTGCTTGTCAAGGTCATTAAGAAAAGCATGTTTTGCGACGCTGTATTTTCTAAGAAATAACACTATATTATTAAAGAAAAAAAACATATCTGAAATAGAATATATGAAGTTAGAAAGAATAAATGTAACCATGTTTGCTATATTTTATCTAGCCATCCATTGATCAATGTGGCTCTGTACTGCAATCCAATAAAAACTCAATCAACAATAAAGAAATAATCTTTATATACAACTATAGTATATAGTACATACAGTTGCTGAATTAAAAAAAAGTTAATATTTTCAGTTAGTGCACACAAAGTGAATTTAGAGATTTGTTTGAGTAATTGCTGAAAAATGTGCAATGTCCCAACTATGTCGTACAGGCATACATTTCCGTTTTCCTGATTTGTATGGGGCGTGGCTAAATCAATGACACACTTTCCAGTCCAGTAAGAGTCGTCCATCCGCCACCATATACTGTACGAACTTCAGCACCTTTATTTACATCAGTGGTTATCCACTGCAATTGCAACATACAGTTCGCTAGCTAGCCTGTATGCCTACACCCCAAAAATAAATGTTCCCTTCGGACAGTTCACTGGCGTGGCTGTTTTAGAGTGCCTTATTGTTGGCCATGCAGAAAATGACATCATTTTTTTTAATTTAATTTTATTTTTTTGACCGACTTGGCAGCCAGCGCGTGGACCAGGATTTTATACTGGCATGTCCACTTTTGAGCACCTCGTTGTCTCTTGCAGGGTTTGGAAATCCAGGTCCAGAAAGGAAAAAAGCCCTGAAACGGATTGGCTTTAGCCACAGGTGCTTCTACTCAACAGGTGTAGATGAGCTTGTTTACCTACCAGTTGAGTAGAAGCACCTGTGACTAAAGCCAATCTGTGGCAGGGTTTTTACTTTCTGAACCTGGATTCCCCAACCCTGCATGAAAAAGCTCTGTGACATCCCAGTAGGGTAAATTCCAGCCACAGGAGGCTTAAAGCAGATATAGCCTATTATTTTTTATGGCTCAACTTGTAGATATGTGTCGGCATATGCTTGATTGATTGACGGTTGACAGTGGCTGTCAATTATACGCGGCCTGGCCCCTATAGCTCACAAATAGCGGGGATCAACTGAACTTGCAGATTTTTTTAATGATTCAAATTTGGCATTTGTTAACGTTCTTTGCAGTGCATATTTATTTTAAAGAAATGTGGAATTTTTCCCTTTATAGGGATTTTAACATTTTATTCAGTGAAACGAGTTTAATTATTATCATTTTAGTTAGTTTTTAATGAAATGAATGCCTAAATGACAACCAAGATGTTAGAGTATTCTTTAAATAGCGTGGCTATGTTCTCTGGAATCTTAAATAACCACTAAGAGTGATAGTGCCCAATTGGTTGTTTTCTTCCTCCATATAGTGCATGTTTTAAACATTGTTTATCAAATGAAATATTCAATTCAGGGCTGTTGCCAGCTTGTCAGTGTATTTCCATCCAAGCCCATGTCAGGAGAGTGACAGCGCAAGATAATTCGGCACAAAGCTTCCGTTCGCAGCACTCCGAGTACTCGAGAACATTGTGCAGATTTGCCCAAGGTAGTGTTAAAAAGTGTGTGAGCAGCGCAAAATCAAATGTGCGCATCTGCAGGGGAGGAGGTGCAGGGTAGCATTGAGGGTAGAATTAAAGTGCCATCGTGTCCCCACGGAGCCCCCAAGAAGGAGAGAGAGAGACTGTGAAAAACAAGTTTAAGAACTCAGTCCAGATGAGTCCTTTAAGTAGGTAATTAAAGCCCATGAAGAACTAAGTCACTTCTAGGCGTTGGATTTTTTTTATTATTATTTTTTTCCAGGACGTCACAGACTAATCGCCTTCAGCCTGTATCACTCCTCTCAAAAAATGGTGCATCACAAATAGAATATTCTGTTCCTATTGTCAATTTTGTCTAGCAGCTAGTTTGAAATGAGGCACACAAATACCCTTGCGTGTTGTTGCATTTTGGGCAAAAATATGTTGCCAACCATCCCCCAGAATACATTTGTTATTAATCACAATCTTGTTAGAAATAGTCACACATTTTGAAGAGAACAGCGAGTGCAAATATTTTCTCCACCAAGAAAATGGATCAGAGGCACCAGATGCTGAGACAATCTGTAATGTCACTTCTAAGAGAATCAAAGTGTGGACGCGGGATGAACAATATCATTTGTATTTTCCTCAGCAAAGTAATGCAGAGATATTCTCAAGCATGATGAAACTCCTCAAATTGCCTCATGTTTTGACAGAAAAATCACTGCACAAGCAGAATATAAAATGTGTAGCAGTACCATTGAATCTGTTGTATTCATTAGACACTGAGAAAGGCCGGACATTGGTTAGGGCCCATAAAATTATCAATTGTGAATTTTAAAATTGCAACAAGCCAAAAAAGTGGCAAACATCTTCAATCCCCCCAAAAAAATAAAAAAAATTTGATTCATCTGCCGCCATGCTCTAAAAAATTATCAAAATCCTTGAATGTTCATAGCAGAACTTTTGGCCATTTTTGCAGTAACTGAACAGATTCTGTGGAGGGCTGTGCATTTGGTGCCTGCATGGACCTTCACTTCAAATTGCAATTGAACAGCGCTCAACGACAATATTTATATTAACATGACAAAAACATTAACAGATCTAAATAAAATACAGTGGCAGCTCAGTCTGATTTGTTCAACCTCCGAAAAAAAAATTCCCATAGGAAATAATGTAAATGCAATTAATCTGTTCCAAACAGATGTTCAGAGCCTGTTGTAAATTCCTCATTATTGTCATGTTAAAGTGGAAGGCAACTTTAAAAATTTCTTGACAATAATATGTTATGTGACCTCACTAGTCTAATCATGACATTCTGATTAATATTACATTTGTGGAATATGAGTTATGAAGCCAAATACAGCTGTGTTTATGCATCTCAGAGGGCGGCCATTTTGCCACTTGCTGTCGACTGAAGATGACATCAATGTTGTCCAGGACTCAAGCGAAGACCAATCACAGCTCACATGTTTTCTGAAGCTGAGCTGTGATTGGTTGTTACCTGAGACCTGAGCAACATTGATGTCATTTTCACTCAACAGGGCATATTGTTAGCAGTGACATGCGGTCAGGATAGGCAAGGTAGGCACTGCCTACCACAGGCTGAAATGAAAGTTGAAACCGTTTAGCTTCTTCAATTTATTTTAATTATTACACTACCTATAGGTTTGAAAGTGACAACATTTGGTGATTTTCATACCTCAATTAAAAATGACTCATTACTTCGTCTGGCCTGACGACAAAAATGCTGCAAAAATTATCCTCCTGAAGGCACACCACTACTGTGCTTTTCCCAGCCCTGTCCGCGTAGCGTTGTGTGTTCGCGCATGCGTAGTCACTTTCCCAGTAGAAAAGTCCTTTACGCAAATAGGCAGATCGCTACGCAGCCTTTTTACGTCGCTGAATTATTCCTATGCGAACGTACGTTCGCACAGTGCATTCGTGAATTCAAAACACACTTAATGCACAGTACGGCGGTAAAATGACGCCACTCTGGAGAATATTAAACTATTTTCACGCCTTTCTTTTGAGGAAAAACGTCAGCTTTTGAAGGATTGGAGACCAATGCCTGAGCTAACGGATCTTCAGAAAAGTAAGGGACAAAGAATCATTCATACTTTTCACAAAGAATAGTGCAAAAGGAAAGATTGGCTTTGTGGAAGAAGAATTAGGCTGTTTTACAGGGAGATATTACCTTTATTACATTCTTTCCGGGCGTCCAGGTGGATTTTATAAATTAATGAAATTGTTCGTTGTGCGGCAAATGGGAGGTGGAGTGCACTGCAACGTGTTTATCGTGGCTGGCAGAGCACGCACTGGCTGTGACGTGGCCCAGAATGTTAGCCGAGTGGCAAGTGTTGAGCTGCCGCACCAAAGGCGATGGGTACGTATCACACTCGAAGTTCTAAAAGATAAAGATTGCAGAGCAAAAAATGTATGAGAAATTGTTTTTCGTTTTATTTTCTACCCATACAGAGGACACACATGTTAAAATAGTTTGAATGTATGGCATCTTGTATTTGAGTATCCAGTATCTCGAGGTCGGGCTGAGTGTCTTCTTTTTTGGAAATAAAAATATGGTCACTAATTGTTAGACTACTAAGGGGTCCTTGCATGCGCTGTTTAACGTCAGGCACATTGTTGAACAGCTAAGGGGGGTTTTCGTGCCAATATTTACAGAAGTAGTCACGGACGGTAGTTACAACGGCACGATTATCTCCTTCCTTAAATCCACTGTGGTTCGTAGCACTTCCTCTTTTTCTTTGCTACCACTGGCACTGTTGTCTTTGTTTGGGCCCATGGCGAAGAAAATTGTCATGGACAGATCAAAATGCACTCACGAATGTACGGAGCAACTCCGGGAGTTTTCACGCTCTGACTCGACATGATCAGCGCCTCGTCTCGACTACCGTGATGTGAGCATTCGGCATCTCTTGGCTTGACTCGACTACCCATTCAAGGTATGTTCGGCTTTGCTTGGGTGTTCGGACTCCGAGAATTAAGTCGAACTCTGAGGCATTTTGTACTCTGATTTTTGGGTCAAAGTCCGATTTGTACGAGTTCTGAGACATTTGAACTGCGAGGGTCCACTGTACACCACCGACTGATTAATAAATGTATTGATGGGCCCAGATTGCTCCAGATATGTTCGTCGAAGTTGGCCACTCATCACACACTTCTAACACATACAAAATTAAAATTTCAATTCAGGATGTGAGCTCTCTTTTCATGTCTATTAACATTAAGATACTAACTTGGTGGATCATCTGTTAAAAAAAAAAAAAAAAAAAAAAAAAAAAAAGATGATAGAGCTCATTTGAATATTGAATCCCAGAAAAGAGCATGAAGCTATTTTTTCACACTTCCCTGTGTGGATTTGTCCATCTGGGGATAATACAGAACTTAACACTCCACTCCCACCAGCACCAGAAGCAAAAAAAAAGAAGAAAAAAAAAGCACACACTAACTTATTATGGAAGAAGACCAAGTGAGTCAGCTGAGAAAACTCCCCTCAAGTTCACCACACGCATGAAAACAACTCGACACTATATTAAAATGCAGTTAGTTATCATGTCTTTATGTGTCAATTCAAGACACCCACACCGCCACCAAAGTCACCTAGGCATACAGCAGACATGTGACTGGCAGTGATCCTTTTATCTTTTGTGCAATCCAATCTGATGATAGCGAGCAGCACCCCCCCCCCCCCCCACACACACACACACACACAGGGGCTGTACTAAGTGTATTATCTAGTTCATCCACTGCTGCTAACAAAATCATCAGCAGCCAGTGTTTCCTACCCAAGAGATCCCCCCCCCCCTCCCATCGACCCACTCTCCCCGCAAACACACACGCACAAGCATGCCGGTGTGATTAAGTCCTGCTCTCTACTGCCATGAGCAGATCATGTGACCCTCATCCGGAAACAGAACGGATCTAGAGATAGAAAAACGTTGGGGGGGGTTTAACATTAATCCCTTCACTATCTATTTATAGCTCCTCCATGGCTGCTTACTATTTATGCATATGGACTTCCTGTTCCCACTAAGTCTATCCGTCTTTAGTTCAGACACCAAAGTGTAGTTTATTACTTCCACTAAAGACACACAGCAGGTGGATAAGGTGTTAGTCTGTGATTGGTCCAAACAAAAATGAGCATTTGTTGCAGAGGGAACACAAGAGGAAGTGACAGATGGGCAAATAAGCATCTGTGCCTGTGTATGTGTTATATTCGAGAAACACTTC
Organism: Leptonotus elevatus; assembly: GCF_054856555.1. Lineage (NCBI taxonomy): Eukaryota > Metazoa > Chordata > Actinopteri > Syngnathiformes > Syngnathidae > Leptonotus > Leptonotus elevatus. The sequence goes on along the minus strand of NC_141239.1, from coordinate 31,850,353 downwards.
TGATACAACAAGAGCACAGGAGCTAAGATCAATGCCACTGTTGCATTTTGTAGATATATCTACTGATATAAGAAATTGTGGAAAAGTCTAACTTCACTACTAACTTTCTTGTTTATATCATCTTTTTTCACAGCAGTCATTAGGAAAGTCATGTCAGGAAAAAATGGCTGTGTCCAAAGGTGTGGTAGAAGCCCATGCCGTCCTAACTGTGGCGATGAAGTAAAAGTAGGCTAAGTTCTATACCTGTGTCCAATTTTATTTTGTCCAGTACCTTTAGGCCCTTGAAGCAGGGAAGAAATCAAAGTCCAATAGCAAAAAGAGCATGTACCGCCGTTACGTAATCAGATTGCAATTTTTTTTTAACTGTATTCCATTACAGTTACAGGAAAGAATATGTAATCAGATTACAGGTATATTTATTAAAAATGGGGATTACTTCGAGGGATTACAATTATGATAAGAGAGAGTGCGAAAGAGGGCGAGAGAGAGAGACAGACAGAGCGAGAGACAGAGAGAGAGAGAGGACAGCGCAAGAGAGAGAGAAGGACAGAGCAAGAGAGAGCACGTGCACGCCCGCACAAGTGGGACCGTTGCTACATGTTGGGGAGGTGAGAACGAACGAACTGACGAGTCGTGTCTTCCACACGCGGGCAGTTTGAAAAAGCTTCACGGACGGGAGGAGGAAATGGCGACCGGTATTCATTGGAACTTACTTAGCGAAAGTTTGAGCTGAAAGTCCAGTGACATGCTACGCGCTGTAGCTTCTTGCTAGCTAGCCCGCTAGCCTACAACCACAATGTGAGTTACACCTTCCAAACAAATCTTCCTCCCACCAATTCACTATTTAAACATCATACACAACATATACACGGCTAAACTTGTGACTGGGATAAAAGTTCATTTTGCACTTGATGTCACATTTGTCATCCTCTCTATCTATCTATCTATCTATCTATCTAATTATCTATCTATCTATTTATCAAACTGTGAGGTGTGGTTTCTTTCAGTGACAGTTCGAAAACAGCATATGGCCTTCAATCAATCAATCAATCAATAGCCTACATGCTTTTTAATTACACAAGGATTTTAGCTATTTGTAGGCTGCCCGGGTCCCTATCACCCGCAAATAGCAGGAGCACATTGTATAGAATATATATTGTGGTGATATTTATTTTGTCTTTATGAGCATACTCAATATTGGAGTAATCCAAAAGTAATCCAGTTACATTACTTTAATATTATGGTACTTGGATTACGTTACTAACTACATTTTTTAGCAGGTAACTTGTAACTGTAATGGATTACATTTTAAAAGTAACCCTCCCAACTCTGTTATCATCTTAATAGTTTGCCAATGTGGGAGTCACCTGCTCTTACCAGTATCCTGTTCAAGGCTGTTTGTGATTTATCTGTCTTTAATGTCACCGTTTCTTTTTTAAATTTACGCACGCAGGTACTCTGAACGCGTCCTAACATGTCAGCTCATCTGTAGCGACATCATCCCAGAGAGGTCTATTGAAAGTGGGAATGAGAAGGAGACTTTTACTCCCCACAGATTTGAAACAGCCACAAATGAGACCGGGCATACTCCAGACAGACCTCCAAGAATGCTGGAAGTTTTCGGACTGTGCAAGGCCCGCTTGATCTTCCTGCCAACTACTTCACGGCATTTCAATCTGCTGATTGCCCTGTCGACCTCTTCCTGGGCTTTCTACTTCGTCCCTGATCATATCATGGATCCAGCTACTCTCACCCATTAGGGAAAAAAACTCATTACAAGTAGGTGTTACACTCTGTGTAAATGACATGATAGTAAAAACCGAAATGTGCAAAGTCATTTGCAATGTATGAATAGAAGGCACAGTACGCCTTGCCATAAAGCACCCGAGCTAGAGTTGTCATGATTGAGCGCAGACAGCATTTGAAGCAGTCAAGTAGCTCCAGTAGACTTTCAAGGTTGCTCACATAAGACGCAGTAAATTTGTGTTCAACTTGCCGCAGAACCGGCGCTGTGAGGGAGCCGTATCTCACTTGAAGAGGAACAACAAGCGGACTCCGCTTACAAACAGCCTTGTCAGCTCTTTGAGTGGACAGCGTGGGTTGTGAACTTGAATTGTTTGAGCAACAAACTCTTTTTTTTATATATATACGTATACTGCTTAAGATGTGAGAATTGAGCAGCAAGAAAAACAAGTATAAGATTCAGAACATGGTAAAAGATGTTAATCATTTGGTAATTGTTTTCAAGACATCCAGCTTTTGTACCTCAACCATCCATCCACTAATATGTTTGATATGTCTGGTTATTATTATATTTTTGACAGTTATAAATGTACAAATTTAAAGCATTGTGGAAAAATGTTTGTTTGTTTGTTCAAAAGTACCAATAAATATTCTATTTACAAATAATCTGAATTATCTCTCATATATTTCATGGTTCAGGCTTTATAGGGTTAATAAGCACATTTACATTCCATTGTGGTCATGGTTTGTGCAATTGAACTATTAAGCCTTTCCAGCATTTTTTGCATATCAAGGACCCTATTCTCATGCCAGCGTAAGTCTAGCATAAAGCACAGTAGAGCTGTCAAAATTAATTGATTAATCGACAAGTAATTGATTATCAAATTAATCGACAACTATTTTAATAATCGAGGAATCGTTTGGGGCCCACATTTTATTTATTTTTTTAGATTGTCCAAATCCTCTGATTTCAGCATATCAACAGTAATTGTTCACTAATTTTTGTCGGTCTTCATGAAAAAATTATTATCTTCTGTGTTTAATCCAAATAAGACATTTGCAAACATCTCTTTTTACTTTGGAAAACAATGAACGAACCGGTAACATAGCACAACATCAAATCACTATACAAATACAAAGTACAAAATAACCACCAGTCACTGGTTAAATAAACAGTAATCGGCGGGGGGGTGCCTTTGTAATAAATATTCATTCAATTACTAGAGAAATTGCATTTGGTACTTCAATTATGGTGTTGTATCATCTTCTAAACACATGAAGTAACACATGACTAACAAAGTGTTACATAAATAACTAGCTCTCTTTTATGACTGATTACGAAGCATATATTCCATCATTGTGTTTAACAGCATAATAAGAAAACACAATGAACAAATCAGCAACTCATTTAGCAACGATGCAAAGCTGCCTGTCTATCAGCGGAATTGAAGAGCAGTGCGGAATGCGTAGGATTAGGAAGGTATCACGATCACAAATACACACCTTGAGTATTTAAACACTTTGCCGAGAAGACACGCAATAATTGAGTTTGTACGCGCTTGTTTGTGAGGCGTCTGCATCAAGGTCCCCAGGCTGCGTTTTGCGTACAAGTGACAGCTCACGTCTTATTCAGGCAAAATCCGTGGGCGTGTGCTTTAGTTTGATCAAGAATGCGCATCTCACAAAGGACGTGCGGTGTTTGCGGGGATCGACATTCATGCTAACAGCACTTAAAGCTCAGGTGAAGCCAAGTGTAAATAGAGAATTGGAATCAGTCTGGAAGGTGACACAAACGCACATTCACTATGTGTGTACTCTGCGGGAAAGGATGTCATCAGTCATGAGTGATCTTTGGAATTTGCAAAATGATAACACATTAGTCCAAGATTTTTGGACTGTCAGTCATGTGACTATCATGAAGATGATTGGTTTTTAAACTCTAAACACCAAGTACCACCATCTTGACCAGCATTAAAATATAGTAGTCCGATTATTCCTGAAAAGTATACAGTGGAAGTTTACGGTGCTGTGACCACACTCAAAACAAATGACGTGTATCTCAACTCACCTTCTTCCATTGAAACTCACTAATCTGTTCCAGCCTCCTCCCCGGCCCCAAAATATAACAAAAATTGTTGTGAGGTGTATTTTACTGAGATTAGATATCATGTGATCAGTGTTGGGGAGGTTGATTTTCTACGCGAACTACTTAAAAGTTCAGCTCACTAAATTGAAAATGAACTACTTCAGTTCATAGTTCATAATGTATTTTTTAACTAAGTTAATTTGTCCAAAAATGAACTATTTTCATTAGGGGTGTCAATTGCCTAGTACCTGGCGATTCGATTCGTATCATAATTCATAGGTCACGATTCGATTCGATACCGATTAATCCCGATATCAATCTATAACTTGCTTATTGCGAGAGAAAAAAATTACTAAAATTTAGAAAATACTAATCGTAAACTTCTACATGTACACCGTAAGATTTGCATAAAAATGTATTTATGTATCTGAAAATATTATATATATATGTTAAGGTTTAATATTCCATTAATATAACATTCTTTCATGCTTAATGTGTGAATCCTAACCCCAAGTAAGACGTTTTGTTGAATATTCCCATAAAAAAATAGATGTTTAAAAATCGATTCAGCAACATATTGAATCGATTCGATAATTGCGCGCTGTAATATCGCGATATATTGACGAATCGATTTTTTCTACCACCCCTAATTTTCATAGTTCTTTCTATTTCAAGTTATACTTTAAATATAACTTAAAAGGACAATGAGAAATGAAATTAGTAGGAAAGTAATATAATAATATTATCATAATATTGTACACTAAAATAATGCATGATGTGACAATTTTAAAATAAAATGACAAAAAGCAAAGACAGACGGTTCCTGCACATTTTGGCCTCTTAGGGGCAGTGTGGTGTCAAGAGTTGCACAACAATAGGCACAGACTCAGCTTCACACGTTTTGCAAAACATTACACACCGTGATTTGCACATGCACACTACACACCTCTACACACGTTTTCATACCTTGGACACGGATAAGGATTGTGAGGTTACTTCCTAGTCATGACTAAGCACTGGCTTATCAATGACCACACCAATAAACATCCATCAAGTGCGGAGGCACGCATGTGCTTAATTGGAAATGCATTCTGCAGTCATTTATATTAGTCTACATATTTTTAATTTGTCTAACGGTAATAAGAACAACTATTTTGTTCTGATTTTTATTGTTATTGTTATGTTACTGGAGCTGAGTATGGCAAGAAATACACATTTTCATTCTGCAATTTGTGTAATTTGTAGTCCTTTTGCAACAGGTTTCACGTCGAAGGGTCAGAGAAGACAAAAGCTTATTTTTTTCCCAAACTCAGTGCGAGCAAATGGAATGGTAAGAACTAACACTTCTCTGTGTGATGAAGTTGCAAATGTAAAAGGGCAGTCGTCCCTTGTAGATAAAGATGTACCAGTAAGCCAACCTCTTGGTAGCCAATGGAGGCCATCTCACCCAAGAGTACAGTTCACAATGATGGGTCAATGTCCTACATTTACTAATAAGCCTCAGAAGCACGGACACCAAATCAATCTTTGTCAGACATTGAGCTGAAGTATTCATATAAAACAAGTCTTCATAATCTAAGATGGATACAAAAAACTTGCTGTTGTATTGTTCTATGTTGTATTTAAAAAAATAAAAATAAAAAAGGACGCTTGACTGTGCCGTTCAGTTGCTGTTTATTCTGCCCCCATGCACGTCTTCTCGGCATACAGTATATTTTATAAAAACCACAATTCCCAACATCCTTAGCGTCTCCCGCCTAGACTACGGTAAGTGACGAGGGTCATAACACAGTATGCATTCTGAATACAACAGCTGTGTGACAAGAAAGACAAAAAACGTTTGTGGGTTTGTCAATATCTCTTGTTATCTAAATTACCCTTACATAAAAATACCTGTCAAAAAAGTCTAGCACATGCTAGTCCCTAAAATATATATATTTTTTCTTTTTTACAAATGTGTTTTATATTGGTCACAGTAGTGTTTAACTGACTGCAATAGTGTCTCATCATTTCAGACTGTGTTCATGAGATGACAACAAAACAGCATTTTTGCAAATATGTGTATGTTTTTAATATGAGTGTGTATGTTGTGACTGAAGTGAGTCGTTTTTCAAACAGTGTCGGAGTTCTACAAATTTTGTGTGGTGTTTAGATAATTGTGACCAGATTTTGAAAAAAAGGAGCCTATTTTCAAAATTGTGGGTAAACAGTTGAAAAAAACTGTAATACAAATCGTTTGTCACAGCTTGGGAAAGTATTGTTATCTTACCTGTGTGTGGATGTTTCCAAAGCGTTTGTGTGTGAATAGCCGTTATTTGTAGGAATAGCACCCCAAATTGATGCTAATTTCCTGTTAGCATTCAAATGGGATCCGCCATCGACTTCAGCATTAGCGCTAGCGATGTTTAATAAAGGAAGCATGTTTTGTATTTAAATTTACGACGTGTATTTCTTCTTGTGTGTTCAATGAACTTTCGCTCATTGAACTCGTTCAGGTACAACACTGCATGTGAGTTTCTCACTGTGACAACACTTGACTGACAGGGACTAAGCCGAAAGTTGAAAAAGAACAAATAGCACTCCATAATATCCTAATGTATAAAAACATACATTAAGTGAATGAAGAAGAATTTAAACCGTTTTTGTCACACTGCAACTAAATAGCTGCTCCTTTTGGTGCAGACAGATATATTGGTAATAGAAAAGTCTGAACTGCTCACTCACATAAGCACAGAACTAATATTATTCGTTATTATTACATGTATTTGTTCTACGCAGAGGTTAAAGAATATATGATGGCGAGTACCTACTGTTGTATTGTCTGTCTACTTGTGTTGCTACACGGTTTATGGTCATTGTATTGCTATTTAGCATTAGCATGGCTGAAAGGCTAAGCTATGTGGTTGTTTTAAATACCCAATGTGTAACCGTGTCTAACCCTTTTTAGATGTTTTTAAAGTTCGTGGGAACTGGGAAAGGTAGAACTATTTAAAAGAGGATTTTTTTTTAATGGTGTCCATGTTGCAGATATTCACCAATCACAGGAAGGTCTGGAACATGTTCACTGTAAATATGGTACATGTAGACATGACCGAGCAAATAACATGGCGGTACAGCGGTGATACAGTTTGGCAAGTTACGTATCAACGTACTGTAGACAAGTTACATTACAGTCCACTTGCATCGGGGCCAACTGGGGCAGTGAAATCCTTCTGGTGGCAGTTGGCGCTCACTTTGAAAAATGCTTTTTTGCCATTTTGCCATATTTTTTGCCCAGCAGACGTCTCTTACAGACAATTTGGAGCTCGCCTTGGCGGAGGTCTGCGCTCAACTCAGCAGTATCCTAGTCACGTTTGACCACACGCATTCAGCCCATCTGATTAGAAATAAAAACAAAGGAGCTATTCATGCATGGTTCATTGCTGTCTTGTGCTGTGTAAACCTTCGAAGGTGTTTGGAACGAGACTCATGAAATATTATAATCTTCACACACTCTTTCCCTCGGAGGTGCGCTGATTTTATAAGAAGCAAAACATGGCTCTCCCGTGAGCTTTTAGTTGTTGAAGTGAAACAGTCTATTGTTTCACTTCTGAGCATCAAGTAAAAATAAATCAATAAATTCCATCTTTGGATAGTATTACGTCTACGTAGATGTATTTTAAAAAGTATATTCAATATTATTGTGATGCTGGCTGTAGCATTATTTAGTTTTCAACAGTTTGAACATCACCACACTTCAAAATGGGAAAATATAAAACCAAACTTAACTACAGTCTCATTTAAATAAATAAAAAATGTATTGCATATTAAACAAAAAAATTTTTAATGTACCTAAATAAATGTTTGAAAACAAACACTGCTAAAAGATTCAAATGTAGTTTTATTGTACTTAAAAGTTAAATACAACAAAACTCTACTGGATAAAAAATAAAAAAATAATTTAAGACGCTGTAACATTGAGGACATTTCCTGTAATTCAGTAATTTTTCACATGCCACGAGAGGGAACCCACATACCACCACACTTTGAGAATCACTGTTCGACTCATTAGTGGTCAACGCAAATTGTGCTTTTATGCCTGGATGAAGTGTGACTGAATATAAAACGAAATATATGTATAGATTTCCACTCTTTAGAAGTGTGCTATAAATGAAACCAGGCCGCGCCGCTCTCAGAACAATCGAGAAGAACACCTGAACAGACGAGTCAGCAGTTCCGCAGCACATAATGATAACTTTTGTTCCATTTCCTGTCTTTTTGCAAAAAGAAGAGTTTTTGTCATTTTGTCTGCAGTAGTCTACAAATGTATTCAGAGCAGAACAGCAAACTGATCTTTTTTTTTGTGGTAGAAAATGATGTTTAGATCTCCTAATGCCTAACTTATCTGCTTCGGGTTTGAATGCAGTCCACGCAGCAGGAGGCAACGACCAGATGTGGCTCATTTAATTGGAAGAAAAATATTTTAAAACGCAGGGGCTAAAGTAGAACAAACAGCCTTAAATGAATAAAAATAAATTCAATACAAGATGCAGATTGTGTTTATAAGTTTAGTTTAGGTAAAGCAATCATCTGCTGTGTTGCACTTTCACTTAAAAGTTGCTCCCACGCATACAGCAGCCTCTCTCGCTCCAAATAGAAGACAACTTCAGTATAATTTTGTATTTTTTATCGCCAAACTTTTGGTGTTACAAAACACATTCTGAATGTTGTATAAAGAGAATTACTGCAAAACTTTTTGAATTGGAGGCTTTTACAGGATGTCCTTGCGCCTCGCTCGACGTGATTGGTTGTAAACTGCCAATACAAAACCAAGTACCATTTCTTTATCCCTTTCAAGGTTGAAGGGAAATATTCTTGAGTGAGCTCTGTTGTCGACGCCGGCGCATGCTAGAGAGCTTTGACCTGAAAATGTGCTATAAAATGAAGTGGCCTTTTCTTGTCTTGAAAGTGTGAAAGTTTCTTGGTTGTTGTGACGTAACGTACGGAACGGCGAGCCTACAATGAACGAGAAGTGATAAATAGCTCGGACAGTGCGGACGAGAGGTGCAGTCGCTCCGTGCAGAACCCCTGCAAATGTACCAGCACGCAATGTTCTGCTTTGTATTGCATCAGGCACCATCTGTTTTGCAACATACTGTGTACAGCTTGAACTCACAAGTGTCCATCATTTCTCCTCCAGCACGTGCAACAACATGCATTCAGAATCAGAAGAGGACCTCACTATTCTATTTGCATGTTTTATGTCAGTGATTTTCAAAGTGTAGTAGTTGTTCGTCATGTGCTATACTGCAAGAGCGGATATCATCCAAGACCAAGTAAATACTGGGCCGGTATCGCTGATATCAACACTGAAATTATACTTTTTTGCAACAGCAGCATTATAGGGGAGACCGGGGCTAGTTTTATCACGGGTAAGTTGTCACATTGCAATTATCTTCTCCATCAGAGGGCGCAATGAAAAAATGGAATACTAGTTTTCTTCGTATAAATGGTCAGGGGTTGTGTACAGGTGTCGTACATAGACAAATTCTAGCAGCAAATCATGTAGACTTGTTAGAAGAGAGATTCAGGCATTTTATTAAGCCTCAGTCACTGCTCTGTTTTAAGCTAACTTTGATCTAGAGCAAGAATTAGCCAACATGGTAGTTTGGGGCAACTTGTCTCAGTCGTTTTGGGGTTTGTTGTCACATATCCAAAGAATGGGCCAATGAAAAACTCTGTTTACGTATGCCAGAATTGTTCTTCAGATGATGAGTCTGAAGAGTGAGGAAATGAGTTTGCCAGGTTTTGTTTCATTGTTTAAAAACGGATTTTCCAGTTGTTGGAACGACAGTATGCCCACATGTCAGGACTGGTTTAAGTTTCTTGATGAACCATCCATCCATAAACCAAAATGCTTTATTATTATTATTTTTATTCAATTTAATCTCAAATGTCCTGTTTAAGGGAAGCAAAACAGGCATTGGAGGCTATGAGCTATGACCTACATGCCAGCACTTCCTATGGACTTTAATCTATTTCATAATATTTTATGTAAAAGTTTGCTCAATGACTATAAGGTAATTTTTTAAGATCAATGATAAACAATTTCTGTGGCTGTAAAAACAAACAACAAAAAACAGAAGAATAAAGATATTTTTGTCCTTGTTTTATTAGTTACAAAATCCAATGTGGCATCTTACCCCATATGGTGTGACAACTTACCCATTGGTGGGACAATATGTCACATGTTCACTCCCTCTATTTGATGGCTTTTAACTCTGCACTGACACAAAGTATGAAAATGACATGAATACAAAAAATATATACCAAAGACTTTGGTCTTTCATCTGGTATACATTTTGTTCATATATGATGTATTGATTCCAAGAAATATATGAAAGTATAAAAAGTGATACAACTAGCCCCGGTCTCCCCTACTAAGGACACATACTAAGCTTCCTATTTTAAAACTTTGAAACAGTGTCTTCTGTCAAAATACTTTAATAACCAAGAATTAGGACACATTACACCCTATATTTTGTATATTTTGTCTCCCTAAAATGAGCCCTGTCTCTAGGGATGGCGCCAATATGCTCTCTTGTATTAACCATCATAGTCCTCAGTTAATGTTTCTTATTTATTTCTCATCATTCAAACACCAATTCTGAGGGAATTGCTTTTTCTAGTTGCAAATTTGACAAGTTTGTACCGTTATGTGTAAGCAAAGTTTCATATCAATATGCGCGCAATGACTTTAGTGCCGTCTTCGGAGATGAGACACACTTTGCTCACGTCTCCATACATTCATGTATAAGCCCGTGAGGTTTCGTTTTCTTTTGTAGTGTCACTTCTCAGCGGGGAGCACTCCTGAGGTGGAACATCAAATGGTACTTACTAAGCCGCCAGAATGATATTTGTATAACAGCTTGCACATCCACATTCAACAGTAAACATTCAAAACAGGTGAGGCTGCATTCAATATTCAAAACTCATTCGAAACACATCAGTTACTTTTATAAAACAATTTGTTTTCTATTTTTAATGGATTGAGCCTGTCAATCTCTGTGAATAATCAGTTGACTCTTAGTGACATCTAGTGGTCGATCATGCTCAATATTGCAGCGCTTCTCAAACATTTAACACCAATGAACCAATGAATGAGCAATGAAGAAATTAATGTTAATAACTCACAATTGAATGTAGTTATTGGCACAACTACCCCTAATCACCAGCACTTGATAAATAAGGGCATCATATTAAAGAAGATTAAGTTCATAAACAATTACTGTGCACTATTTTTCTATTCGCATGCACTTGCTGTGAACTGCATTGCATCTGTATACTGTACTATACCCCAGGCAAAAACTCGGATTCAACTCTGCAAATGTCTTGTTTTTCTGGACTTTAAACTTCCCTTTTAGTCTGACTGTGCTTATGATTAGTTGCCTCCAGGGAGCGCGCCTTTTCATTTCCCCCCCTCGCTTACGAGGTTGTACACCTTATGCGTTACTGTTCGTATCAAGTTACAAACAAAAATTCGCTAAACAAAACACAAATATTGCCTTCAAAATAAAAGCGACACTCCAGTGCCCCATTACATTGCTATTTTTTTTAATGAATGTGTAACTTTACTTGAATAAAGAACAAAATATTACACCCTGTACTTAAATGATTTACAATATAAACAATATTCAGGTTAAAAATAGAAGTAATACACTGAAATAAGTGAAAGTAAAAAATAAAATAAAATAAAAATACAGATTCTGAAATCTACTTAAATTGAGCAAAATATGGGGAAAAAGAGAGAGAGAGAAAATATTTTTGTAAATCTGATACAAAACTTGGAACAGCAAAAAGGCACAAATAGCCAGGAATGATCAAGGGAGTAAAAGTCTTCCGAAAAAAGAAATACAGCCGTATATGAGAAAAATCTACTTTAAAACAATAACTAAGTATTTGTGCTTATTTACATTCCGTCACTAAAATCAAGAGTTCGAGGTGATTTGTTTTGGAAATCTATTTTAGTTTGAAGTCGATATCCGGAAGAGGATACACTTGACATGTTCTACTTCAATATTCCTCCTCCCCTCCCGTGAACTCACCAACCAACCTGCAACAAGTTTGACAGCAGTTTTATTTCCCCCGTGACAACCCAATACAGGCGTACTTCCCTCCGCTGGACATCTTTTTCCCTTTTTCTCTTTTTAATAATTTTATAATTTTTTTGCTTCATATGACGAGCGCTTTTTGCTTCTCTTGTTGGCAATGAGGACTTCTGTGCGACCGTAGGTTTGCCCACCTTTTCTCCCCCCGCCCCCTCCTCCTCCTCCTCTCCCTCTTTTTGTTGTCGACAGAGCGTGGACATCTTCAACCGTCGCGTTGGTGTTTTCTTTTCTTTTCTTTTTCTCCATCTTTGTCGAAAGGGATTTAAACATGTCGAGGAGCGCGGAGGAGGTGAACAAGCTGACTGAAAGTACATACAAGGTGGGTACTACAACAGGTGTGCCCACTGGCTTGAACCCATTCATGTCTTCTATAATATGAATGATGCACGTTCTAGTATTGCGTCAATTGTTTCATCATGCACTTGCTTTATACATTTAGCACTGTTGTCCAAGTAAAAACAAAGAAGAATCAATTCAACCTTTTGACATAAAGGGCTTGTTTGTTTTGTGGTTTACCATGATGACTGACATCTTCATAGGCATTTTTTCCCAATGTTATCTATCTATCTATCTATCTATCTATCTATCTATCTATCTATCTATCTATCTATTAGGAGTGTGAATTGCCTCGTACCTGGCGATTTGATTCGTATCACGATTCATAGGTCACGGTTCGATTCGATATCGATTAATCCCGATACAAACCTGTCAGTTCATCATTGTGATTTTTTTTTAAACTCAAATTTAGAAAACACTAATCCGTAAACTTGTACATGTACACTGTAAGATTTGTACAAAAATGTATTTATTTATCTGAAACTTTAGGCTTATAACTCTGAGCCAGTTTATTTAACAAATAATCTGTTGCAATCTGTCACATGTTTGAACAGCATTGAATTAAAATATTAAGGCTTAATGTTCCATTAATATAACATTCTTCCATGCTTAATGTGTGAATCCTTACCCTAAGTAAGACATTTTGTTTAATATTCCCATAAAAAATTGATGTTTAAAAATCGATTCGGCCACATCTATCTATCCATGCACATTGATGTTTTGAATTGATATCATGGCAGTCAGTTAAAATTAAAATAACAGGCAAATCATTCGACACTCTAAAAACAGTTGGGTCAAAAGTAACCCAATTATGGATAAAAAATGGGCCGATCCACTTTAGGGGTCAATTTGACCCAACTTTCTGGGTTGTTTTACATCTAATGGCCCCATTTTTTGACCCAAGTAAAAGATATGACCAATATTTATGAGTTGTTTTTTACACTAAAAGACCCATTTCTTGACTAAAAATTGGGTCAAATTGACCCAAGTTGAGGATCGGTCCATTTTTGATCCATAGTTGGGTTATTTTTGACCCAACTGTTTTTAGAGTGTATTAGAATAAAAAAAATGCGGATAAAATAAGATACTATAGTCATATACCAAATGAATGTGTACCAACAAGAGATGAAGGCTGTTTAGTGGTGGGAAGTAACCAAGTAACCCAAAATACTTAGTTACTGTCGTTCTTTAGATTTATCAGGTCTTTGTACTTCAGAATTTTCTTTCTGACGTGTTACTTTTAATCCCTACATTTTTACACAGCTCTTTACTTGGTCACAATAGGCCTGTTACTTTGTTCAATCTCCGCAAATGACGACATGATGTACAGCCAATCAAAAATGTGCATGAGGTTTCACAAAAAAGAAAAAAAGAAAGTTGAATTGTTTTAAGCGTAAGCAAAGACCAAGCCAGTCAGCACAACCAAATCATATCAATAAAAAATACTGGTAGGCCTATACAGTATATAACTTTATACTAGGAAAGGCTGTGTGTGTGTGCGTGTGCGCCCGCCCCGATACCAGATATTAGTATCAGGCCTTATTTTAATGCAGTGGTTCTCAACCCCGGTCCTCGAGTACCCCTATCTAGCCTGTTTTCCATGTCTCCCTCAGCTAACACAGCTGAGGATCGTTATCAGGCTACATGCAGAGCTTACTGTTTAGCTGATCATTTGAAACGCCTGTGATGGCTGAGGGAGACATGGAAAACAGGCTGGGTTGGGATACTCCAGGAAGGGGGTTGAGAACCTCTGTTTTAATGTATCGGGTACTGATAGAGACTGCCGATGCCAACCATAGATACTTAAGGCAAATAAAATCTGCCGTTAAGCGAGCCCTACAGTAGTTGGCCCTATAATGCGTAAGTTTGTCACATCCTTGAATCGTCATCTGCGTAAGAAAGAAAGGTCTTGTTCACAATGTTTTGTCCGTATGTTATATAAAATTACTGTATATATATCAAACGTACAAAAGGTATCCTTACACAGTATCAGTGAATACTCAAAGAGTTAATCTGAACAAAAAAGTGCTATTGAGCATCCTTTAATATATACTGTATTCAGTTTTTGTTTTTTTAACTTGTTTTTAGAGATACAAATGTGGGGAGGTTCTGTTACCAAAATATGCAGTCAATGAATGTGGCAGGCAATTGATTATCGTGAACAGCCTTTAAAAATATTCATACGCTCTCACTTACACTCGCCCGACCGACATTTCCTCACTTTTTGGCAGTAATCCACACTTACAACTTACTACAAATGAAAGTTTCTGGTGGTCGGTGTGCTGTGCTCAATCGCTTGGTGAATTGTTGGCATCTGTAATTTTTGTTGTTTCGGAACAATCGACTTCAGTCACATTTGGCTGCCATTAATAAGTGTGCAGCGGACCTAAGACAATTTTTTGATATTAACAGATTCAAAAATGATTTATGAATTTAAAAAACACACACACATATAAGTGAGGTTTTATTTTCCAGTTAAGCATGTTTTCTATGTAAATTAACTCATTCACTGCCATGAATACATAAAAAAAAAAGATTATTAAAAATTAGGGGCGACAGGCGATTACAATTTTGTATTGTAACTAATCGCATGACTTCACTCACGATTAATCACACATTTTATATCTGCTTTAAATGTACAACAAAAAAATTCGAGGTTTTCATACTCTTAAAAATGGGGAAAAAAAGTTCAACTAATAGAAATAGTTTAAATGAATTTTTGACTTTTATAGCCGTCAATGGCAGTGAATAAGTTAAATAAAAGTGGAAACATATTGTCCAGTTTTTTAGGTGTTCCAAGATATCAAAGTGCCGATTGTATGTCATTGACAGTAACTATTCCATTTAATTTTTTGCTTTTATACTTTTTGTATTTAGGTAGATATCAGAGCACTATAACAGTCATTATTTACAGGAATTGAATTAGTGCTTCCACTTTTGAGAAGTATCCATAGGTAGATTTCATACTTTTACTCAAGTACAGAGTGTACCATAAGTACTTTTGCCACCTTTGGTTCCGCTTCATTCCACGGCTGCATTAACATGTCTGTTGGGAAAAGAGCCCAACTAATTCCAGTGTTTTTTTTTCTAGCTTCTTGGTGGGAACACAGAAACAACTCCACTCCAGGTTTAAATATTTATTGGTGTTGTTTTCGGAAGGCTACATAGCAAGACCGCCTAATGATTTCCATCCCGTTACTTCACAAAGTTTGTTTAAAGAATGCTAATCTTTAGTGGTCGCCCTTTACATGCCATTCATTGACAAAGGTCATCAAGTTTCTAATCTTAAGGCAGTGGAATCATTTCGTTCACTACTTGTGCTTGGGTTGGTTGTTGTTGTGAGCCGTATATGAATATGCGTTTATGTCACACATGAGGAAAATCTCACTAATTGACATCATTGCAGAGCTCAGCATAAGCACATCACTCACTCTATTCACCGGCCGCCGATACAATATGTGATGCAGGTTATGTGGCAACTGGCACTATATCAATCACTGTTTGTTAAAACATAATAATCATCATCATTCAAATCCATCCTGAATGGTCTGAATCAAATTTACTGGCTGTCCAAGCAGTAGGATTATTTTTCCTTTAACTTTCAAATGAAGCAATCGGACAGCTTAATTGAACAAACGAACCCTGAAGCGTGCAATAAAAGTCTCTCTTCTTTCATGCCTGGCCACTCAGAATGTGATGGACCAGTTCAACCCAGGTCTGAGAAACCTGGTCAACCTGGGAAAGAACTACGAGAAATCAGTAGCAGGTAAGCATTTTGACACCTACATGGCCGAGTAAGATTAAGACTTGTGTTTTCTGTATACAGTCAAATCTTTATTTGTGTACTGATAATACTAATTGTATGTCTATTTCCCCAGCAATGACCGTGGCAGGAAGATTGTATTTTGATGCCATGGCAAAAATTGGAGAGAGTGCAGTGGTGTCTCCCGTATCCAGAGAATTAGGTACGTGTACGTGTTCTTTCAGTCCTTTTCATTCGTGAACGGGATCCACTTTTATGTGATTTTGGTAGATGTTCGTCTCATTTGGGTGTCGGAAGCGTTCGTTGCCGGCAGGGTCACATTTGAATATACTTGTAGTTCATGTCGATTAAGCATGAATAGATTCATTTACTTGAAGCTCTTAGTTAGAGCAGATCGTTTTTTTTATCTCGCCATTTTATATTCACTCGAAATTACAGAAAGATGGGGAAACAATACACAAAAAGTCTTTCCATGGGGATCGTGACCTAGGAAGTATGTATCAGGATGACCCGAGTTAAGAATGTTAGGAATCTTGAAAAAAGTACCTTCAAGTATGTCCTGTAGCCTTTACAACACAAGCTCTCTCCTACTTCAATTTTGGCTCACAACACAAAGCAAACGTTGAGTAACCGCTTGTAACTGCAAAAAAAATAAAAATGTATACCATACATTGCCGTACTTATATATCAAGATACGGCTGCGCATGGATATCATGCTGCTTGTCTAATGGCACAACCTTTTTACCAGGACAACTCTCCAGGTGGAAAGATACCTGCGTCACCTGTGGAACACTTTGATTTAACCACTGTATGTTTCTCAGCTCCCCTGCGGCTAAAGAAATAAACCCACTAATTAAATTGAGCGGCACATTGGGAGCTGGCGGGTGATGTCGGTCGGCCTCCTGGCACGCTATGCAGGAAGGCATCAGGCAAACAATGAAACATTTACCCTCCGCTTTGAAATAGTTTAGATTTTTTTTTTATCCTACCTTGATAAAAAAATAAAAATAAAATAGGAGCGTTCAGACTGTATTCTTGTTGATTGCGGTGCATGGTAATGGGAGGGTGTTAGACTACCGAATAGGGGAACTAAATTGCGGCTCTACTCCCAAATTGTGTTGCATTTAGTGCATCTACTTTGGAGGTTCCATTGTACACAATCTACACCTGCTTTCAGAATAGATCAAACATGGTTGTAAAAAGATGCTGTGAGGCAAAAGTACAAGCAAAGAGACCAATTGTTTGTAAATTGAGAACACATGTTGGAATCCCGTGATGGGAAGTGTGGAGGAAATGAGGGGCGGGGTACAAGTAAATTGCAGATTGTAATCATAGCCGTATCGAGGCACTTTCTTATGCATGATTTCCTGGCTGACACTTAAACTATGTATAGACTCCAATAATTCCGGTATGACAAGCAAGGAAAGAGAGAAGCTCTCTGTGACTCATGATGTCGGATTGTGCAGGACAGAGGGGTAGTAAATGGAAATCACAAACTGTGATATTATCTAATACAACAAACACAAATGTGCCAAAAAATCGATTCTTATAAGAATCGCGTTTCTCATTTAGTACGATTACGAATCGATTTTAAATGTCCCATTTTATTTAAATTATTTTATACTGTCTTGCCTTTGTCTGTGTGTGCCTTTATTTGGAGCGCTGTTCATGTTGTACCCGATTTGGCCACTGAGGGGCAGTGTGGTTCCACACGGTCTAATACACTGGTAAGTTGTAGCCACATTAGAGAGTAGAAGGAAAAAGTCACCATTAAGTTATTCCAATAAAAGTTGTTGTTTTTTTGCAGTGTGGAGCCGTTCTTTTAAGTGATAAAAGTGCCGCGAGTAGCGCGCTAATTAGCATTAGCGAGTCAGACTGGAGTAGATCATTACAATTCCTTGCACATCTATAGATTGAAGCAAAAATCATTGTCAATCAAATCATTTTGAATCAAAAATTGGTCTTAATCGGGGAAAAACTATTCTGAATCGAATCGCAGACTCAAAAATCGTAATCGAATCGAATCGTAAGACATTCAAAGATTCCCACCCCTAAAATGCATCGTCAAATTTGAGTGCTTTTGGACTCGACCAAAGAATGATTAACGGAGTTAATAGAAAGTCCTGTTGCTTCCAAGCCTTCTCCAGGACGCAGTGAGGCTGCCCGGTCAGAAACCCGAGCTTCACTGACGCGTAGCCAACCAGAAACGGGATACCCTTGAGAGATATCGGAGGACCGGCGCGCCTCGTCCTGTTGCTGTCTTCCTTTAATTCCTTTGGCCTCCCTCCTCCTCATTCTCATCCACCTCTACTGCGAGAGTTCAAATGTCACCACTTCATTCATTCAGACACTTCGGACTGGCTTTCCTCCCCCAGCCAGACTCCATTATCAGTGTTCATATCTTTGTATTGGGTTTGAGGTTGAAGCAAGGTTGGCTGATACCAAAAGCAAAGATACAGTTGAACCCTGAGGTTGAACACAATGCATTCCAGGACACGGCTTGACCTCTAATTTCAGAAACAGTAGTTCTCATACTAAACAATAGAAATGGAATTCACCTTTATCAGGCCAAGCCCAGCGGCCAAATGCGGACCATCGTGAAAAAGTTACCGTTAAGGGTTGAGCTACGCATTTACCAGCACACTGAAACAGAATAACTACGACCCTGTATCATGTTTTGAGGCTCCACTTACAGTATACTGTTCTGTATTATTTTTATGCAACCACAAAAACATGGTATGATTGTCACAAAGACAGGAAATGGGCAGGAATATAAATTTATTCAACGTAGGGCTGGGAGATTATGGAGGGGGGGGGGGGTTAGGGGGATAATATTTTGATTGAAATTGAAATCACAATAAATATAAACAATTATTCATTGATTAAAAAACTTCAACTACCGCACCCTATGCCCATTCATCCGTGAATGTTGAACACTTTATTCTTGAACACTATTTTTGTTTGTGTGAAGTACAAAATGACCTTGTAGAATGTAAGCCTCTTGCATTTTCATTCTGCTGCAATGCATCTTTGCACACATTCAAACCGTGAGTGAATAAGCATCTCCCTTAGCTCTTTATCATATTTATTTTGTCGAATGTTATTTTTAGGGATGTAACGATAACGGCAATATCAAGATATCGCGATATTAAAATTGCCACAATAGTGTCGTCGTCACAATATTAAAAGCAGCACATCTGTTAAAAAAGTCAGGTTGATTTCCATTTGTGTAGCCCTAAGCACCCTCTGGTGGCTAGTTTTTAGTGCAGTTTAATTTTCACAAGGGATGTTTTGGCCCTTCTATGTTGAAAATCCACGCTAATGGTCAGATGAAGGGGAACGTAATATGCTTGTGAACAGAGTCAATATGTGGAGGAACTCAATGTGTGCGTACATTAGCAAGTCAGTGCCTCAATAGTAAGTGTTATTAGAGATCGTAGGTTGTTTATATGCATTGCTATTATGTAAAAAAGCACAATTGTGCTTTTTTTTTTGTATGAGCTCTTTTTTTTTGCAACATTATGACCTTTTTTTAATATTGCCAATCTCCCCACAATATCGTGATAATTATTGTATTGTGAGCTTCATATCGTGATAATATCGTATCGTGAATCGTATTTCGTGTTATATCATATGCAAATGTGTGTTGGTATAACAATAAAAATGAATTGAATCTGTAAATATTACCTGAAAGAACAACCAGAACATAAATTCGTAGCAAAGTAAAATAATATACTAAAATGATAGCAATTAAAAAAAACAATAAATAAAAATACTGTAATTACCAGCATCTATGGAATACAAACTTGCAAACAGTATTTGTATGTGGATATTTGTTATTTGAAGGATTATCACTCCGAAAGCTGATGCTAACTTCCTGTTAGCATGTCAGTTTTACATTGACTTGGCATTGGTGATGTTTTAAAGCATGTCAATCCATCAGTGACCGATGCCCGTTTTGCTGACGAATGACGGCAAATTTTGAAAAATGACGGACGAAGCATTGACAGAAGTGTTTTTTCATCCGCCAACGTAACAGACAATACGGACGGACCTTCTCAGTCCCTTATTGATGGACTCCCATTTAACTGACTGGCAAGCCGGGCATCCCCGCGCACCCGCATGCTCACATACCTCCCCACCCCCACCCACACCCCCGCCACGGTGGCTGCTGCCTGAGCGGGCTGGCTTCGCTGCGGCCATGCTCGGAGGGTGTGAGGAACAATCATAATGAGATAAACGTGACAAAGCCAAGACCGTTCAAACATCAAAAGTAGTACGTAAATGCTAGGGGTGTGAATTGCCTAGTACCTGGCGATTCGATTTGTATCACGATTCATAGGTCACGATTTGATTCGATACCGATTGATCCCGATACAAATCTATAAATTGATAGATTTTAAAACTCAAATTTTGAAAATACTAATCAGTAAACTTGTACATGTACACTGTAAGATTTGTATAAAAATGTATTTATTTATCTCATAATTCAGGCTTATAACTGAGCCACTGCATTTAACAAACAGGTTGCAGTCTGTTTCATGTTTGAACAGCACTGAAATAAAATATTAACGCTTAATGTTCCATTAATTCTTCCATGCTTAATGTGTGAATCCTAATCCGTAAAGACGTTTTGTTGAATATTCCCATAAAAATGTATGTTTAAAAATCGATTCGTCCGCATATTGAATCGATTCGAGAATTGCGCGCTGTAATATCGCGATATATCGCCGAATCGATTTTTTCTAACACCCCTAGTAAATACGAGAGGTAATTTTCGTAAACAGGCATTCGTAAGTCAAGGTTCCACTGTACAAATGTTGTTCTGACGTTGGCTTGTCCCACGTATGGTAATTATACTTTATATAACTAGTCTATTTCTTTACATTCTTTTGGTGTTTTTAATTACTTTTAGAGAAATACAAGAAAATAGAGTTTGCCACAGAAGGAATTCAACTTGTAAGTTAAGGTACAATTGTATCACTCTGCGTGGGAATCCCAAAATACTGCACGCATGTGAAGTTAATCATTTATTGTAGTGTTAAAGTGTAGTGTTACAGTTGGACGTCTGAAGTTGTATTTGATTTTCCACGGTATTATCTGTGTCTTACCCCTTTTTTTAATAATAAAAGACCCCAAAACTCTAGAACCAACATTGAGGTGATTTCATCTCATTTTTGACATTTTTAAAATCCGAACAACACAGCCAACAATGTCCTTTAACGTCGTAGTCTGTTCACATGGCTTCCTTTACATAATCCCAGCATGTTTGCATGGTGCGTCAGGTGGCTCTCGCTCGTGCCAGGATTATTTTGCCCACAAAAACAAAACTGTGGAAGGACTGTGGGCTGCTTTGCATGTTCACAGCAAAATGCTGTTTTCAAAGTCAGCTTCAAAGGTGGGAGTTTAGTTTTTTCTCTATTCGCAATGAGTTTGAATACAGCATATAGTATTTGCAGGCATTTTTCAAATGTGTTGTTTTTATTGCTCTGCTGCCTCGGAGCTGAACAAACTGGGAAAACAATGCTGCCCATTGTTGACAGGATTATGTCAATTTTGTGTTGTCTTGCTTTCCAACATGTCTGTATATTTTATGTAACAGTTATCCAATATGCTTGTTTTGTCTAGACATGATTTTTTTTTTAAGCTCCTGAGCTAGCATGCAGGACCTTTCCTCAGGCTTTATCTGGGTTTGGTCTGTTAGCGCGATCCAGCCAATCGCCTCTCGCGTAGTATCGACATCATGACACACACAGCTCTCAGATTTGGCTTAACACCTGCTGCTTGGCAACATTCTCCAAAGGTTGACAAGAACAACACAAATGAATGACTGGAAAAAAAGACAGTTGGTATGTGTGATGTCAATGAAGTAATTTTCGGTCCAATCCTAACATGACGCAATCACATTTGGCTTGATTTTATTTACTGACGTAGTGATGTGTTAATGACTCACTGCGTGAGTATGGCCTAATCTGTCTGATGTTTGGTTCACACCTTGTGCGGGTTACAAATTTGTCATCCTTCCAACGACCTTGGTAGATTTTGCTTAACTTCCCGAAACCAATCAAGAAATACGACATCATTCACTGCCATTGACGGCTATAGATGTCAAAAATGAATTTCAATTAGTTTATCATTTTTCCCCACTTTTGTTAACAAGAGTATGAAAAGCTAGAAAAAAAACAATTGTACATTCAGAACAGATATATAAAATTAGTGATTAATTGTGAGTTAACTAGTGAAATCATGCGATTAATTACGAGAAAAAAATTATGCCCCACATTTTAAATAATCTTTTCTTAAAAAAAAAAAAAGATTATTAAAAATTAGGAGCGTCAGGCGATTATTATTTTTTAATCATAATTAATCGCATGAATAAAAAAGAAAATAAATAATTAATCGCATGACTTCACTAGTCAACTCAACTCTTGATTTATCACAAATGTTATATCTGTTCTAAATGTACAATAACAAAAATGTCTCGGTTCTTATACTCTTGTTAACAAAAGTGGGAAAAATGTTAAGCTAATAGAAATAGTTTAAATGAATTTTTGTCGTCTGTAGAGCCGTCAATGGCAGTGAATGAGTTAATCATGATATTGATCTTGATCCCACAGCTGTGAGGTGTAGATGGCGTCAACTCTGTGGTGATTGTACTGTAATGTAACGTCATATGAAGCAAAATCTGTGTAAGGATAGCAATAGGCAGAGGTGACACTATTCCCGAGTGTGCACACAATTGCCGTTTGTTTGTTAGGACAATTACTCCAAATCTCCACAGATAACTTCGTGGCGCGATGGTCACATGGATTGTTTGGGAAAAACAATCTCTCCAGCTGGGACAACAAAGAACCCCACTTTGCTCACTCGATCAACAACTTAGGTTTATCTTATCAGTTTAGGTCTTTTGCTCTGACCTTGCTTGCTGAGACAACTGAATGGAATGGGCTGTTGGCAGAAAATGAACTAAATGTCTTGTGTCTTGTCTTGTGGCAAACCTCCAAATCATTTCACCAATCACGGGTTGCTCTGAAGCCATATAACTTTGTCCGTCTTTCATTTATTCTTCATTTTACCAACACTTTTGGACAGTTCCATGCTTTCAACTGGAAGGTGAACCTGTTCTTAGTTTACTCTTCAGTAGACATAACACACTCCATTTATCCTGACAAGTTTGACATTTCCTCTCCGCAAATGGAAAATAAATTGCCTCGCAAAGTCTTCACTTGGCATAATTTTGTCTGATCTGTCTACTATGGTACTGCACCATTCATGTTCAAATATACGTTCTTTAAAGGATTTTAACATTGTCAATAGTCCATTTGTGGTGTTTTGCATTATTTGCTATCATTAAGCTAATCTTAAAGCTAAGGGTGAAATGAGTTCTCGACTAAAAAAACCACAACAAATGCTCGATGATTTCCCCAACCTTGAGCGTACTCATTTATTGGAGTGCACACAAACATCCGAGGGTCCGTTAGTAATTTCAGCCGCAGCGACACTTGTTATAGTTTACCAAAGAATACAACATAGATATCAATTATTTGGTATGCTTTTATTTTGAAGTTGTTCCTGGCAGATGGCGTGGCAGCTGTCTTGACTATCCTCCTGACTGTAGTTGGGGCCAGTTTGTCAAAAACTATCAACAGGTCATTCCTGAAATCAGACGTTGACATACGGTGTACGATGCTAGCATTGGTGTCTAGTGGCTAGTGCCTACTTTTCCTGACAGTTTGACATGGTTGCAGTTCATACTGATTTTTTTTTTTTAACAAACCAGACTAGCCACACAAGTATGAAAATATATATTTGATGGACAAAATTAATATGAAATTTTTTTGGGATCATACCACATGCAAATATGTGCAAATATGACTACTACATACCGATTGCTAAAAGTGTAACTTTTATTTTTTTTACAGCACAAACCTGATAGCTGTCTTGTGAATGATACTAATTTATGTCTTTAAATGTAATTCAAAACAAAATCCCAATTTTTTTTATTTTTTTTAGGTTGCACCACAAGCTAATTCAGAAAATGGGCATCATCAGACAAACGTATCCATCAATAAAACATGTATAAATGTTTGTTTTAAATGCACGTGTAATTATTAGTGCAGTTTTTTATTTTAATTAATTACAGGATTTTTAATTAATTAATCAAATTAATCTGTTTTAATCTCATATCTGATAAAGGTCCCCAAATAAAGAATTTTAATTCCAAGACATTACAAAATTGCAGTGCATGACTAATCAATTGAATACACCACGAAGAGAAGAGTGCTTGATAAGTGCTTCATAAATGAAGTTAAAAAGAAAACGTTTAAGCACATCAACAAACCAATTAGGCTATACATTATTTTAAAAGATAATCTAAACTTTAATTTTGTTCGAAAAAATTTTGAACAAACTTTAATCTAAACTTCCACAAGCTGCGGTCGGTGTATGGATGGCATGAGATGAACTGATAATAAATAGCTGTGGTGGTTTTTGAGCTTAACTAACAAACTAGTAATCAGGAAAAGTTAGAGGTTAGAAGGAGAGGTTAACAAAAATCTAAAGCTACAATATCTGGTTCATAACAACTTAAATCCAAAAGAGGAACTGGGGCTACAGTATCAATTCCTCAAATCAAAAACCCACCCCAAGCTGGAGCTGCTTCTTTCTTTTTTGCAAAAGGTACAAATCACTGTGTTCTTGTTAATAGTCCCAGCGTTGTTCTTTTTATAAATAAAATTGTGTTTAACCACTAGCACTACCAGGATTTTACGACTACTAGATCTCCCAGAGCCGTCATTTTGAGCCTAATATAGTTAGGCTGTTTTAAGTAGCTAATAAAATCCATCTCTTGCTTTTCTGAAGCGGACGGGTGGTGGACCTTTATTGATTTCGATTATCGGGCTTGCACTGACAAAAACGTCATGACTCCATCCCATCTAGCAGCCTTTTTTTTTTTTACTATAAGCCTTTACTGTACCTTGAAATCATCGGTCTCGTGGAGGTCTTTGGGCAGCCCTATCTCCCGAACCGGGAGATCTTGACGACAGCTTTCCAACGATGTCCGTGCCATCGCTCCACGACATTGCGTTCCACCATGGGGATCTAGCTTGTAGCCTCCGTGATGAATGGCAGTAACGGCGCAATTCCGCGGGTCCCGGCGAGGTGAAAGATGTACATTGAAAAGAATAGAACTGACAAAATAATGGCTCTGGGAGATATAGGTCCAAATAAGTTTGCCTCACTCTCCTGGCTGTGCTGCACTCACGTCCATGAATGCTGTTGTTAATGCTCGTAGTGGCTAGTAGTGCTAACCTGTAGTAGTGCGCCTCTGCCGCCTACGGGTAACCTTGATGGGCCAAATTGCGCATTGACTTGACACTCGCAATCAATTGCGTTTTTTTTTTTAACGCACTAATTTGCGTGTAATTGCTTGTATTTTGAAAACCTCGTATCTCAAGGCGTCACTGTATTTATTTTTCCTTAAAATGAAGGTCAACCTTAAAGATTTGTTAGATGTGACCTCACTAGTCTAAACATGACATTCTGATTAATATTACATTTGTGGAATAAGAGTTATGAAGCAAAATCCAGCCATTTTTATCCATCTCAGGGGGCGGACATTTTGCCACTTGCTGTTGACTGCAGATGACATCAATGTTGCTCAAGGCTCAGGCAAGGACCAATCACAGCTCACCTGTTTTCTGAAGCTGCGCTGTGATTGCTCGTTACCTGAGACCTGAGCAACTGTGATGTCATCTTCAGTCGACAGCAAGTAGTAAAATGGCCGTCCCCTGAGATGGATAAAAATGGCTGGATTTTGCTGCTTAACTCATATGAACCAGAATACCATATTTAGACCAGTGGGGCTGCATAGAACATACTATTTTCAAGAAAAAAATGAAGGTTGATTTTGACTTAAAAAAACCAAACGTTTTTTTTTTTAAACAATGTATCATCAACTTCCGATATGTGAAATGCAACTTTTTCTTGAAAATGGAAGCAAAATGCAGTTGAATACTCGAACAAGCACAGAGCAGTTGCGTTTCAACTGGGACACACAACACACACACACACTGACTAACAGTCATATGTGGAGTGTTATAAAATAGTGTCTGTCAAGGAAGTGTGTAAATACACAAACACATAACATGTTTGAAAACAGTAGGAACTATTTCTGTTTCAGTTTGCTTGTCTGTTTATTTGTTTATGTTTTAATCTGTCCTAAGAACCTTTCAAAAGTAACCACCTAAAGTTGTGCCTTCCTGAAAACTAGAGTAGAGAAACAGAAGGATTTCTAAATACAGCTTCAAACGTGCACACGTCATAATCCTGAATTGATTATTTTGGCGAGGCACATGCAGAGACACCGAGTGGCAACATGTGGCCGGCGGCCTGCACTCTAAGCTCTTTTTTATTAGGCGAACAGTTGGCAGTCCAGTTTTTCCAGTTCAGACGCACGCATTTATTTCCTTTTTCTTTCTACGAGGGGAATCCTTTGTAACATAATCTGAAGCCGGTGACATTTGTCGGCTATGAGCTTGAGAGTCAACACGGACAAAGAATCATTTAGCATGAGCGAATGCCAGTGGTCTGTGCCTTCACATTGATTGACTCGCTTAACAAAAAGACCAAATGAATGTGTTTGCTTTTTATCTGCTAATTCTTGAAGCATTGCATTCATTCCTTCATTCATTTTTGGTCTATCCTGGGCAGGAATGGTGCTAATGGGAATCTCGGAAGTCCACAGGAAAGTTTTTTTCGAGTGGGAGGACAATGTGAGTACAAGTTGTTTTTTTCATACCCCGTTACCTCATCCCAGAATGTTTCATCCGGCAATCGAACTCTGCCAAGTGTTCCGTTTATTTCCAAACAACACTAAAACACCAGTGACTGTCTCTTAGTCATTGCCCCAACCTGTTGGGGCTCCTTCCACCCCCCTGCAGGGCAGAAGCTGACTATTAGGGTGAGGAGGAGAAGGCAAAGAAAAGATTTACAATACATGAGTACCTGTGAAGCAACTGACTCTCTGTGACAATCAGGTCTTGGTCTTTACAGTGAGTCCCATTGACCTGCATGAGCTGCTACTTGTCCTAAGTGACGCCGACTGTCTGTCATTGAAACGCAGAAACATGCATTGAAAGCATGAGTTGGGGACAAGCTGTGGACAAACAACAGAAGAAGGAGGATCTTAACAGTGTTTTCCCTCATCCAATCCTTACTTGGTTCATGCTCATTAAATATGGACCACGGGCCAAAAGTTGCCAGGACTTCCTCTGAGGCACTGTTGTTCAAAGCAAGAGTGGGTGGGCTGACTTGTTAATGGACTCCGCGTCACAGCATCAATTCACGTTATCGAATTTGACGGGGGACAACCAATGGTCATCAATGGCGGCTGGGCGGTAGTTTCTGCTTGGACTAAAATGCTCCACTTGGACGCTGCAGGCTTCGCCACCCTCGCACTAATGAGCGCGATTCGCATCTGAAGAGGAAGCGGGAGAAGTCTGTGGGCATTCTCACGCTTTGTTTCTGACTCATTCATAAGGGCAACCTCGAACCCAGCGCACACCCCCACACACATGTACCAATTGAATCTAAAAGTATTTCTCTTATTGAACAGTCAATAACCAATGCTCCATCTTCCCATCATGTGTCTTCTTCTCTCCTCTTCCACCAACCCTCATCTCAACCTGAAGTTTAAGAGGTACCACAGGGAGATCATAACAGAGCTGGAGAGGAAGACGGACATGGATGTGAAATACATGACTGTGAGTTGTACTTTGGAGTGTGGATGCAATATATTACATCAATTGTTGGTAGCCAAAATGTAACCCAAAATTGATCAACATATGTTAGCAGCCCGTTGTTCCATGTGGTTTCTTAACTCTGCAACACCAAAAAACTCCTACTTAAAATTGTTTGGGGGGGAAAAAAAAGGTTTTATTTCCGAAACCAACAAGTGTCATACTGCAGGTAGCATCATGTTCTTTAAAGCTAATCAAGGGCCAACACATATTTATGTTAGCAGTGATAACAAATATGCATGTGCCAGTGATTTCTCGTTAAATCATTGCTAATATTGTTTCGATTATGCATGAAAGTCAGCATAAAATATTAAAACTTGGAACCAGATTGTTGTGCATGATTAATTGCGTGAAACAGTCCAAGAGAGATGATATCATGAACATTATTTGTGACATTAGTGTTAGTTATCAGCCATTCAAGTCGACAGTGTTGAAGTACAGTTTATCCCCCCCCCCCCAAGTTAGCCTCTAATTTCTCAATTTGCATTATCTTAGAATACTTAAGATATAAAAAATAGGGGTGACGTGGCTCAGTGGTAGTCGTAATTTCTCATCTGTGAGGTTGTGGGTGCGATCCTCACCCCTGGTGACCATGTCAAAGTGTCCTTGTGCAAGACACTGAAACCTGATTTGCTTCCAGTGGATGTGGCAACAACACTGGTGTGTGAATGGGTGAATGCGAGGCTATGTAAAGTGCTTTAGGGCAAAAAAATTAATAAAAGATTTTAAAAAAATTAAAAAGCGCTACATAAATAGAAGTCCATTCCATAAAAAATAGCTTTTATCAGAAATAAAATATTTGTATTAAAACATACGAAAAATTACGCCTTTTGTGTTTGAATTTCTTAACTAGAATTGTTTTTACCTCCTGCATAGGTAGGCTAAAGTGCAATAAATTCTGCATGGAGTCACATCAATGTCCCTTGACTTGAAGATGAAGAATTATGACATCCCATAACATTGGTGATGTGGGTGAATATAAAATAAAAAAATAAAGGGGTTTGTTTTTTGGCCATAATAGATCTCACCGTTTGACTCAACTGTGTGGGGATTAATTTGAAGAGATGTTTGACACTGTTTGTGTGCCTAAAACTTGGTAAATGCTAAAAATGTCAGCAAGTCTTCCCAAGAAGATTAGTAGGGCAGATGCAATATTTACTCATAAAACGTATTCAAGTTATGTTCAAGTCATTTTTGTGTCTACAGTGAGGAGAGAAGATAACTACACAAAAGCTCCACAAAACGTAACAACTGACATTACAGTTTGATTTACTCTATAACCCTGACAGTGAATAGTTTGTGTTTGGCAACTCCAGTAGACATTTGAGTCATTGTGTTAATTACTTACTTTAATTGTGGTTGTTAATGCATGCTGTAATTGCTTCAACATGAAACAATTTGCTTAGTTTATGTTGCGGTACCCCTTAAGTGGCTACAGTTCATTTCTGCAGATCGCTTTTAGTTTTAGCGTTAAAACCCCCAACAGTAAATCTAGTGCAGATTAATTCTCACCAATCTATCCAAACAACACTGCCTAGAAATTGCAAAAACACCCTTGACATGGCAAGCTTGTGCATGATTGCTACTGTCTAACAAGCTTCTGCCACTGTGAATCTTTGGTCATCTCTGCAGGCCACATTTAAAAGGTACCAGATGGAGCACAAGATGAAGCAGGACTCACTGGAGAAATCCCAGGCAGACCTGAAAAAGCTCCGCAGAAAGAGCCAAGGCAAGAACGCCACCAAGTATGAAAACAAAGAGAGCGAGGTGAGACGGATGCAGACACACCTTTAGAAACCTGACACATTTGTCAATGTGACCTCACTCGCGACACGCACAAACACACACTCACACACCCCCCCCCCACACACACACACACTTGTCTTTGTATCATCGTGGGGACTCATTGACTTGATGCATTTCCTAGCCCCTTCCCCTAACCCCAACCATCAAAACTGATTGCCTACCTCCATTCCTTACCCTAACCTCAACCATAACCCAATTCAAACCTCAACTCTAAAACCAAGTCTTGACCCTCAAAAAGAGGTCTGAACTTGTGTTGCCCAGCAAAATGGCCCCACATGGACGGGTGGGCCCCACAACTCTGTGAAATCCCGAAATGTTGGCCCCACGATGTAACAAAAACAAGACCACACGCACACAATTGTCTTTGTATCATCGTGGGGACATCTCATTGACATGATGCATTTCCTAGCCCCTGCCCCTAACCCCAACCATCCAAAATGATTGCCTACCCCTATTCCTTACCCTAACTTCAACCATAACCCAATTCAAACCTACACTCTAAAACGAAATCTTGACTGAACTTGTGGGGACCACTAAAATGTCCCCACAATTTCAAGTCGTTCCCCACAATGGTAGTTAAACCTGGAAAAACACACGAATATGGGCCCCACAATGTAGCAAAGACAAAAGCACACGCCACACACACACTCACAGGTCTATTCCTATTTGCCAAGATATAATAAACCACATCAGCAAGTGTGGCGAAATTTAGGGACAAAAGGTACATAATACATGTTGTACCGAAAAAATATCTTGCCTACACACTGACAAACATTGCTCATGCAAAGAGTGTGTCCTATAATCCCGTCCAGAAGGAATTGTGGATCGGGGTGAAAAAATGTATTTTGTGTGCGGGTTCACGAAGTGACCCCTTGGAACTAAGTCAGTAGGATGTATACCGGATTAGAAATTTGTATTCCTTACTGAGAGAGTAACGACAGTACTGTTAGTGCCTTGTTTGCAGTAGCTATTACTTGTAATACCGCAGTGTGTGATTTGAGTGTTTTACGAGATGTTTATTAGCGACAGTTAGCTACTTCCGCTACCGGAAGTGATGTGCTTTGTCTTTCAGAATAAGCGCGTAGTACAGTTGCAGTGGGAGTGATGTGCTCCATATATTTGGAAAAGTCCAGCGCTTAGCATCGATCGAGGCAGGCTACGTGTGTCTTTGTGAATCTTTGAGGGTTTTATGTATTCTGACAATACACTTGGCGCTACTGATGGGTTGAACAACCCAAGTGACACAAATAGAATGAAGTCAAACTTGCACAAACTTGATCCAAATGCACTTTAATTTGTCATTGACTAGGGATATTATTTATCCAAGTTTCTGTCTGAATAAAGATGGATCTCGCCTCACTTAAAACACAGGTCGTCCATAGCAACAGGCTTGTTGTAGCGCCCACGGGGTGAAAAGTGAAAAAGTTTTGTTTCTGTTGTTTATGTATGATCGAGAGGTTTTCAGAAATTCACACTCCTCTTTTTTCTTTTTTCCTCTTCCACTTGTTAGTGGGAAATATGCCACCCACCAGTTGATTTGTTATCTCTGCCTGTGTTGTTATGCAGTTCATTTGAATTTATATTTGCTGGTATAAAGTATAAGGCAGGGGTCCTCTCATTAGAACAATTAGGGGACCTAAAACATAACTGGTGAGAAAATAAGGTTGTTATGTGTAAAATATTACATTACACACATGGGATATTGCTATGTAACAAAAATGCACCTTTTTATTATTAGAAAAACACATTGGACAGTAATGTACAGCGGCAGTTGTAAAATTCCAGTCAGCTTTTTTAATTGCCTGACATCTTAATTGACAAATAGTAAAACGAGGCTTCCCACCAAATGACATGTCTGATGTGTTACTTGACTGCATTAATTGTCTCTCTGGGTGAGATTACAGGAAACGGCAGATTCATGGGCAGCCGGTCATGTCGCCAGCATTGTTGCTTTTTATTCATATTAGCAGTAGTAGTACATTGTTTATTATTAGTTCAGTTGACATTTGTTAACATGGATGCTCCGAGTGTAACAGCTCTAGATTGACAGGATCATGTAAGGACTTCCTTGTAATAAAATAGCATACAGGGCACCATTGTTTGAGCCAACACCTCTTCTGTTGTTTCACATTGATTCATTGACCAAAATGAAAATGTGTTTCTGGATAGCAGCAGGAAGTTTTTCGTGTGCGCATGAGAAATATCTCGTGAACACCCGAAAATGTTCTCATGCATATGATAAACCGCTGAGCGAGTTTTTATCTGACGTGCACATGAGAATTGTTTTTAAATGTGCATGGTATGATAAGTGGAGAAAATGGCTGTAGAAGAGGACATACTCTGTTTGAATTAGTGTTGTTCTGATATTGGTATTGGGAGAGATCCCAATCCATTATCTCTGATGCTAATAGAGGACTTTGAATGCGGCAACATGTGTCCTGCTCGTGCACAACATTCACTGATGTGTGACTGCATGCTGAGCCAATATATCCTATTGGCCCTTGAATGCTCTGAACCAATGGCAGGGCAGCTTTAGAATTACAATAAACTAAAATAAAACTTCTTTTTTTCAAACGATGTGGTATCGGTACGGTATCCGTATCAGCATCGGCCGATACTGCAAAACTCGGTATCAAAATCGGTATCCGGGGCCAAAAAAACGGTATCAAAACAACACTAAATGGAATATATGGACCTGATTGTGTCACCAACCAAATAACTTTTGCTATCTGTACGCATGGCCAGTTTTTTTGGTGGTGGGTGGGGGGTAATTGATTCTGTTTATGCCATAGGGAAAAAAATGCACAAGTAGGTGAAACAAACATGCTGCTCCAAGATATATATATATATATATATATATATATATATATATATAGTGCTCAGCATAAATGAGTACACCCCCTACGAAAAATAACACTTTAACAATATATCAATGAAATCAAAAACAATTTTCAAAATATTGACAAGACTAAATTTGTATAACATCTGTTTAACTTATAACATGAAAGTAAGGTTAATAATATACATTAGAGAACAGAATTTTCGATTTCATTCAAATTTGAGTGATGCAAAAATGAGTACACCCCACTGAAAGTCTCTGGAGCAAAGCCCAAAAAGCTCAAATTTTAGACTACAAACGTCTACAGCTGAGTCTAATTATTCATTGCACAGGTGTCAAGCAGACTGTTGACTATAAATGGGTGTTACTTAAAGAAAACACTTTCCCATTTCATGCTGTTAGCAATGGCCCCCACACGGAAGAGAAATGTCACAGGACCTGAGAAAGAAAATAATTTCTTTGCACAACAAAGGTGATGGCTACAAGAAGATCAGCAAAGCTTTACTTATTTGTCAGAATACTGTAGCAAAAGTGGTAAAAAACAATTTTAAAGATGGAACTGCAACCATCTGATAGAGACGTCAAGGTTGTTCAGGGATGTTAACAACTCGACAGCTGTGTCTTCCAATGAGAAAGGTGGAAGAAGTCTTGCCAACATTTTGGAAATTGTTTTTGTGTTCATTGAGATATTGTTTAAAATGTTACTTTTCAAAGGGGTTGTATATATATATATATATATACACACACGCGCCGACACGACTTTGTCGTCTGCTTTTGTAGATAACACACAGGATGTGTCTGCCCCTTTTGTCCGTCCTTTCACGAGACCTTTTTGTCAAAAACTGCACTCTTGTCTCTGCGATCCACTGCCTGGGTGTGATTAGAAAGTTGAAAAAGAAACCTCACTCATTTCAAATCACTTCATCATGAGAGGTTAGCTGAGCGGCAACCGCGACTATACGGCTGTAAAGCATATGGACAGCAAGATAAGGCAACGTCAGGATCAATTCCCATTAAGCTGGTGGATAACACAAGCTGTCTTTTGCTCAAGACTGATAACCCCTATGATTGTGAAGCACTTGTGTGTAAAACACACCTATAAATGCGTGTGTGTGTGTGTGTGTCCTCAGTGCGTGGAGACGCTGACAAACCGGCAAATGGACATGCAGCTGTTTATTGCGGACGGCTGCAAAGAGGCTCTACTGGAGGAGAAGAGACGCTTCTGTTTCCTGGTGGACAAACACTGCATGTTTTCCTATCAGATCGCATCGTTTCATGACAAGGTTGCGCAACACACCTGCCATTTTTTTAGGTTACAGTTTGGATGCTTTCGCATGACTGAGTATGTCACTGTCGAAGCTTGTCTTAGTGGATGCTAAATGACAGACAAGTCCAAACTCATTACGTTTGAAAGACAAGACAAAAACAGAGCCACTGACCTACATTGCAACAAAAATTATAATTATTTGTCTTTTTCTTACATAAAATTATTTCTCAGTGGTCTGTTCTCTTTTTTTCGTAGTGTTTCTCTTGGCTATACTACTTCCAATACTTGTGTATGGATGTTAGATTTTTTTGTACAATCAGATATCGGCATCTGTGTTGTCAAGTTATTCTAATCTGCCCAGGGCATTGAGAATCAGTAGTGGCCCATGTAACTACCGATATATCATTAATGGGAGAGCCAGAGCGCCGGCCCAAATGACATCAGCATTTTCCCGTCCTCTGATTGGTTGGTCAGAGCATAACTTGCTTACTTGCAGCCACCTTCAACTATAGCAAAACAACATCTGTAGCATTCAGCATATTAATACATTTAATATTCAGCATCTCTGGTGATGTGATGCTTTTAGTTAAATGTTTTTGTCACATTATTAGATTATTAGTGATTCTGAAAAGCTCCCAAAGAAGAAAAAATAAATAAAAAAAGATTGGCAGGATTCAGACTTTCGCAGCATTCTGAGTTTAAAATCAGAATTCTGATTTTAAAGTGAGAATTCTCACTTTATTCTCAGAATACTGACTTTCTCACTCACAATTCATAGCTCTGTCACAAAGTGAGAATTCTCACTTTAAAGTCAGAATTGTGTGATTAAAGTCAGAATTCTCACTTTGAAGTCAGAATTGTGTGATTAAAGTCAGAATTCTCACTTTAATCTCAGAATTAAAGCTCTATGTCACAAAGTCAGAATTCTCACTTTTAAATCAGAATTCTGAGATTAAAGTGAGAATTCTGTGATTTAAAGTGAGAATTCTCACTTTAAAGTGAGAATTTTATTTTGTGATTAAAG
This sequence comes from Leptonotus elevatus, assembly GCF_054856555.1. Lineage (NCBI taxonomy): Eukaryota > Metazoa > Chordata > Actinopteri > Syngnathiformes > Syngnathidae > Leptonotus > Leptonotus elevatus. Next base: position 31,815,541 of record NC_141239.1, on the reverse strand, counting down.
TCAATTCTCACTTTAAAGTCAGCATTCTGACTTAAAGTCAGAATTCTCACTTTAAAGTCAGAATTCTGTGATTAAAGTCAGAATTCTCACTTTAAAGTCAGAATTGTGTGATTAAAGTCAGAATTCTCACTTTGAAGTCAGAATTGTGTGATTAAAGTCAGAATTCTCACTTTAATCTCAGATTTAAAGCTCTATGTCACAAAGTCAGAATTCTCACTTTTAAATCAGAATTCTGAGATTAAAGTGAGAATTCTGTGATTTAAAGTGAGAATTCTCACTTTAAAGTGAGAATTTTATTTTGTGATTAAAGTCAATTCTCACTTTAAAGTGAGAATTCTGACTTAAAGTCAGAATTCTCACTTTAAAGTCAGAATTCTGTGATTAAAGTCAGAATTCTGTGATTAAAGTCAGAATTCTCACTTTAAAGTCAGAATTTTGTGATTAAAGTCAGTTAAAATGACTTTAAAGTGAGAATCCTCACTTTAAAGTCAGAATTCTGTGATTAAAGTGAGAATAAAGTGAGAATCCTGCCAACCCCTTTTTTTTTCTTCACTGGCCCTAATCCTCTTCCGTATATAACAATTAGTTACCATACTGATGAAATGAGAGTTATGCAATTACAAGATTTTGTTTGTTGGTCTGGTCAGGCAAGAGACATCCTAATGGAGAAGCTGACCAGCTGGCAGGACCAGTGCAACGACGCCACAGACATGCCCGAAAGCATCATGACCATGATCGAGGGACTACGTACCCCCATCTCCATAACACCGCTGCCCTCTCCCACACCCTCGCGACGCAGTTTGGTATGTTGGGGTCACCCAACACATGTGGATGTCCATGAAAAGAAAAATATATATTTTTGATGTGCGCCCTGTGGAAGGACAGAACAAGTTCAGTGAATGTCTCAACAATGGTGTTAATTAATTAATTAATTAATTAAGTATGATGTCATCGAATGGGCATCTAATAATACAACTAATTCCGACTAAGTGCTAATTTGCATGCTAACATTAGCATCACTGCGTGTATGTGTGTGACAGAACATCTCAGCTCCACCAGCTCCATCTCAGAAAGCTCATGTCAGCCCACTAGTGAACATGTTCACTCCAGACAGCAAAACTCCTAGCGTACCCAGGACTAGCAACAACAACACAGGTATACAAACAAGCTAGTGGAGAGCTTGCTTTTTCAAACACATCCCTTTTAACATCCTTCAATTTCTTTCCTGCCACCAGACCCCGAGAGCAACGGGGAGAACAATCTGGCCAGGTCCGTGTCTGTGGCCACGGGTCTCAACAACGTGGTGAAAAGGCCGCGGGTTCGCACCATCTTCCCTCATACCGCCGGCAACAACAACACCCTGCTCAGCTTTGACGAGGGAGACGTCATCTTCCTGCTCATACCTGAAGAGAAAGATGGGTGGATGTATGGTGAAATGGAGAAGAACGGAAAGTGAGTCTTATGCTATTGACTTCTAGCCTTTGCTTGGATTGCTGAACACAATGACTGGACGAAAGCACAAAAATAGTCCTGGTTCTCTCGTGTCTCACAAACCACTCTTAAATAGAGTGTTAAGAATGAAACCGTTTTTGCCACATTCTTGCTTCGATCCAGTGGACATTATGCCACTCCTTCTGGTTTTGCACCTTAACCACCTGGCCCATACATGATACATACAGATTGCGTATGTAAATTGGAGCTTGTCAAAACTCCCATGTGGTTTGGATAAATAAACGTGTAATTGTCTTTATGTTTAGTATAACTGTAAATGTAAACTCCATATGGCTATTTGTTGAATAACTGTCCACTATCATCCAAACTACAAGTCTTTACTGTCAAGTCAAAGCACAAATAATAATAATAATAATAAATTAATAATAATAATAATTTAAATTTGAGTCACTCATATCTCAAGGCACCACAGTATTTGTATTTAGGCAGTACCACAATATGTTTTCAATAGTTTAGAGAATTAAGACAAAAATAGTCATTTTACTCCAAAATTGTCAAATCATAGGAAATTATCTTTTTTTTCTCCCTGAGCTATATGGTTTTCAAAATTGCATCATATCATATCAAAAAAATATATCAAGGTCTGACTCTGAGAATCATGAATCATTCGCCAAAAATTCAGTAGGAAAAAAAACACAGAAAAAGACGTGTCATTGTGCTGATCAGAGTGCACCTTGTGACCAGGGTTTAGCTTTAAGGCATTGTGGTTTTGTCTTTGTCTTCAGCTCTGATAATGTAACTGGGCAACTCACCCCCGCAAACACAACTGAAAAACTAATCTTGACAGTCCCACTGCAGTAGAAATACACTGAACATTTAATTGGAGACTTTCCTTTCCATTTTTACTGAATGATGCTAGGCCACGCAAGTTTGATCCATGGAAAGCTGATCAGGTCACAATAGTGATGGACATGATGAACATGTGGAAAACTCCCCTATGAGTCAACAAAGGCTACCATGAACGTGTAATTTCATCTAGTGCAAATATTGACACACACACACACACACACACACACACACAGATGGGTGCAGTCGCCACATAAGGAAAAAATCTAACGGGTGAAACAGGAACAATGATACATACAGTATTGATTTACCGCAATAAAACAATATGACACAATATCTGTTGTTGCCATGGTAACCTCAGACTACCTATTTTAGTGGTGTACAACTTTGGGATATTGGGCGTTCAGGTTCAATTTCAGGACGAACCTAAAATGCAATACAACTTTGATAAGTGAACTAAATTTTGACCTTGAAATGTCGTCATATCTTTTCCCTTCTTCCAGGAGGGGCTGGTTCCCTTCGTCATACTGCCGTGCATTCTCTGAGCCACTCGTGAACAACAACAGGTAAGGGGACTCCAACTAATGCGCGCACACACACAAACAGGTTTCACATTGCAATCAAGCTGTATTGTTGCCTGAACTTCCTTTAGTTTCCCTATTAGCGTGATAAGCTATTGAACCCTTACGGGAGTTCTCCCCTTATTCAACCTTTTGATTCTTATCGTCCTGAGTTGCATTCCTCCTGGAGCCCCCTCCCACATTTTCTTTCCCAAACTTTTTCAGCAGAGAGTCCAAATTAGAAGGTTCCTTGCTATTAAAATACGTCATGTATTGCCAAAAAGAACAAAACTGACACTTTCATAGTATGAATCAAAAAGGCAATAAATTACAGTAATTTCTGGACTACAAGGCGCACCTGACTATAAGCCGCACTAGCTAAATTTGGGGAATACTCAAGTTTTTTTTTTTTTTTTTTTTACACATATAAGGCGCACCCGACTGTAAGCCGCAGGTGTTTTATTGTTACCGCACCGGGTTCCCGCTCCTTTTCCATAATGAGGGCGCAAATTGTCTCGCTCTCGTTCTGTCTCTCCTACTGTATTTGGGCTCACTTGGTTTGTTTTGCTAGTGCGCCCCCTTGTGATCTGATGGATAAGCCGCACCTTTATATTAGCCGCAGGGTCTAATGCAGTGAAAAAAGTAGTGGCTTGTAGTCCAGAAATTACTGTAACTCATTCATTGCAATTGACATTTATATTCCTCAACTGGAATCAAAACATTTATTGCCACTGACAAAAATATTTGTCAAATACATTTTTTTATTTTTCGACATTGGAAGAGTGTCTGTCTCACCCAGTTTGGCGTACCCAAAACAAAATATCATCTCGCACTAGATGGAGACTCTTGGAATGGATGGACAAAATCCCCAAAATGATTAACCTTCATTTTGCTCATGACGATTACATGTACAATTTACGTGTGCAGTGTGTCGGTGGCGCCGTACCGCAGCCGGAGCGTGGTCAACCTGCACCACCAGGACACGGAAACGGATGAGGCCACCATGATCCTCCCCCCGGAGGACTACGCCAACAACTCGAGGCGCGCCGCCGTCAAGACGCACCACCCGTCGTCCACAAACGTCAACAATCACCGGCAGCATTCCCCCACGCCCTCCTCCGTCTCCTCGTTGTCGTCGTCTGATCATCACGCGGTCAGTCACTAGCTCACATTGTGTTGTTGCCTTCTGAGGTAGACAGACAAGGACTGGGACATAAATTAATATCAATATGTATTGTGATAGACACGTGATTGATATCAAAATGTGTTTACTACAATGTTCAATAGAAAATGATACTGTAAACACAAACATAACAGCATAACGTAAATGAGGCATAGAATTCCACTTTAATAAATTCCATAAATAAAAAAGGTAAAACTAGGGGTGCCAAAATTAGTGTGTTAATTGTGAGTTAATTTCAAGTTCCTTTAACGCCACTCATTTTCTTAACGCACGATTAAGGACCGCCCTTTACCTGTAAAGTCTGTAGTGGGGGAATTCTAGTCTCGACGCGCCCACGTCAAAATTAAGCAGTAATAAATTTAAGAATAATGCATATTTTTGAGGAGACTGGGGTGAAGTTGTATTTTACCATTTTAAAAATGTGCAGAATTTCACAAGTTACTTCATGTTAAAGATTAGATAGCTCTTAACTCTTTTACTGCCACACGTCCAAAAAAAACAACCCCGACAGTGCCAGCCGATTTTGAGCATTTGAACTCATCTTTCAAGGCAAACAGAATATTGTGTACTTTGACTACGTAAACATGCCAAATGAAAGATCGCGTTCCATTCTTTCATTAGAAAAAAAAAGTATGTTTCTACCTTATTCCGTTCTTCAGTAATCACCATTTAAAAATAGGTAATTTGAGTGACATTGAGCGAAAATTGAAAAGAAAAGGAGAAAACGAGCTTTTTGTGAAAAGATACATTTTCTGCACAACAGTGACTTTGACACTAATATTTTGTGTTTAGTGACGCAATGTGAATTTGATTTAATGTGACAAAGGCTTTGATTATTCACGTCATCCTTGAAAACGTTCTATTTCATCATATCAGTCGTGATTCACAGCAATTGCATACACCGGCAGAACATTGAAAAGAGATACAATGCTGCCATCTGCTGGCCATAGTTAGTGGGTGTTTGTGATTTCACAAGTCCATTGACTAGGCAGCGCTGCGCAACAACTTCCACTACCCATTGAGAGAGAAAAAAATTAGTAAACGTCATTAAACGTTTTTGGCGGTAAAAGAGTTCATATGACAAGAAAAATGCACTGAGCTGTCACCAACGTCTTATAAATGTAATTATGCCATCTAGTGGCAGAAAAATTACCAACACAAATCCATATCACACTCATTTTTTACAGTACAGGACATATTTTTAATTTTAAGTCAATTTTATGAATTATTATGAAGTTAATGTATAAGAGACGCAGCTATATTTCTACTCGATTTTTAAAAAATCCACTTTTATGTTAAATACGTAGTACGAAAACCTAGAAAAAACATTTTATTGTACACTTTATTGTACATTTAGAACAGAAATCCAGGCAAGTTGTACACAGGGAATTCCCTTGCAACAGTAGCAAAGGACGCCTCTCCCATTTGTTGTGCAATATATCGGCAAACTGACACTTTGCCTGTCATCCGTCACGTCCACAGAGGGTCTTTGTCAAGTCTTCATACCGCTGTTCAAATGCCAGGTTTTTCTCATTTTTATTTATTTATTTAAATGAGAGCAATATAGATCATTTCCACACAAAAAAATCCACAATTAATGTGACCAATAACTACTACAACCCAATTGGAATAAAAAAAGCCTTCAAGAAAAGTAAATTGAAAACCATCTGAGATAAAGTGTGCACACCCTCTTATAGCTGGTGCGGTCATCGTTTACTGTAGTATGTGCGAAGGCAGCGATGTTATTTCCTCTGTTGCCCAGTTACTGAGAACACCTGCGACTCCTTGACTAAGCTTTTATGTTTCCATGCATGCACGCCAACTGTGACAATCTGCAGAGCTTACACAACCACAACCTCCTTTGGCTGTGTGGGAAATTGCTCGCTTTAATGTACAGTAAAGCAGTTTTTTTGTTTTTCGTTTATAAAGTGGCAGGTTTGCGAGAAAAAAAACTCAAAAACTTACAAGAAATACACGTAGCGTACTACTTGACTATTTGTGCCAATACTTTTTGGCCGGGTTTCCAAATAAGGAGATAGTAATTGCTTTAGCATAGATTAACCATATGATGTTAAGCATTCGCTCTTTAAAGCGTTGTGTACGGCCACTGGCCAGCGACAAAGACGCCTCGCTTTGCGAAGGTCCACACCCGGACGATCAAGCATTTAAGTTAATTTGTTAAAAAGTATATTTACTTGTACAATTATGTTTCCAGAATTATTATTTACACGTTCATACATTTTGGGGGTTTTTTTTGTACAAGAATCTTAAGTTGATGTGTCGAATCTGCTGCTCTGCGTCATTCACTTGCATTTACCTAAAGTATGCTAGCATCTGATTGGTTAGTGTTAGTCAGCTGATAGGGGATCAGGAAGTGTTGTCGCTCTGGCTGCGGTGAATGATGAGTACAATTTTAATTTAAGAATGAATCTGTCTCCATCCTGCCTTTTCATTTTATAAACCGTGTCCCATTAACCACCATCCAATCCTCACATGATTAGACTATAGCTAAGCTACGTGTGTTTCTCGCAACTTTGCGACTTTATAAAGTGGCAAATTTGCTACTTTTTAAACTTGCAAATTTGTCGAAAAAAACTTGTAGATTTGCGAGTTTATAAAGTGGCAAATTTGTGATTTTTTTCCCACGGAAAATTGCCCCCGCCCTCTAAAAAAACATATTTTTACGTGGCCCTAATAAGCCGTCGTACATTTATTTCATCAAGGGCTTTTCTTGTTTTCTTAACTCTTAAATTTAGTATGTACAGTGAAGTATTTTGCAGCGGTTCAGACAAATTATATAATTACGTACAATGGGCATTTGAGGTTTAGATATTTGAGGGCTTTTAATAACGCTTCCTCTGACTGAGGTTTTGTTTTGTACAAAAGCCCTTATTCTTAATGAATTCAATTCCCACTCAGCGACCATCTGAAGGTGAGGGAGAAAGCTCGGCAAGGGGGTGCAAATTACACAGACAAATGGCAATGATTTATGTGTCATACTGCCAATAGGAAACCATTTCACAAAGTGTTTTGTTTTGGTGGGTTTTAGGTGCGTTAATTACAAATGCTGGCCAGAACTGTTATTTATTTATTTTTGTTTAGCAAAACACACCTGCAACAATCATCACACATTAATAACAAATTAAAAAAATTGAAAATCTACGCAGAATAGAATATTACACAATAGAACGTTGTCAGAATAGGAGAAAGGAGGGCTGGGAGAGGCGTGTGGATTCTCTGGAATGCACTTGTCACCAGGACCAAAACAATGCAACCTCACTGGTTTGCTATCAAGAACAATCAGCACTGAATGGAAAGAATAACCACAAAGGTCAATAAAGTGTGTCCCTGGAGAGTTCATCACCTTCTATTGTTGGATGTGAAAGAATAATCGTACCGTTTCCTATGTTTTAATCACATGAATGACATTCTGAAATTAACGGAGTGGGACATGCAAGTCTATCTGAATGTAGGATATTTGTCTTTGTCTACTGTACAAAGAAAACATTCATACATGGAGATAGGAAATTAGGAAGTAAATAGCGGTGGACCAAAGTTGTGCAAGCATGCAGTTTCTCTGTGCTCGACTGCCATCTTGTGGTAACTACTGAGGACTGCTGGTTGAAACAACCTACTACCACGACTACTACTGCTACTACAAAAAAGTACCAAATTCAACATTTGATGTATGTGTGTTTTTTTTTTTTCTCATATCAGAAATACTGTATTTATATTACCAAGTACCACAATCTTAACATTTCCAGAAACATTATTATTTTAGGAAATTAAAAAAATATGTTTTTTGGGGGGGAGTAATTAAACATTGCTTGGTTAAAGCCCTAATTATATTTTAAATATTTCATATTAGTTACTTTGTTGGGGGAGGGAGAGGGGTGGGGGGTTAATCAAAAACTATAAATTTGTAAAAAAATATTAAATTGACCAAATTTAAAGGGAAGCTTCCGCCCAACAGCAAAACACTAAATCAAGGTTAGGCACATTATTTTAAATGTGAATCTTTTCATTAGTTTTATTTTATTCAGTATAATAGTATTTACAGATGCATGTTTTTTAGGTATATTATTATACATATTTTATATGCATTTTGTATGGTAAAATAATGCATATGGGAATATTTTCAAAAGTTTTGTTATATTTATATTAAGATGCATTAGATCTTTTGAAGCCATTTAAAATGTCACTGAGTTTTAACAGTGGCTGGCTGTATTTTAGATTACATTGTGTGTTGCATATTATTATTATTATTATTATGACTTGTGGTCGCAACTTGCACTTCCAGATAGTCAAGATTCCGCTCATTGCCTCATGTTGTATTTCTCCACACAAGAAGTCTTACTTTTTTTCTTTTTCTTTTTAAGGGCGTTCCATGAAAAGTATTCGGTAACGTGTGACTCAAAGGACTTTTTTGTTTCCCTCCACAGACAAACCAGACCAATGGCATCTCCAGACCTACACCTGCCTACCTGGCGTAAGTCATTGACTGTTGTTCAAAAGGATTTACTTATTTCCTAATTATATTGGGAATTTTTACAAGTGGACCTAGATAGTTCACTAAGAACTCCACTAAAAATGACTTTCAGGTGAAATTTGTGGAAAATGTAAAAAGTTCACGCTACAGTGATATCATATCATGAAAGTAAGACATTTAAGTAGAAGCATGCACTGGTGATTTCCTCATCTCAAATAATTTATTGAAACAAAAGTTAACAACAACAATGGTGGGTACACCACAACAAAAACTTTCAACGTCTCAATTACTCGTCATGTGCCCTTGAGCATCAATGACAGCTTGACAACGGCGTCTAGTGTTGTTCACAAGTCGACTCATTGTCTGCTGAGCATTGACATTAACCGTTGATTTTCCACTTAAAAAGTTCACGCTCGACCGGCACTTGTCCTCGTTTCATCATCTAAGCAGAAGTGATGGTATTATTGTCTATTGATTCTCTGTTACAGAACATAATAGGGGATTTATCGACTAGTCGGTTCACATGTTAATCCTTCCTGTGTGTTATCCAGGGGAGGCAACCCGTTTTCCACCGTGCGACTACGTCCGACCGTCACCAACGATCGCTCGGCCCCGGCCATCTGATCTTTGCTCAACTTTAACATGCTGCACACATGGAAGTATTTGGGACCTTTTACAGGACTGATGCTCCTCTATTTAGACTTGAAATGTCTGTCTGTGATGGCGATACTTGGAAATAACCACATCCAGACCGACCATGCACACGCAGAGCCAGGGGGAAAAAACTGTACATGCATTTTCAAAATTACAGTTGTTAGGATGTGTGTTCTTTTGTTGTTGTTGCCATTGGGAATGGAGGAGCAGCCCACGTTACCTTTAGGCCCAAACTACGCACTAGTAGTCTTCATATCAAGGATATGGAATAAATGCTCAAATGCCTTTCTGGAAAGCCGTTTGAGCATTTGTTCCATCGTCTTGATGTGAAGTTTAATGTCCATGTACCAGTATGCTTTGTCATCAGGACTAAGACCAATTAGACTTAATTAACTACTTAATTGCAGTGATGCATTATCATCACTTCTAGGCCCAATGTGCGTGTTTTTGTTTTTTGGAATACTTTTCATGTTCAAAATAAACATTTAAATCAACTAGTAGGCATGTGTCACAATAGTAGCCTCCTAAACGCTACTAGAAGTACCAAAATGCCCACAAGTTGTTTTACCTCACTGATAACATGTACTTGCCCTAATGGTATGCCAAAGTTGTCCTATAAAGTCAAAGAATATACTAGTACATCGACCTTGAGCTCGAAATCAAGGCTATTGAATACTCAAATGGCCTTTTGTCTCTATTCTTTGTCATCACTACACGTAGTAGCAAAACTAGTATACTAGTAGAACTACCTGTTACTAGTAAGGCTAAACTGTTGACAGCTGTGTACTACCAGTAGGATACTACTGAACTCATACAATTCTACTAGTAGTGCTGCAGATGTCAACTCGTGTGCTGAATTGTAGTAAGGTCAAAGGGCGTACTAGTACATGGACCTGTAGATATCAAGGATATGAAATAAATGCGATGTTTGAAATTCCTGGCATTTTTTAACGCTTGTTATAAGTCACAATTTAAAAAACAAAACAAACAAAAAAGTAACATTTTATGGGGAATAAGTATGAAAACTTGTAATTTCACTTGAAAGTCCATTTCCTCGAATAAAGTTCAAGTTTTGCAATTGGGCTGTTTTTTAAACAGTTGGCAGCATAAAAATGTCACAATACAAGGAGAAACGGTTTTTATGAAGAAAATGTGTCACTGGCTGCTGTTGGCAAAGGAACTTGCTACAAGATACAGGTATCTCCTCCACCCATCAGTCAGCCTTCGAATTTCATATATAATACAGAGTGAACTGAAAATAATGTAACAACCATTTCCAACCAGCGTGCTGGATGTGGAATTTGAAGTCATCTTGGTATTCTGCCAAAAGTTGAATCAAGGTAACTGGACTTGTTTTAAGCCCCTAATTTCCTAGCAAGCTGAATTCTCGCGGTATTTGTGAACTCACAATTGTACCGAATCCGTTGATTTCAACCGATCCGAACCGACCAATCACAGAGCGACATTGAGTTCAGGGCGTGATATGCATCTGTGACGAAACCAGGAAGCCAGCGCCGACGCCGGGGCAGGGCAAACAAACAAACCTAACATGGACGAATGGACGCTGCAATTGTTCTTGCAGAATTACTTACCATTTCCTTGTTGAATGTTGAACAGCGAGAGACTGTCCGTGCATTTTTAGCTGGTAAATATGTTCGTGCTTTCCCCACCCCCTTTGACGAACACTAAAATGACAGTTTTATCCGTGACCATGATTGGTCAAAATAAACGTACACAATGACTGATCGTCCGGTCAGCCCCCAGTATTGTACAGAATGTCCCGCCTTTCCTGGGCAAATCACCGTGGAGAAGTGCCAGATTGCTATTGTGGAACCTTGAGTGAATCACAATTATCAATCTTACAGAATGTCCCGCCTTTTTTGGGCAAATCACCGTGGAGCAGTGCCAAATTATCCTGTGTATCCCCCCCAACCACATAAAATATTGTCACCTTCCTAATCTACAATAATGGCCTAGGACTTTGCAATCTTGATTAACCTTAATTGCGCGTTGAGAATCACCAAGCAATTATGGTATGTGTATCGTTAATTACATCCTTGTAAATTTGTTGTTTTAAAAAGGGCTGTGGCGTTATATTAACAGCGTCTAACAAGTAGCCAATGTAATTTCTTTTTTCCCCCAGCGACCTGTGAGGCAGTAAATGGTTGTGCGTTATGAATCTGTTGTGCGTTATGAATCTGAAAACTAGCAACAAGTGGAAATGGCTGGTACATGTTTGTTGTTGTTTTTTAGTAGGCTTATAGGGCACTTATCATTGAGCTTTATGAAATTTGCCAGGCAACAAGTGGCCTGGAATCATGTGACGTATCCTGAGACAAAAATCCAAATAAGTGTTGCTCAAACGGACCAAACTGATTCGCTCTGGACTGTCAACCCACACTACATTACTGTCTGGAACAAACTTTTTTGAACCTCATTGATTGATCAAACAACATTAATATTTTAGCAAATGAGACAAACATCAACTATCCTGTGCAATGTGAAAGTGCAAACCTTTATTATGTGTGCAGAAAAACAGAAATACTTGGGGCTGAAAAACGCCTAACGCTGTAACTGTGCATTACGATTGCTCTTCGTCTTGGTTTTCTTGGCCTCTTTGCGGATCCTTAAGACGGAGGATTGTGATGAGATCCGTTTCTGGAAGAGTGCTTGAAAAGGGGAAGGAAGATGAATATTTTCATGAGAATGAACTGTTCATGAGGGGGCAAAAAATAGAACAGTGGTGCCTTAAGATATTAAGCCTGTATTTCACTGAGTGGAGAAGGCTCACGAGGGTGTGCGCACATAGCGAATGTTTTTTTTTGGTGGTCAAGGTTCATTCAAGGTCACAAAACATTGCAAAGACATTTCCAAACAGTTTTCCTACTTGTTCTTGCCGCCAATAAATTTTGAACATGTTTGCGACGTGTCCACAAGTGGTTCTACTCAACTGGACTCAAATGAGCAGGAGCTCGTTTACCTGCAGGTTGAGTAAAATAATCTGTGCCTAAAGCCGGACTGTGTAAGGGTTTTTACTTTCTGGACCTGGATTTTGACACCTCTGTTAATGATGAGTATTACCTCGTGCTCTGTGGCGTGAGGAAGATAAACTGCCGGTAGCGCTGACTATCAGCCACGCCCAGCATCATTTCCATTGAGATCTTCCGATTCACCATGTCCTAAATTCAACATCACACCGGACTTCAAGACACGCTTTTTACTCTACTTAACATTGAAACAAAACTTGACTTACCATATAAACATCAAATTCATCCAGGCAGCGGAAGGGCGCCTCTGTGATGGCCCAGAGTGAGAGAACGAAGCACACGGTGGAGAAGGAGCGCTCGCCCCCCGAAAGCGAGCGCATGTTGGCCCAGTCGCCCTCACTTCCTCTTCCAGGCTGAACCTGTTGGGATGACAGAGCCCGTTGAGGCCCCAGTTGGTGAAAATCATGTTCGGGGCGGTGTTCTCACGGAGATTGTGAGGGTCTCCTTCTTGTGGTCAAAGTTCATGGTTCCTGTGTAGTCTCTCTGCGCCAGCATGCTGTTGAAGTAATATTTACAACGCGCTGACAGGAACCTGCAGACAAGGAGGTGTGGAGATGTTTACAGCACATTTGCGGTACTCAAGGAAATAAGCTTGCTTGCTTTTCCTCGCTTACCTCCTCATGTCACCAAAAACCTTAAGTCTTTGATCCATAACCCGGTCCAGCTTTTTGATGAACGTGGCGAGGTTCTTCATCTCCTGCCCGGTTTTCTTGTACTTCGCCAGAGCATCACGGTACTCTCTGCAACGGCCATGTTGGATAAAAAGGACTCAACTACCAGCAACTATCAAACCCCTGCGGCTACGGCAGTCGTTTTCGCACCTCACTTACCGGCATTCAGTTATACCACTAGTTATAAGAGCGACAGGTTGTGACGCATTTTTGGCACTTGCCTTAAAAAATAAGTTACATTTTGACTACCGTAGTTGGGAGTAGAATGGAGAGGAGCAGAGACACGCACGCACACACAAGCAACGTTGCGTTGAGTCATTGGAGTGCCACTGTATTACCAATATCTACAACGGATTACATTAAATGCAGTCAAATACAGTACTTCAAGAATATGGCTTGCAATGTGAATGCTCATATAGTATATACATAAATATATACAGTACATTTTGAATTAGTAAAAAAATTAAAAAATAATTTGAAGTGCTACTGTCAGTTTTAATTTTGCTGCTTTTGCTGATGTTTTAGTTTTTTGTCAAGGTACCATTTCAGTACCGGTATCGAAGTATTTTATGCATGTATAGTGTCGAAATGTTGGTATTGTGAGTCGTTACAAGACAACTTCTGACTTTGAAGAAAATAAGGGAAAAACATCTGAAAAGAAAAACTAAAAACTCTTGCTCATCATACTTGTGTTTTGCAAATAGAAAACATTTTGGTAATCCAAACGGACCTAAACAGGAAAGGCCGAGTCAAATGTCATGTCTTTTTAATGTATATAGTGCATGTAAACACGTGGTTTCAACTTTTAACTGTATACTATACTGAAGTATCTACTAGATAAAGTCTATAATGCCAGCCAAGAGAGTTGAACTAATTTTGAAGCAGAGGACCTCTGTCCATGAAAAGACAGAGAAGTTGCTTAAATTCAGCAAAGCATTGTGAGAAAAAATACATTAAATAAATGCTCATTTTCTCCCAGTACTCTGCCAACGACACTGCCATTCCTACATTCCAAAAATATGCACGGTAGGTGGACCGAAAACTTTCAACATTCTTTACATGTGAATGCGAGCGCAAATGGTTATTTTATGCCATGGGATTGGCTGACGACCAAAGTCAGTTGGGAGAAAAAGAGTTGCACATAAAGGCACCTGATTATCTCCTCGCGGTCACCCTCTTGCTCCTTTTGGGTGGCAATCTTCACCTTGAGGCGGCTGATCTCCGTGTCCAAGCTCCTGGCAGTCCGCTCCACTTCAAGGCGCTCGGGCCAGATTTCTTTGGCTTTGGACATGTTTTCCTGCACAGAATCAGCCAAGGGACAACCTCGTGAAACCTTCCCAAACATACACCGTGAGTTCCTTTGAGGAGGGAACGCTCCTACTTCAACTTCCTGCTCCTTGCTCTGCAGAGTGGCTTCCAGCTCCTGAATGCTTTTGAGATGGCCGTTGCGCTTGTCATCGTAGTACTTCTTGTGATGCTTGCATTTCATCACCTCCTGGTCCACCTTGATCCACTCCTCCTGCACAACAACACGTGGTCACAAGTACAGGTGTTGAACATGCTGGCGGATATTGTCCTTTATCCAGGTCATTTCTTTCTCAAGGCATTGAATCGACCTCAACTGGACTGCTCTGTTTGTCTTACAAGACATTTCGCCTCTCATTTCAGAAGGCCTTATTTTATCCAACAAAGTTTTTTTCGGACTGCACCAGCATGAGTTTGTGTGGAAAATTGGTGTGTTGAAATTGATTATATGAATCACTTTGTCGCCATGTAGACATGCTGGATGAGTTTCAGCCCATGGCATTAAACTGTCTCGTCTAAGTGTCAATGATATTCCATCCCGAGTTAAAAGTCTGCACTCATCTAATTGAAGTCATGATGCTCTAAACGTGTGATAAGCACAAAATGGACAAGTCACATATGGCCAAAAGCCTGCCGCACAAAAATTGTTGGGAACATCATCAATTTAAGGACTCACGTTAGCCAGCTATTACTTTTTTTTTTAATTAATTACCGTATTTTATGGACTATAAGTCACTCCGGAGCATAAGGCCCACTAGTCAAAAAATGCATGATAAAGAAGAATAAGTCGCATTTGGGGGGAAATTCCTCCTGTGCTGATGTATTGGAGGCGGCTTTTGTTATGTGTCCAGTTTTGTTCATATCGACCCGAGAATGTGACATTTTTTTCCTCCAATATTGGTCCGATATTTATCTGTCCAATAGTTATTGTTTGTGCATGTCCAATTGAATCATTGACATGACAATCCTAAATGAATGGTGACACCAGAGGCTTATGCTCGATTCAGACCGGACATGAAATATTGCGTCTCCCCACGTGCCTCACGTGCTTTGGTTCGTTGTGCAACTATACGGCGCTTGCTACGATCAGAGAATAGTAGATGAGCCTCATCCTACTCCAAAAGAAAAAATAAAAGTCTAAACGTCGCTAGTCGATCTGGTGACGGGTGGTTGTGTTACTACTATTGCTGCTAAAAGTTCAACAGCTGTAAAAAAAAAAAAAAAGTTCAGCTCAGCCCCAGCCACTATTGGAAGCTGGCTGTGTTATTCACCTTGAGGTCTCACAGACCGCAATGATATTGTCCTACTCAGTTTTTATATTACAACACTGTGTGTGGCCATTCATTTATTTAGCTGTTGCTGCGTGTCCGGTCATTCTCAATCCGTTTATTTTTGTGAGGCTTCGCATTATCAAGCATTCGCTGAAAGTGCTGAAGCACACGGCAAAAGGTTGGCACTTCCATCAATCATCAATTCCAATCAATGACAATGCCCACCTCTGATATTAAGTACAATCTCAATGCCGATTGGCTTTCAGCGACGCACCGCCATCAAAAGTTCATTTCAGCCTACCACGGTGAAATTGGCAAATTCACTTCAAATGCATCTTCCGCGCCACCTGGCACACCACCGCGCAAACTGCAGACTACATATAGAAATGTGCCGCCAGAAACGCTCAGCTCGCGTTCAGTCTGACCGCAGCATTACCTTAATTGCGTCTGCCTCCTCAGCGATGGTATTGATGCGCTCCTTGTGCTGCTTGTACACCTGCTCCGCCTTCTCATAGTTCTCCTTGAGCTCTGACGTTCGGGCTCTCGCCTCCTCACACTTGCTGCTCTTTGTAGAGATATTGGCGACAATCTCCTGAAGGTCCTCCTCCTGTGAAATTTACAGATTGGAGGGACTCCGCTCCAATTATTACAGTGCACCCGGTTACATACCAGTGGCTTAAGGTCCTCCAGCTGAGGCTCTTCCAAATTCTGAAGGTCTGTCAACTCCAGTCGACACTTTGTGGCTTTGTCCTGCAATAAATGTGGAAATCTGATGAGTTCCCCACTCATATCAATGGGATAAAATGTAATCGCAATTGGTCAAATAAATTCAATACAATTTCACAACAAACTGAATATGAGGATAAAAAAAGAAAAGCAATACATTAGCAATCTTCAACTCTGCGTGAGTGCTCTTCTCCAGCTTCTCATTTTGTTTGATGTCTTCGTCCAAATTCTTCATTTGTTGTTGCAAGACCGACGCCTGAGCTTTTTGAGTCTCCAGCTCTCTTTTTAGGTGTCTGCCAAACGGGAAATAAAAGGACGACGACACGACAATGGTTATTATGCTCTTAACACAGTGGCAATGTTTGGCCTTGAGATTTCCACCTGATCTCCTCTTCCACGTCACCCGAGAGGCAGTTGGCTCTAGTCTGCTCAGATGTGTAGCAGCGGTTGCTGAAAATCTGGTCGCCATCCTTGGAGAAAGCCTGGTAGCAGTTGGGGGGCGGATGTCCGTTCATCATCACGTTGCAAGCCTCAGCTCGATTCTACAAAAGAGTGTACAAACACATGCTCAAACAACCCAAAGTGACAGAAACATTAAGATTAGATACAGTGAACCCCGCATATTCATGATTCGGCATTTTACAATATCTAGGTACTGGGAAATGACCATAAAATGTGTTGGGGTTTTCTAATCCGTGTAAAATACCATGGTATGATTAAAAAATTTTATGTGGGAAAATAAAGCATTTGAATCAGAACTAGATGCATCATAATGCTATTATCAACCGACACGATAAACCAATCATTTAGAAAGTGCCGATGTCGATCACCGATAAGCCGATAATTGTTTGCAAAATTGACTTGAAGACAAATATACTTTCAAGTCCTACAATAAGTCTAACATGTACAAATACATTGAAACATTGTGTAAAACACCATGAAGTAGAATTTTATTGATCTCTTCTTCAAAGACAACTAGTAACTCAATTTGAGTTGCCAGTCATGTTTTAAAAATGCAACAAAAAACTGCGAGGGTAACACGAGGTCGTGCGCGTTATGACGTCACAAATATGCGACACTAACGTAGGAGAGGGGAGGAGTTGAGCAGTTGGGCACAACTTGAGCCACAAGCACAACAGATTTCTATATTTGGTTTATCTGTATGACGTCAAATTTGTCGCTAATTGCCGATAATTATCGGCCACCGATAATATCGTGCATCCCTAATCAGAACACCGTGTATAGACCAGGGGGGCCGCATAAAACATCCTGGATAGATATAGAAAGATACATACTTTCATAATCCCAGTGGGAAATTGAATTATCCATCTGCTCCAACTGACACAGTACATTCATAAAAATAAATAAAAATAAATAAAAAATAAAAAACAATACATGGGTAAAAAAAACTGAATATACATACAGCAATACTAATTTTTGACCATGTTCACTTCAATTAAGCGCTTTGGTAGCCTTGTACAAGTCAATGATTTGCGTTTTTAATGGTATGAAGCTCATTTCAGTGACAAACTTTCTAAGTCACCAAAATTGCCAATTCATGTTGCTGTATGTATATTTTTGAACCAACAGATTTGGTCACTTTTTCTGTTAAAGGTGCATGTCACAATATTAACGCAAATTGGAGTGTTAAGATAACCATATTTTTCACCCACACATGTTTTAAAAATTGTATAATAGACCGGAGGCACTATTGTGGCACAAATGGCTGTTGCCCCTATTTTCCTGTAGAGTGAAAAAATTATCCGGTGTTCAGGCGCGTGCACGCTTTCTCTCTCGCTCCACGGAAGCGCTGGGAAGGCGGATGTGTTAGGGAGTGTGTGGACGAGACCATGGAAAGACACAAGTGTGTCAAAATAATAATAAATCAAAACTGCATGCAACCCTTCCGTCTCCCGGTAGCTCCTTTTGTTCGACCATCGGGTCGGAAGTTTGGCGACAGTTTTGCAACGAGAGTGGTCCACGGAGGTGACTCTGACCAAGGGCAAAACCCCCCGACCACGGTCAGAATACAGAGCAGGAAAGGATAACACTGTCCCCATGAAAAGGGCAAAACTAAAGTCGCACAAGCGTCGCAGGAGGACGTGGATCAATATTGGTGCAGTGTTAATATTGGAGTAGGTGGAAAAAACCTAAGAGGATGTAACTGGACTCACAGCTTGCTTTCTTCTTGCTAAAAAGGTACGACTTTGTCACGAAAATGCGATAGGGTCTATTTATGATAAGCAATGCACAATAAAACTACCACTAACTAATATCTCGGCACTCTGGGCATGTGTACATCGCTGGCTTCCATTCCGCTTTTCGCCAGAGGGGTTGCAAATCTGCAAAAACTCTATATCTTGCGACATGGACCTTTAACCCCGAATAAAGTAATAAAAGAACAAAAATTCATGAATCTTTTTTGTGACAAGAAAGCATCCATTCCAGTTACTCTGTCAGAGTTACAGAAACAACTGGAAGCTCGGGAGTCATGACATGTTCTTTACAAGTGTATGTAAGCTTTTGATCACAACTGTATGTAAACTTCTGACATAGACAAAAGTAATGAAAATTTGTCTGAAAATAAACACTTCTCTCATTATTCTGCCAATTCGCAAATATAAATAATTGTGTTTTTTCATATATTACCTTGATGAGCAAAATGCTCTCAATGCCCCTTTGATCGATCAGACAATTGGCCACAATCGGGTCCTCAATTTCCAGAGTTTGAAACACAGTGGGGTATGCTGGGTGGTTCACAGCCCTAAATGAGACCAACCAAGTTAAGCGTAACTCTGGACTTGAAAATGTTCAGTTGTAGCTGGACTCTCCCCTACCTCCTCCGTGTATTATGGACAGTTGGGAGAAACTTGCTGGTGATGATGGGAGGCCTGTGGCCTGACTGCAGGACTTTGGCCATGAGTCCCTTCAGCACTTTCTCGTCGTCGTAGTTGTCACAGGTGAAGGTCTGCATCAGACTTTGTAAACACACCTCGACAGCGAGAGCCTGCTCTGGGTCCTTCAGCTTCAACAGGTAACCTGCAGTGCACAAGTTAACAAGCACATGAAGCCCCCACTTTTACAGTTGAAACCAGACATTTTTAATGACTACCTTCTTCAAAGTTAGAAGCTCACAAACAGTAACAATTTGGGAAAACCCAGACAATGATGCCATGTCTTTGGAGGCTTCTGATAGGGGTACAGTATTGGCAACATTCGAGTTAAGGTGGCCCACAAATCCGAATAGTTACACTAGTTCTGTCAGGAGGAAAAAGCCAAAAATACTTCTAACTATTATGAGAAGCTCATGGAAGGATATGCAAGTCAGAAAGCTTAAAGGCAATGGTACCAAATACAAATGAAATGCATGTGAAAAAAAGTAATGAACATTTGTTTTTAAAAATCCTCTCATTATACTGGCATTTAGCAAAAAGAAATAATTTTGGTAATCACCATTATCTAAAACAGGAAGTTTAGTCTTATTTCATATCAGACAGGTGTCTTCTTATATAATGTATGTAAACTTCTCGTTTCAAATATGTCTTAAAGCAGTAGATATCCTTTGGATATCCCTGTATATGGTGAATCATGGAATTATAATGTCTAATAATACCCAGGGGTCCTCGTGGCTTGTGCTTGAATTGACCCTGTTTGTGAGCATCCTGGATAGCGTAGAGCAGCGCAGGCATGTGTTCCCCAAAGCGCCGCAACCGATTGGATCGACTGCCTTCCATCATCCGCAAGTTCCTATTGTGGGCTTCCATGGACCTCTTCAGTGTATCGTGCTCTTGTCTGAAGGCACATGAAGAACATATTTTTATTTTATTTTTTTACTTTAGCAACGTAACGTAACGTCTTCAGCGGCCTGAAACACAATTACAGCTGTTCATGGGAGCTAAGGTTTGAGTGCTGCAGCGAATAACACAGAATAAAAAAGCTAAAATTAATAACACATGCCAGAATAAAAGTTTTTAACTACCTATACAGTGCTCCCTCACTTTTTGCGGGTAATACACACCCACGTCGGCCGGATCCCTCTCTCCTCCCCTCTCCTTCCCTCTCCTCTCCCCTATCCTACCCTATCCTCTTTCCCTTTTACCCCACCGCAATAGGTGAATTTGCCAACCACCAAAATGAAGAAGTCGTCGTCCTGCTGCCGGGGTTCAGAGCGCACATCCGCTCACATTAATTTAGGAACACAGCTGTTTACTTTGCTTGTGCAGTATTGTGTGCACTGGGCTCCCTTTTTTGGGGCACTGTAAATAACTGAAGGCCAAACTTGAACAACTTTCTGACTTTCCAAACATTCTGAGTGAAGCAGTGCGCTCTTGAGCGTATTTCAGAACGTATCCATGATGAGGGAACAGGGATTTTGGGGGCGAAGAGCTGTCTAAAGTTCATGGTCTCTGTAGTAGCAGATATAAGGCGTTTAGTGTTGCAGTGTATTAATAAGATTTTTTGGTTGATTGATTGATAATCAATTCTATTCAACTAGGAATTTTCCTTTGCCTCGGAGAGTGTTCCGAAGAGTGTCGTGAGGGTGAGCCGTTTGCTAATGTTGCTTTGTGACTCGGAGTGAGGCGAATGGTGGTCACACTGGATACTGGCTGGTTTTCTGACCCCCTCAGGCCCTCCACAATAAAACAAAACTGCACATTTCAAAGTGGACTTTTATTGTGGTCAGCCTAAACCCTGGTTTATACTTCTTTTTTCTCTCCCCCCAGATAGCTTCCGTGAAGGCAACTGTGTTTGTAAGCGCAGGGGGCGCGTATCCACTTCCCGCCCAGGAGACCACGTTTGTGTGTGATTGTGTGGATGTGTGTGAGACAAGAAAAAAAAAAACTGTATTCGTTAACATGGAACTGTTGTGTGTTGGCGAGTTACGGCCGACAGTAACCGTTGCAAATTGGCATTAAATAATTGCTATTGTGATGAGCCAATCCCCCCCCGGCTTTGTTCCTTGTTCCGTAAATGAAAAACGACTTCTGAATTGGCCATAAAATGCAGAGGAATCTCCACTCCGTGGCGTCCTAGCCAATAGCACCTTGACTTGACAACCTGATGTGTACTATGATGTGTACTGCACTCAACTAAAAAGGCAAACGCACGAGTTTATACTCCTGCAGGAGTATAAACGAGGCCTTTAGGCATACCTGTGAATTAATCATTATTATTATTATTCATTTAAATTAGAAGCAGCATTTTGGATCTCACGGCAAGATGGGTTGCGGTCAGCCACGTTCTTCGTCCCGGAGATGACGGGTACAGCACTTTTGAATGTTCAGATTATCGTCATTAACATATTTTACTTAATAATTGAAATTTGGACGTTTGTGGATCAATTCGTATTCATCCACATCTGAATAGCGATGCATCTAAGAATAGGACATTTTCCCCACCCCTAACAGCTACATACTATTTCCCTGACAAATAGAGATTATTCCGACGTGTAACTCTTTGGAGTGATCCATTCACTTACTGTATCTTTCCATGTTCCTCCTTGGCATGACTGCAGGCGTGTTGATACTGACCAATCTGCTGACCCAGAGTTGACATCTGGTGATTTAGATCTTCCAGGTGGCACTGGATGCGCTGGATGTTCTCGGCCTTGGCCTGCCTCGCTGACCCCGTCGCCTGGTTGATGCTGGAAGGACGCTCAAAGTGAGAAATACTGAGAGGGGGAATGTGCTGCATGTTTCGTTTTGTATGTTGCACCTCAGCCGGAGATCATTTATCTTGGAGGACAATTGAGCCTTGTTCCTCTCAAGGTCCCTCAGGCTAACCTGGCATCTGTGGACTGCAACCTGGAAACATACACAATGAATAAAAACGCCATGAATGACTTTTGTGTTGAAAGTGAATCATAGGCTAAACAACAAACTCTAACCTCGCTGGCCTTGAAAAGGGTGTCATGTTTCTGTGCCTCGGCCTTGAGCTCGGCACATTTGGGCTGCAATTCCTGGACTTGCTGCTTGACGCCCTCCAGCTGTTCCTGAATCTGTTTGTACTTTTTCTCAGCTTCCTTGACCTTGTTCTGGAAGCAGGAACAATGCTCTTCATGTGACCAGAAGCACTCAAGGTTTCTGTGGTGTTATTACCTTCCATTCGTTCACTTTTTCATCATATTTCTCCGTGGATTGTTTATTGGCCTGCAGCTTCTCTTTCATTGGCTTGAGCTCCTTCTCCATCTCTGTCACCTGCCAAAAAGTCACAATATCCAAAATATCATTTTAGATACAGTCTCTTGACGTACTTCATGATTGAAGAGGGGAGAGCAAATGAGCTAACCAGAGCCCAGGCCATCAGCTTCTGTAGCTCCTCCAGTTTAGTGTACATCTCATCAATCGACGACAGGTTCTTGTAATGCTCCTCTCTCTCCAGGTACTTTCGCTTCAGCTCTTTCAAGTACTGTGACACACATGATTCCAATATCATTTAAAACTTCCAATATGAACACAATCCACTCTGACACGCTGGGTGACTGTAATTTCCCCCCAAACAATGCCCATAGGAAAGAAATCATGTTAATTTGCCATCGTAAAAGTAGTTAACCACTCTAGGAGTAAAATAAAGTAATATTTTGCCTTTCAGAAGAAAACAAATTAATAACAACAAATACATTGTTCACACATATTTTGTTTTAGTTACAAGTATTTTATGCCACTCTACACCTTTAACTTTAATTGTTACCTCGCCGTGTTGCGTCACTTTATCTTCAGTCATATGTCTGCTGGCTTTGATGTGGATAAAGTCCTCTCTCATCTGTTCCAGCTGTGTGGCCCTCATGAAAAACTAAGACAAATAGAATACTAAAAGTGATGGAAATCTGTCTCTAACACATAAAACAAACTACGGATGGACAATAATGCTATTTTCAACCGATATACAAATGATTTAGAAAGTGCGAATGTTGATAACCGATAAGCCGATAATTGTTTGCAAAATTATCTTGAATACAAATATGCTTTTGAGTCCTACTATAAGTCTAACATGTACAAATACATTGTGTAAAGCACCATGAAGCTGAATTTTATTGATATCTCTCCTTCAAAGACAACCGGCAGTAACTCATTTTGAGTTTGCCAAAACTAAACAGTCATGTTTTAAACATGGGTAACATTTTGGGGAGACAGTCAAGAAAACCCACACTGGCGACTGCCATGTTGCATCTTCTGTTAACACGAGGTTGCACGCATTATGATGTCACAAATATGCAATAGTACCATTGGAGAGGGCAGGGGTTGAGGAGTTGGGCATAACTTGAGCCACAACCGCAACAGATGGACCAATGTGGCAAGTCTTTTATTATTGGCAGATTTCTTTATCATCTGGTTTATCTGTATGATGTCAAATTGGTCGATAATTGCTGATAATTATCGTCGGATTTCTTTATTATCTGGTTTATCTGTTTGATGTCAAATTGGTCAATAATTGCCGATAATTATCGGCCACCGATGATATCATGCATCTCCAAAACAAACTTCAGCTAAACAAACCCTGTATTTGTCTCCCTCTCCTTTGGAGTGCAGGAAGTACTTGCTCATCTCTTGGTTGAGAACTGACACCGGATTGTTCACCTTGGGAAGAAAAAGTAAGGTTGATAAGCACTCTCATAAACAACACAAATAATCAATATCCTGTATTTGTGCAACTGCTACCTGAATATTAAAATTGTCCAAAATAGACACAAGATCCTCCTTTTTGGTTGAGATTATTTGATCTACAAAGAAAAAAAAATTACAGTTTCAAAGAAGGAGTGAAATAACTAACTGTGTGGAATGCATCATCTATCTACTGTTGCGGACATCCCAGCCTTATCGGTTAGCTAATCTGCGGTTAATCTTGATCGTTTTTATTGGGTCTTCACAGTATACCAAATATAAAGAGCAAGGCTGTGAGAGCTGCTGTAAACCCCAGCTCAAACGCACTCGCTGACATCACCCGCCACCCCATCAGGAACCGCCTTTTAAGGGAACATACTTAACATACAAATACAACAATAAATACTGTATTTTCCTTATATTCTATGCTTGCAATTTTTGGACGTGTGTTCAAAAATGTGGATAAAGTATTTAAAATGTGTGCTTTAATATGATAAAATGTGTTTAACACGTGATTGGGGTAAAACTAAAATAAATACGTTTTTATATTGTCTGTCTGTCACATTTTTACCTATTACAAGTGGGTTTGATGAACGGTAAGTTCACTATTCAGATGTGATGTATTTTCACAAAATCAGGCTTGTGTCTCCAAAAATTTAAATTGAGATATTCACATATTGAAATGCTACACTTAATTCCCTCTCAAATGATGTATAAAACCTCAAATATACCTAAAAAATTGACGAAGTTAGAGCAATTTCAATGTTGGCAGGTTGAAATTACTCGTTTTGAGATTTTGGCACGTACATCTTTGAAAAGGAACCCCGACTGTCATGACAAGTTTGCTCTATATTATTTATATTTTACTACTACTAACGATTCATTTTTCAAAAATCATTTCCAGTTAAATACATTTTGTAGAAACTTTATTTGGACGTACGCCGCCATTGTTATTTACGTAGCAACGCATTCAGTGCGTAGTGACGTAGAATGGCGGCTGGCTCTCGTCCAAGCAATGTGAAACGCCTATAGAGAAAGCAAGGTAAGCCTCCGTAGCGTTCCTAAGGGGATGATCAAAACTCTTGAATGTGTCTGGTGAATGACGAGAGCACGGCGTGTGGCAGGGTGACTCAATCGCATGTTGTCTCTTTAGGAACATGTTAGTACAACCAAAGAAATAATATAGAGCAAACTTTTCATTACAGTCGGGGTTCCTTTTAAAGGTCCATAGCAACCGGTAGCTTAGGATAAAAATGTTATCCCCTGAAAAGTAAATTCTTAAGGACCAGTGCGATTCGCCATCATCTTTTCATCTTCAGGTTTCATAGCAAATATTTACATTGCATCCCATTTAAAAGAGCATACAGTGAAAAATCTGGTAGTATGCAGATTGATTTGTCAATGACGTACATGTCATCAGTGTGTCATCAGTAGTCAAAGTCACGTGAATGACGACGTTAAGTGATCAAAACGTTACAATATTGACATTACATTATTAGAGTACATGATCTCGCTACCTCCACTGGTGGGACATGATCTCATGTGAACAAGCGCAACGCCCTTGCAATGTTCAGCGCACATTAGTGTTGTCGCGACACCAACATTTTGACTTCGATACTATACCCGCATAAAATACCTCGATACCAGTACTGAAACGGTACCTCGACAAAACTCTAAAACATCAGCAAAAGCAGCAAAATTAAAACTGAAAAATAACTTCCTCTTTTTTTTTATTATTATTATTAATTCAAAATATTGCGATGTTAATTTATGTACATACTGTATATATTGTATGTTAGGGGTGTGAATTGCCTAGTACCTTGCGATTCGATCTGTATCACGATTCATAGGTCACGATTCGATTCAATACCGATTAATCTTGATACAAATCGATAAGTCAATTATTGCAATTTTTTTTAAACTAGAATTTAGAAAATACTAATCAGTAAACTTGTACATGTACATTGTAAGATTTGTATGAAAATATACCTCAGGCTTATAACTGTGAGCCACTTTATTTAACAAACAGGTTGGAATCTGTTTCATGTTTGAAAAGCATTGAAATAAAATATTAAGGCTTAATGTTCCATTAATATAACATTCTTCCATGCTTTAAGTGTGAAACCTAACCTTAAGTAAGACATTTTGTTTCCATCACAAATGTATCTTTAAAAATCGATTCGGCTGCATATGAATCGATACGAGAATTGTGTGCTGTAATATCGCCGAATTGATTTTTTTTAACACCCCTACTGTATGTGCTTTCACATTGCATGCCATATTCTTGAAGTACTGTATTTGACTGCATTTGATGTCGTCCGTTTTAAATATTGGCAATACAGTGGCACTCCAATGACTCAATGTAACGTTGCTTGAGTGTGCGTGCATGTCTCTGCTCTTCTCCATTCTACTCCCAATTAGTCAAATGCGTAACCAAATACTACAAACTGGGAACAAAATAATTCACACTCCACTTCTTTTTTTTTTTAACGCGTCACAACCTGTGTCTGTTGCTCTGTCAGTCGTCTGAGCTTTTTCTATGCAATACTGTGGTTTACCACTGTGTGCCTGTTCATTGAACGCACCTGGAGTCCACTGTAGGAATGATTGCTGCTTTTTCTTCTGCTTCTCCGCGAAAAACATTTGCTCTTGTTACAAAACGTTTCTAAAACTGAAAATTTAAAACCACACGTGAGTTCTTCATGTGTTTATTGAAAACATGCGTAGGCAATGCCAATGCAATGGAGCCTTAATTAGCGCGTCATACTTCTCACGAGGAGTGTTTGCGACTTTTACTGGTTGTTGTGTCCATTTATACAAATCATTTGTGAATGACAGAGGCGAGAAAGTAGTGTTTTGGAACAGGTGCCCGAGACACGGCGCAAGCTATGAGCTCGGCTAAAAACACGTCCTAGTTATGATGTACATTGGCTACAAAATGACTTATTTTCATAAACTTATAGTAGACCACAATTTAAACTTGTACTACTGGGAAATGCACATGGGGACCTTAAAATGTGTTTGTCCAAACGATCTATTTTTGTAATTTACGCAAAACTAATCTCGGCGAGATACGCCTGATTTTGTGAAAACACATCACATACAGTACACTTAATGTTTGACCTTTTAATTTGAGGAATTACTCACCAATAGCACAAAAGATAAATACCAAATAATACTGTCCCCTCCAACGGTGGCCAAATTACTTGCTAGGTACATTGTCCACTCACAATGCCACACGCAGTTAACTCACAGTTAAAGCCTTAAAATAAATGAATTCAGTAGCCAATCTAAACAGCAGCACTGAAGCACCGAAACGGTTTAGCAAATGAATTAAAGTGCGTTGACAGTGTCAAACCTGATCCTAGGTTAGGTGAAGACCGTGTCTAACGATGACTCAGACATGATACGATGACTTCACAATGTTGTGTGCGTCCATGTTTAGGAGACTTGTTTGTTCTGTCCACGGTAGATCCATTAGTGCTGTGTTTGAGTGTCAAGTTTACCGCTTGCACTCTTCAGCTTATAGGTTCTCACTCCATCGTGGGTGAGCCTCAGATCAATTTTGATTGATGGACCATACAACTCAGGTTTGTAGGCATCCTTCCCTTGGTTATGTAGTGTGATGGACACGTCGGCCGAGCTGTGACAACAGTGGAACAAAAATGAGCATCATTACAATGGCAAAAACCTCCCAAGCAGGCTTGTCACGATACGAAAACTTCAAACTCGATATCTATACCCAGGAAAATACTAAATACTAAAAATTTATATAAATATTGCCATGGTCCCAAAAACGTATGTATACATTTTTTGTGGGTTTTTTTTAATGCTAGAGCATACTTTTATGCCGCCTCTGAACTGAAGAGAACGCTTAAAGCAATGGTAGTTATTAGAAGAACGTCCAGCAGGTGGCAGCAGAGTATAAGAGATCACCCAGGGCCATGTTGCAAAAAGGCTCTTTTCCCCAGTGTTTTAAACAGATTTGTGAATAATGATGAAACTTAGCTATATTCTAATGCTAACTGCTGCAAAACGGAAACAGATACAAATATACTTTTTTCCTGACTAAAGAAGAGACTAATCTTTCTTTTGGTAGGTTCCATGTTTTTATAGCAATACAACACAATATTCTGTGGGCCTTGCAAAATCAGTCAAAATTCAATAAAACAGCCAGGAGTGAAGGGGGTTGCTTCAGTGAAAATGGCTGGGAGTGAATGAGTTAACATAACCGCACGGAAATAATTAATTAAATAAAATCATTATTAATAATCAGAAAATGAAAAAAATAGAAACAAGACAATCACTTTTTCACATAGCACAAATAAATTATAAATAACAAAAATGAAAAAGTAACTCTAGGGACGGGCGAGTACCGTTACCAGGTAGATTTCGGTCAATTTAGAATCTGTGGGAAACACTGATGACTATATTAAATCGTGTGACGAAATGCATGGCTGGCGATCTGTCATTTCTGTGAAACCTTCTGATTGCGACGCAAAGCATTTCAGCACAATTTGACCGTCAGCTCATTTTCTGCCACTGACTGATGTATCTGCTGCCCCTCAGTCACTGTCTCCGGAGTGTGTGACCTATGACGGCCAATCAGTGGTCAACTGTAAGGTGCACACACTTCGCCCCCGCCCCGCATTGTCCCCCAAAACAAGCGGACTGCGTGAAGCATGGCTGAAAGCGAGTTTGTTCCGAAGAGAAATTTATCATCCATAATATGAAACCGTTTTGGATTCACACTAGATGACAAAGACCGGGCGTAAATCATATGCAAAGTGCAAGGAGCGCGTGAAGACAAGTTACACAAACAACGTTTACCTTTGGCCTTCCTTCACAAAAGACTTGAGGGATGATCCCCTGCTTGTGGCCTGCGCGTTCCCGCCTAACGAGACAATGAGCGCTGTTAGGATGGCGCTCTTTCCACCTGCACAGAAAAAGGCCAAATTTCAAACTGAATCACTACTGAGAAGGCCAAAAAGGAGCATTGGACTAAAAGGTCAGATTTGGACCGGGCGACAGAAACTTAAAATAAAATGTGGGGGGTTCTTCACAAAAACCCATTTCCTGTTTTAAGCGATTTTTTTTTTCCAAATTTCTTTTAGAAAATGGCAATGATGTTTGAAACACGTTTGGCTTTTCTTTTGTTTTGTTTTTTTGCCTTCCTGGGATTTGCATAAGCAGTGCGCGACAGCAAAAGTCAGTACAAAAAAATAAAAACATAAAATCATCCTGACAATCACTGTAGGAATTGATTAATCGCCCATCCATGGTACAAAGGAAGCAACATATCAGTTTGTTCCACTCACTTCCATTGCGGCCGACGACAAAGTTGATGTTGGATCCGAAGGTGATGGGGCCCAGGTAAGAGTGACACATGAAGTTCTCCAACGTGATGCTCTTCACTATGCCAGCGTCACTCGCCACCTCACCCACCCATTGGTCCTAAACAAGCGAGTTAGGCCATTCACTTTTAGTTGAATTTAGAGATTCGCAAACATTATAAGGGATTTTTTTTTCTTCTAATGACCCAAATATACTTACTACCCCTAAAATTCTGTAGGAATTAAACCATTTGCATACTTTTGAGAAAATGTCATTGTTATGACATGTCCACATTTTTTTGAGAAAAAAAGGCAGTAAAAGTTCAATTTTTTTCAAGAGCATAGTTTGTTGGAATGAGTCATAAGTCATAATTTACTTAACATCTGCTGATTCTCCCAGCGCCGCCGTTATTTATGCCGTAAAAAGTGGTCTGTGTGCTATTGTCAGTTATTAACTTATTAAATTCAATTGTGTAATATCTGTGGCGGCCGTGGCTCAGGAGGAAGAGCCGGTCGTCCAGTAACCGGAAGGTTGGTTGTTCGATTCCCGCTCTCTCCGAGTCATGTGTCGCCATGTCCTTGGGCAAGACA
Organism: Leptonotus elevatus; assembly: GCF_054856555.1. NCBI lineage: Eukaryota > Metazoa > Chordata > Actinopteri > Syngnathiformes > Syngnathidae > Leptonotus > Leptonotus elevatus. The sequence continues at coordinate 31,785,812 of NC_141239.1, read as the reverse complement.
CTTCACACACATTTGGGCCTTTCACATTGCAGGAGCCAATTACAGAACTTCCCTATGTACCCTGGGAGTTCGTCAAAAGTTTGCGTTCACAACTTCACGCACAAAACTGGTTCTGGGAGATCCGGGCCAGAACTACCTAAGCTCCTAAATCAGAGGGTATTTGGGGATCTACCCTGAACATTACATGAGGGCATGCCGTGCTGACAAATGATTGTTTTTTTTTTAATTTGGGGGTGTCTTGCACAGCCGCCAATAGCCTAACTGTGAGCATAGTTGTTTTTTGTTTGTTTTTTACTGCGAGCGTACAGTATTTACAAAAATTACTAGTTATGACGTCCTCATTAGTCGCAATATTTCAAAATGGAGGAAAAGCGAATGGATAGGTGGACAGAGGTAGAGGCTCTTCTGAGCATTTGAAGGACAAAGACTTTGTTTCTGCGTCACTGAAGCCACCGCATTATTATTGCCAAGATAGGTGGGGTAAAAATGCTAAAATGCTCACACGACCCCCAAAAATGTCTGTATAAGCTGCAAAGTTGCACCAAGAATATAAAAAGCTCATGGATTACTACAGCAGTAGTGGAAATGCCTGCCGAGTGAATAAAAGGGGACGGCTAACTCGATGGACACCGGAGCAATGGAGTCTACTATGGCGCGCCACGGATAGACAAAGGTAAATACGACAATAATCTTACAGAACTACTTGTAATATTGTCATTTAGTTTTCTACCTGGTGTAGCGCTTGCCAGCCGCCTAATTGTGTGACTGTGTCTTTTAGTCAGTAGTTATTTTGCCTCCAGTGCCACTCACACTGGTTTCTGAAAGGTGCGAATGTTTGGTGGCGGTCGGAAGAGCCGTAGGCACACACTGGCAGCCACGCTTCCGTCAGCCTGCCACAGGGCAGCTATGCAGCAAGGCAGCCTTAAGTAGCTTACTACGACCAGAGTGTGAATGTGTGAGCGCATGAATAATGTATCCATTGGGAAGCGTCTGAGTGTCTAAAAAAGCGCGTATAAATCGGAACCTTTATTATCTATTAAACCGTAGCAGCACAAATGACCGAAACAGAATATTCCCCCAAATTTTGCGTGTGGTCGGACCATGGGAAGCTAGCTTCAAGCAAGTTAGCAACTGCTATTATTTATGCCGTAAAAAGTCTTCTTTATGTTGTTGGTCAGTTACTAAATTCACCTGTGTAATACCTATTAAACCATAGCAACACAAACGGACGAAACAGATTATTTCCCAATTTTGCGTGTGGTGGGATTTATGGGAGGCTAACTTCACGCCGGTTAGCATCTGCTGGTTCCGCCACCTATATTCAAAGTGCCCTTCATTTAATAACTATACAATCGAGCTATATCTACACGACTAACTGATTCAGTAATTGACTCACCTAATATGAAGTGATGGCTACACAAGCGATATTTACCACAATGAGGAGCATCCCAATCCCTCCATCTTGTTTTTCACCTTTTTAATGGCTGCTATGGTCAATAGAGATCCTGACGTTGACGTCACGCATCCCAAAATGGCCTTTAGCGCAACCATTTTGGCATGAAAACGCATCTGCCACTTTAAGCAAATGCCACACTTTAAAGGTCTCATATTATTCAACTTTTCAACATACTAAAATAGTTCTCAAATGTGTGAAAGACATGTCTGTGAAATGCATTCGTCAAAATTGACTTTGGAGCTAATATTTTTGCTGTCCCTAAATCAGCTAAAAAACGTTCTGTTCAAAACAGCCTGTTTTAGGGGTGTGTCACTTTTATGTAAATAGCTGCACCAGGCCATACCCTTCTCTCTCTCTCGAAGGGGCAGTGATTTAGGTCATGATAGCCGTGTGCTGATGTTGTGAATGAAAACGACTGGCCATGGGAGCAGAAAAAAAGAAAAATACAGACATGTCTTTTACACATTTGAGAACTATTTTAATATGTGGTAATGTGGCATAACATTTTGTCATAAGAAAAAGTAGCATAACGTTACTACAGAGACTATGTTGTAGCGTTAGTTTGTGATGATTTAGGAAAATCTTTATTTTGCCATAAACGGTTGTGTTTTCTATCCTGCCAGAATGCCGCTAACGTGCATTGTGGGATGCGTGATCAACGTCCGGATCTCTAAAGCCTCCCAGATACTGCATCCATACTTTAAACATCATTATTTATACTTCTATCAACCTTCTATTTAACGCCACTACATTTCCTACCAAAAAAACATACTTTTAATTTGACACATTTGCCCTAACCATCTTCATTACCACGAAATAAAATGTATACGGTAACTCTGAAGAATAGTCCTGCCTGTCCTGACACAATACAAATACACGCCTCCTAAGATCGAAGCACCTGTTGTTGACTGCTGGTTACGCATCTCCAGCAGCACATTTTTAACATTTACCAAAGTTGCTGTTAATACTCTTGCACTTAAACTCAAGTTATTGCTTTTGAAGTTCACCTGTGAAAAACGTTGAGACGCTCCCTCTTCCTCTTCATCTACGTTGTCGTCAGATTGCTCTGATGCCAGCCGTTTGTGGGGGTGGAAGTTCACAGGAGTACTTTTCCTTTTGGACATTCTCAGCTCTTTATTCTACCTAAATACATTTAAAAAAACGAAAGTAAGGAAAAATACAAGTTGTTGGCTGCTCATTGTCAGGCTATGATACGACCAGCGACATTGTCTCAGTTTCTTAACTGTACATGACCGACGAACCCAGCGCGGGAACATCCTGCGAGGCGGCGTAGCCTAAGCATTAGCTAGCTATCAGACGACCGGTGACAGCAAAAAGCGAGTAGTCGTTTTTTTTTAACCCGCTGAGGTTATTCACCAGGTTATTACGACTTTAAATTATACGGAACCAGCGTACCTTGCGTTCTAAGTAACGAGGTAACAGATGACGATGTACCTGTGCGCGGTGCAGAACGACATAGAACTTGGAAATCGAAATTCCGCCAAGCATTCTAACGGACGTCTCGCGAGAATACACAAGTCATGCTTACTTTCACTCTAGTGAATGACGCCACTTCCCCGAAATCTCTCAACGTTATTTTTTACGAAATAAAATGCACACAAATATTTTATCTAAGCCCTAATTACTGTCGAAATATATTACAAAAAATATATATATTTGTGTACATTGAAATAATATTATAGCAATAGTATATATATATTATTATTATTATTTACTAAGAATTTTTGCTTTAAATGAACAACAGTATCGGAAACTCATGTACACAAAAAACGTGGAGTCACTGCTTTGCTAATGTTCTCAACTGACTTAAAAAATATATATATGAAAATTTTTTATATTAGCTAATGATATTGACATAGTTGTTTTTCTGAAGTGCGTCTGTGACCAATATTTTGATGTAGTGTTGGAAGCCATGAGGCCTCAACTGATGTAATGGACTGGAGGATGCAGAAGATGGACTTTGATGGAAGAGGGTGACAGGCTGTTGAGACCCCTAACCGGAAGTGATCGTCTTTTTCACTTTGTGCTGCCATCTAGGCCAGGTCACTCGTAGAAAGAAAAGAACAATGTGTTATTATTATTATTATTATTATTGTGATTATTATGATTATTATTATTAAAGATAAAGGTTTTACCGTTGCTTTCTTTCTTTTATTAAGATCAATGTGTTCCCGTTTTTCTCATTTATTATTATTGTCAATTTTTTTATTTGCACTCTCTTGAAAAATGTTTAAACAATTTTTTCGATCGCCACACAAATAGTATTGCATATAGCATATTTGTGTTTCTTTGTATCTAATTATAAGATCTTCCATTATGACGATCCTACAGTAATTGGCTGGGAGTAATCACAAGCTTATAATACTGCCTTAGGTCATCTTTGCAGGACATGAAACCATTGAAATGGACACTGTCCTGCAAAGATTACCATTCTCTTAACAACACACACAAACACATTTCTAAATATATACCTGTGTATATAAATGAGACAAGAAGATAAGGAGTATGTTTCGAGTTATTTTTGGTGGTCATTTTCTTTGTGAAATTTGCAGCCCATTGCAGTGCGAACAAAACACAAGACTCAAATTGAATGATCAAGCCTTTGTGGCTAATTGCGGAAGACACTGAAAATAAAACAGCCACAGTGGTTACATTTCAGTTTGTAACACAGACGATCCCAGACTTGATTTGCATTCTGGATTTTTCTCCAGGCAATAAACTTTTACAGTTTGAAGTCAAAGTTGATGGGGCGTTCACCATTGAGTAAAATGATTCACCTTTTTTTAAACGAAGCAGGATAACATCCCCATGTTATTACTCATAATAATGTTCTGTTCCTTCACATTCAGAGCACATCTTTGGCTGATTATGTACTGTTATTAATATGCAGTTTGCTACAGACGTGCTTTGCTGGTTAAAGTCTGTAATAAGTTTTGCTCTGATCAACCAATCAGAGGACGGGGGGAAATGCAGACATGGTTGTGTCCCTGTGGGCCAAATTAGAGACTTTATTGATTAAAGAAACAACCGCACTGCACTACAGTTTAACTTACATGTGCCACTGCCAGCACTATCGATTCTGAAGGTCCTGGACCGATTAGATTGATGTGGCAACACTTGGAGGCTGAAATCTGATTGGACAAAAACTTCATAAACACATACTAGAAGTAGTACATCCAAGAGAAATGCTCTGGAATGAAAACAATAGACTGTTGGGAACAAATATTACGGGGAAAATTGATAGGTGGTTTATATAATCACTTGTTTTAAAATTAGAACTCAGAAGTCAATAGCTAAAGTTTTCAAATTTATACTTGACATTCCACTGCATTCAGGGCAGACATGCTTTATTTCACATTTGTTCTCCCACCGACCTTGACTGCTAAGGGGGTTTCCCCAATATTAAGTTCTCCATCTCTTATCTGCCCACGTTGATATCCTCAAGCCACTTGCCTTACTCTTTGCCATCTGGCTGCAGGAAAGAGTCCATGACATGGATGAGCCATTGGCAGCCTGTGAGCTACATTTGGCCCCTTCACACACTCATGGTGGCCCTCTAATAAATTTAGAAAATTATAGAAATGTTGACTGTAGATGATCAATGTTTTAATAAGTGTTCACGGTTACATAGCAGAAATCGCTTACTAGCACTCTATTATAATGTAATAAAGCAAAAAAGAGAGCGCCAAACGTTGCACCAATAACATTTAGGGTTATATTAGGAACAAATCCTTTTAGGGGAAAATGTTTAATTGAATGCTGTGTTGAATAACATTATTTTGCTTAAATAACTATATTGTCCTACTCACAAACAAACATCCAATTCAAACTGAACTGGGACTAGTTCTAAAATTCTTCAGCTAACATCTCAAGGCCACAAATTCATCTATCCAAAATTCCAAATTATTTTTGCATAACAGCAGGCAGCTCACAAGCAAAATCATTGTAGCTTTTTATGGGGGGGGGGGGGGGTGCTTTGAAAACAAAGTGTTCTGAAAACAACCAGTCCACAACTAGAGTAGCATGTTTTTAATATAAACTAGTATAAGTTTGTAAAAAAGTAAGAAGCTCAATCACAGCCGCATGCATACGTAAGCTCTTTGTCAAGACTTCTTTTTTTGTATCTAAGATGACAACTGGGATGGAAGACGACATGTTTTGATTGTCTTGCGAAAGAGGAAGGGACCACGGAGACAAATCCAGCTGGTTAATTTTCGAGTCATTTCTGCGCTCCCCAAAAAAAAAAAAAAGAGTCAATTTTCAAATAGGGATGGAGGTGAAAGTACCTGAGGTTGGCTTTTTGGCCCTGGAGATGATGCAGAAGGAAAAAGGGACAATAAAAAAAGCGAGCAGAATCATCAATGAGCAGTGCAAATATGGCCCCCGGCAGCTGTTCATTTCGTTTACATCCTTGGTTGTCCATCCCAAAATATAAGATGGGTCAGCAACACTGAGCCTCTACGTGAACTCAAAAAAATATATATATCGCTTCAGTTCATGATTGATGAAGAAAATACTGCCTTTTAACTATATCATCTGAATCTACATTTTAGCATGTTTCATGTCAGCGACAGCAGTGTGTGATAAAAATAAAAAAAAGGCATAAAAAATACTGGAATTTTGTACACACTATTCACAAAAAGTTCAGGATAACGGGCTTTGGTTTGAAATTTCAGGATGGACTCAAAATGTGAGTGTGGACAGAGGGAAGGCGCTGGTGTGGCACTTTGTTGTCAGTCGCAAGTGTGCGCACATCACAGTTAGAAAGGCGGAAGCGTGTGACTGTGAAGGGAACCAGAATGGAAGGGAGTGTGAGGGGGGGGGGGGGGGGTTGACAATCACCATGGGGAAAAGGGCTTTGAGTGTGGCCATTTTAGAGCGCCTCATTGTCAGCCGCTAGTGTGCGCATGCCGCAATGAGAAAGGCAGACGCATAAGGGAAAAAAACAAAACAAAACATCTTGACGGCCATCGTGTGAACAGGGTCTTTTTTGAGGGTCTCGATGTCACGGCGTGGAAAAGCCCTACAACAATCTGGCAGGATATAGTCCAGCCACCGGAAGCTTGAAGCGGTGGGGGCTTAAAATTGACATTCTCTAAACTTTTGAACTCTCATCCAACTGTTTGATTGAGTACTTTTTGCACAGTTTGTTTTTAAACAAGGAGCTGGACGTCAAAAGAATCCATGAATTAACAAATCAATTTCTTGGTTCACATATTTTGTATTATCTTGTCTGGTATGCATGTAGACCCGTTTTTTTCCCCCCTTGGCCTTGGCTCATTTTCTTTAAAGATGCATCAGAAAACCTTTTCAACTCGTTTAGATACTGTTGTCATTCACCATCATCTTCTGGTCTCATGTGGCTGAACATTTTACCAGAGGTACGAGTAAGTCACTAAATAACCAACAATTGATCATAGGTACTTTAACAGGATGTTCTCAGAAGGAAGCTGCTACTAAGCTCAAGAGTGTCACTGATGTCATTAGCAGGTTGAAGCAGAGAGACTGCAAGAGTCACAGAAAGGCAAACAATTGGTTGGTAATTTTCATGGACCTAACATGTTCTGAATTTTGCCATTCAGCTCCTTGTTAGAGAAGAGAAAGTACTTGTAATGCAAAAAGTACTTATACATCGAACAGTGGACATTACGCACATGCCAGAAACTACCACTGCAAGTTTCACACTCAACAGTACAAGTTTCAAGAAGATCATGTAAAATTCACCTGTAAAGCATTTAAGGTTCCTCCTGAAATTTCATCCTAATGTCCAATATCCCGAACTTTTGGTGCGGCGTGTATGTGTCTTTGACACATTGGTTTGATTGGTCTATCCAAAGGTGGCGCCGCAGTTGGGACATCGCCTCTGTCGCAGGGCAAAGCAGAAGAGGATGCCCAGTGGGAAGAAGAAGATGGCGCACAGGATTCCCAGGCAGGTGAAGTCATCCTCCAGAACGCCAACTCTGTGAAATTAAATGGGGAGGAAAGGAAAGGGAAAACAATGCTTATTAAGCACCCTATAGTTTGATCAAGCATGGTTTGTGAGACCAATACTGTACAGCAATCAAGTCAGCATGGTAACTTTGTGGTTGGCACAGCTGCCTCAGTTCTCTGGGTCAAGGTTCAAATCTCGGGTGTGTGATGTTTGCATGTTCTGCCTTTGATTGTCTGGGTTTTCTCTTGTGGACTGGCACATTCAAGGGTGTTATACTGTATAATGTTGCTTGCCCAACACTGCCACGAAACAGCAGATAATTCCATCATATCTTAAAAAAACAATTTGTTTATCATTAATCCTCCTCATAGTTGATGCAAATTTAGCCCAATCCCTAAACGCTACTTATCCATTTTGCCTTTTTATGACTGGCAGAGGTAATTGACTAACACAGTAACAACAAAACTGAGCGTTTGAAACACTGCAATTACATGCAGATTCTGTTGAATCCTAAACGGCAAACAATTCCAAATGGACAAATGCTTTCCTTATGATGTGGATCACAACTTGAATACTGCTCTGTGTCACAAAAACACAAAGCAATCTCATAACATCTCCATGACATCCGACCAATGCCAGTTGGTGGACCGGAGGATATTTAAAATACATTGAAGACAATGTAAAGTGATTTTTTAAATTACGTTTCTAAATAAATTTCACATGTTGAAAGATAATTGTGGAAAATGTGCAGACTGTGTTGTACAAATGTACACAACTGCAGAGATTTATAATAAAAAAATTAAAAACACAGAGCTATGTGGTTTTCATTACATAATAATATTACCCAATGCATTTCCTATGGCAGTGATTTCCAATCCATTTGCTGCGAGAGACCATCAGGTGTGACGCGGGAAATTAACCGATTTACAAATAATGTATTTTTATTCATCTCTCTATGCTAGCCACGTATAATGACAGCTAGCACAATTAAATGCTATTCCTGTAGATGGCAATTAGGCTAAGTATCCACTTATTATGACTGTTTGTGCCTTAGCTCCATAAAAATTGTGACAAACTGACAATTGCTATGTATCATGCATCAAGTCAGTCATTCCCTTTAGTGGTATGCAAAAAAAGGCAGCACAATTTTCACATTTGCCATTCCCACATGCTGTACAAATATCTCACAAACTGATAGTGAAAATGCCATGACCAAATTCTGATTCAGCATTCACTTTTAACGGTGAATTTGCATCTCTATTCAGGTCACCAGTGATTCATGCAGACCTAATTGCAATTGAATAATTAAGTACTGTTTTCCTATATTTATATTAGCACTTTGTGATTTCATTGGAAATATAAAGTGCATAACAAAAACAATTTATCATTATTATTATTATTATATTTAGGCGCATTGTTAATGTTCAAATTGTGCATAACGTTACAATATTGAAAAGGTCTACTCTACACAAAAAAATGTTGTGGGTTTATTTCAATTAGTGCATTATAAGACACATACATACTAAAACCTGTCATGTCATGTTTCAACATCTACACAATTGTTTCACAATAAAGTTAAAAGTGAAAGCACCAATTTTAAAAATTCAACCACTGATTCGCCATTCTGCTAGTGAATTAGCGATTTACCTTTCACCCCGTGCGGCTCGACATGAGACTAAGAGGATGCTGGCTGACGTTCAGTTAAAAAAAAAAACAAAGTGTGAAAGCCACGTCCGCTCACAAGATACAAAATATGCGAGTGTGTGCGTGTGCCATTGCTCAACCTTACATTAACCAATGATGGTGGTTGTTTCAGTAAAAAGGATTTGTCACGGTGACCACGTGACACACACATTGCTTACTTTGTTCATACAGCTGATTTTTTTTTTCCCCACAAGTGGCAACATCATCAATGTGTAATCAGCTTTATGCGTGTGTTTTGATGTGATTTGTGTGCCTTGACCTGCAGGCCGGGCAGCCGCCTACCACCACAACGGAGGGCTGGATGACCGTGTAGGTTTCAGAGTAGGGCTGGTGGGACACGGCCGCTCCCAACTGGCCTGAGGGGTAGCCTGCGGTAGAAAACAAACGTGCACATGACTACACAATGAACTTCTTTTAAGAGGTGGAAAAAAAACAACAGGAAGTTTTCCCAGAACAATTTATCAACTGGATTAAATGCTCTCAAATGTGGCTCTTGTAACACATATGTATATAACTGATATGCTAAAATATTACCATAACTATACTCACAATGTAAATGTATCAATAATTTGAATTTGGGTGAGTAACTCTCAGGCAATATTGACATTAGTCCCAAGAGCTACTTTTGTGAACTTTGATATAAACATTGCACGTGAGAAAACTGCTACACGTGCGGGGGGGGGGGGGGGGTGAATGTGCTGTAATCATTAACAAGTTGTTCCAGCATTTGTTTCTTCAACACGTTAGATGCAGACCATGTTGGCACTATATAATGGCCTATGTATGTAGCGACTTTGCATTTTGTTAGTGCTGCTTAAATATGTCATACAGGTACAGTGATACTTTAAGTGTGGTGCTTGAATCACTGGTATACACAGGCTGTAGTGGTATGTAAAAGAATCACTGCTTCAGTGCAGTTAAATTTTGTATTGAACATACATTTGCATTTAATCTTTAAAGGTGCATTGTGCCGTTTAAAAAGGTAATATTAAAGCTTTTTCTACATCATGCATGCTCCACTAATGCCCAGATGAGTACGAAGAGCTCTGACTGTTTTAGTCTGACTGCACCTATCAGCTTTTATCTTCCCTTTATAGTAGTGTGCGGACCCTCACACTCACAGTTTCTTTGGAGAGGGGCGGAGTTTTTCTTACCTAATTTGAAGTCATGTCTTTGTTTCTCAACTGTGTCTGTCGCTTTAAGATCATGCACGTACTTGCATGCGCAACATGAACGAGCCTGACAAAGATGTTGCAGTTATGCTTTGGGCCAGAGGTAGCAGTCGCGAGTAAAAAAGTGACAAACTGCACAATGATCCTATAAAAACTGTTTGTTTTTCAGATTTTACTACTACAGTATTTAATTGTGGTAATAATTGGGGCACTTGAAGACTTGCCTAATATACAAGTATTACAAATTGTGACTTTAGTCGTTTTTAAAGGTGGTGCTTGAAAAAAAGTTTAAGAACCGATGGTGTTTATATCTGACGTGTATAGTCCACAATATATAAATCCCTTTACTGTATGCTAATTAGGGATGAAAGAATGTGCTTCGAAGGAAGCCGTTACCGTGTTTTTTCTACAGCCCTATATCCAGGATTTGATCAAAATTTCACCCTTAAAAAAAAAACTTCCGTGATACAATCACAACTTCCGCCCCGACCTTTCATTGCTACATAAACGATCATACAACTCATTAACGGCAAAAACGTGTGCATCGTGTATTATATATTGCCTAAAGATGTATAAACTTGATGAACGCTAAACTTTTCCGGTACATTTTATCATTTTTTAGTGACGCTCGAAAGCAAAACAAACCGCGCACAAACGAATCCGGAAGTGCGCGGCAGTGCCCCATCTCCTCCATGTTAAGTCTAGTTTCGTTTAACCGCGCCACAATGACACTACGGACGCGAATGCGACAGTGACACACAGCAGACTTGCTCGTCTTACCATGGCCGCTGTGTGGGTAGGGGTAGGGGTAGGGGTAGGGCGGCGGGGCTGCGGCCGGGATGGCCCCGTAGCCGTGCTGCTGCTGAGGCGGCGGCGGCGGCGGCGGCGATGGGCCATACTCGTAAGCCCCGGGGACGGTGTTGTAGGCGGGAGGTCTGTCCTGAAGAATAGGTTTGCTGTCCACCATGTCGGCCAAAGTTGTACGGTGCGCTACGTAACTTTATGGGATGGACGCCGAGGTGCGTTCACGACTTAAACAGTCTACCAGCCCTCCGACCCCAAAACAAATAAACAAACAAAAAAATGACACGACACTGGTTCACAAAAAAAGACACTGCGTCAAAAACGAAAGTTGGTCGCTCTCCATGCGCCAACTTTGTACCTCGCGACGCATCAAAGCCCAGTCTACAACATGCACGTCGACACAAGAATTAACTGAATTCCATCGTTGCTCCTTCGGCGCCAAGAACAACAATCATGTGTCACCAAAGCGAATTGTAACTCCCCTCAACTCACACACGGGCTCCTTTTTCCCCTCTCCAGATTGTCACAAGAGAAGAATCATGTGATGTGCGGTACTCCCCTTGCAAGCTGTAAGCGCCCAGGCTTAAAGAGGCAGTACAGCAAAACAAACGTCCTACTTCGATTTCTCCAGTTCCTTTGGAGCAGTACATTATATTACATATTATACATATGTTCGGCAAGAAAATGCATGTGAAACATGAAAGATTGATTCATATAATACATTTTAGATTTTGGATTTAGATTTTATTTTATGTATCATCGGAAAGAATGGTCAGTGTTGTTCAATTTAAAAAAATAATAAAGAAAACATGTAGGCAACCATCACTTGTCAGCAAATCAAAAGCACGGAATGTTTTTTGTTGTTCTTGTTCTTTTCTTAAAAACACAGAATGTTCGCTTGTTTGCATAGTCAAAGAATGCAAGCCATTTTCGGCCGGGGCATGTTTGCAATGCAACACTCCACTGAAAATGTCCTTCATTCGATCAGGCTGTAACATTAATAGTGCAAATAACAATGGCATGGGGGCTAAGCTGATTAAGTGTCAAAATAATGACATACCCTGTGCAACGCTATGTTGGACATGCAGTCACGTAATCAGTCTGTGACGTAGGCGTGCTGCAAGGACGTCACTAAGTTTATGGACAGGAGCACGGTGCCCCTACCTTGCTCTGCAAGATGAATTTAATGGCCACTTTATACTGAACTTTTATTGTACTTCTTTTGCAAAAAATAAAATAAAATAAAGTCATTTTTGGGGCCATAAGAATATTTTAAGGGGAATTCAACATCCTTAAAACTAGGCCATTGCCATACTTTAACTGTAACCAGGCCCTAGGTGATTTTTGTGATTTTTTATTATTCGTTTTTTTCTTCTTCATTTGCTTTATTTTCTATTTTAATGATTTATTATTAAATATAATAACTTATTGTACATTATATAAGTTAGTGGGGGTAAGATTAGATAAGTTCTTGTACTTCTTCCTGCTCTCTTTGAACATGTAAATTATGACTTTACTAATAAATATTTTCCTTTTTAACTTTTATTTTCTTTCTTTCACTTTTATTTTGTATTGCATTTATATGTTCAATAAACCACACCAAAACAAACCCCCAAAATTTATTATATAAAATATATATGCTGTATAACATATTTTATTTTTGAAAAGCTGAGGGGGGGAAATATTTTATTATCTTTTTTTTTGCCTTGCAATTTGGCATCCCCTCCACTAGATGGCGCCCTAGGCGACCATCTAGTTCGCCTATGCCCACGGCCGGCCCTGACTGTAACAAATACCCAAAAAATGTTTCAGGCCCAGTACTCACACTGTGTGATGCGGCCAAACCGGACTGAAATAGCTAATCACAAAAAAAAAACTTGACTTAAGACTCACACGCACATTGAATGATTGAATCCAGGACATCTACCGACGGGCTTCAATGGAAAACTACGACCCTGTGGAGGGTTTTGAGGTGCCACATATATTATGCTAACTAAACCACAAAAACATGGCACGATTGTCAAGGAAAAAGTAGGCTGCCACAGAGAGGAATTAGGTGAGTATAAAGGAGAGCAATATTTTTTGCTTTGGCCACATTCACTGACTATAGTTATTCAAAGTCAGCTGGGATAGGCCTATATACGAACTGCAACCCTAATGAGGATAATCACTATAGAAAATGGAGGGATAGATCAAATAATACATTAGTTCTAGAATTAAAATGTGTTCTCATCATTTTTTTCCATCCTGTACAGCTTATCGCTCCAGCATCATGGATAAACTGGATACTATCCCAACTGACTTTGGGCGAGAGGCAGGGTACACACTGGACTGGTCACCAGACAATCACCGGGCACATACAATGGATATAAACATCTACAAAGCCCAGTTCAAATGCGCCAGGATTTTGTGATTTAGAAAAGAGACAGGGAATTAAAAAAAGGGAAAACAAATCAAAACTTTTCACCAGTGATGTGACCTATTAGCTATATAACTTGATGTCAACAGGGGAAGTAAAAAAAAGAAAGAAAAATAACTGAGATAACGTGTTTATACAAGCGTACAAACACTCATGACTGGAGTGGTCAGAATTAACCAATCACATTCAAATTCGTATTAGATGGGAGTCAGCACACACTTGCCACCATTTAAAGTGCCTCTGATTAACCTCAAATAAGTTGTGTGACTTGAACTGGGACCCTCATGCCCTGCACTATTAAAAATCAATCAGTTATAATTATTTAATGAAATAAACAGAAAAATATTCAATGTATATGTCAAAGTGTTTACTTTGTGTTTTTTAATTCAGCTATTTACAATAATTTCTAAGCACAGTAATTGTTTATTAAGATGAATTAATAAAAAAAAAAGAACAAATATATGTATTTGAGTTTACCAATTAAGGGAACAATGGGGGGAAAGTACAACAATCTCTCAACAACAAATTGTGATAGTGATGCAATTATATGGGCGGAGCTACAGCCATTGCGTTTCTGTTTTTCTTCTTCATAATTATATATTCATGTTTGTATTTAATTGCTTAGTTTTAAGATCAGCAAACAAGTTTGCATCAGGCTATATTGCGTTTTTAAATACAATTTTTTTTTTTTTCTGAAGTATCGTTGCTAATAATTATGGAAACGTAAGACAAGTCAGGTTGAAAGGACACACCCTCAGTCTTAAATAATTAAGAACACGAAACCCTTGGTATAAATTATTGAAACATTGCACGTCAATCAAGCAGCAATAAATGTCACGCACTTCCGGGTTGAACCAATGAGAAAGGAGGACAGGCCGTACCCCCTTCGCGGCGTTTCAACCAATCGGAGCGCAGCTACCTCCATTTCCTGAGTTGTAAACCAGCATTCCGCTACTCTCCAATTCAAAACACCGTTGTGGGAAAATGTTGGCGTGACTCGACTGTCTGGGACTCCGAGTGAGTCGTTTAATGGAACTGCAGAGCCACATGAGTAACTAAGTGAGTGCTGTGGGTTTGAAAAGAAGAGGGGAAAACGTTTAGAGGCTAAAAGCTAGTGGATATGTAAACAGCTTACAGACTACTTTGCGGTAAACGGGTCCACAGGTCCTATTATTGCTAACGTGGGTCTCTATCTACCACTATGTTCCACAGGTATGCCATGACTCCTCCTTCCACATTCCCTTGACAACCGCGTATCGGATACCAACATTCAGGTAGGCTACCTAGTACCTACCACTGCACGCTTCTTTAACAATGTTATCAGTGAAGTATACATAGCTTCCCGTAGGCTAATACAATATTTTAAAGTAGTTGTGGTTTAAATTGCAATGTGAAAAACAATGACAATACGAAACAAAAGAATATTAAGGCCCGTTAGGAATCAGGTATCAATAATGCGGATTACGTCTATAAAGCGAAGTTCCGGTCCGGTGTTTCAAAGTAAAAGAAAACGAACTGGTGTTTAAAACTAATTAGGAGGGCTGTGTTAGGAATCACTATCATGCGCAACTCCCTAATCATAAAGTTGGGATTATTATACAGTGAACCTAACAACCGTGAATGTCATTTTTGCAAATAACTGACAGACATTCATCTCATTTGTTTATATTAAAAGTTTGATCCAGAGGTGTCAAATCCAGGTCCAGAAAGTAAAAACCTTGCTACATTTTGGCTTTAGCCACAGGTGCTTCTAATCAACTGTCAGGTAAACGAGCTCCTACTTGACAATTGAGTAGAAGCACCCGTGGCAAAAGGCAAACTGTGGCAAGGTTTTTACTTCTTGGACCTGGATTTGAGACCTGTTTAAACCGCAAACTATGTTCCAAAACTTTAATGGCATTTCACACGCTTACAAAATGTCTTAAAACATTGCTTTCCCCTGAAAAATACAGTAATTAGTTTACCTCATATCATGCTATTTTAATCTTGCAATTGCACCCTACGAAGTGTTTGTCATCTTCCTGACACCAACTTTTGTTCTTGTGCTTCCTGCTGCTATTTTGTATAGCTGAAGTTTGGTGCCTGTCTTATGAAGCGGTTCAATGACAGCCCTCGAGAGCCCGTTTTCCTCCTTCAACACTCCTGAATCAAACGATCAGGTCATCAGCAAGATCTTCAGAAGCCTAACAATGATCCTGATTATTTGATTCAGGTGTGTTGGAGGGAAACATGGAAAACAGGCGGGATAGGGGCTCTCCAGGATCGGACTTGGACTCACACTGCAACATTCGGGCATAAACGACGGGCAACAGCATGTATCTGGTAAAGTCAGGCCTTTAAAATAAAAGCACCACAGTATTGTGGCGAATACTCAAAGAAAACGTGACAGTACTTTTGGACATCAGAAAAGCTCACCGTGAAGGGATAATCATTAATTTTATGGTCATGTACGATATATTCATGTCTCGTTAACGTATACCAATCCGTTCTGTTTGGGTCAGGGACCAACAACCATGTCGATTACGCTGCTGTGGGCTGTGGATGTGTACGGGAGGGTGTACAGCGTCTCCACCGCTGGCCAACGTTGGGTACGCGGCGACGACGCACTTCTGGAGCTCAAGCGCGTCACCGCCGGGATAGGCCGCTGCTGGGGCATCGGCTGCGATCACCACGTGTACCTCAACATGATCCCTCACGAGACAGCCATCCGCTTCAAAGAGGAGACTTATGAAAACCAGGTCGGGATGAGCTGACAGACTGATGTTCAAGGTTTCTCTTTATTAATTTCCCTTAAGTGAAATTTGCCTTTGAGTAAGGGATCCCATCAATTTATGTCTCATTCTATTAATGGATCATGTGGATGAAAAAAGTCTCCCGTGTGTGATTTCAGAGGTGGAACCCTGTGGACGGCTTCACGGATACGCTGCTGCCCACCGACCGCTGGCCGTGGAGCGATGTGTCTGGGATGAATCCTCAACCGCTCCACAGTTTTCAGTTGCCGTCCCGCAGCTGGGAGTGGGAGGGGGACTGGTATGTGGACCACAGCTGTGGGGGAGAGCCCAGCCAGACCGGGGTGAGAAGACACACACACACACACACACACACACACACACACACACACCCTACTTACTGTAGCTCTATTAAAACTGGCTTGATTATCCGAATTGATAGCGTATGACGACTAGCAAGACGATGAGTGAGTGGGCAAATACTTTTAACCATGCTTTCCTGCAGGGTTGGGAATATGCCGTCGACTTCCCCGCTAATTTCTCCCCCGACAAAAAGTGGAACTCTTGCGTACGTCGTAGGCGCTGGATCCGCTACAGGAGATATACAGCACAAGGCACCTGGGCGAAGGTTTGGACTTAACTTTGTTTTTAATCAACACTCTCCATTGGTGTACTGAAATTTGACAGAAAATACTGTCCGCAGATCCCTTTGGACCATCCCAGGAAGCCCCCGCTACCTCTCTGTGATATCAGCTGCGGCGGCTGGGAGATGAGTGACGAGTCTGGGAGGTATCCTTACCTTTGGGCTGTGTCCCAACAAGGACAGGTCAGAAAGGTTGCAAAATTCGATTATTTTCCATGGTAAAAGTAGGACTTGAGTAAAATATTATATACAGTGTATTTTTTCTCAACATGTATTGTGCATAATTATAGTTTTCTGTTTTGTCAGCAGTCTTCAACTTTATTTGTTCAGTATTGTTCACCAATAAAGTAAATGTAGTATGTCAAAGTTGAAAATCTGCTTATGATAAAACAAAATTTCAAATGTTATTTTTGTATGTATAGTTCTATATAAAATACATTTGAGTTAATTGCCATTGAGGTAAAATCCTACAAATAGACAACACATGCAGCAAAAGCCATTAACCTCAAGTTAATGGCGTTTGGTCACAAGGGGGCAGCATGACTTCAAATAACATACAGTATGGTGCTTTACATGGGATTTAAAGAGATACTTGACTCATTGAGCCATTTTCAGCAGTAACATTTTAATATTTTGTCCAGAATTAATCTAATAACTTTATTTTTCATGTACAATTAATACCTTTTTAAAAACAGATTTTTCCACTTGCTGTCAACTGAAGAAGACATCACCTGTGCTGAGTAAGTAGGTAACGTTCATGGCTCTGTTTGTGGACCAAATTCAGAAAACAGGTGAGCCATGATTGGTCGTTATCTACTTAAAATGAGATTTTAAAGTTATTAATAGTATGTGAAAAATACTGAAGTTATCAAATTAATTCTGGACAAAATATTAACTTGTTACTGCTGAAACTGGCTCAATGAGTCAAGTATCCCTTTAAAGAGCTGGAATAGTCATGTGATGATTGCTTTGTTTCAGGTGTGGTTCAGGGAGGGCATCCACCCTCGGGTCCCAGAGGGCACCAACTGGGAGGAGGTAGAGGCGCCCAAGGAGGTGGCCCAGTTATCATTGGGTCCCAAAGACCTGCTGTGGGCCGTTCTGTGGGATGGCAACCTGCTGGTCCGTACGGGCCTCAGCCTTGACAGTCCCACAGGTCAGTGTTTACCTCTGTACCGCTTGCCTTCTTGTGATTTTTGAATGACAGGAATTTCCATGATGGCAATAAAAGCCTCATTTTGGTCCTCAACCAGGCACATCATGGCTGGAGGTGGAATCGCCCACAAAGGAGGTGGAGACCCTCCACGTGTCTGTGGGGGTCAGTGTTGTGTGGGTGATCACTAAGGACTACAAGGTCAGTCACGTTGATTATGTCGCCAGTGCAAGGTGGTAAAACCTCTCAATGTCCGTTTGGATATCTATTCGCAGGTGTGGTTCAGGCGTGGCATCAATTCCCATAATCCCTGCGGCTCGGGATGGATCAGCATCGTCGGTGAAATGATGATGCTTGACGTGGGACTCAACGACCAGGTTACATGCTTATGTCATCATAGCTGCTGAGTCAGCATTCACTTAATTCAAGTCAATGTTTATCACGATTTGCAGAGTTATTTCCACACTCACTGGTCACAATGTTAAGGCACACATACACAATGTGATCAGACATGAGACATACCATCATTTCCTGTGATTAATTGATTTTTATCCACACACAAAAAATCCCACATTGTCCCCTGTATGTTACAAGGATCGTTAAAAATTCATACAGGTTGACAGCTCTGCATACAGTATATTCTTGTTTTCTTTTTATAACATTTGTTTTAAGTCACAGAAGGTTACATGTGCATAGCACACCTTAGTATATAAACAATATAGTTTTAGTAACCTCATGTAATTCTGCCTTCATCAAGCGATTTATATTCCTTCAAATAACGAATACTCACAAACAAATGTTGTAGCAACACATACGTACATAATATTCAAAGGCACATATTCTTACCAATCTTCAAAAAACAACTTAAATTAATAGCGCTTAATTGCAACTTTTTTTCCTACTCTTATTTCAACTTAAGTATGTATTCTTTGTGCCTCTAAGTGGCCAACACATGAACAGCAGGAGCAACCAGTATTTATTTTTGTTTTTAATTTTTTTTAAATATATTATTATTTTAATTTATTTTCTGGTTGTTCTTTCAAGTTATATTTAAAAATGTGTTTACAAGGAATCAATGAATTATCATTGTTGTACAAACACAAATTTCCAAGTACGATACCTGAGGTCCCACCTGAGCCCAGTAAGTCCCCAAGAGTTGTGTAAATAGAAATAGAACAACATAATAAGATCAAATAAATTTGATAAAGTGATAACGGAGATGCTTATTCACTTACGGTTTGAATGTATGCAAAGATGCATTGCAGCAAAGGTGTGGCTGCACCAGAATTAAAATGCAAGAGGCTTGAATTTCACATCATCAGGAGGTCATTTTCAAGGATGGGGAATCCAAGTCCAGAAAGTAAAAACCCTGCCACAGATTGGCTTTAGCCACAGGTGCTTCTACTTAACTGGCAGGTAAACAAGCATTTTGCACTTGACAAAAAGAATAGTGTTCAAGAAAAAAACTGTTCAATGTGTAGGGATGAATAGGCATGCGGCTTTGATGGTAGTTTTGTCTAGTTGAGTTTTTGGTAACTGAATAAATGCAAAGTTTTTAAATCAATGAATATTAGTTTTTTATTAAGCGTAATTGCAATAGCAATACAAAATAATCATGATTTTTTTTTCTTCCAATAATCTGCCAGCTATTTCAGGGAAATCTCAATGATTTTGGTACTTGGCCAGCTAAATATTTTTTTGGTGTAAACATTTTGAGAACCACTGCTCGACACTATGAAATGAGACTGGGTTAGCCCTCTCCTTGTATCCGTTGACATTATAAGCTCGGTCAAGGTTGGGCTTGCTGCCAAGAGGCTTTTACACTGAGGACTTTGCTAGCGTTGCAAAGCCACATCTCACTCCGCCTCCTTCAGCCACAAGACACCCCATCTCAGACACGCACCACCACTCAGCACCCCCGCGAGTCCCTGTGCTCCTGGGGCTGTCCTGTAACACGAGCGCCGGCGGCCTCTCCAGCTCCAGCACCTCTAGGCCAGCCTTATATATATCCACCGGACTATATTCCCACCGGTGTGACATATGGGACGATCCCTAATTAGAAGCTCGTCATCAAATCCCGTATTTCATATTTCAGGGCTGCATTTAAAGGCGGTGCTTGTGTGTGTCCTGTGCCAGTGTTACAATATATGGCCTTATAAAGTCACAGATGGTTCTTGTGTCTTGCTTGCTCGTGCATTTGTTGTATACTTAAAGGCTTTTATTGTCATTTTTATAAAAAATTTTTTTCCCTTTTTAGTGAACTTAAATATCCAGTTAAAGCTTTATTGGGAAAGCATTTGCATCAGTGTGTTATGCAACCATGAGTCCACAAAAATTGAGATTGTGGTGTGAATTTGAAATAAAACAAGCTTTTGTAATGTTTTGGTGTCAGGTTTGGGCTGTTGGTGAGGATCGCGGCTTGTATTTCCGAATTGGGGTTACGCCTTCGAAACCAAGTGGAAACGGCTGGATCCCGGTTTCTGCTGAGTGGGGCAATAGTAAAGAGACTGTCCCGCCCAGGTCTGTATATTTAATGGAGACATTGAACACAGTGCAATACAATAATGAGTATTTGACTAACAAAATTAGAAGTGGAAGAAAGGATGGATGGATGGATGGAACATAAAATTGTGATTGAGTCCTCTGAACCCCGCCGAGCAACATGGCCATTTTTTCCATTGTCCTGCAAGCAGTTATTACTGAGCCCTTATGAACTCTGGTTCAGAGAAAAATGGGGTGGGGAGTCACTTGTTGCTAGGCAGTCTTTTTAGTTCTGCGTAGCAACAGATGGCTATTTTTCTTCCATTAGCTTGTGGAGCAGTTATTATTGACCATGATCAGTTCTGTGCAGCAACAAGTAGCTAATATTTAATTGGCCTATGAAGGCTTGAGCACTAGAAACTCTACCGAGCAACAATTAGCCATTGATTCCCTTTGCCTGATAGCTAGTACCGCTTGAGCCCTATGCACGTCTTATTAACAGTTGGCCATGTTTTTTTTCATTGGTGTATGGCGCAGTCATAACGAAGCCACTATGCCTATAGCAAAAAGTAGAAATTTTTCCCCCCATTGGATAAAGGGCAGTTGGGCTCTATTAAGTTCTGCTCAGCAAGAAATAGCAACTTTTTTTTTTTTTACCAGGCTATGAAGGCTTGAGGCCTTGAAATTCTGCCAAGCAACAGTTGACCATTTTTTTCATCGGCTTCACAGTCTGCACCAATTTTAGGCCTGTTATCTCGTTTAACAGTTTACCATGTGGATTTGTTGGCAGGGAAAACTACATACATTCTGGTGCTCTCCAAATATTATACATCTGTTCTGTGTACACTACCTACAAGTTGGTGCCCTGGCTATTTTTTTAATATTTATTTTTTTAAAGTAGTTTGTATTTTGTTCTCAAAGGGACGGCTGTGAGTTTAGCAGCCAGCTGACCGAAGCCTCTCAAGGCTCAGTGGTGAGCTGCACTGACTCTGATTCAGAGTTGGGCTCGACAGAGCCGTCAAACAGCACAAGTGACGCCCCATTCCTAGAAGCGGCAGCACCTTCAGTGGCCCCTCTAGAGACACAAAATGCTACCACAGCACCTAAAACCCTCATCCCTGCAAGCGACAGCTTCATCAACAGTCTGGTTTCGGACCGCGACAAGACCTTCACAACGCAACAGTCTAGTGCACTGCTTGAAGAGGAGGGGAAGTCCTCCCCAGCACAAATTCTCATGAGCCCAGAGGCCTCTGGACCTGGTGTACCTTGGAGCAACGTAGATCTGGAAGGTGCAGAGGCAGCTCGAAGCACGCAAGCAGAAAGGCCTCATTTGGGCAATAGCAGCGCACCCTACGGACTGGGTCTGGAAGGTGCACAAGGTGTCGGGGAGGAGGACGGTCCTGTGTGGGCCTGGATCTCAGGAGGGGGCTGCAATGTGGATGCCGCCTCCCAAGTCAGCTGGCTCAGCGCTACAGGTACAAGGACAACCTTTTTACAACTGACTACTGACTTCATGTTTGAGTGTGCCAATTTATGAATGTTTTTTTTCTTCTTTTTTTAAATAATTGAGAGCTCATTACTCAAGTATTGGGTAAAGTTTTTTTATTTTTATTTTTACTGCAGCTTACTGAGTAGTGAAACTAGCAGACCAGTTTTTTGTTGTTAATTTTAATGCCTGGAACCACATAAGGTAGTTTACCTTTAAAATACAATCAACAAAACAACATTTATCTGATTTAATCCCATAATACTTGATGGATTTTGGTTACTATCAAGAAAACCATGGAAAATAGCTAGATTATTGTCACCATTATGTTTGTCCAATCAAATGTAGCTTTAGTTGTATCCGGTGTTGAAAATGAGCAAAACACTGAAGGAGGTCTGGTCTATCTTTTTTTTTCTTTCTGTGTCTGCATTTGTATGTCTGTATTGAAACAAATATCCATATAGCAAAAATCCTGTAATTTCTTTACATTCTGGTTAATTAGGTATTTTCTTACGATTTAATAAAGTTGAGTTTCAGTAGTTAAATAAATAATTTAATACAAAATTTTGAAATCAATAAATTTCAGTTGTTAATCATGATCTCATTATCAATCAAAAATACCAAAAACCACTGAAGTGACTTTTCAGACATTCTGTACGTACAATTATCAAACATAATCAGAATTGATTTGAAAACTTGTGATGTATGAACCATTTGATCATAAACACTCACATTCTGTATGTATGTGTGTATATATGTCCATTTTGTATGTTGAGTAGCTTGTGCTCATATTTACTGTGCCATATCAGTGGTTGTCTCCACATCTGTCTGACTTTGTTCGTGTGTGTGTGTGTGTGTCAGGCCCACTGGTCAGCTCTTTGTCACTGACCCCGGTGCAGTCTTCCGCCTGGAGCGAGCAGCAGCACAGAGAGGAGATCAGCAAGAAACCTCTGGAAAGAAGCACGGTACGTCTAGTATTATTTTGATGTTGTTTTTTTCTCAGCGTGCATGTCCACTTGTTTGTTACTGTGTGTGTGTGTGTGAGTCCCTCCAACAGTCCATCTGGGTACGTAAAGGCACGCTACGTTGGTGGAGAGATTGGAAGCCGCAGCGCTGGGTGGACGTGGCCGTGGCTTTGGAACAGTCCACCAAGTCCGACGGGAAGAAGGACAGCATCTTCTTTGTTTACTACACGCAATATGATGAGAAAAAGGTAGCTTTAAAAGAAGTAGGTATGGCTAATTCATGTGCGCAGGTATATATAATATGATGAGGTGGTTATATACATGTATATGGTTTTCAGTCGTAATACCCCTCTGAGGGAAAACGATAGCTACAATGTGGCCTGCAATGGAAATTACTCCTTGACCTGATTGAGTGACTACCTGGTGTCGCACGGCTTCAGTCCTACACTCCACAGTTAACTCTCCCACCTTTGCTCAATCTTGCAGTACCTTCACATCTTCATCAATGAAGTGACAGCGCTGGTTCCGGTGTTACGGGATTGTCACTATGCTTTTGCCGTGTACACGGGCTACAGGACCAGACTGAGGAGTCCCTTGGTCCTGGCAGCCCAAAGTGAAAAGGACATGAATGACTGGGTAAGCGTTCCAACTACAAGGGGATAGGCAGGGGCTCATCCCGAATCATGAAAATGTGTAATCGGCTGATGTGTTTGTATTATCAAGCTGAGCTTATTGTCGGACGTTTGCTGCGAGTGCCGTGGGATCACAACTCCACCATCCAAACAGGCCCTGTGGTCCACTACGTCCAAAGGGGACGTTTTTGTCCACGAGCCGTCCTTTTCCCTGGAGGCTGCTGCGCACACGCTGTCATGCGACCTCATGTGAGGCTGACACCATCGCGGTCTTTTATTTTGCGTTGATTGATGCTAACGGACTACTAACAGGTTTCTTTCTTGCTGTCACGCTGATCTAACGCACTAACTCTCGCTGCTTCCAATGTTTGGCGCCGCAGGTTCTGGCGCCAGGTCCCGGGCCACCTGCGCTGTGTAGAGGCTAACAGTCTGGGGCTGGTGTGGGGCATCGGGTGGGATGGCACGGCCTGGGTGTACAGTGGGTGCTCTGGGCAGCAGGACAACCTGGGTAAAAACGCATTATCTCATTAGATTTTGCAGGAACCATCATGACTGCTTATTATTCTATTACAATCGTAATATATATATATATATTTTTAAAGCGCTAGTGCACAGACTAGCTCAGCGGCGGGCAAACGAGCTGGGCCACGGTCTTTTTTACATTATCAACTGTCTTGTACTATTTGTTACATTAATTTAGCTGCCCCCTGTCTCCTCCCCCAAATTACTACTAACAATAAAATAATTCAACATGTTCTTGAAAAAGTAGCCATTAGCCACAATTTTTTTGCCCACACTAGACTAGTAGATGCTAACAATTAGTAAGTTTGTTGTGTAAAAACAACTTGTTTGTAGCATTGGACATTTGATTAATTTTTTTCTGCTTTGGCGGCAGGAGATGCAGGTGACGTGCACCAGCAGACTGACATCAGGAGCGTGCACGTGTATGAGAATCAAAGATGGAACCCCGTGACCGGCTACACGGACAAGTAGGACCATGACGAACCGAACGAATATGTGACATCTTCAGCCTGATTGTTGTTTTTATGTGTCTTTCTGCCAGAGGACTCCCCACGGACCGCCCCATGTGGAGTGATGAGGGCGGACTGAGGGAGTGCACCAAAGGCAGTACACAACCGCCCTCCCCTCAGTGGACATGGGTAAGTGGGGATTTTCTATTGATGTCAGCTTTATATCTAAAAGTGCATTGTGGAGTTTGCCACTTTTCTTTACTCGCGACTGCCACCTCTGGCCCAAAGTGTAACTGCAGCCTCTGTGTCAAGCTCGTGCATGGTGTGCGTGCAAGTTCATGCGCTCGTATAAACTCTTCGTTTTCTTGGAGTCTTAGCTGGAGTTTCCATCCTGATTGTGTCATGCGCTCGCTAACACAACACTACTATGTTTGCGAGGACGAGCATGATGCCACACCTCCTGTGCAAAAATGCTGGCTGAACTCTTAAACTCTGCTGCCACCTGCTGTCCATTTTTTAAAGAATTAACATTGCAGCAAGCCTTGTCCTCAAGTGAGAAGTTGTATCAGACCTTTCCGTACACTCTCCTGTGAAAAAGTGCAAAAGACGTACTTATACGTTTTGAGTAATAAATAAGTTAATGACACAAAAATGCTATGAATCATCACCAAAATTCACTTGCACGTCTCTACTCGTGTCAACTACAACTTCTGAAAATACCAAAACAATTGCCACCGCATTTTGGAATTTATGGACATTGCTCCACTATTGGCCCGTTACTGAGCCGTACGATCTCTGCCGAGCAACATTTATTTATTTATTAAAACACTGGTCACTATGACCAGTTTTTTAATTGGCCTATGGGCCATTTATGTTTGAGCCCCTAAACTCTCGCCAGCAACAAGTGGCCTTTTTTTTTTTTTTAATTGGCCGATTTGTATAGTTATGATGAAGTATGTTAACTCTGCCTTGCAACAAGTGTCTCGTGACCACGAACTGGCAGCCTGTAGCCTGCCAACATTTTTCCATTTAAAAACATCACTCGATGCCATTTAAATTGTGCCTCATCCGCCTTTTAAGTGCTGCACCTCTTGGCTGCGTTTCAGGTGTCCGAGTGGGCTGTGGACAGCAGTGTCCCTGGTGGGACGGACAAGGAAGGATGGCAGTATGCTGCAGACTTTCCTGTGTATGTTACAATTATTGTATCAGTCTCAGGAATAGCTTTCAATTAGTTTGTAAATAAGATGGCTTTCTTACAAAACAAAGTTAGTGGATTAAGATGTAGAGCCAGGCATTTATTTGCTCTTAGAATCAGCTTAGTGGGTCCAACTATATCTAGTTATTTGAGCTGGAAGACGGAACGCTTGTTCTGGTTTGCAGTCAGCGGCCATTTTCTAATGTGAATTACCACCACTTACAGGATTGGAGTGGAACTGTCACACTATATATATATATTTTTTTTAACAAATGACAGATTGAATTTAAATGTTTCTTGTAGAACGTTTCATGGACACAAAACACTGAAGGATTTTGTTCGGCGAAGACGTTGGACAAGGTGACTGCCCAGCTTCACGCACATGTTGGTGCTTTACAAATTCCGCACAATGACAATATTTGTTTGTTGTGTGTCCAGGAAGTGTAAGATCACACTGAGAGGTCCGTGGCAGCCGGTTCCGCCCATCCCCCTGAGCGACATCTCCTTGATGTCCTGCTTGGCCCACAGCAGCATGGAGCAGGTCCCCTTGTGGGCCCTCAGCGACAAAGGGGACGTGTTGTGTCGACTGGGCGTCACCCCACAAAACCCAGCGGTGAGGACGTGTCCAGTTTGTGTTTGTGCGCTATTCTCGGAAGATAAGGACAGGGTCCCACCCCCACCCCCCAAAAAAAGGGTTAGAATTGCTTAGGGATGGCAGCAAAGCACAGAATGAGGTTCCTCACCTCATTTCAATGTAGTTCCTTAGGACAAAGATGGCCCCGCCCCCAACATGTGTATGTGTATATATATATATATATATGTGTATATGTATATGTATATGTATATATATATATATATGTATATGTATATGTATATGTATATGTATATGTATATATATATATATATATATATATATATGTATATGTATATATATATATATATATATATATATATATATATGTATATATATATGTGTATATGTATATGTATATGTATATATATATATATATATATATATATATGTATATGTATATGTATATATATATATATATATGTATATGTATATGTATATATATATATATATATATATATGTGTATATGTATATGTGTATATATATATATATGTATATGTATATGTGTATATATATATGTATGTATATGTATGTATATATGTATGTATGTATGTATGTATATATATATGTATATATGTATGTATATATATATGTATGTATATATTTTAATTTCTTGAATCTTTTGCCTTGTTCCAGGGCGGTTCATGGCTTCATGTGGGCACGGACCAGCCCTTCAAGTCCATCTCCATCGGCGGAGCCAATCAGGTGTGGGCCATCGCCAAGGATGGAGCCGTCTTCTATAGGGGCTCCGTGTCCCCACAAAACCCTGCAGGTAAACCATTTGAAGGGGTTTGGATAATACTCAACTCGCACCAACTTTCAGTGTCAAGTCATTCTGTTTTAATAGAAACACTGGGAGTGAAAAATATAGTTGTCAAGTTATAGTAATGGAGTGATGCCTTGATTTAAGAGCTTCTTTTTTTTTTTCTGTGTCCAAGCTTGTAACTGAATTTATTTGTATACTGTACTTGAAAATAATTGAAATGCCATTTGTCTGTTGCAGCCCCCAGACAAAAATGACCTTTTTCAATTTTTGTCGAAATAAACAAAATTAACATGGTCGTGTAAAAGCAAATTTAAAGAAATTGCAATTACTGTACATACTTTAGTATTCGTGCATTGGCTGTGTGCCTTTTAGGGGCGTGGCCTAGTAAGATGTTTTTATCCTAATATTATGAGTTTTTTTCTGACTATTTAAATAAAGTAAACTTCATGCAGATAAAATACTTTTGTTCTTGTAATATTGTTTCATTCTTAGAAATTAATGTTGTAGTAATATATATATATATATATAGGGACATTCGATATTACTTTTCAAATCAATGACAGATAATTAAAAAGAAAGGCCCATCTATCCCAACATAGCATTATTTTTTGTTGAAAAATTACCACTTTATCCTCCAAACTACTGTGATGTTGTTGTTAACATCCATCCACACATTTTCCAAACTCGTTATTAATATTATTGTTATTATGATTGAAGTTTGAATTGTGTTGCCCACACAGGAGAATGCTGGTACCACATCCCATCTCCGTCCAGGCAGACGTTGCGCCAGTTGTCTGTGGGCCGGACGTCCGTGTTTGCCGTGGACGAAAACGGTGAGTACGAGCTTGAATGGATTTGCATTTCAAGCCTTTCCAAATCTAAAACCTCCCTCCTGGTGGATGACCCCAGGTAACCTCTGGTACAGACAGGGCCTGACCCCGAGCTACCCTCAAGGTTCCGCTTGGGAGCTCATCTCCAACAACGCCACCAAAGTCTCGGTGGGACCGCTGGACCAGGCCAGTAGCACCGCACCGCACCGATAGTCCTGAGAGCAATGTTTTAAATGTTTGATTCTTCTTTGCTTCAGTTGTGGATGATTGCTGACGGAATGGCGGGCTTCCCTGCAGAGACTCCAGGGGCCGTTTGTCACAGGCTGGGGGTGGGACCCATGCAGCCTAAGGGTCAACTGTGGGACCACGGCATCGGGGTGAGTCATTGCGTCACGTGCTGTGAAAGATACCCATGTGACTTTGTGGAAACTATTTGGAGAAAAAAAGTCTGTTTGTCCCAATACTTTTGTCCATATTAGCGCTGATGGTTAATAGCAATTGTGTGTGTGAATTCCCGCTCCATCCAGGGAGGGTGGGAGCACATCAGCGTGCGGGCCAACTCGGTGGAGGCCCCCCGCACGCAACACCCGCTTTCGACCGGACCACCGCCGCGGAGCCCTCTCCCCCCGCGGGTCAACGGGGCTGTCGTGGGTGTGTAGACGCGCTCCCTCCTCACATTTCATCCTCTTGTTTGTGCCTGAATTTGGAACCGTAGTACCACAATCATCATCATCATCATCATCATCATCATGCAGGCTGTATTGGGAATCACTCACTCGCCAGTAGTTAGCCAGCCATTTTCTGGCACTCGATGTATCCCACAATGCATCTTGAAACCTAGTGAACAGTGATGGTCACTACAAAAGCAATACAGTATATCCCATGATGCATTGTGTGGATATGATATCCAGTTTAACATCCTTGTACTAGTATGCTACTTCTCCTCATTAGTAAGACACATCAGTGCAATAGTCGCCCTGGAAGAGTAACTATGACTTACACTCAACTTTTTTCCAAAAAGTGTCACTTTTGCCCTTCTAGTGCACAATTACTGCATTAGTAACACTAAAGGCCCAAATACCCTTCTGGAAACTGCTACTAGCACCAAAATCACTAGTAGTTTTACCTCACCAGCTCTAGTACAAGTTGTCCTTCAAACATTTTGGAAAGTAATGGGGAAAAAAATGTATTTCTAGTAAGATAGTCATTCTACTAGTGAAGACAAAGAGCTACTAGGCAACTCTGGCATGTCATTAGTGAGATGAAATTGTGGACTAGTGTGCCAACTGTGCCACTAGTACTACTATTGGTATGGTGTATCAAAAATATTGAATAAATGTTCAAACTGCTTGAAAACGGTTTGAGCATTCATTCAATGTTCTTGATATCAGCTTATGCTTCATGTACTAGTGGAAAAATGTTTTACTAGTGAGACACACTTGGGTATACTGTATGACCTAGTTAGGAAATGAGTGAATGATTCCAAACACAGCCTCAGTGATTTTGTTTGCATTTGGACAACCAACTGACAAAAGATAAATAAAAAAGAATACAAAATATTTGCATCTTTTTCTGCGATTTTTGTCAATGGCTTTAAATCAAACACAAAAAAATCCCGTCAAGATTGATCCTTTAAGGGCTAAAAGTACCAAAACATCCCAAAATGTATTTTCTGTTTGTTTTTGTGTCTTTATTTATTTTATTATTATTATAATTATTATTATTAATGTATGTGGTTTTTGGGCCTGTTTGCGACACTTAGTGGTGTTCTTTTTCCCCGTCCCAAATGAAAATGTGATATGAAGAGACTGTATATACAGAGAAATGATAGGATGGACATCTTCCTGGATTCTGCAATAACAGTTCTAATAAAAATATGAAACGGTCTTCCTGTTAGCATCAATGACTGCTATGTTGTCAACATGACTTGCGTGGAGGCATTATTGAAAAATAACAAATAAAATGACTAAGCAAAAATTGCTGTTGTGTATTTTTCTATTTAAACCTTTGTACACACAAGGTGCAAGTCACATTTTAATAATAATTGTATTTGTAATGCACTTTACATTTCAAGAGAAATCTCAAAGTGCTACATTTTAAACCTTTTACACTCTTATTAGTGTAGCATAAATAAGTTGACCACTGTAAAACAATGGAAAGTGTGGTCAAAATGGTTTTGTTCAAATTATACCGGGCGGTCTCATTTTGGCATCACTTCTGTAATATTGTGTATTGGCATCAAAAAAAGCAGACGAAAAAGTAAAATACACTTGCTGACAAAACTCAAATCTTTTCTTTGCCCAAAGAGTCATTTATAAGCAAATTGTACTACCTTATGTATATATAGATATATTAAACTTTATTTTCATTAAATGTACTCAGGAAATACATTTTGTATTGCTTGCTAATTTGGTGATATATTTAAGGTAAGAGTGGACTCCCATTATTTGTGGGGAAAGGAGCCGTCAGTAAATTGTCAATAGAGTGAAGGCCACGGGCATTAACCTGAGAGGAGCATCCACAACCCAATTAGTGTTTTAAACTAGGGTAAAGGTTTCAAATTTAAGTTTTTAAATGAGGTTTGGGGTCTCAAATTGCAGCTTTAAATTAGGGTTAAGGTTTCAAATAAGGCTTTTAAAAAAGAGGTAAGGTTTCAAACTAGGGATGAGATCTAAAAGTAGGGTTTTAAACTAGAGGTAGGGTTTCAAAGCAGGGTTTTAAATTAGAGGTAGAATTTCAAAGCAGAATTTTAAAGTAGTGTTGGTGTTACCAATTAGGGTTTTAAATTTACTGGGACTAGTATAGGGTTAAGGTTTCAAATTAAACTTTTAAAATAGAGGTTAGGTTTCAAACTAGGGGTTTAAACTAGGGCTAAATTCTAAAAGTAGGGTTTTAAACTTGGGGTAGGGTTTCAAAGCAGGGTTTTAAAATAGGGGTAGGATTTTAAAGCAGGGGTTTAAAGATGTGTTGGTGTCTCAAATTGCAGCTTTAATTTATTTATATATTTTTTTAAAGGTAGGGTTTCAAACTAGGGATTTAAACTAGGGCTAAATTCTAAACGTAGGGTTTTAAACTAATGGTAGGGTTTAAAAGTAGGATTTTAAATTAGGGGTAGGGTTTCAAAGCAGGGTTTTAAAGTAGGGTTGGTGTTATAAATAAGTGTTTTAAATTGACTGGGATTAGTATAGGGTTAAGGTTTAAAATTAAGCTTTTAAAAAAGAGGTAAGGTTTCAAACTAGGGGTTTAAACTAGGGATAAAATCTAAAAGTAGGGTTTTAAACTAATGGTAGGGTTTAAAAGTAGGATTTTAAATAAGGGGTAGGATTTCAAAGCAGGGTTTTAAAGTAGGGTTGGTTTCTCAAATTGCAGCTCTAAATTAGGGTTAAGGTTTCAAATAAGGCTGTTAAAAAAGAGGTAGGGTTTCAAACTAGGGGTTTGAACTAGGGATGCGTTTTAAAAGTAGGGTTTTAAACTAGGGGTACGGTTTCAAACTAGGGGTTTGTACTAGGGATGAGATCTAAAAGTAGGGTTTTAAACTAGGGGTAGGGTTTAAAAGTAGGATTTTAAATTAGGGGTAGGTTTTAAAAGCACGGTTTAAAAGTAGGGTTGGTGTCTCAAATCGCAGGTTTTACTTAGGGTGAAGGTTTCAGATAAGGCTTTTAAAAAAAGGTAGAGTTTCAAACTAGGGGTTTAAACGAGGGACTAACCCTAACCTAACCCTAACCCTAACCCCTAACACTAACCCTAATATAAAACCCTAGCTTGAAACCCTAACCCTAATGTAAAACCCTAGTTTGAAATCCTAACCCTAATGTAAAACCCTAGTTTGAAACCCTAACCCTAATGTAAAACCCTAGTTTGAAACCCTAACCCTAATGTAAAACTCTAGTTTGAAACACTAACACTAATGTAAAACCCTAGTTTGAAACCCTAACCCTAATTTGAAACCCTAGTTTGAAACCCTAAGCCAAATTGTAAACCCTAGTTTGAAACCCTAACCCTAATGAAAAACCCTTGTTTGAAACCCTAACCCTTATGTTAAACCCTAGTTTGAAACCATAACCCTAATGTAAAACCCTAGTTTGAAACCCTAAATCTAATGTAAAACCCTATTTTGATACCCTAACCCTAATTTAAAACCATAGTTTGAAACCATAACCCTAATTTGAAACCCTAGTTTGAAACCCTAACCCTAATGTAAAACCCTAGTTTGAAACCCTAACCCTAATGTAAAACCCTAGTTTGAAACCCTAACCCTAATGTAAAACTCTAGTTTGAAACACTAACACTAATGTAAAACCCTAGTTTGAAACCCTAACCCTAATTTGAAACCCTAGTTTGAAACCCTAACCCTAATGTAAAACCCTAGTTTGAAACCCTAACCCTAATGTAAAACCCTAGTTTGAAACCCTAACCCTAATGTAAAACTCTAGTTTGAAACACTAACACTAATGTAAAACCCTAGTTTGAAACCCTAACCCTAATTTGAAACCCTAGTTTGAAACCCTAAGCCAAATTGTAAACCCTAGTTTGAAAGCCTAACCCTAATGAAAAACCCTTGTTTGAAACCCTAACCCTTATGTTAAACCCTAGTTTGAAACCATAACCCTAATGTAAAACCCTAGTTTGAAACCCTAAATCTAATGTAAAACCCTATTTTGATACCCTAACCCTAATTTAAAACCATAGTTTGAAACCATAACCCTAATTTGAAATCCTAGTTTGAAACCCTAACCCTAATGTAAAACCGTAGTTTGAAACCCTAACACTAATATAAAACCCTAGTTTGAAACCCTAAACCTAATGTAAAACCCTAGTTTGAAACCCCAACCCTAATTTGAAACCCTAATTGGAAACCATAACCCTAATTTGAAACCCTAGTTTGAAACACTACCCAAATGAAAAATACTCGTTTGAAACCCTAACCCTTATGTTAAACCCTAGTTTGAAACCATAACCCTAATGTAAAATCCTAGTTTGATACCCTAACCCTAATGTAAAACCCTAGTTTGAAACCCTAACCCTAATGTAAAACCCTAGTTTGAAACCCTAATATAAAACCCTATTTTGAAACCCTAACCCTAATGTAAAACCCTAGTTTGAAACCCTAATTTGAAACCCTAGTTTGAAACCCCAACCCAAATTTGAAACCCTAGTTTGAAACCCTAACCCTAATGTAAAACCCTAGTTTGAAACCCTAATCCTATTTTGAAACCCTAATATAAAACCTTAGTTTAAAACCCTAACCCTAATGTAAAACCCTAGTTTGAAACCCTAATTTGAAACCCTAGTTTGAAATCACAACCCTAATTTGAAACCCTAATCCTAATGTAAAACCCTAGTTTGGAACCCCTAATCCTAATGTAAAACCCTAGTTTGAAACCCTAACCCTAATGTAAAACCCTAGTTTGAAACACTAATCCTATTTGGAAACCCGAATATAAAACCCTTGTTTGAAACCCCAACCCTAATTTGAAACCCTAGTTTGAAACCCGAGGGTTTTACATTGGAGATTCCAAATAGGATTAGGGTTTCAAACTAGCGTTTTACATTAGGGTTAAGGTTTCAAACTAGGGTTTTATATTAGGGTTAGGGTTTCAAACTAAGGTTTCAAATTAGGGTTAGGGTTTCAAACTAGGGTTTTACTTTAGTGTTAGGGTTTCAAACTAGGGTTTTACATTAGGGTTAGGGTTTCAAACAAGCGTTTTACATTAGGGTGAGGGTTTCAAACTAGTGTTTCAAATTAGAGTTAGGGTTTCAAACTAGTGTTTAAAATTAGGGTTAGGGTTTCAAACTAGGGTTTCAAGTTAGGGTTAGGGTTTCAAATTAGGGGTAGGGTTTCAAATTAGGATTAGGGTTTCAAACTAGGGTTTCAAATTAGGATTGGGGTTTCAAACTAGAGTTTAACATTAGGGCTAGGGTTTCAAACTAGGGTTTTACATTAGGGTTAGGGTTTCAAACTAGGGTTTCAAATTAGGGTTAGGAGTTCAAACTAGGGTTTTACTTTTGTGTTAGGGTTTCAAACTAGGGTTTTACATTAGGGATAGGGTTTCAAATTAGGGTTGGGGTTTCAAACTAGGGTTTTACATTAGGGTTAGGGTTTCAAACTAGCGTTTTACATTAGGGTTAGGGTTTTAAACTAGGGTTTTATATTAGGGTTTCCAAATAGGATTAGGGGTTTAAACTAGGGTTTTACTTTAGGGTTAGGGATTCAAACTAGGGTTTTACATTAGGGTTAGGGTTTCAAATTAGGGTTAGGAGTTCAAACTAGGGTATACTTTTGTGTTAGGGTTTCAAACTAGGGTTTTACATTAGGGATAGGGTTTCAAACCAGAGTTTCAAATTAGGGTTGGGGTTTCAAACTAGGGTTTCAAATTAGGATTGGGGTTTCAAACCAGAGTTTAACATTAGGGTTAGGGTTATAAACTAGGGTTTTACATTAGGGTTTCAAAATAGGGTTAGGGTTTCAAAGTAGGGTTTTACTATAGGGTGAGGGTTTCAAACTACGGTTTGAAATTAGGGTTGGGGTTTCAAACTAGGGTATCAAATTAGGGTTGCGGTTTCAAACTAGGGTTTTACATTCGCGTTAGGGTTTCAAACTAGGGTTTCAAATTAGGTTTTTGGTTTCAAACTAGGGTTTCAAATTAGGGTTAGGGTTTCAAACTAGGGTTTCAAATTAGGATTGGGGTTTCAAACTAGAGTTTTACATTAGGGTTAGAGTTTCAAACTAGGGTTTCAAATTAGGATTGGGGTTTAAAACTAGGGTTTTACATTAGGGTTAGGGTTATAAACTAGGGTTTTACATTAGGGTTTCAAAATAGGGTACATTACATAGGGTAAAACCCTAGTTTAAAACCCTAGGGTTTCAAACTAGGGTTTTACATTAGGGTTAGGGTTTCAAACTAGGGTTTCAAATTAGGGTTAGGGTTTCAAACTAGGGTTTCAAATTAGTGTTAGGGTTTCAAACTAGGGTTTTACTTTAGTGTTAGGGTTCCAAACAAGGGTTTCAAATTAGGGTTAGGGTTTTAAACTAGGGTTTTATATTAGGATTTCCAAATAGAATTAGGGTTTCAAACTAGGGTTAGGGTTTCAAATTAGGATTAGGGTTTCAAACTAGGGTTTCAATTTAGGATTTAGGTTTCAAACTAGAGTTTAACATTAGGGTTAGGGTTTTAAACTAGGGTTTTACATTAGGGTTTCAAAATAGGGTACATTATATAGGGTACACCCTAGTTTAAAACCCTAGGTTTTCAAACTACGGTTTTACATTAGGCTTAGGGTTTCAAACTAGGGTTTCAAATTAGGGTTAGGGTTTCAAACTAGGGTTTTACTTTAGTGTTAGGGTTTCAAACTAGGGTTTTACAATAGGGTTCGTGTTTCAAACTACGTTTTCAAATTAGGTTTGGGGTTTCAAACTAGGGTTTCAAATTAGGGTTAGGGTTTCAAATTAGGGTTTTACATTAGGGTTAGGGCTTCAAACTAGTTTTTCAAATTAGTGTTGGGGTTTCAAACTAGGGTTTTACATTAAGGTTAGGGTTTCAAATTAGGTTTGGGGTTTCAAACTAGGGTTTTACTTTAGGGTTAGGGTTTCAAACAAAGGTTTCAAATTAGGGTTGTAGTTTCAAACAAAGGTTTTATATTAGGGTTTCCAAATAGGATTAGGGTTTTAAACTAGGTAGTTTGAAACCCCAACCTTAATTTGAAACTCTAGTTTGTAATCTTAGTTTGAAACCCTAATGTAAAACCCTAGTTTGAAACCCTTACCCTAAAGTAAAACCCTCGTTTGAAACACTAATCCTATTTGGAAACCCTAATATAAAACCCTAGTTTGAAACCCTAACCCTAATTTCAAACCCTAGTTTGAAACCCTAACCCTTATGAAAAACCCTCGTTTGAAACTCTAACCCTAATTTAAACCCTAGTTTGAAACCCTAACCCAAATGTAAAACCCTAGTTTGAAACTCCAACCCTAGTTTCAAACCCTAACCCAAAAGTAAAACCCTAATTTGAAACCCTAGTTTGAAACCCTAACCCTAATGCAAACCCTAGTTTGATACCCTAAAACTAATGTAAAACCCTTGTTTAAAACCCTAACCCTAATGTAAAACCCTAGTTTGAAACACTAATCCTATTTGGAAACCCGAATATAAAACCCTTGTTTGAAACCCCAACCCTAATTTGAAACCCTAGTTTGAAACCCGAGGGTTTTACATTAGAGATTCCAAATAGGATTAGGGTTTCAAACTAGGGTTTCAAATTAGGGTTGGGGTTTCAAACTAGGGTTTTACTTTAGTGTTAGAGTTTCAAACTAGGGTTTTACATTAGGGTTAGGGTTTCAAACAAGGGTTTCAAATTAGGGTTAGGGTTTCAAACTAGGGTTTTACTTTAGTGTTAGGGTTTCAAACTAGGGTTTTACATTAGGGTTAGGGTTTCAAACTAGCGTTTTACATTAGGGTTAGGGATTCAAACTAGTGTTTCAAATTAGAGTTAGGGTTTCAAACTAGTGTTTAAAATTAGGGTTAGGGTTTCAAACTAGGGTTTCAAGTTAGGGTTAGGGTTTCAAATTAGGGGTAGGGTTTCAAATTAGGATTAGGGTTTCAAACTAGGGTTTCAAATTAGGATTGGGGTTTCAAACTAGAGTTTAACATTAGGGCTAGGGTTTTAAACTAGGGTTTTACATTAGGGTTAGGGTTTCAAACTAGGGTTTCAAATTAGGGTTAGGAGTTCAAACTAGGGTTTTACTTTTGTGTTAGGGTTTCAAACTAGGGTTTTACATTAGGGATAGGGTTTCAAATTAGGGTTGGGGTTTCAAACTAGGGTTTTACATTAGGGTTAGGGTTTCAAACTAGCGTTTTACATTAGGGTTAGGGTTTCAAACTAGGGTTTTATATTAGGGTTTCCAAATAGGATTAGGGGTTTAAACTAGGGTTTTACTTTAGGGTTAGGGATTCAAACTAGGGTTTTCCTTTGGTTTTAGGGTTTCAAACTAGGGTTTCAAATTAGGGTTAGGAGTTCAAACTAGGGTTTTACTTTTGTGTTAGGGTTTCAAACTAGGGTTTTACATTAGGGATAGGGTTTCAAACCAGAGTTTCAAATTAGGGTTGGGGTTTCAAACTAGGGTTTCAAATTAGGATTGGGGTTTCAAACGAGAGTTTAACATTAGGGTTAGGGTTTTAAAATAGGGTTTTACATTAGGGTTTTACATTAGGGTTTTACATTAGGGTTTTACATTAGGGTTAGGGTTATAAACTAGGGTTTTATATTAGGGTTTCAAAATAGGGTTAGGGTTTCAAAGAAGGGTTTTACTATAGGGTGAGGGTTTTTAAACTAGGGTTTGAAATTAGGGTTGGGGTTTCAAACTAGGGTATCAAATTAGGGTTGCGGTTTCAAACTAGGGTTTTACATTCGCGTTAGGGTTTCAAATTAGGGTATCAAATTAGGGTTGCGGTTTCAAACTAGGGTTTTACATTAGCGTTAGGGTTTCAAACTAGGGTTTCAAATTAGGTTTTTGGTTTAAAACTAGGGTTTCAAATTAGGGTTAGGGTTTCAAACTAGGGTTTCAAATTAGGATTGGGGTTTCAAACTAGAGTTTTACATTAGGGTTAGGGTTTCAAACTAGGGTTTCAAATTAGGATTGGGGTTTCAAACTAGGGTTTTACATTAGGGTTAGGGTTATAAACTAGGGTTTCAAATTAGGATTGGGGTTTCAAACTAGAGTTTTACATTAGGGTTAGGGTTTCAAACTAGGGTTTCAAATTAGGATTGGGGTTTCAAACTAGAGTTTTACATTAGGGTTAGGGTTTCAAACTAGGGTTTCAAATTAGGATTGGGGTTTCAAACTAGGATTTTACATTAGGGTTAGGGTTTCAAACTAGGGTTTCAAATTAGTGTTAGGGTTTCAAACTAGGGTTTTACTTTAGTGTTAGAGTTTCAAACTAGGGTTTTACATTAGGGTTAGGGTTTCAAACAAGGGTTTCAAATTAGGGTTAGGGTTTTAAAAGAGGGTTTTATATTTGGGTTTCCAAATACAATTAGGGTTTCATACTAGGGTTAGGGTTTCAAATTAGGATTAGGGTTTCAAACTAGGGTTTCAATTTAGGATTTAGGTTTCAAACTAGAGTTTAACATTAGGGTTAGGGTTTTAAACTAGGGTTTTACATTAGGGTTTCAAAATAGGGTACATTATATAGGGTACACCCTAGTTTAAAACCCTAGGGTTTCAAACTACGGTTTTACATTAGGCTTAGGGTTTCAAATTAGGGTTAGGGTTTCAAACTAGGGTTTTACTTTAGTGTTAGGGTTTCAAACTAGGGTTTTATAATTGGGTTCGTGTTTCAAACTACGTTTTCAAATTAGGTTTGGGGTTTCAAACTAGGGTTTCAAATTAGGGTTAGGGTTTCAAACTAGGGTTTTACATTAGGGTTAGGGCTTCAAACTAGTTTTTCAAATTAGGGTTGGGGTTTCAAACTAGGGTTTTACATTTAGGTTAGGGTTTCAAATTAGGTTTGGGGTTTCAAACTAGAGTTTTACTTTAGGGTTAGGGTTTCAAACAAAGGTTTCAAATTAGGGTTGTAGTTTCAAACAAAGGTTTTATATTAGGGTTTCCAAATAGGATTAGGGTTTTAAACTAGGTAGTTTGAAACCCCAACCTTAATTTGAAACTCTAGTTTGTAATCTTAGTTTGAAACCCTAATGTAAAACCCTAGTTTGAAACCCTTACCCTAAAGTAAAACCCTCGTTTGAAACACTAATCCTATTTGGAAACCCTAATATAAAACCCTAGTTTGAAACCCTAACCCTAATTTCAAACCCTAGTTTGAAACCCTAACCCTAATGAAAAACCCTCGTTTGAAACTCTAACCCTTATTTTAAACCCTAGTTTGAAACCCTAACCCTAATGTAAAATCCTAGTTTGATACCCTAACCCTAATGTAAAACCCTAGTTTGAAACCCTAACCCTAATGTAAAACCCTAGTTTGAAACCCTAACCCTAATGCAAACCCTAGTTTGATACCCTAAAACTAATGTAAAACCCTTGTTTAAAACCCTAACCCTAATGAAAAACCCTCGTTTGAAACTCTAACCCTTATTTTAAACCCTAGTTTGAAACCCTAACCCTAATGTAAAATCCTAGTTTGATACCCTAACCCTAATGTAAAACCCTAGTTTGAAACCCTAACCCTAATGTAAAACCCTAGTTTGAAACCCTAACCCTAATGCAAACCCTAGTTTGATACCCTAAAACTAATGTAAAACCCTTGTTTAAAACCCTAACCCTAATGTAAAACCCTTGTTTGAAACCCCAAAGCTAATTTGAAACCATAATTTGAAACCATAACCCTAATAAAAAGCCCTAGTTTGAAACCCTAACCCTAATTTAAAACCCTAGTTTGATTTCTTAACACTAATGTAAAACCCTAGTTTGAAACCCTAGTTTGAAACCCTAACCCTAATGTCAAACCCTAGTTTGAAACCCTAACCCTAATTTGAAACCCTAGTTTGAAACCCTAACCTTAATTTGAAACCCTAATTTGAAACCCTAACCCTAATGTAAAACCCTAGTTTGAAACCCCAAACCTAATTTTAAACCGTAGTTTGAAACCCTAACCCTAATGTAAAACCCTAGTTTGAAACCCTAACCCTAATGTAAAACGCTAGTTTGAAACCCTAACCCTAATGAAAAACCCTAGTTTGGAACCCTAACCCTAATTTAAAACCCTAACCCTTATAAAAAACCCTAGTTTGAAACTCTAACCCTAATGTAGAACCCTAGTTTGAAACGCTAATCCTAATGTAAAACCCTAGTTTAAAACCCTAACCCTAATATAAAACCTTAGTTTGAAACCCTAACCCTAATTTTAAACCCTAGTTTGAAACCCTAACCCTAATTTGAAACCCTAGTTTGAAACCTTAACCCTAATTTGAAACCCTAGTTTGAAACCCTAACCGTAATGTAAAACCCTAGTTTGAAACCCTAACCCTAATGTAAAACCCTAGTTTGAAACCCTAACCCTAATGAAAAACCCTAGTTTGGAACCCTAACCCTAATTTGAAACCCTAACCCTTATGAAAAACCCTAGTTTGAAACCTTAACCCTAATGTAGAACCCTAGTTTGAAACGCTAATCCTAATGTAAAACCCTAGTTTAAAACCCTAACCCTAATATAAAACCTTAGTTTGAAACCCTAACCCTAATTTGAAACCCTAGTTTGAAACACTAACTAATGTAAAACCCTAGTTTGAAACCCTTACCCTAATTTGAAACCCTTGTTTGAAACCCTAACCCTAATTTGAAACCCTAGTTTGAAACCCTTACCCTAATTTTAAACCCTAGTTTTAAACCCTAATCGTAATGTAAAACCCTACTTTGAAACCCCAACCCTAATTTGAAAAACTACTTTGAAACCCTAATCCTATTTGGAAAACCTAATATAAAACCCTAGTTTGAAACCCCAACCCTAATGTAAAACCGTAGTTTCAAACCCTAACCATAAAGTAAAACACTAGTTTGAAACCCTGACCCTAATTTGAAATGCTAGTTTGAAACCCTAAGCATAATGTAAAACCCTAGTTTGAAACCCAATACCTAATTTGAAAAACTAGTTTAAAACCCTAACCCTAATGAAAACCCCTAGTTTGAAACCCTAAACCTACAGTAAAACCCTAGTTTGAAACCCTAACCCTAATGTATAACCCTAGTTTGAAACGCTAATCCTAATGTAAAACCCTAGTTTAAAACCTTAACCCTAATTTAAAACTTTCGTTTGAAACCCTAACCCTAGTTTGAAACGCTAGTTTGAAACCCTAGTTTGAAACCCTAACCCTAATAAAAAACCCTAGTTTGAAACCCTAATGTAAAATCCTAGTTTGAAACACCAAACCTAATTTGAAACCCTAGTTTGAAACCCTAACCCTAATTTGAAACCCTAGTTTGAAACCCTATTCTTAATGTAAAACCCTAGTTTCAAACCCTAACCATAAAGTAAAACCCTAGTTTGAAACCCTAACCCTAATTTGAAACGCTAGTTTGAAACCCTAACCCTAATGTAAAACTCTAATTCGAAACCCTAACCCTAATTTGAAACCCTAGTTTAAAATCCTAACCATAATGTAAAACCCTAGTTTGAAACCCTATTCTTAATGTAAAACCCTTGTTTGAAACACCAACCCTAATGTAAAACCCTAGTTTGAAACCCCAACCCTAATTCTAAAAACTATTTTGAAACCCTAACCCTAATGAAAAACCCTAGTTTGAAACACCAAAAATAATTTGAAACCCTAACCCTAATGTAAAATCCGAGTTTGAAACCCCAAACCTAATTTTAAACCGTAGTTTGAAACCCTAACCCTAATTTAAAACCCTAGTTTGAAACCCTAACACTAATGTAAAACGCTAGTTTGAAACCCTAACCCTAAAGTAAAACCCAAGTTTTAAACCCTAATCCTATTTGGAAACCCTAATATAAAACCCTAGTTTGAAACCCTAACCCTAATGTAAAACGCTAGTTTGAAACCCTAACCCTAATGTAAAACCCTAGTTAAAAACCCTAACCCTAATGTAAAACCCTAGTATGAAACCCTAACCCTAATGTAAAACCCTAGTTTGAAGCCCTAACCCTAATTTGAAACCCTAGTTTGAAACCATAACCCTAGTTTGAAACCCTAACCCTAATGTAAAACCCTAGTTTGGAACCCTAACCCTTATGTAAAACCCTAGTTTGAAACCCTAACACTAATGTAAAACCTTAGTTTGAAACCCTAACCGTAATTTGAAACCCTAGTTTGAAACCCTAACCCTAATGTAAAACCCTAGTTTGAAACCCTAACCCTAATGTTAAACCCTGGTTTGAAACCCTAACCCAAACCCCAACCCTAATTTGAAACCCTAACCCTAATGTAAAACCCGAGTTTGAAACCCTAATTTGAAACCCTAGTTTGAAACCCCAACCCAAATTTGAAACCCTAGTTTGAAACCCTAACCCTAATGTAAAACCCTAGTTTGAAACCCTAATCCTATTTTGAAACCCTAATATAAAACCCTAGTTTAAAACCCTAACCCTAATGTAAAACCCTAGTTTGAAACCCTAATTTGAAACCCTAGTTTGAAATCACAACCCTAATTTGAAACCCTAATCCTAATGTAAAACCCTAGTTTGAAACCCTAACCCTAATGTAAAACCCTTGTTTGAAACCCTAATCCTATTTGGAAACCCGAATATAAAACCCTTGTTTGAAACCCCAACCCTAATTTGAAACCCTAGTTTGAAACCCGAGGGTTTTACATTAGAGATTCCAAGTAGGATTAGGGTTTCAAACTAGCATTTTACATTAGGGTTAAGGTTTCAAACTAGGGTTTTACTTTAGTGTTACGGTTTCAAACTAGGGTTTTACATTAGGGTTAGGGTTTCAAACTAGGGTTTTATATTAGGGTTTCCAAATAGGATTAGGGTTTAAAACTAGGGTTTTACTTTAGGGTTAGAGTTTCAAACTAGGGTTTTACATTACGGTTTCCAAATTGGATTAGGGCTTCAAACTAGGGTTTTACTTTAGGGTTAGAGTTTCAAACTAGCGTTTTACATTAGGGTTAGGGTTTTAAACTAGGGTTTTATATTAGGGTTTCCAAATAGGATTAGGGTTTCAAACTAGGGTTTTACTTTAGGGTTAGGGTTTCAAACTAGGGTTTTACGTTAGAGTTTCAAACTAGGGTTTTACGTTAGGGTTGGGGTTTCAAACTAAGGTTTCAAATAAGGGTTGCGGTTTCAAACTAGGGTTTTACATTAAGGTTAGGGTTTCAAACTAGGAATTCAAATTAGGTTTTGGATTTCAAACTAGAGTTTCAAATTAGGGTTAGGGATTCAAACTAGTGTTTCAAATTAGGGTTAGGGTTTCAAACTAGTGTTTAAAATTAGGGTTAGGGTTTCAAACTAGGGTTTCAAATTAGGGTTAGGGTTTCAAATTAGGGTTAGGGTTTCAAATTAGCATTAGGGTTTCAAACTAGGGTTTCAAATTAGGATTGGGGTTTCAAACTAGAGTTTAACATTAGGGCTCGGGTTTCAAACTAGGGTTTTACATTAGGGTTAGGGTTTCAAACTAGGGTTTCAAATTAGGGTTAGGAGTTCAAACTAGGGTTTTACTTTTGTGTTAGGGTTTCAAACTAGGGTTTTACATTAGGGATAGGGTTTCAAACTAGGTTTTCAAATTAGGGTTGGGGTTTCAAACTAGGGTTTCAAATTAGGATAGGGGTTTCAAACGAGAGTTTAACATTAGGGTTAGGGTTATAAACTAGGGTTTTACATTAGGGTTTCAAAATAAGGTTAGGGTTTCAAACTAGGGTTTCAAATGAGGTTTTGGGTTTCAAACTAGGGTTTCAAATTAGAGTTTAAAATTAGGGTTTAAAATTAGGGTTAGGGTTTCAAACTAGGGTTTCAAATTAGGATTGGGGTTTCAAACTAGAGTTTTACATTAGGGTTAGGGTTTTAAAGTAGGGTTTTACATTAGGGTTAGGGTTATAAACTATGGTTTTACATTAGGGATTGAAAATAGGGTACATTACATAGGGTAAAACCCTAGTTTAAAACCCTAGGGTTTCAAACTAGGGTTTTACATTAGGGTTAGCGTTTCAAACTAGGGTTTCAAATTAGTGTTAGGGTTTCAAACTAGGGTTTTACTTTAGTGTTAGGGTTTCAAACTAGGATTTTACATTAGGGTTAGGGTTTCAAATTAGGGTTGGGGTTTCAAACTAGGGTTTTACATTAGGTTTAGGGTTACAAACTAGCGTTTTACATTAGTGTTAGGGTTTTAAATTAGGGTTTTATATTAGGGTTTCCAAATAGAATTAGGGTTGCAAACTAGGGTTTCATTTTAGAATTTAGGTTTCAAACTAGAATTTAACATTAGGGTTAGGGTTTTAAACTAGGGTTTTACATTAGGATTTCAAAATAGGGTACATTATATAGGGTAAAACCCTAGTTTAAAACCCTAGGGTTTCAAACTAGGGTTTTACATTAGGCTTAGGGTTTCAAACTAGGGTTTCAAATTAGGGTTAGGGTTTCAAACTAGGGTTTTACTTTAGTGTTAGGGTTTCAAACTAGGGTTTTACAATAGGGTTCGTGTTTCAAACTACGTTTTCAAATTAGGTTTTGGGTTTCAAACTAGGGTTTCAAATTAGGGTTAGGGTTTCAAACTAGGGTTTCAAATTTGGGTTAGGGTTTCAAACTAGGGTTTTACATTAGGGTTAGGGTTTCAAACTAGGGTTTTACATTAGGGTTAGGGTTTCAAACTAGGGTTTTTCATTAGGGTTAGGGTTTCAAACTAGGGTTTTACATTAGGTTTAGGGTTTCAAACTAGGGTTTCAAATTAGGGTTAGGGTTTCAAACTAGGGTTTC
This sequence comes from Leptonotus elevatus, assembly GCF_054856555.1. Lineage (NCBI taxonomy): Eukaryota > Metazoa > Chordata > Actinopteri > Syngnathiformes > Syngnathidae > Leptonotus > Leptonotus elevatus. The sequence goes on along the minus strand of NC_141239.1, from coordinate 31,741,439 downwards.
AAATTAGGGTTAGGGTTTCAAATTAGGATTAGGGTTTCAAACTAGGGTTTCAAATTAGGATTGGGGTTTCAAACTAGAGTTCAACATTAGGGCTAGGGTTTCAAACTAGGGTTTTGCATTAGGGTTAGGGTTTCAAACTAGGGTTTCAAATTAGGGGTAGGAGTTCAAACTAGGGTTTTACTTTTCTGTTAGGGTTTCAAACTAGGGTTTTACATTAGGGATAGGGTTTCAAACTAGGGTTTCAAATTAGGGTTGGGGTTTTAAACTAGGGTTTTACATTTGGGTTAGGGTTTCAAACTAGCATTTTATCTTAGGGTTAGGGTTTCAAACTAGGGTTTCAAATTAGGATTGGGGTTTCAAACGAGAGTTTAACATTAGGGTTAGGGTTTTAAACTAGGGTTTTACATTAGGGTTTCAAAATAGGGTTAGGGTTTCAAAGTAGGGTTTTACTATAGGGTGAGGGTTTCAAACTAGGGTTTGAAATTAGGGTTAGGGTTTCAAACTAGGGTTTCAAATTAGGGTTGCGGTTTCAAACTAGGGTTTTACATTAGGGTTAGGGTTTCAAACTAGGGTTTCAAATTAGGTTTTGGGTTTCAAACTAGGGTTTCAAATTAGGGTTAGGGTTTCAAATGAGGATTAGGGTTTCAAACTAGGGTTTCAAATTAGGATTGGGTTTTCAAACTAGAGTTTAACATTAGGGTTAGGGTTTTAAACTAGGGTTTTACATTAGGGTTTCAAAATAGGGTTAGGGTTTCAAAGTAGGGTTTTACTATAGGGTGGGGGTTTCAAACTAGGGTTTGAAATCAGGGTTGGGGTTTCAAACTAGGGTTTTACATTAGGGTTTCCAAATAGGATGAGGGTTTCAAACTAGGGTTCTACTTTAGGATAAGGGTTTCAAACTAGGGTTTCAAATTAGGTTTGCGGTTTCAAACTAGGGTTTTATATTAGGGTTAGGGTATCAAACTAGGGTTTTACATTAGGGTTAGGGTTTCAAACTAGGGTTTCAAATTAGGTTTTGGGTTTCAAACTAGGGTTTCACATTAGGGTTAGGGTTTCAAACTAGGGTTTCAAATTAGGGTTAGGGTTTCAAATTAGGATTAGGGTTTCAAACTAGGGTTTCAAATTAGGATTGAGGTTTCAAACTAGAGTTCAACATTAGGGCTAGGGTTTCAAACTAGGGTTTTGCATTAGGGTTAGGGTTTCAAACGAGGGTTTCAAATTAGGAATAGGGTTTCAAATTAGGATTGAGGTTTCAAACTAGAGTTCAACATTAGGGCTAGGGTTTCAAACTAGGGTTTTGCATTAGGGTTAGGGTTTCAAACGAGCGTTTCAAATGAGGATTAGGGTTTCAAACTAGGGTTTCAAATTAGGATTGGGTTTTCAAACTAGAGTTTAACATTAGGGTTAGGGTTTTAAACAAGGGTTTTACATTAGGGTTTCAAAATAGGGTACATTACATAGGGTAAAACCCTAGTTTAAAACCCTAGGGTTTTACTTTAGTGTTAGGGTTTCAAACTAGGGTTTTACATTAGGGTTAGGGTTTCAAACTAGGGTTTCAAATTAGGGTTGGGGTTTCAAACTAGGGTTTTACATTAGGGTTAGGGTTACAAAGTAGCGTTTTACATTAGGGTTAGAGTTTTAAACTAGGGTTTTATATTAGGGTTTCCAAATAGAATTAGGGTTTCAAACTAGGGTTTCAAATTAGGGTTAGGGTTTCAAACTAGGGTTTCAAATTAGGATTAGGGTTTCGAACTAGGGTTTCAAATTAGGATTGGGGTTTCAAACTAGAGTTTAACATTAGGGTTAGGGTTTTAAACTAGGGTTTTACATTAGGGTTAGTGTTTCTAACTAGGGTTTCAAACTAGAGTTTTACCTTATGTAATGTACCCTATTTTGAAACCCTAATGTAAAACCCTAGTTTGAAACCCTAATCCTAATGTTAAACCCTAGTTTGAAACCCTAACCCTAATTTGAAACCCTAGTCTGAAACCCTAACCCTAATTTGAAACCCTAGTTTGAAACCCTAACCCTAATTTGAAACCCTAGTTTGAAACCCTAGTTTGAAACCCTCACCCTAATTTGAAACCCTAGTTAGAAACAATAACACTAATTTGAAACCCTAGTTTGAAACCCTAATCCTAATGTAAAACCCTAGTTTGAAACCCTAACCCTAATTTGAAACCCTAGTTTGAAACCCTAACCCTAATTTGAAACCCTAGTTTGAAACCCTAACCCTAATTTGAAACCCTAGTTTGAAACCCTAACCCTAATGTAAAACCCTAGTTTGAAACCCTAACCCTAATTTGAAACCCTAGTTTGAAACCCTAACCCTAAATTTGAAACCCTAGTTTGAAACCCTAACCCTAATTTGAAACCCTAGTTTGAAACCCTAACCCTAATTTGAAACCCTAGTTTAAAACACTAACCCTAACTTTAAACCCTAGTTTGAAACCCTAACCCTAATTTGAAACACTAGTTTGAAACCCTAACCCTAATGTATAACCCTAGTTTAAAACCCTAACCCTAATTTGAAACCCTAGTTTGAAACCCTCACCCTAATTTGAAACCCTAGTTTGAAACCCTAACCCTAATTTGAAACCCTAGTTTGAAACCCTAATTTGAAAAGCTAGTTTGAAACACTAACGCTAATGTAAAACCCTAGTTTGAAACCCTAACCCTAATTTGAAACCCTAGTTTGAAACCCTAACCCTAATATAAAACCCTAGTTTGAAACCCTAACCCTAATGTAAAATGCTAGTTTGAAACCCTAACCCTAATTTGAAAAACTAATTTGAAACCCTAACCCTAATGTTAAACCGTGGTTTGAAACCCTAACCCTAATGTAATACCCTAGTTTGAAACCCCAACCCTAATTTGAAAAACTAGTTTAAAACCCTAACCCTAATGAAAAACCATAGTTTGAAACCCCAACCCTTATTTGAAAAATTAATTTGAAACCCTAACCCTATTGTAAAACCCTAGTTTGAAACCCTAACCATAATTTGAAACCCTACTTTGAAACCCTTACCCTAATGTAAAACCCTAGTTTGAAACCCTAACCCTAATTTGAAACCCTAGTTTGAAACCCTAACACTAACTTGAAACCCTAGTTTGAAACCCTAACCCTAATGTAAAACCCTAGTTTGAAACCATAACCCTAATTTGAAACCCTAGTTTGAAACACTAACCCTAATTTGAAACCCTAGTTTGAAACCCTAACCCTAATTTAAAACCCTAGTTTGAAACCCTTACCCTAATGTAATACCCTAGTTTGAAACCCCAACCCGAATTTGAAAAACTAGTTTGAAACCCTAACCCTAATGAAAAACCATAGTTTGAAACCCTAACCCTAATTTTGAACCCTAGTTTGAAACCCTAACCCTAATGTAAAACCTGAGTTTCAAACCCCAAACCTAATTTTAAACCCTAGTTTAAAACCCTAACCCTAATTTAAAACCCGAGTTTGAAACCCTGACACTAATCTGAAAAACTAGTTTGAAACCCTAACCCTATTGTAAAACCCTAGTTTGAAACCCTAACCCTAATGTAAAACCCTAGTTTGAAACCCTAACCCTAAATTTAAACCCTAGTTTGAAACCCTAACCCTAATTTAAAACCCTAGTTTGAAACCCTAACCCTAATTTGAAACCCTAGTTTGAAACCCTAACCCTAATTTGAAACCCTAGTTTGAAACCCTAACCCTAATGTAAAACCCGATTTTGAAACCCCAAACCTAATTTTAAACCGTAGTTTGAAACCCTAACCCTAATTTAAAATCCTAGTTTGAAACCCCAACCCTAATTTAAAAAACTTGTTTGAAACCCTAACCCTATTGTAAAACCCTAGTTTGAAACCCTAACCCTAATGTAAAACCCTAGTTTGAAACCCTAACCCTAAATTTAAACCCTAGTTTGAAACCCTAAACCTAATTTAAAACCCTAGTTTGAAACCCTAACCCTAATTTGAAACCCTAGTTTGAAACCCTAACCCTAACTTGAAACCCTAGATTGAAACCCTAACCCTAATGTAAAACCCTAGTTTGTAACCCTAACCCTTATGTAAAACCCTAGTTTGAAACCCTAACCCTAATGAAAAACCCTATTTTGAAACCCTTACCCTAATTTGAAACCCTAGTTTGAAACACTAACCCTAATTTGAAACCCTAGTTTGAAACCCTAACCCTAATATAAAACCCTAGTTTGAAACCCTAACCCTAATGTAAAACGCTAGTTTGAAACCCCAACCCTAATTTAAAAAAACTTGTTTGAAACCCTAACCCTAATGAAAAACCATAGTTTGAAACCCTAAACCTAATTTGAAACCCTAGTTTGAAACCCTAACCGTAATGTAAAACCCGAGTTTGAAACCCCAAACCTAATTTAAAACCCTAGTTTGAAACCCCAACCCTAATTTTAAAAACTAGTTTGAAACCCTAACCCTAATGTAAAACCCTAGTTTGAAACCATAACCCTAATTTGAAACCCTAGTTTGAAACTTTAACCCTAATTTGAAACCCTAGTTTGAAACCCTAACCCTAATTTAAAACCCTAGTTTGAAACCCTTACCCTAATTTGAAACCCTAGTTTGAAACACCAACCCTAATGTAAAACCCTAGTTTGAAACCCTAACCCTTTTGTAAAACCCTAGTTTGAAACCCCAATCCTAATTTGAAAAACTAGTTTGAAACCCTAACCCTAATTTTAAACACTGGTTTGAAACCCTAACCCTAATGTAATACCCTAGTTTGAAACCCCAACCCTAATTTGAAAAACTAGTTTGAAACCCTAACCCTAATGCAAAACCATAGTTTGAAACCCTAACTCTAATTTGAAACCCTAATTTGAAACCCTTACCCTAATGTAAAACCCGAGTTTGAAACCCCAAACCTAATTTTAAACCGTAGTTTGAAATCCTAACCCTAATGAAAAACCCTAGTTTGGAACCCTAAACCTAATTTGAAACCCCTAACCCTAATATAAAACTCTAGTTTGAAACCCTAACCCTAATTTGAAACCCGAGTTTGAAACCCTAACCCTAATGTAAAACCCTAGTTTGAAACCGCAACCCTAATTTTAAACCCTAGTTTGCAACCCTAACCCTAACAAAAAACCCTAGTTTGAAACCCTAATCCTAAAGTAGAACCCTAGTTTGAAACCCTAATGTAAAACCCTAGTTTATAACCCTAACCCTAATGTAAAACCCGAGTTTAAAACCCTAATGTTAAATTCTCGTTTGAAAACCCAATCCTAATTTGAAACCCTAGTTTGAAAACCTAACCCTAATGTAAAACCCTAGTTTAAAACCCCAACCCTAATTTGAAACCCTAGTTTGAAACCCTATCCTCAATGTAAAACCCTAGTTTGAAACCCTAACCCTAATGTAAAACCCGATTTTGAAACCCCAAACCTAATTTTAAACCGTAGTTTGAAACCCTAACCCTAATTTAAAATCCTAGTTTGAAACCCCAACCCTAATTTAAAAAACTTGTTTGAAACCCTAACCCTATTGTAAAACCCTAGTTTGAAACCCTAACCCTAATGTAAAACCCTAGTTTGAAACCCTAACCCTAAATTTAAACCCTAGTTTGAAACCCTAAACCTAATTTAAAACCCTAGTTTGAAACCCTAACCCTAATTTGAAACCCTAGTTTGAAACCCTAACCCTAACTTGAAACCCTAGATTGAAACCCTAACCCTAATGTAAAACCCTAGTTTGTAACCCTAACCCTTATGTAAAACCCTAGTTTGAAACCCTAACCCTAATGAAAAACCCTATTTTGAAACCCTTACCCTAATTTGAAACCCTAGTTTGAAACACTAACCCTAATTTGAAACCCTAGTTTGAAACCCTAACCCTAATATAAAACCCTAGTTTGAAACCCTAACCCTAATGTAAAACGCTAGTTTGAAACCCCAACCCTAATTTAAAAAAACTTGTTTGAAACCCTAACCCTAATGAAAAACCATAGTTTGAAACCCTAAACCTAATTTGAAACCCTAGTTTGAAACCCTAACCGTAATGTAAAACCCGAGTTTGAAACCCCAAACCTAATTTAAAACCCTAGTTTGAAACCCCAACCCTAATTTTAAAAACTAGTTTGAAACCCTAACCCTAATGTAAAACCCTAGTTTGAAACCATAACCCTAATTTGAAACCCTAGTTTGAAACTTTAACCCTAATTTGAAACCCTAGTTTGAAACCCTAACCCTAATTTAAAACCCTAGTTTGAAACCCTTACCCTAATTTGAAACCCTAGTTTGAAACACCAACCCTAATGTAAAACCCTAGTTTGAAACCCTAACCCTTTTGTAAAACCCTAGTTTGAAACCCCAATCCTAATTTGAAAAACTAGTTTGAAACCCTAACCCTAATTTTAAACACTGGTTTGAAACCCTAACCCTAATGTAATACCCTAGTTTGAAACCCCAACCCTAATTTGAAAAACTAGTTTGAAACCCTAACCCTAATGCAAAACCATAGTTTGAAACCCTAACTCTAATTTGAAACCCTAATTTGAAACCCTTACCCTAATGTAAAACCCGAGTTTGAAACCCCAAACCTAATTTTAAACCGTAGTTTGAAATCCTAACCCTAATGAAAAACCCTAGTTTGGAACCCTAAACCTAATTTGAAACCCCTAACCCTAATATAAAACTCTAGTTTGAAACCCTAACCCTAATTTGAAACCCGAGTTTGAAACCCTAACCCTAATGTAAAACCCTAGTTTGAAACCGCAACCCTAATTTTAAACCCTAGTTTGCAACCCTAACCCTAACAAAAAACCCTAGTTTGAAACCCTAATCCTAAAGTAGAACCCTAGTTTGAAACCCTAATGTAAAACCCTAGTTTATAACCCTAACCCTAATGTAAAACCCGAGTTTAAAACCCTAATGTTAAATTCTCGTTTGAAAACCCAATCCTAATTTGAAACCCTAGTTTGAAAACCTAACCCTAATGTAAAACCCTAGTTTAAAACCCCAACCCTAATTTGAAACCCTAGTTTGAAACCCTATCCTCAATGTAAAACCCTAGTTTGAAACCCTAACCCTAATTTGAAACCCTTGTTTGAAACCCTAACCCTAATGTAAAACCCTAGTTTGAAACCCTAATCCTAATTTGAAACCCTAATCCTAATTTGAAACCCTAGTTTGAAACCCTAACCCTAATTAAAAAACCCTAGTTTGAAACCTTAACCCTAATTTGAAGCCCTAGTTTGAAACTCTAACCCTAATTTGAAACCCTAGTTTGAAACCCTAACCAGAATGTAAAACCCTAGTTTGAAACCCTAACCCTAATTTGAAACCCTAGTTAGAAACCCTAACCCTAATTTGAAACCCTAGTTTGAAACCCTAGCCCTAATTTCAAACGCTAGTTTGAAACCCTAACCCTAATTTGAAACCCTAGTTTGAAACCCTAACCCTAATTTGAAACATTATTTTGAAACCCTAATCCTAATGTAAAACCCTAGTTTGAAACCCTAACCCTAATTTGAAACCCTAGTTTGAAACCCTAACCCTAATTTGAAACCCTAGTTTGAAACCCTCACCCTAATTTCAAACCCTAGTTAGAAACAATAACACTAATTTGAAACCCTAGTTTCAAACCCTAACCCTAATGTAAAACCCTAATTTGAAACCCTAACCCTAATGTAAAACCCTAGTTTGAAACCCTAATCCTAATGTAAAACCCTAGTTTGAAACCCTAACCCTAATTTGGAACCCTAGTTTGAAACCCTAACCCTAATTTGAAACCCTAGTTTGAAACCCTAACCCTAATGTTAAACCATAGTTTGAAACCCTAACCCTAATTTGAAACCTTAGTTTGAAACCCTAACCCTAATGTAAAACCCTAGTTTGAAACCCTAACCCTAATTTGAAACCCTATTTTGAAACCCTAACCCTAATTTGAAACCCTAGTTTGAAACCCTAACCCTAATTTGAAACCCTAGTTTGAAACCCTAACCCTAATTTGAAATCCTAGTTAGAAACCCTAACCCTAATTTGAAAAGCTAGTTTCAAACCCTAACCCTATTGTAAAACCCTAGTTTGAAACCCTAACCCTAATGTAAAACCCTAGTTTGAAACCCTAACCCTAATTTGAAACCCTAGTTTGAAACCCTAACCCTAATTTAAAACCCTAGTTTGAAACCCTTAGCCTAATGTAAAACCCTAGTGTGAAACCCTAACCCTAATATGAAATCCTAGTTTGAAACCCTAACCCTAATTTGAAAACCTAGTTTGAAACCCTAATCCTAATTTGAACCCCTATTTTGAAACCCTAACCCTAATGTTAAACCCTAGTTTGAAACCCTAACCCTAATTTGAAACCCTTGTTTGAAACCCTAACCCTAATTTGAAACCCCAACTCCAATGTAAAACCCTAGTTTGAAACCCTAATCCTAATTTAAAACCCTAGTTCGAAACCTTAACCCTAATATAAAACTCTAGTTTGAAACCCTAACCCTAATTTGAAACCCTAACCCTAATTTGAAACCCTAGATTGAAACCCTAACCCTAATGTAAAACACTAGTTTGAAACCTTAACCCTAATGAAAAGCCCTAGTTTGGAACCCTAACCCTAATTTGAAACCCTAACCATTATGTATAACCCTATTTTGAAACCCAAAACCTAATGGAGAACCCTAGTTTGAAACCCTAACCCTAATGTAAAACCCTAGTTTGAAACCCTAACCCTAATGTAAAACCCTAGTTTGAAACCTTAATCCTAATCTAAAACCCTAGTTTGAAACCCTATCCCTAATGCAAAACGCTTGTTTGAAACCCTAACCCTAATGTAAAACCCTAGTTTGAAACCTTAATCCTAATCTAAAACCCTAGTTTGAAACCCTAACCCTAATGTAAAACCCTAGTTTGAAACCCTAATCCTAATTTAAAACCCTAGTTCGAAACCCTAACCCTAATATAAAACTCTAGTTTGAAACCCTAACCCTAATTTGAAACCCTAGATTGAAACCCTAACCCTAATGTAAAACCCTAGTTTGAAACCTTAACCCTAATGAAAAACCCTAGTTTGGAACCCTAACCCTAATTTGAAACCCTAACCATTATGTATAACCCTATTTTGAAACCCAAACCCTAATGGAGAACCCTAGTTTGAAACCCTAACCCTAATGTAAAACCCTAGTTTGAAACCCTAACTCTAATGTAAAACCCTAGTTTGAAACCTTAATCCTAATCTAAAACCCTAGTTTGAAACCCTATCCCTAATGCAAAACGCTTGTTTGAAACCCTAACCCTAATGTAAACCCCTAGTTTGAAACCATACCTCTTTTTTAAAAGCTTAATTTGAAAACTTAACCCTATACTAATCCCAGTCAATTTAAAACCCTTATTGATAACACCAACCCTACTTTAAAACCCTGCTTTGAAACCCTACCCCTAATTTAAAACCCTGCTTTGAAACCCTACCCCTAGTTTAAAACCCTACTTTTAGCTCTCATCCCTTGTTTGAAACCCTACCTCTTTTTTAAAAACCTAATTTAAAGCTGCAATTTGTGACACCAACCCTACTTTAAAATCCTACCCCTAATGTAAAACCCTAATTTGAAACCCTACCCCTAGTTTAAAACCCTACTTTTAAAACTCATCCGTAGTTCAAACCCCTAGTTTGAAACCCTACCTGTTTTTTCAAAAGCCTTATTTGAAACCTTAACCCTAATTTAAAGGTGCAATTTGAGACACCAACCCTACTTTAAAACCCTGCTTTGAAATCCTAACCCTAATTTAAATCCTACTTTTAAACCCTACCATTAGTTTAAAACCCTACTTTTAGAATTTAGCCCTAGTATCAAACCTAACCTTAACCTAAGCTTAATTTGAAACCTTAACCCTATACTAGTCCAAGTAAATTTAAAACCCGAATTGGTAACACCAACACTACTTTAAAATTATCCTTTGAAATCCTACCTCTAATTTAAAACCCTGCTTTGAAACCCTACCCCTAGTTTAAAACCCTACTTTTAGATCTCATCCCTAGATTAAACCCCTAGTTTAAAACCCTACCTCTTTTTTAAAAGCCTTATTTGAAACCTTAACCCTAATTTAGAGGTGCAATTTGAGACACCAACCCTACTTTAAAACCCTGCTTTGAAATCCTACCCCTAATTTAAAATCCTACTTTTAAATCCTACCATTAGTTTGAAACCCTACTTTTAGATCTCATCCCTAGTTTAAACCCCTAGTTTGAAACCTTACCTCTTTTTAAAAGCTTAATTTGAAACCTTAACCCTATACTAATCCCAGTCAATTTATTGATAACACCAACCCTACTTTAAAACCCTGCTTTAAAATCCTACCCCTAATTTAAAACCCTCAAATTGCAGCTTTAAATTAGGGTTAGAGATCAAATAAGGCTTTTAAAAATCAGGTAGGTATTTCAAACTAGGGGTTTAAACTAGGGGTGAGATCTAAAAGTAGGGTTTTAAACTAATGGTAGGGTTTAAAAGTAGGATTTTAAATTATGGGTAGGATTTCAAAGCAGGGTTTTAAAGTAGGGTTGGTTTCTCAAATTGCAGCTTTAAATTAGGGTTAAAGTTTCAAATAAGGCTTTTAAAAAAGGTAGGGTTTCAAACTAGGGATTTAAACTAGGGATGAGATCTAAAAGTAGGGTTTTAAACTAGGGGTAGGGTTTCAAAGCAGCGTTTTAAAGTAGGGTTGGTGTTACCAATTAGGGGTTTTAATTTACTGGGACTAGTATAGGGTTAAGGTTTCAAATTAAGCTTTTAAAAAAGAGGTTAGGTTTCAAACTAGGGGTTTAAACTAGGGCTAAATTCTAAAAGTAGGGTTTTAAACTAATGGTAGGGTTTAAAAGTAGGATTTAAATTAGGGGTAGGATTTCAAAGCAGGGTTTTAAAGTAGGGTTGTTGTCTCAAATTGCACCTTTAAATTAGGGTTAAGGTTTCAAATAAGGCTTTTAAAAAACAGGTAGTCGTTGTCACATTGCCTCCAGTGATACTGACAATGGTGTATGGAAGTTGTGAATGTTTGTTGGTGGTCGGAGGGGCGGTAGGCGCACACTGGCACCTATGCTTCCGTCAGCCTACCCCAGGGCAGCTGTGGCTACTCAAGTAGCTTACCGCCACCACAGTGTGAATGTGTGAGTGCATGAATAATGTATCTATTCCTTTGTAAAGCGTCTGAGTGTCTAGAAAAGCGCAATATTTTTATTAAAAGTAGTGTTTTAAACTAGTCAAGATTCTAATTAGGAATTTAACCTACTCGGCTTTATACTAAATTTGGGGTTCTAAATTAGGGTTTGGGTTTTAAAAGTAGGTAAGGAGTTGTTTACACGGTTCAAATTAGCATAACAGAGCCTCACTAGAAGTTCAATTGCATTTATTTTCATATTAAAGAGTGTAATTATAAACATCTCATTCAATGACACGAATGTATGATCAATGTGAAGTAAAAATATCACCACTTTTAAAATGGACACGTTTAAATAACAGCGTGTTGTTATCGTCGTCATCGTCATGATTGGCTTTTAATGAACTGCGACTATGATATGTTCACACAACGAAACCTCGTCCCCGAAATTATAAACATTTATACACATCAGTACAGTTGTAGTTTTGCATGTCAGTTACATTTTGTCAAATGTGCAAGATGAAGCAAACGTCGCTGACGGCGCTCGTCCAGTCAAAGTCCTTAAATAAACTTTCAAGTTTGGATGAGGCGGCGCAGGCGGGGCTTTCCACAAAAAAGGTCAGGGGGTTCGTGTGGTGTCGTCTACACAAAACTGGAGGTCAAAAAGGGGGGACACAACTCAATTACACACTTTGCAATGCGGATCTCATTCACAGACAAACTCAACCACACGCACGCACACGTTTAAGACAGACAAACAGATATACACAAGACGCACACGCTCCTGTCTGAGGTTCTTTGGGTATGAAAATAAAATGAAATACAAATTTAAAATTGGAAAAAAACAATAAAAGCAAGAAAAGAAAATGAAATACAATTTAAGGGAAAAAAAATCAAGCAAAGCAGTAATAAAATAATCTCTATGGAATCACAATAAAAATGAAAAGTAATCAAAACAAAGGCAAGAACGAGACAAGTGTCGTGTCGATTGTGACTCTGCTCCTTTTTCCTGCGTGCTCAACATCAATTTGTACCTCAACCATTTACACCAATCAATATACAAAGTCATTGCACATTTTTTTTGTTAGTGTAATTTTTAACTTTTTCTTTTTTTTTTAAACAAACTTCAACCATTCCTATCAGGCCATTTAAAAATAAGATTTGGTAGCGCCCTGAACTCAAGTGGGAAGCCTTTTTTTTTTCTTTCCTCACGCCTCGAGGGACAGTTAGAAAAGTACTTTAGTGTTTGTCACGGCTAAAGTTCACATTTGTCACAACTCAATTCAATTGAGTTCACGTCAGCAATTGCAATATTATCGAAGAAAACAACGTGGTGAGATGTTACAGAAGGAATAATCTCGTATTCAATGCGGCCTTTAAAGCCATTTGAGCAATTAGTCAATATATGATATCCAGTGTAAGGTACAAGCACTAGTATACTCTTTGCCCTCACTAATACAATTCAGCATCTTAAATTCCCCACTATTTGTGCCTCTTATGCGTCAAACTAGTACACAGTTTCTGTGTAGAATACACAATAGTGGGTAAAATGTTTGTTGTTCTACTAGTGCACTGAATAGTGAGGACAAAAAGTGTGACCTTGAGCTTGATATGAAGGTCATTGAATAAATTACATGTCACGAGTTGTCAACTAGTGCAGTTTTGCCTCACTAGTAATATGTAGTTGTTCTACTAGTATGCCAAAGTTGTCCTACAAGCGCTTTGTCCTCATTAGTAAGACAAGTCAGCTCACCACTAATAGACTCCCAAGTGATGCTAAACTGCTCTAGTGTTCTAACTAGCAGCATTTTTTCCACTAACATTTGACATTTCTTCATACTAGTTTCACCACGGGATCTAGTTCTTTAACCAGGGGACATAGTTGGTCTACTAGTGCGGTGAATTGTCTTACTAATGAGGGCAGAGCACGTACTTGAACCTGGACCTTGAGGTGTCTTTAAAGCCGCTTGAGGAATTATTCCATATCCTTGATATTCACCTTAAGGTTAAGGTACTAGTGGGAAACATTTGACAAGTAAGACACTAGTTCTTTTTACATGACCTTTGCGCATAAAGGCTACAGAAGAAAGTTTCTCTCCAAATAGGAGATTGTGAATACAAGGAAGATCACGAAAGAAGAATGAGTAATGGCAGATCAACACTTGAAATAACCAGGTCCAGACGGATTCCAAGAGAATATTATTCCTATTTAGTTGTAGTGTCACAATTCATCCAAAAATATATATTTTTTCAAGTTGTTTTGGGGTGACAGTGTAGTTGTCAGTAAAAGCAGTAAGCAGCCCAAAAAACGCTCATTAGGAACACATCAATGATGTCCTGTTGGACCCCCAAGTGTATTTGCACATCCGTGGAGAGCTTGCGAATCGACGTCAGCCACCAGCTGGGTTCTTGTCTTGACCACCACCGCCTTCTCCAGTTGAGGATCCCATCCCGTAAAAAGTGCAAGTGTTTGATAGTGTGATGACAACTACTTGTAGTGGAGTGCCTTGAATCAGAAGGCTAGTCTTTTTCGCCATCCTCACTGCTTCCTAAAAGGGAAACCAAAAAATATATCAAGTCAATGGCAATGATCTGCTTTCATAAATATCCACACGGCTCACTTGAATCCTGAAATTTCACCCGAAATGCTCACTATCCCAAATAAAGTGCATTTTCAGCTGACCTCCTTGTTCGATGTCCGAGTCGGTGAGGTGCGTCAGGGAGAAGCTGGCGATGCTGGCCGGTGAGATGGAGAAGCGCGAGTAGTTGGAGGAGCCTCCCCAGCCGGATGCCGCCGCAACAGCCGGGGACGAGATCCGGGACGCTGCCGAGCTCTTTGACGCCGCCATGTTTTTGTGCGTCTTGGAGGGGAAGGCGGGCGCTGAGGGGAAGTCGTCGTCCCACTCAAAACCACCGCCTGAAGGACGGGAGAACGGGCAGGCGGTGAGCGAGTGGAGAGTCCCGCACAAGTGGAAATGTTTACCTTCTTCGTCTGTGGAGCTCTCCGAGTTGGTGAAGCGGTTCAGGTAGCTGGAATTTGGCACCGGGCTGCTAAACTGCGGTGTGTACATATTGGAGCCTGATGAGTGGTCGCCCAGCTCCATGGTGGGGGTGTCCTGGATAAAAACACAGATTTGAGTTAGCATGATTTCAACAGGCAGCGGAGGAGTCATGGACGAAAAGGCAAACATGTCATGACAAGCGTACCTGGTCAAAGAGGTAGACGGTGACATCATCAAAGAAGGACACGGCTCTCCTGGCGGTGGTGGCCACCCCAGTGTTGAGGCTCGCCGCTTTCAACAAGCTCCTTAAGTTCTTGGCGTCGCTGTCGTCGGAGATGATGAGCGGCGCGGCGTGAGGGCCTTCATCCTCGCTGTCCTCGCTGGAGCTGTGCAGCTGGTAGGCGTGGATGTCCGAGTCCGAGTCGTCGCTGTTCTCGTTCTCCTCGTCGGCGTCCATGCCGTCCTCGGGGCCGTCCCGCCGGCCCAGATAACGGCCCTCCACGTCGGGCTCTTTGATCTTATGGGCCTCCCCGGTGTAGGTCCGCGTTAGCTTAGCGTGAACGGCGTCCTCGGCTGATGGAAGCAGACCAGATGGTGAAGGCTGATCTGGCTCAGGAGACTCAGGTTGGTCATTAAAAACGTCTGATCTGTCTCCATCGTGATTGGGCCAGCTTAAAGGTTCTGTTACTTTCTCGTTGACGTCTAAATGCATCGCTGGAGATGGATCTGGTTCAATGTCACCCTGCGCTTGCGGAGCGGCAGAACCTTCATCCTGTGGTATTAAAGACTCCGTCAGACTTTCCCCAGCTGGGACCGGAACCCCGGTAGAGTTCCGCAGCGACGCGACTTCAACGGAATCTTCCACTTTTGTTTCTTCAGACTTCTTCTCCGGCTCCGATTCGTTGTCTGAGAAGTAGGCTGAGTCTCTGTAATTACTGCTCATGAGCGGTTCTTCGACAGATACGATGTCATCACAGTCCTCGGCAGAAGCATCCGGCGAGCCCTCGGCTTCAGAGATGACAATTTCCGGAGGAATCAGATTGGTTGGAGCAGTGGTCTCTTCAATGTTTTTCTTTTGAGCCACACTGTCGCCATCTTTCACAGGTGAGAGGTCTTTATCGTTGGGCTGAGTGTTCCACTCAGGAGACTCCAGGTTCTCTGTCTCATACCCACTGTCGGCTATCTTGTATGGAGGCTGGAGTTTGTGTTGGTCTCCGAGCCGGTGAATGTCCAGAGAGTCTAAAGAGTCTGGCGTCTCCGCGGAGTGGTCAACGGTGGGTAGAGTGGTGGACATGCTGTCCTCTAGCAAGCTGTCCTGACTAATCTGGTCCAACGAGGGCCCGGATACCAACAGAGAGGATCTTCCGAGAGGTTGCCCGTTGGTATCCGTAAATAATTCTTCGTGGTCAGACAAATTTGTTTCCATCTCCAAATCCGCATCCTCATTTAGTTCACTCAACAGATCAGCGCTCGTCAGATCGTCAATGTGTCCACTGTCGGAAACCGAGGCTTGGATATGCACTTCTTCAGGTATTTGACTTCCGATGAGTTGATGAGCACTACTGTTAGAGGTTTCATGGTCGAGGCTGGAGAGATTGGCATCGGTGCACGACGCCTCTCTAGGGACACTTTCAGAGAACACGGGAATCTGATCGTCAGTCTGACTAAGGAGAATATCCAAACTCTCCCAGGTAGAGTGAAAATCAGAGTCAACGGCTCTGTCTGACGCTTGGAGCAGAGTGAGGTCCTCAGTGGAAGAACGGTTACTTTCCGGCAGCTGCTTGCTTATGTCGTCTTCTGAGAAGACAGTAATGGAAGGCACCAGTGTTTCATTTTGTACCCGAAACGGATTATGTTCCCCAAAGTTGCTGCTCGGCGAGTTCAAATTTCCAAGTTTCGGGGATGTGCTACTCCATGCAGGTTTGAAATAAGAATCCGCTGCCTTTAAGCTGCCGTAAGTGTCTAGGTTGTCCCAAGAAGCCATTTTGAAGTTTCCCTCTGGCTCATGGACAACACCAGGTGATAGAAAATTCTGCTGTGAACTTAGAAACTGTGCGTCTTCTTTCATCAGGTGCTGCTTCTTAAGAAATATAAAATTCTCTGCCAGCTTTTCAGTGTTCAGAAGCCTGGTGGTATCTGCACTGGCCTCCTCCAGAGTCTGGTGAGTGGCTTCTGAACAACGGCCTAAAAAAGAATCCCGTGCATTCACATCTTGTATATCCAAAGGAGTATTTACACAAAAAGGATTGCTGTTACGATCTGGAAGCGCCACAAAATCGTTTCTCCAAGACAGCGAGTCCTCCTGCTTGGACTCTCCCTCTGTGAAAATATTAGTGTGGAATGGACTGTCATTTTCAAGAGATGACCAGATATGACTGTCTGGTAAATACGAATCCTTGGAGTCAATGCTGTGGTGGAAAAAGTCAGCCTCTGTGCTGGATTCATCCAAACGAACATCTTGAAGGACAACAAAATCCTGCTGGCTCGAATTGAAGCCTGTCCTTTGAGCGCCATCTTGTCCAGTCGCGCTTTCTCCTGCTTGATCCTCAAGTTGTATGTAATACCCGTTCCCATTAGCTGGCTTGTGGGCATCCAACACTGGCCCAATCCCAGGTATTCCAGACGGAGTGTTCCCACCACCAGCAGCAGTTGCCGATCTGGCGACAGGATCTGGAAAATGAGCCTGGATGTCTTCAGTGGAAACAGGATAGAACATGCTGTGGTAGTTCACTGTCGTGTCCATGCCTGGGTGTGAATGGCTGCCGTCATAGTGGTCGTGCTTGGCTGCCTCCCAAATGTATTCAAAACTGAGACCTTTGCTGGTTTCAGTGACGGTCAGCACCTCGTCAATGTCCTGCTGAAGGGAATCGTCCGCAAACTGCTCCAGGATGGGGAAGGAGGAGTGGCTAACCGTGGTCTGTCGCGTGTTAACGCTTGGCTTGAGAGCGTCCCAGCGCTGCTCAAAGTCTTCTTCAATGTCCCTTTGGCCTTGCATGCGCAGGTAGATGAGTAAACGGTGAACTTCCTCAGCCGTGGCACGCTTGTCGGAGGAGAGCCAGCAGAACTGCAGGACCTCGTACCTGAAAGTTACATTTTTAATCTGAATTAATCGCATTACTTCAATAGTTAACTCACGATTAATCTCAAATTTGATATGTTCTAAATGTACAATAAAATGTACAATAATCCCCCCCCCCTCAAGTTTAATAATAATAATAAATTGTATTTGTAATGCACTTTATATTTCCAAAGAAATTGCAGTACTACAGTGTCAAGTAAAAACAAATACATAAATAAATATATATATAAAAAATAATAATAATAAGTTTCATGCTCTTGTTAACATAAAAGTGGAAAAATTGTTACCCCGACTGTCATGACAAGTTTGCTCTATATTATTTATTTGGTTGTTACCAACATAACTATGAGATTCATTTTTGAAAAATAATTTCCAGCTTAATACATATTGTAGAAACTTTATTTGGACGTACGCCGCCATTGTTATTTATGTCGTAACTCATTCAGTGCGTGGTGACGTAGAATGGCGGCTGGCTCTCTGCCGAGCAATGTGAAATGCCTACAAAGAAAGCAAGTTAAGCCTCGTAGCATTCCTAAAGAAACAACAAGCGATCGGGGAAGTCGCCCTCCCCCGATCGAGTCAAGGTCTCGTCATTCACCAGGCGCATTCAAGAGTTTTGATCATCCCTTTAGGAACTCTACGGAGGCTTACACCTGAATCTTATAGTTATGTTAGTAACAACCAAATAAATAATATAGAGCAAACTTGTCATGACAGTCGGGGTTCCTTTTAAACTAATCAAAATATGGTTACATCTTTTAGTCAGTAATTTCATAATAATTCATAAAATTGAATTAAAATTAAAAAGATGTGCTGTACTGTAAAAAAAACGAGTGTGATATTGATTTTTATTGGTCATTTTTCTGCCACGAGATGGCATAATTGTATTTGTAAGACCGGTGACAGCTCAGTGCATTTTTCTTTTCATATTAAGAGCTAAT
The DNA here is from genome assembly GCF_054856555.1 of Leptonotus elevatus. Taxonomy (NCBI): domain Eukaryota; kingdom Metazoa; phylum Chordata; class Actinopteri; order Syngnathiformes; family Syngnathidae; genus Leptonotus; species Leptonotus elevatus. Next base: position 31,723,312 of record NC_141239.1, on the reverse strand, counting down.
CTAATCTAATCTAATCTTTAACATGAAGTAACCTGTAAAATTCTGCACATTTTTAAAATTGTAAATTACAATTTGACTCCAGTCTTTACAAATATATGCATTATTATTAAATGTATTACTGCTAAATTTTGACGTGGGCCTGTCTGCTGCATTGCGACTGGAATTCCCTCAGAACAGGCTTTCTAAGGGGCGGTCATTAATCGCACGCTAAAAGTATTTATTAGTAATTAGTGGTGTTAAACAAACTTATATATATATATATATATATATATATATATATATATATTATATATATATAATATATATATATTGATATCTATCTATATATATATATATATAATATATATATATTGATATCTATCTATATATATATATATATATATATATATATATAATATATATATATTGATATCTATCTATCTATATATATATATATATATATATATATATAATATATATATCTATATATATATATATATATATATATATATAATATATATATATTGATATCTATCTATCTATATATATATATATATATATATATATATATATATATATATATATAGATCTCCCTCTCTATATATATATATAGATAGATCTCTCTCTCTCTATATATATAGTTAGATCTATAGGTCTATATCTATATATATATATATAGATAGATAGATCTATATATCTCTATAGATAGATAGATATCTATATATCTCTATAGATAGATAGATATCTATATATCTCTATAGATATATCTATATCTATATATCTCTATAGATATATCTATATCTATATATATCTATAGATATATCTATATCTATATATATCTATATATCTCTCTATATTTAATGGTAGTGCAGATTACAGAGCAGGGGTGCTCAAGTTCGGTCCTTGACAGCTCCTATCCAGCCTGTTTTCCATGTTTCCCTCCTGCAGCACAGCTGAATCTAATGATCAGCTAATCAACAAGCTTTGCAGAAGCCTGAAAACGATCCTGATTATGAATCAGGTGTGTTAGTGGAGAGAAACATGGAAAACAGGCTGGATAGAGGCTCTCTCGAGGACCAAACTTGAGTACCCCTGTTACAGAGTAACTGGAAGAGTCACTTACGTTTACCTATCAAAGTTACTGCATTTTAGGTTCATGTTGAAATTTCACAGCTGACTATTCTTAACTTTTTAAAGTATAATATCATTATTCATTGAGAAACTTAGAAAAAATACTCACCATCTGTCAGAATAAGGAAGCTCCAGTTGTGGCTTGAAGAGTTTGACTTGTTGTTCCTTGATCACATGATTGAGAACCTCCCGGTCAGACAGATGTGGATATGGTTGACCAGCATTCTCAAAAAGCTCCCACAAGGTCACCCCCAAGGACCTAGGAACAATGAAGGAGTAAAAAAAAGAATGTATGTATGTATAGTTGTAGACCACCAAAGCGTAATGAAGTTAACAGACAATTAGCATTTGCTGGCTTCTAGTGGTGAGATTTTTGCAACATAATGCAGGACGCCACAACAGATTACAGAACAAACCAAAAATCCACAGCCTTCTGTAATACTTGCAACTAAAGAGTGGAAAAATACTTTGTTTTCAGCTAGCTAACAGACCTCTGACATGTAACGCTTCATCGAGTTGGCTAAAATGTACTCGATGATTGACACAGCATGTCCGATAGCAGGTTGGGCCAAACTTAAACCATTACCTAATGAAGAGCAAAGTAGGTCTTTATAGCAGAGGACATTTTGAATTTCAACATGTCTTTATTCAGAAGGTAAATGTGAATGGATATGGATGTAATTAGAACTACCTTGCGTAACGCTGCAATTTATGACCAAGAAGCATTTGGCTAAGCAGCAGAGCAGCCGGGAGACAGTCTGCACATTCGAGCTACTTAGATTGTGCCTTGTTAGTGGCAGACATGACACACACAGACTAGACTGGGCCACTAATGTGAATGATAAGCTTCCATTGATAAAGAAGGACAATTTAATGAGCAAGTGCAAAAGGGGGTTATGGCAGATTTCTCTTACAGTAAATATATTTAGGCCAAAAATATCAAGCAAATAAATCCAGTAAGTGCAGCAGTGACTGAGTGTGTTTCCTTGAGCTGTGTAACAACTGATTTTTACATCACAGTGCAAACTCATCAATAGTGCACAGTTGGTAACTTCTAAATGTCATGATTACTGTAATATACATGAACAACACTCCCAGGTCAAAAACATAAAACAATTAAATGAAAACTAACAAGTATGGCAGCATTAAGTGAGCCCGTAACAGAGGTGGGCATTTCGTCAGTACTGACAGAACCAGTGCAGACGGAAATGGCCCTCTGATTTGAGTAAAGATGACGTCACGTTGTCACGTCATTGATGCGTGTCACAAATGCGCCATTTGTGTGTCAGATTTATTACGATCTATCAGCACAAATATCCACTTTATGCTTCATGTCTCAAGTGGGATTGAAATAAAGTCAAATAACACTGTTGCGCTTCACTGCTTTGCAGATGTAGTGTCGCGCGTATAGCTTTCGATTGGTTGCCATGACAACACAACTCTACACCGTTTGAGTCTAATATTTGATGTTTATCTATATTTATTTGCAAATAAAGCTTTATGGTGAAGGTTTTCTGTTAAATCATGGCAACTTTCTCATGAGGTCATTTGATTTAATTGTGTCACGGTCGGCCACTGTACGGAAGGACACGACAGTTGAGCTACAGTTATATTGTATACGCACCAAACATTGCTGGACTTGGTATGCTCCAAAGTGATCACACCTCCATGGCGCTCGCCCACCAGTTCAGGAGCCAACCAGCGAAGGGGTGCAAATTCATCGTCCTCTGTGATGATGTAATCCTCCTATGATGACAAAAAAAAACAACAACAACAAGAAAAAGATCAGAGGGCGAGATTACAAACGGCACAGTGACAAGGGAACATAACAAGTGCGTCAACAAAAGAATGTATTGTTTTGGAGGCTGCAAAAGTGATTTATGCTTTGATGCAGGCAGGCAATGCACGCTCACTTTTGACTCACCAACCTCTCCAGAAATAGCACCAGTGGGTGACCTTATCTTATGAGTATTAAATTCAAAGTGACAGATCAGCAGAATTTAAGGAACGCTGCAGACAGGAGGGCCTTGGCGCGCTTAGTTAGCGCAGCTCGTCACGTCAGAAGAGAATTATACTGTTCATTGCAAAGCAAACACCTGCAACTCTTCCTTCTTTTATCTTCTCCTCAAATAGTGTTTCACTCTTATTAAACAGCAGCATGATGCCGTCGCCACATCAGCTTCACAATAGAACGTGTTAAATTATTTATTTATTTTAGCACTTGGCCAATTAGACGGCTTGTCAGCTTTACAAGCGGGACCTGACATTTTGCTTGGCTGTTAATCAGGAAATCCTTGTTGTTGAGGAGCGTTTGTTAGGTGGTATGCGTTTCTCACTTGCACCACAATGAGACTCAAAAGGCTTGAGTTACAGCCCCTGGATTATTAAACACGAGGTCACAGAATACTTTATACATTACACTTATACGAGCCAACAACAAAAAAGAAGGAAAGAGTAGCGAATTATTGCTAATTTGACATTTCTGCTTACTTTATATGCATAGGGCCCAATTCCATAGTCTCCGACTTTCACAGTAAGATCTGCCGTCAGGTAGCAGTTCCTCAGAGCTAAATCACTGCAAAGGAAACATTACATAAGTTAGATAGTCAAACACCTTTGAATTTCTCAATGATTTCATCGTTGTAGACTAAACTAAACACAAAATGGGCCACTGGTGCAGTCAAGAAGACTATTAAAAAATGGTATGGAAAAACATGTGTGTTCATATATTTAGGTCCTGGGAAGAAAACATTTCTAATTCGGACCTTGAGCTGAAAGCAAAAATTGAGATTGATCAACTAATCTGTCGATTATTTTGCTGATTAATGGATGAATCCGATTTTTTTTAAAATAAATCCTTTAATTTCCATCCCTTTATTCAAAAAGCATGACATTTTTGCCTTTTTTTATTGACAAGTTTATATTTAAAACACCAAGCTTAGTTTTTTATAGGCAAAAATGACAATTTACTACAACTTAGTCTTACTGAGTCTGCAGAGAAACTAACTCTTCATCAAGTATCTCGAGGTCTGGATTACAGGTTCTTAGGTCATAAACGTCATTTCTAACCTGCATGTTTGCTTGTGTTTGTGTGTGTGTGCGTGCGTGCGTGCGTGTCCCTGTGGACAAGTGATGAGTGGGAAGGATTTGAGTTGCATTTTATATATGAAAAGTGCAGTACAAATTAAGTTTGATTGACTGACTGACTGAAAGGAGCAGCAGTCCACTAAAATGAAGCAAAAATGATTCATTCTTTAAATTGCATTTACTGTAACTATGTCATGACTATGTTTTTTATAATCTACAAGTGTGTGCTATTTTTCTTTAATTCCTTAAATTTTGCTGCTGTTTTTTTTTTTGGGGGGGGGGCAGGCTGGAGTAGATTGAAGGAATTGCATTCATATTAAAGGGAAACACAGGTTTGACACACAAGAGTTTTGAGATATGGGAACTAACTTCGATCTTAAGGCACCATTGTTTGTGCTGTAGGTTTAGTTTGTACATTTCCTTTTACCTCCCAAAAATAAAACAAGACCACGAAGAGATTTAAGGCTCTAATGGCGATGGCTGTTCTTCGCCCTGCAACAAGACATGCACAGGTTCTATTCCTGACTCATGCATACAGTAGCAGGATATTGTTTCTTGAGGGAAATACAGCCTGTGCAAACTATTTGTGTTGTTGCCAGGAGATGGCGTACAGCACTTAGTGGCTCTGTTTCTCCAAGTGTTAATTAAATCAACATGTGGCATTGTTAATTCACAGTGAAACACTCATGATTAATCATTCAGTTGTTCACTATTTTCCTATTTTCTTTGTTCAAGATGAAAACACTGCAAACACCCACCCTCCCAATGACAAACACTGCTGACGCAAATGTTTTTGCATGGACATGGCTCGGCAAGTGTCAAAGGCAGTGAAACCTCTGTAAGACAAATGGTTATTTATTTTAAACCCTCTTGTCTGCGGTCGTCTGCTGTTGGCCATGCGCCCGCGACCGGGAAGCACAGCAGGAAACGGGCCCAACAACTTAACCCTACAAGGCCAGCTGGCGGTATGGCAACCATTGCACTCAGATCACATATCAGTACGCTTCAGGGTCATTTATGCAATTTAACGCTACTAAAACTTCTTTCAGTTTATGAAAATGCTGCTTGATTACAAATCACGCCACCTTATTATCAGCGATATAAGGACACTAAACGGTCACTGGCGTATAAACATTTTCGGGATTGCCGACTCCAGTCCCTCACTTGCAGGGATCCTTAGAGAACTCCCTTTGAGTTGTAACAAGGATTTAAAAGACATCTTCAAAATGGGGCTATCCTTTTACACGCAAAGAGCAGAATCATCATCCGCCTCTGGCAGCAGACAGCTGACACTGCGGCAATGCATCGGAGCTGTGTAATTGGAACCCTCGGAGCTTATTCCGAGCATGCAAATAGAGCTGATGAGCTGAGCGTCGTATGTTACCCTGAGCCGCACTTTACCGACACCTCGCCCCCTCCCGACCTGCAGCCTGTCGCTTGAGAGCTGCTGGGCATCTGATGTAAAAAACGAGAATGAAACACCGCCTCTCCTCCGTACAAACCTTTTTTGGAAAACACTGCTAACTCCTGGTTTGACAGCGAGCACTAAAGCACTTAATGTATTATCAAGCCAATGCTCCCTCGCATTGCCATCTTAGTTACTGAAACAGAGCCATAATAGTAAATCACATACATGAATGTACTGTATAATGTGAACCATGAAGGACCACAAGGACGCTGTGAGCCAAACTTGCAATATATTTATACTAGTGTGATATACTCACATGAATTCTAGCATCCCCAAACAAGTCTGCAGGTTATAGGAAGCCAAATTAAAGCCTCTTGAAGATATTTTGGTTCCGCCCAGTCTCATCTTTTATTAATTTTTTCTCTGTCCAATTTTCTTTTAACTGTTCGATTGCTTTTATGTGTATGTAGTTTTGTTTGTAAAGCACTTTGTTCTGTATTGCTTGAAAGGTGCTAAATAAATTAATGTTATTATTACTATTATTATTATCTCCGCTAAAACACTAGTTACAAGTTAGTCAAATAGCGGTACAAAAAGATTTCCAGAGAAACAAAAAAAATTAAGGGTTGCACCTATCTAATATTTTCAGATGAGTATTCTACCAATTATTTCATCTAATACTTAATAATTGGATAACGATATATTTTCCATTATTATTACTGTAAACTGAGTAAAATGAGCTTACAGTATTATTTTGTCCACTTGGGCTTACCTTTTTTGCAATCAAATTATTCGAGTTATTTGATTAACAGTTGCAGGCCTAAGCAAATAAAAAATATAGAGAGAGAAAATATGATGATGTCAGTTGTTTTGTCTGTGGCATTTTGGGGACCTTTGATCAGCAGATTCAAGGAAAAAGTGTGATTATTAAGGATCATTAATAAAAGACGTTCTTTTGGAAAATCTAGACACACCCTAACAAATCTTTAAAATGAAACACGGAAAGCAAGCCAATGAGTAAAGGAAGCATGGCTAGAGGCTGTGATCCAAATGTCACCCTCTGTTTGTGTCCTCACTGAAAATAAAGGGCACACTGCTCAATACTGCCAAAGGCAACGCAGGCTGAGCGAGGCAAAATCCAGTCAGGTTTCTTTGCCGCTGCAGTTTTGGAGTGCTACCTGTGCAGGAAGTTGTATTTGTGAAGGTGAGTGAGCCCGGCAGCGATTTCGCAAGCCATCTTTTGCAGCTGCAGTATCTCAGCGCTTCTGAACGTCCAGTCCTGCTGAGACAGGTAGCCTCGCAAATCCCCCTGCAAAAACAAAACACACACACTTTCAACAGACAAGCCCTTGCTAAAATAAAAGACAATGTTGTTGTTGTTGTTGTTGTTTTTAACCCCCCCACACATTTTTTTTTTGCCTAAATTATTTCCACATGAGACTGACTTATTCTGTTAAGATCACTCATGAACATATTATTAATAAATGTAATTATTAATAAATATATTCAGTATTTGTTCCAGTTTTTTGCATTTTTTGAAAAATAATGACTAATACTATGGGCCAAAACGAAAGAAAGATGACAATATATGACTCCATATTTGCTATTTGGGCTTTTGTGATACAAAAATAAAAAAACTCTAGTTTTTTCCTACCCCATTTGTATTTATGTGTTGAAGAAATAATATAGATAGATTCACGTCATGTGGATGATTATATTTCTTCCCCCGCCAAATGAATGCTTTGTAATTTACATTTTTTTCCAACCCTACACAGGGACATTCCAAGCATGTAAACATTTAGAAAGCAAACAGTCATGTCTACCATACATACGTGTAAATTATATTACTAAAAAGGTTGTAAATTGACTGCATGGTTTACATGACTCTTTTGTTATTTTTAACATTTTGTTGAACAGTAAAGTTGTTCTATTATTTACACAACTGTTGGTGTGTCAATTTTCAAAGCATGTACTATATTAAATCTTCCCCTTACGAAAATAATTCAAAACACTTCCAATTTTATGATTTATACAAGCCTGTATTAATAATACAACGATAAAGTATGCATAATGGTTGAATAGAAAAAGTTATAAATTTGTCAAGGAAATCTTTGTGAATGGAAATAACTTTTTAATAACAGTAAACATAACATGAGGTAACATGAGGTGGTGTAAAAAAAAAAAAAAAAAAGTTACGTAACTTGAGACTATCAATTTAAACACTGGCTGCAGTAATACATTTCGCTAAAGTTATTTTTCTATAGCAGTTATAAGACTTAGGAAAAACAACATTTCTTTGACCCATGTGTTCCCAAAACAATGCTGTATAGTAAATATGGATTCAAATATTTGAAACATTTGACTGACATATAAACCTGATATATGTTAACTGTAAAACTCAAAAAGGTATCATGTACAGTTGTTAAAACATGCATGCACTGTACAGAGGCTACCACATGGGGGCAGTAAATTATCCAGTTCCTGCCTTCTCACTCCTATAAGTGAACTGAACTCTGTTGTAACAATTTAGTGAGGGTCCACCGGTTTTAAAGGGCTCAAGCGTAAGAAAGAAAATAATAGGGAGCTCTGAGCCAACACAACAAATACACATGAGATAATAAGTGGGTCTTATGTTGCATTTGACATATTAGCGCAGCAGATGGTTCATTTCAAGAGTTTTTTGTTTTTTAAAGGTTGATCTGAGGCACTGTGTGTACTGTACATCCACTGAGATCAAAAGATTACACTGGTCTTTGTGGTTGGACTGGTTCCTGGGAGACTTACTGTGCACTGACAGCTTCTGAACCACGGCGGCTTGGGAATGTCAGAATGTCACTTGACACCTGTAATGATCATTCAACAAGTGGAAATAACCCTTTTCACTTTCTTTCTTGACTTTTAATGCTCTAATATGTTAAAGTGCACTGCAACAATGTGCTATAATTTGAGAGCAGGATTGTGTGCAGTGAAGGAGATTAGTGAGTGGCACAAAGCTCCCTGAGGAATTTAAGAACATACCGACAACACAATGTTCATAGAGCAGTCATGAGGTACTTTTGTTCCAAATGTCAATTCCCGTCCCGTTAGCGAGAGTGCACTCTGGGGTGGGGAATGTGCACATTTATGAGGGGCTTCCCTCCCCGTGTCCCTCTTTAGGAATACAGGAAGCATCGGGGTATGAGATCAGTCAGTGGATCATAGCACAGTCCCAGATAGTCAGCATGTATGTGAACATGTCCTGGAGCACACTGATGGGTGATAAGTACTCCGGTTCTCGGATCTCGCATGCTGGTCTTTTCCACCATGTGTGTAAATTCCACAGAGATGCACACAGTCAAATGTGTGTCATACATCTTGGATGAGATCAACTGCCAACTGCTTGTTTTAGTTGTTAACTCACGGGCACGCTGACTCCTGCAAATGTTCAAAACATATACGTGGATATGAGGTCTACACCACACCCCCCTGTTAAAATGCCAGGTTTAGTGATGAATTAAGAACAATTAATCAATCTTTTCAAAAAATGTTCTCCCATTAAGTTTGTTCATCTCAATTTTCAAATGCTGTTGTGTTTATAAACAACCAATCAAGTTCAAAATAATGTAAAATGGGACTCTGCCTCTGTTTAAGTCCAAATAGAGAAAAATATGACAACAAGAACTGGACGTCCCTGCAAAATTGTTGAAACAGTAAGAAGAAAACTGGCAACAGCCTGATAGCACCTTCACGATGTTGCAGGAATTTCTGGTAAGTACATGCGACAACAATATCCCACCCTCTGATAGCCCCAAAGAAAATGTTCGAATAAAAGTCAAAGGTGCTGCAAAAAATAAATAATTTAAGAATGTGCAACTGCAAATGTATGCAAAAAGTTAATATTTCCATTTATTGTTCAATATAGAAGTACAGGCCACATTAAAAGTGGACATAAGTTTTAAAATGATTTATCTTGGTGTCATTCTTTCCATCACAAAAACTTGGCAATTCAACAGGGGTGTGTAGACTTTTTATATCCACTCTACATTAGGGCCAATGGGTGTTTGTTTGTAAAGGCAAATGATATACATGTTGACATGTATAACAGGGTAGTGAGAAGCGATCACAAGGGGCCACTCGAGACGCATGCGAGAAAGCATTCACATGACAGGTGTGAAGCGAACGACATACTCGATGATGGAGCCTACTAGATCTGGGAAGCAGTCTTTGCAGTGGAGCTAAAATTGATGTATGGTAAGTGATATGCTCTCCTGTATCTATTTATGCCGCAGCCACAGCAGCGTGAGAGAGGAGCCGGTGTAGTTAATGAAATGACATAGTGAGTGATCAGAACAATTAGTTTGTGTTGCGTCTATTCTAAACCATGACTGAGGAACCACCGGTTGTTTCGAGTAAGCTTCCATCTCATATCCATTTCATAATAAATACATCCACAGCACAATAATTGGCCTCATCCACTCGGGCTCTTATAACATCATCATCATCATATTTTAATTAAATGGGCTCTAAATTTTCACAGCTAGTTTTAATTAATAAAGGGATATTGAAAACGACTATGTATTAGAGCCTAGGGCATGATCACATACACATGAGTAAATATTGTAGCTTGTAGCTTTAAAATAGATATGTTGTATATAGACATGATATGCTGTAATAGATAGATATGTACTGTATATAGCAATTGGCCTGATAAACTATTACACTGTAACAGTAACACCACCTTAGCCAATCAGAAGCCTGAAGAAAGTCATTCTTGCAAAACACGTTAGTGACTATGGAAGATTGGAAAAGGAGACACTGTACCCTTACTAAAAAAACAAAATAGAAGCTTTTAAAAACACCTGTGTTCGTCTAGGGATGGACAAAAATGTTTTGCAATGTAAACGAGACATGATTGAGTCAATACCACTATAAGGTGTCATAGACCAAACCGTTAAATCTCATATACTTATGAGATTTTCCCTTCAACTTGGTCAAGTTCCCAGTTCCCACACTTTATTTTTTATTTTTAGGATGGACATTTATGGATTTCACATTTCTCAAAGGTTTTTATATCAATCAATATTAATAATAAATAATAATAAAGTAGACATGTCAGGCTTGACCACATCCAATTACACACATTAAAATGGTGAAAATGTATCCATCCATAACATAAATGTACTGTATTAAATACTTACTCGGCCACTTCATAGTGAAAGTGACCCGACTGGTCATTGATTTATACATTAGAGGGCGGTTAAAGATTTCGAGGACTTTCAATATGCTGTATGTGTCTTGCTTCTTTTTTTTTTTTTGTAACGGAATACAGAGGACAAAAGCCTTTGAAAAGCAATACTCACAGAGATCCTGAACCAGAGAAGAGTCCGACTAATATCCATACCAACCATTAGAGAGGAGATGCATACATTAGAGGCTGTCACTCACACTCTGGCATGCCTGAGATTCTGCAGCCCCTTGCACCGGTTACCTAATGTATTTTGATGTCTAAAATGCTTTGACTCAGGGTTACTCTGCACGGGTAATACAGGACAGAAAAACGGTCATCAATCAGCGGACTGCCGGGGTAACGTCACCGTATCGTGTGCTGTCTTTTTGAGATTCTCCAGGTCGAGTGTGCAGCTGCAGTGTCATGTTTTTATCTTCTTTTTTTTTTTCCTTCTTCTTTTTTTTTTTAGCTATAAAGAGCTCAGTATTGTTCATTCGGAAATGTCATCATCATTGCTCTTTATTTTTTATATATATATATATACTTATATATATATATATATACACACATATATATATATATATATATATATATATATACACACATATATATATATATATATATATTTATTTTTTTTTTGTATGTGGGTGAGTATGTGTATGTGCGTGCGTGCGTGCGTGCGTGCGTGCGTGCGTGCGTGCGTGCATTTGTTAGCTCACCAAAAACCTATTAGAAAAAATCCCATACCGTTCACCTAAACCAAACACCGCCGTCAGGAGACCCGAGGGGACCAAAGAAAACCAAGGAAGGTGAAATCCAGCACCGACCAGACACCACCCACCAGAATTCTTCCCCAACCCAAGAAACATCTAAATTCCAACAAATCCAAAAAAAAAAAAAATCAGGGAGACCTCAAGAGACCGAAGGAGAGACTGAGGAAAGGAAGGAAGGACAGACGAAGCCGAGTGAGATCCACAGACACCAGTCTCCACCGATTCAATGACCTGAGGAGGAAGCAGATTGTGTCTGAGTTTCGATAGATGCTGGTGTGGTGGATCTGGCATGCATGAAAATCTCCACCAAAGAGGGGAGCCGTCGACCCCTGCCAGGACAGAGCAAGCGCAACACCTCAGGGCCCCCCAGGCCGCGGCAGCACCAAAGGACGACCCCCGGGCCCCGCCAGGGCCACCGGCCGGAGAGCAAACCCAGGAGCAGGAGCGCCCCCCACCCCAACACGGCCCGCGCCCCCGACCCAACGCAGCAGGACGGGGCACTGTTTTTATCTTTCTATAGTGGATGAGTGACATGGCCTGAAGAGGTTGCCAAAAAATGCCCATTACGTACTTTGTAGCAAAGCCAATTTCAAATTCGTCACATTTTATATACCCTGTAAAGTGAGTTTGAAGATTTCTTTCTAAACTCACTCCTCACCCACAATAGCAGAACTCAAGCAACCTCGGCCACATCATCAGTGGCTGTGCAGCGCAACTGAACATGCAGCTAGCTAGCTGGTAATTAATGACATCTTCTGCTTTAGAGCGCCTCGTTGTCAGCCGTGAGTGCACGCACATCAGGCAGATAAAGCCGGGACAAGGAGGGGGAGATTTCTTTTCTTTTTTTTATTATTATAAAAAAAAAAAATTTAAGTCTGACTTGACAACCAGCATGTGGGCAAGGGCGTCGCGCTGGCGTGGCCGCTTTAGAGTGCCTCATTGTCATGGCATGGAAAAACATCGCAAAGATGCAGTGGGATATATTCCAATCCCTAGAGGCCTTAAGCAGATATATTCTCTCAGCTCAATCATGTTATGTGTAGGTGTAAAATGAATTAGCATGCTTATTTCCAGGACTAACACTGGCATTTAATTGACATTTGACAATTGAGCGCGGTGTAGTTTTGGCATATTCAGAGAACGACTTGATTTTTCAATATTTTCAAGCCTAATTTTATATACTTTTCTTTAACCATTTAAATTTGGCATTGTATTAGCACTTCTCTACGCCATTTCAGATTTACAAGACATACAGTACCAATTTATTTTCACTTCACATGAAGTCTAAATCGTGTATTAAATGTATTCTGACCTTGCCATTTGAAACAGAGCATTATTATCTTTTCAAAGGCTGACTTTCTAATGCAGCTCTTGTTTTGGATCTTATTAGACAGTTGAGACTGCTGGAGTGTATATGCTATATGCAAATATTATCCCACTGCAAGTGACACACATATTTTATATACAGGAAGTAATTCACAGTGCCAGGACACCAACCAGGTCCGGGCACATGCCAATATAATCATGCCCAGCAACGTGACACAATGTCTGGCAAAGGGAACTGAACTGGACCTGCTGGGCATGTCACCAGCTTAGACAAATGGGATGTTGGAAGCGGGGTTAGTCATTCTTTGTCGGCCCTGAGAAACAAGTAACTGTGTGTGTGACAGAGACAATATAAGCAGCCAGAGCCTCGTTCAAAGTTTCATCCTGTGAACCTATTTGATCAGGTTGTGTAAACTCATTCATGGTTATAATAAGAGAGTTCAATGTATACACTTGGACAAGATCCCTTCTTGCTGTCAGCTATATGATAACGACAAGATTTGTGGCACCGCTGTAAAGCTGAATCACGGCAATATTTAGGTCAGAAATACTATAGGTCTTGTTTACTTTGCATTAGTCCAAGTTAAAAAGGATCCAAAATACACATCGCTGGCAGTAAAAATGCACAGCAACTGGTGGAGACGACACTGGATGGGTGTAAATAGAGCTTGCTGCTTTACTGGGTGAGGTGGGAATGTGAGAAGTGTCAAGCCTAAATAAGCTATGTGACAGGAGGCGGGAGGAGAGGGAAGAGGGAGGGTCATAGTCCAATTGGGGAGGGAAGCATCCAACCTGCACACCCAGAATAGATAAATAGAAACAGGAAATCAGCTGCTATGATGTCGGTTTGAGTTATGATATATACGGGTTCTACTTCGAGATTCAGACAGTGGGCCCTGAGTGCAAATGGTCATTAAGGCAGGTCACAGCTATGCACACTTTCTGGACTGGATTTGAACAAGACTTGCCGCAGTAAACCAAAAAGCTTGGTTCTCTAATAATAAACTTCATTGAACTTTAATGAAGTTGAGTTAGCGGCAAAAAAAGGCAGATCTCCGTCTTCAGATAACAGACTTAAAAAATTAACTGAGTTCAAATTGGTATCGCAGTGCAGTAGAAAGTAACTTTCAAATCACACAGGCTGCAATTTATGTTGTTTTTTCTTTATGATGCATTTTTTGACTGGTACGCAATTTATGCTTCAGAGAGATGCATAGTCCGAAAATTATGGTAATTTATTGAGTGTGTTTGCTAAAAAAGAAAAGACCTCGATAAAAATACTTGCACATTAAACAGCAATATTGTGGGAAAAATAAGTCACAATTATATAAAAAGAACACAGACAACCGCAGTGGGGTGGCATGGCGTGGTAGAGTGGTCGTCTCCCAAGCCAGAAGTTGTGGGTTCAATCCCCAACCCTTGTGACCATGTCAAAGTGTCCTTGAGTAAGATACAGACCCTCCAGGTGCTCCTGATGCTGCACCATCGGTAGGTAAATGTGAAGTCAGTGTGAAGCGCTTTGAGTGCATTAACAGTTGCAAAAGCGCTACACAAGTGAAAGACCATTTTCCTCTAATCGTGTACGCATTTTAATTAGCTGCTAATGTCCTCTTTCAAAAACCTCATTGTGTAAAATGTAAACCGTTTACTTACCATTTCACAGTACTCAAAAACAAGCAGAAAGGGAATTGCTTCGACACACTGTCCAAGGCACTGGAGGATGTTTGGGTGCTGCAGTACTCTGTGAGGACAAAATAAGACAGGAAGCAAATATTTAACGTTTGTCCTAACATTATCTATCCATCCATCCATTTTCTATATCTATATGACCAGATACTGGGCGAGATGCAGGTTAAATCTGGCCTCAAGCCATTTGAAGGTGAGTATGGTATATTATTTTTGTAAATTATAAAATAGGGGATTAAAAAAAAGAAGAAGACATTCACCTATAAGGGTCCCCCTGCTGCAGGAAATCATTCTGTTCCTTGGCATTTGCGTTGGCTTTTAACTCCTTTACTATCACTCTGGTGCCACCAGGATCTGTGTAGATTTCACTCAGGATCACCTGTTAGTAAACATTGAGCCAGTTGAGAACAAATCTCACATAGACTTTTGACTATTTTAGATTGGTAAAAGGTAAAAATCGTACCTGGCCAAACCATCCATTGCCGATCTCTTGAATGTAACTCAGACTATGACGGGCTACATGGAAGCCAGTGGTTCCCTCTGGGAATTCAACCAACAAAAACAAAACATTTGTCAAGTAACATTTAAGAAAATCAAATACATGCTAACAAATAAAGTCACAAAGAATGTATCATTTTTCTCACCTGCGACAGGTGCAGGCTGTTGAAGATGCAGGGGTCCGGGCAAAGCCACAGGGGAGACTGCGAGGGTGTACACCTCGGCCGGTGACTGCATAGACGGCGTGTCCTCAGCTGGCGGCGTGAAGTCGATCTCATCGTCAAAGTGGTCTTCGAATTCCTGCTTCAACAAACATCATCATCCAGAATTACAGCCATAAAGAATACATAAATAAGACATATTTTAAAAAGACATCAAACTGTCAGGTCGCAGCAATGGTCGACTGTAATCTAATTCTAAGATATGCAGGGGACATTTTTGGCCAATCATGCTACAGGACAAACACCGGTCAGGCTGAGCGTCTGCTGAGAGTTTCACCTTGAAGTTGATCTCCCTCTCCTTGCAGCAGGTCACACAGTTCACCAGCAGCACCACCAGCGCCACCAGCCCCATCAGCGACAAGTAAAGAGACACGTATGACGGATCCCCTGCGCCACTGTCTGCATTGGAGGAAAAGCAGACATGAGCAAGGGCTTCACAACTTCACATCACATCCCTGTTCTGTCTTAATAAAGCGCACTGATTTGATGGCTTCTCCTTCCTACACTTGTATTTAATTAAACAAAAATCTTCTCACTTTAGTTAATACATTAAAAAAAAAGTATACAGTATATTATACATACTATATTCAAAGTTAGGACCGAGCTAGCGAACTTTTATTTTGAAATTACATGCTTGTGTTGAACATTTTAGTTTTTTAACATACAATGTGTAACATGTTTGTTTCACGTGTCAGCTTTACAGTAAACATAAAATGGAAATGAAATAAAAAGCTTGATGAAAGCAAGATTTGCGTGACAATCTTTTCATTTCTTCAACGTAATGATTAGTCTCCCTTGGCAGCAACAGTGAAAACAAGCACTAAGGAATACTTTAAAAAGTGTGTTTTAATACGTTTAAATGAATTTAAAGTGTGATAGACAGGCAAAACTATTTAAAAAAAGGTTTATATGATTTCTCAAAATGGCATGTTTTCACCTTTTGTGGGTGGAACATAATGCAGGGTTTTACTGTTTTCCACCAACTGAAAATGATTTAAAATGATTGTATTAAGGTCAAAAGAGGTTTCAAGCTAATCCATGCTAAGTGTGGGCAAGATGGCCCAGACAAAGCCCTCCTCATCAGCCATTCCGACAGTCTGTGCTGGGCTGGGGCTTGTGTACGCTGAGGCAGCTGATTGGTCAGCAGCGAAGAGGAGGCCGCTGCTCTAGCACTTTCGAAAGTCAGGCAGCCAACGCACTGCTCATGCTACACGCCAACCAATATTCGCATGGCTTCTTTGTCTTGCAACACATCTTGGATTTCTCATAAATAAGCCATGGCACTTATTTTTGTGAATAAATTAGATGAAGAGTCACTCAACCACTTTCAATGTGCAGCAATTTGAGGGAGAGTAGGAATGGGCAAGTGAAATGCTAGAGAGGTCCACAATTTTTCATTAGTACTACGGGGGCGGGGGGGGGGGGTGGTTGGGGGGGGTGCACACACTTCCTAACCCGATGTATGACAAAAACAAAATTTTAGGTATAGACAAAATGCGTGCATATGTCCGAAATACGGGCTCTTATATTAAATTTTTCATACAGTTCTGTGTCATGCAAGAAATATCAATGACTCAAATGCAAAAAAAAAAAAAAAAAGGGGTTGAAGCGAACAACAAAATGACCACATACTGTTGTTATTTACCAGTGCAAAGGGATCTCTTGCATAAAAATGACCTTTCAAGGACGGCACATTGCTTAACAACAAACCAATATTAAGGACAAGAACACATTTTGTCAATTTTTGCACAAAAATCAACTTATTCAAAATTGTAATATTATTGAAGACCATGTGTAAGCACAACTAATGTCAAGATCAAACTACACAATTTGTTTTTATTGTTCATGATGGTCGCTATGTGAGATTATTCATATACATTCCATTCCATTCTGTGCCTCACTGTCTTGGAAAACACCCGCAGACTAATAACATTTGCAGGGACGGATGGAGGGGTACCGTAGTTTCCGGACTATAAGGCGCAACTCACTATAAGCCACACTAGCTAAATTTAGGGAATACTCCAATACTCCAGATGTATAAGCATTAGGGATGCACCGAAATTAAAATGGTTGGCCGAAACCGAAAACGAAAAATGCTTGGCCGAAAACCGAAACGGTGAAAAAAAATGATGCCAATTTTTACTATCATTGCATTTAATATAATTAATTAAAATTATAATATTATTATAAAATATTGATTTAGCACTGGCATTTTAACCAAGCACAATATAAATTAAAATGTGCCCACACCGCAGACATGTTGGCTAATAATACATTAAACACCAAACGAGGGTTGACCATTTTCTGGCGGTGCGATTGCACCTTATAGTCAATGTAGTTCGCACAGGCGGGGACGGATGCGTGCGGCGCACTTAAAGTCGGCACATTCACATATTCAACAACTTTTAAAAATAAATAACTACATTTGTTCGCACCAGCTAATCGGCTTCAGGAACGAACTGCAAAGTCACACTTGCCGTCCTGTACAGGTCTGCAGCCACCCGGAGATAGCGTTAAGTGTTTCCGTGTTTAAAACTTGATAGCAATAGTGCTAGCATTAGCTAAAGTATTTAGCACGGCCACCAGGATGCCGGTGAAAAAGTGGAAGAGTTTGAGGGACTCTTTTATAAAAAAAAATGTTTAAAAAGGAAGGCGCTGCAGAAGTAAGTGGTTCACCTGTACTGCAGTACACGGCAGTTCTGTCTTTTTTAGACCCACTTAAATGTTGTACACCAAGCGACGCCCCTCTCCTCCGGTGTGCGCAATGACCCCGGGAGGTGCTGAGACCGACCGGTGCAAACGCCAGCGAGAAGAAAAGGCGGACACTCCCCCCCACCTCCACGCTCGCTGTTTAATTCAAACAGACACTTGCTTGCAGTGTTGTTGTTTTTTGCTTGCGTCACCACAACTCATTTCAGCCACATTCTTTTGGCTTTAATTTAATTATTTTTTTTAATTTTATTTAAATTTAAAATTTGCGCTGGCCGAATATTTGGTGCATCACTAATAAGCATGTATAAGCCGGACCTGACTGTAAGCCGCAGGTGTTTTAATGTTATCGCACCGGTATATAAGGGTTCCTCCTACCACAGAGGAGATTTTCAGGACAGAAATGACTGTTTGGGAATGCAAAGCGTCCCATTTTATTAACATCTGAACAGAATTCGTGAGGTGCACAAATAATACAGCGCACGTCCTGCAGTCACAGTAGTATACTACTGTGACTGCAGTATACTACGACAGTAGTTGTTATACTGTAACTGTACTATAGTAGAGTATAACAACAGAACAAAACTTACAGAGCTTGACGAGGCAACAACGTCAAATGGCTAAATGAAATCCATTTTTAAAAGTGCTTGCCAGTAACACGGCAGTAAAGGTGCATTAATGACACGGCTGTACACAAATACATTACTGTAACAAAAATAACCAGCCTGCTATAGCATTATCGGTAATTCTTGTGCCATCATCCTCTTTCTGCGTACTACATAAAACGGGTGGGCAAACTCGGTCCTCGAGGGCCAGAGTCCTGCAGGTTTTGCAGGTTTCCCTCTTCCAACACAAGCTGATTCCAATCAACGGAATTGTTATCAGACTATGTAGAGCTTGCAGATGAGCTAATCATATACCAGCTGTGTTGGAGAAGGGAAACATCCAAAACCTGCAGGACTCGGGCCCTCGAAGGACCGAGTTCGCCCACCACTGACATAAAACCATTGAAGTCCTCTTCCTCAGTGTTAGAATCGAACAGGCCCAGAATGGCCTTGTCAGCCACTCTCTCTACTTTGTTGTCACTCTCAAAACCCAAAAATTCCTCTTCCTCTTAGTCAGTGTCAGAATCGAACAGGTTGATTGCCTTTAACTTAAACGCAGCATCTTATGCACTTCTCCGTTTCTTTAACATAATGAGAGCGCAAACTGTCTCGCTCTCGTTCTGTCTCATCTACTGTATTTGGGCTCGCTTGGATTGTTTTGCTCTGCCTGGTGCTCTTGCACTTCCATTATAGTGTGCCCCCCTTGTGACCTGGTGGATAAGCCACATCGTTGTATTAGCCGCAGGGTCGAATGCAAGTGAAAAAAGTAGCGGCTTATAGTTCGGAAATGACGGTAGTTTGCAATTATTGGCGGTATTACGTGAGATGTGCGTCAGTGCCTACAGAAATGTATGTAACTTCCGACTTTGCCAAGATCCGGCCGGCATGGCCCTGCACTTGTGTCCTACAAAATAATCTCGGGCATACATGTAAAAGGGAGCTAGAATGCACTGGTCAGGGAGTTTCATCCATCTCGCTCTTGGTTAATGCTGAAGAATCCATCGTAGGGCAATGTATGGCATGCCACACTATGCAGGAAGACAAACAAGAATTGCAAACATGCCAGACTTTTTGCAACATGGTTGTGAAGCCTCCCAAATGCCAGATAACCAACCGTTGAGTATGTCACACTACATGGGCTACAAAACGTCAAGACAACTAAAAATTGTCCACGATGGTGAACATTTGTCTGCGCCACATCTGTCAGGTCAAAATCGGGCTACATTCGTGTAGTCTGACTTTGGCATAAGGCATGTCTGCCATCTGCTGGTGAATGTTACAATTTAAACTACAGTCGATGCATAGTCGCATTTCGGCATCCGTATATTTCTTTTTTTCTTCTTCTTAATATTTGTTCATATTTTTTGTCTGGGATTTCCCCCCCCCCCCTCTTTTAGCCCCAACTTTTCATGGAAAACTTGTTGTGTTTATCAGTGTATTTTGAAGAGTTTTGGGGGGTTTGTAAAATAAAAATAAAAATAAAAAAAGTAAAATAACCTTTTCACTTGACTCAATTGAAAGCGTACCTAAAGCTTGCTTGCTCAGAAAATTTTGTATAACACACACACACAAAATAAAAAAATTGATAAATAAAATTAATAAATACATTCGACCGAGCAAAGGCTCACTTGTTTAAAAAACTGAAAAAAAGAGAAAAGCTTGTAAAATTATTATTTATCATTTCTGTATTTTGAAGGTAGGTTTTGTCTTGTTCGTATCCACTTTGGCTGACCTCCCAAATATCACTGCTCACTTGAAAGATTTGACCACTGGTCACATTTTTATGTGTCCTATCACGCTCTCTCTGATGCGGTGAGTCAACAGTCCAAAGACGTTAGCATCAATCTATCATTGTGGCATCTTGGATTTATTGTGTTTATGTCACTGCGTCTCAGAATGTTCGAAGAGACGCTTGTGGTGCAATCTGAGAGGCACTAGTATCTAGTACTCACAGGAGTGTCACATCAGGACATGAGGAGCACCTGCTCTGCATTTTCGAGCTGTCCCAGTACTTTTGTCCGTGTAGTGCAAGTGTATTAGACCCACAGTTTGGTGACTATGAAATCAAACACCTTTTTTCCCCCCAAATGTTTGAAGGATGTCTAGAGCATCCCGAGTACCTGTAAAGTACTTATAAACAACATCCATTGACAGAAATACTGAACAAACTCCTGAGTACTCCTGACCATAAAGAACTCATACTTCAACAGATGTGATTTTTTTAAGAGTAAAAATTGTCATTCAACCTTTTATGTAAGCAGCTTGGGTTCTGCGGCTGCAATGAAAGCATGCAAGCTTTTTAAAGAGCTCTCTATTGTTTCCATCTAATGGGATCACTACAGCACATAATCAGCCTTGCAGTCACACTGCACAGGGAACTTGTCGACTTAAAGAAAACTACAATCATGAACCTTTCTACACATCCATTTAAGGAAATCATTGGAGTTGTACTTTGTCGTAATAGATATTGCTGCCGCTGCCCTTATGTCCTTGAAAACACCTCGCCTCTTAGGCATTAAGAATCATTGAACCAAAGGAAAATTCATAAGTTAACAAACCAAGAGTGGCCGCTTTATGAGGCATAGGATGTGTACTTTGGAGTTAAAGATTCACACCTAGAACAAAAATATCAAGGCTGCTGAGAGTTTTTAAATATTCCTTGGTAGTACAGATCTGACTAAAAAGAGCAGGAGACATGACAGACTGAGAAAAATATAAATAACCTGCAAAGACACTCGTCATATGAGAAGTCACAAATATGTGACATTAGCCAACACTATTAATTTAAATTTTAATTGAATTTATATCAAAGCATTCAAGCTTGTTTAAATGGCAAGCTTGTGATTAAGTTTGGAGGTTCAACTGTACACAGTCCCAGAGCCATATAAGCCTGACTAATAGTATAAAATTCTCAATTATACTCTTAACAGCAGTGTACGTCATTGTTGTGCAATAGTCGCACCTTGCAATTCTCACTGTCTTCTTTCACAAACTTGACATAACATCAGCCTTTATCGGAGTCGTGTTGTCATTATGACACAGCTTGAATTTGGGACAGATATAGAAAGACGTTGCCTGGTATCATTTCAGTTGAGCTGTATATTTCAGGAAGGCATTCACACAGTAGTGGAGATGACCCACTTTGGAAAATTTCTCCCACTGGTAGTTACAGTAAAGAATAAGAATAGACCATTGTCTATCTGACGTGTTTCGGCTTTTCCTAATAGATAGGAACAAGATGACGTACATAGAAGTGCTGGTATCTGAAAAATCTGGAAATAGGGGCAAAAATGTGCTAAATCAGAAGGCCATTGCAAGAGTGTGCATTTGCAACTAATGAGTACCCCACTTTAATGTAGGAGTTACATTCCAGACCCAACTGCAAAAAGGTAAAATCCAAGATAGAGAGACCGGCGGTAGCCAGAATAAATTCGGCCTATGATGTACAGGTATATTTGGAGTAGGGGTGTTCCATATCATACCTTCTACGATAGTACCGGTGTATTTGTTTGGGTGATAACAATTTGAAATATCATGAAATTGACGTGATGGCGTAATGAGTGTGAGGCTGTGAGCTGCAGCTAGTTCTGTCGGCAAAGTGGGAGTGAGCTACCTTCGTTGTGTGGAGGCTGTTTGGTTACAAGAGGTCAGATATAATGCAAAAAATACAATTGTTTACAAATTGTGTAGGACAACTGTTGCCGATAAAGTTAAGAGGATGCGCAGGCTAAAGACACGCGAGGAGGACAGTTCATTACTGGAGAACTCTGATTAGACGCACACCTTAAAAAAAAAAACAGACGGTGGTTGGATAGTACTGAAGCGGTCGTGTATTGTTTGGCCAAGATAAACAATCTGCGGTGGTCATTTTACTATGACCGGTAACTCTACTCATAGTTGACGTGACTTTGATATGCTAACCGGACGCTAAGTTAACGTGCTCTCAACGAGACGGCGAGTGCAGCGGCATAAACATGCACATTTGCGTTATTCATACCCGCTAGTAATGTCTACAAGCAATCACGCCATTTTCTTGCTCCTCTTATTGACCTAGCAGAGACATTCACGGCAAAATAACCACTGCCTAAACAATCGCAGGGGAAAACATTTTTCAACAATACACTTTCCTGCGATGTACAGCGCATGACGCCTGGCTGATACCGTATAATTATTTATTTTTTTGCCTCTACAACACGAGGATCAACCACAGAGGAGAAAATAATGGACTTTCTTGACTTATGGAATTTGCCACTGACTTCTGAAGGTTTGTGTTTTCTTTGTATTTGCTAAGTAAATGTGCTTTAAGCAGTTATGTTACAATTAGACCTCGCAGGGTAAACACTACAGGACACACGCGTACACATCATTTTGGAAGATAACGACGTCCCAGGCTTGAAATTTCAAGAGGGTTAATCGACAAACACACTTTGGAACAGCTTAAAAGATGGTTGACATGCGGAGTTTTCATAGAAAGGTAAGATTTATTGTATGATCGTTGCTGCCACTCCGGTGCGGTCTTGTTGACTGCTAATATCGTGTTGGTCGCTCATTTTCACAAAAACAAAATACATTAACTCATTTGCTCCCAAAAACGTAAATAATACATACCATTTAAAAAATGTTAAGTGTCCCAAAGACATTTTATACATTTTTTATGGGGTTTTTTTATGCTAGAGCATACAGAAGGCTTAGATGCAGTCTCTTAACTGCAGAGAACGGGTGAAGAAATTGTAGTAATTACAAAAACGGCTAGCAGGTGGCAGTAGCGTAAAAGATATCAACCAGGGCCATGTTACAATAATTTTTTATCCACAGTTCTAAACAGATTTGTGAATAATGATGAAACCTAGCTATATTCTAATGCTAATTGCTGCAAAATGGAAACAGATATAAATGTACTTTTTTCCTGATGAAAGAAGAGACAATAATCTTTATTTTAGTAGGTTCCATGTTTTTTGTGACCGCTCACATCTAGTGACAGTGATCAACTAGCATGGTGTTGTAGACATAGGTTACCTTTTAAAACATCCAATATGGTTCTATAGCAATGAAACTTTATATTAATTTTCACATCAATGCAGCAACGGCTTCCGTTAGTAAACCCGAGGTATTTTTGGTGCATTTACACCATGATGTATAGTAGCTGGCATGTTGTAGCAGGCGGCTAGCAAGGCTAACGCTGAGAAAGCAGACGATAAACATACCTGCGATTGATTGGTTTGTAACCATAATACGTCTGTTAAGTATTTTTATGGTGAAATAGCGAGTCAGTTCACAAGTTTTGACTCGTACAAATACACTCCCTCAGTCGCCTGCCTGTGTTCCTTGTCCGAAAATCAACTGGCCACGGCCATGCGCTGTTCTAAAAATAGTAGTTTGGGCATAATTGTAAACTATTATGGTAAAAAGGTCTTAAATATTATGCTGCAATAAAAGTTATATTATTCCAAAGCACCAATCACAAATCTATTGTTTAGTAATTATTATCAATATTGTCAAAAATATTGTCACCGCAAATTTCTTTGAAAAATCGTTATATAATTTTTAGGCCATATCACCCACCCCTAACCTCTACTGACCAATCACGATAGCGCTTGATGATGATGTTATCTGCCTCACTGTGAAAATGTCTTTAAGCACATCTCATCACTGCAGAACTGGGGGAGCTGCCAGTGCTGTTATTTTGAACCAGCTCTGAGCAAGTTAAAAAAAATAGTGTACCCATTTGGAAAAGTCAGCCACCCTGTGTGTTTTCCATTGGTAGGCAACTAGTGGGGAAATGCTAGATGTTAAGCGTTATATGAATTTAGGAGCCATATGTTCTACCAAAGCATGCAATTACATCTAAAGAGATCCTTCCAGCTTTGTGGCAACCTATAATGCAAAACACAAAAGATTGGAATGGAAATGAGCATTGATGTTACAATAACAACTGCTACTTTAATACACAAAGCAGCACCAATATTAGGCATAATTATAATGTCTCTGCTCTGTGAGAACAATGGCAATTAGTGCAGTTTAATAGGAGACCTTCTCTGTCTCTTCTTCTTGCTCTACTTACATACGCTGCATCTCTACTAGTAGACCTCAGTCCTGCCTGGGATGCTGTGGCACAATGTAGTACTAATGAAGGCATGCAAATCGAAATTCAGACTTCCCTGTGTACTGTATATTATTGCTTAAAAATTTACAATATAGCGGTGGTGTGAAAGATAAACTGTAATATGATGGGGGGACCACTGTCTTTGTCCACTTTCTAAACAACATTGACACAGAAGTCAACGCAGCAATTTACGCCTTTGGCAATTGTGTCAGACCCCCAAAAGAAGCAGGATGCAGCCTGTGTGTAAGGGTATGCCTCAACGTTTACTAACACTCACTACTCACACACTGTTATGTTGAAAGCAATCAACGGTGCACTTACAAACCAGTAAGTAAATCACTCTGGTGTGGCAATTGTGTAATCTCCGTGTAAAAGAGCTTACTGAAAGTCCAAGCAACATAAAGTTGAGGCCAATGTACAACCTGACAAGCAGACCAGAAGTGTCACTGTCACTTGATTGTCACGAGAGATAAACGTTGACCCAAACTCAACTATCAGCCTTGTATACTGTAAAAACAATCGACAATGCTGCTTGAGTGAAGTAAGAAAATGAAGGTACTACATAATGAAGGCGATTTAAAGACGGCGATGCGCTGTCAGCCATTTATTGAATGATAACAAACAGTCAAACGCAAATATGAAATGAGATCACTCGCAAGTAGCTGCTGCTGTAGGCCACAACTCATGCCCTGCCACTTACGGCTTTTTTTTATGCCGCAGAGTTCTGTTTAAACTGTTTAGCGGTGCGACACATCCACAAACTGTTTCTCGTCTTTGTTGACTCTTTTTGTCAATGATACACACTAGACAGCTATGCGACTCAAAAACATACACACTCACACGGAGGCTAAACGCCCACCTGCGTGATGCCATCTCAGGTTGAGGTGTGTCCATCCTGATTTTTGGGATACATAACACTTTGTGGCACCATTCTGTGAGGTTATACGACTATGGACTGTAGTTGGTAAATGTTTTTGGACTCAGCGACAAACTCATCTCTTTGCAGCAGTCAGCGGGGATTGCTGTTCCTCAGATGAGTCTGGAGATGCGAAGTATATTCCATCTCACACTATTACCGTCTTCATGCAGATTTTGTATACAGGCCTCATCAACATTTGTTGCCAAATTGGTGAAATTGCATTTTTTGGGGCGGGCCAATGTGCTTGAGTCTCTAGCTGCACGACTGGCCATCATGTCTCCTTCCGTCTTATGGGCGGTCATGTGACTTTCACATGACTATTATTGTTAAATTGTTTATAGTAATACAACTACTACACATTTATATGTGCTATCAAAAAAATATTTAATATCACATTAGGTCCTTGTGCTCTGCACTTTTTTTTTTTTTAATGACGGTATTGAAGGTGAAACCGTTGCTATTTTTAGACACCCTGGGATACCGTTTCATCGTCAACCCGCCCAACCCTAGAACATACAGTAACTACTCTTACCAGTTTA
This sequence comes from Leptonotus elevatus, assembly GCF_054856555.1. Classification (NCBI taxonomy): domain Eukaryota; kingdom Metazoa; phylum Chordata; class Actinopteri; order Syngnathiformes; family Syngnathidae; genus Leptonotus; species Leptonotus elevatus. The sequence continues at coordinate 31,697,122 of NC_141239.1, read as the reverse complement.
TTTTATTATTCTTTTCTTATATTTTCTTGTGTTTTGCACGATACATGATTGGATAACATTCGTGAAATGTTAATGAATTTCAATGGAGTAAATGAAGCTACGAGGCCCAAATACAAAATGGGTTGGTTGCACCTGACTCACTGTGGTGAGCCCTGATGGGAGAGTCCCAACAACAGCTACAACAACTATTTATCTCAGATTCTTTCAGAATCATGTATTGCATTGTAACACATCTATTACAATTTTAAGACTGGGCAAAGGACAGGTTGCAATGTCATAAAAAACATTTAACACCATATCAAAACCATTTTCCCTGTATGCAGTCTTATGATTGAGCAAACAACAGCATTGCTAATAATTGACTAGGGATGATAAACTTGGAATGTGTGTTGCGGTTATACATTGGCAGCTTCATTACAAAATACTCGCTGCTGCGTTTACTTACATCTTGGGGAGGGAACATGAAAAACCATTACATCTCTCAATATGTTGTATTATCCCAACACTAATGAGTAATGACCTAAGATTTAAATAGCTCACTATGAGTTAGTCATAACCATTGACTGTGTTGCATGATACATGTTGACGACTGGCTGAACACTGTATAAAGATGACCTTTCTATACCTGCAGTCAGCTATGCTACTGTAGCTCAGAGTACTGCAGGTAGCAATGGGAAAAAAATTCATGACAGAATACGACATTTGCCACTCAAAAGGGATAATTGACTCATTTAGCCAGTTTCAGCAGTAAGAAGATATTGTGTCTACAATTAATGTGATAACGTCATTATTTTTTATGTACAATTATTACCTTTAAAAAATAAATGTTGCCACTTGCTGTCGAGTGTAATTGACATCATGTGTGCTCAGGAAACAGGTAGCTTCCAATCATGGCTCAGTTTGCTAGCATCACATGACCAAACTCCGAAAACAGGTGCGCCGTGATTGGTCGCTACCTGTTCCCTGAGCACGCGTGATGTCATCTTCAATCAACAGCAAGTGGCAAAATGTGTTTATAAAAGGTATTAATTGTTATTGTACATGAAAAATAATGATGTTATAATATTAAATTAATTATAGAAAAAATATTACAATATAACTTTTTACTGTTGAAAATGGCTAAATGAGTATCCCTTTAATTGAAAAATATTGAAAAATAACAAAGCGTAAAGACAGTTGTCATTCTTATCATTTATTTATTTGGCTGACTCCATCCACCTCTTCAAAGCACCAGCTCGCCACAAATGTTTGCACTAGTGGTAGCACTGATGCGACCAACCAGCACAGGATTTGGTTGCACCATTCTTTTGGATAAGTACAGCATGACCATATTTGCTGTTGTATAGTTGTCTTAAGAGGCATTACTGTTGTTTCATATGATGTAAAAATGCATTTATCATGCATGACTTAATTACTAAATAATCAGTTCTGCTTATAAATTGTTGAAGGTGCATTTGTGGGCCAACAGGCAGGCACGCACATTTATTTTTGAGATATACTATAAATTATGGCAGTTTTTAGGATATTCACACACACACGTTCCAAACATTCCACTAAAGGCTGTATTGCTATCTCCGCTGAATGGGAACGATTCATCTCCCATTTTTCATTTAAGAATTTGAAATGAATTGGAAAAATGGAAAACAAACCTTTATCTAAAGTTCTATTCAGTGTTTGTTGAACATAAATCGGGAAACAAATATGACCGTCATTTATTTCCCTCAAGCTGACTTTTCCTTGAATCCAAAAGATGTTCTTCAGCTGCTGCTAGAGGTAGCACCAACAATGTCTTCCAGGTAAAAAAAAAAAAAAGGCAAATTCTGAATGCATCCGATCAGCAACTCATGTTTGAAGCGTTTTCATCTGCACAGCCTGACGCAGAGTGACAAGTGAGCGTTCCTGCACTTCTTTTTTTTGTGGCACTGTTTATTTTGTGAATAACTGAATGACACTTTCGAAAAATGCTGCGAGTGGACTGTGGAGCACAGCGTACTCGGCACTCTTTCATTGCAACGGAAGCATGCAGGAGGAGGAGACAAGCTAAAGTAGTGAAAAAGACGGCAACATGTTCTAAACAGTGGGATTGCAGAGGGAGCATTAAAACATGCACTCGCGCAAGTGTGACAAGGACAATTAAATGTATCAGTATGTGGATATTGTTATAGATGTGCTTTAGCTGTAATAAGTTGTGCACTGACAAATCAGTGATTAGAAAAATATTGACGTCTTCGAACTCACTGGCGTTGTGAGGATGATTTTGAACTCTGATTGGTTGGCGATAATATTAGTTTTCATTTTATGGGCCAGCATTACTGATTCTGAAGAGCCTGGGCAGATTAGATTGATGTAGCAACTCATAGAAGCTGAAATATAATTTGACAAAAAAAATCTAAGCGTATTTGAATCGAAACTAGGGATGCACGATAATGCTATTTTCAACTAATTCACAAATAATTTAGAAAGTGCTGATGTCGATAACCGATAAGTAAGCCGATAATTGTTTGCTAAATTAACTTGAATATAAATATACTTTTGAGTCCTACTATAAGGCTAACATGTACAAACAAATACATTGAAACATTGTGTAAATCACCATGAAGCTGAATTTTATTGATATCGCTGCTTCAAAGACAACTAGTAACCTATTTTGAGTTTGCCAAAACAAAATAGTCATGTTTAAAAAAAGCAACAAAAAACTGCGAGGGTAACATTTTGGGACGACACAGTAAAGAAAGCCCACATTGGCAACTGCCATGTTGCCATGATGCATCTTGTCAACACGAGGTCCGTTGTGCGCGTTATGACGTCACAAATATGCGACACTACCATAGGAGATGGGAGGGGTTGAGGAGTCGAGCACAACTTGAACCACAACAGATGAACCAACGCGGCAAGTCTCTTATTATTGGCGGACTTCTGTATTATCTGGTCTATCTGTAGGATGTCAAATTGGTTCGATATTTTGCCGTGACCAGTAACTCGCCACTCAGCCCTATTTTGCCATGAACCACGCAAGAACAAATTCAAAGTACAAATGATGTGCCTGTGAATGCATACTAGCTTGTGTGCGACTTAATGGTTTCGGGCGTCACCCCAAAAGCGTGGTCACGGGTTCGCGTCCCGCTTTGTGCGTTTTTTTTAACTACAATTCCTTGACAACAGCCTATATGTTCTGAGGGTTATGGGTAAGATCTTGCAACGCCGACAACATTTTGAGGTTATGGTTAGGATTTGGCCGATGCCGATAGCAGCCCATGTCCGACGGTTATGATTATAGTTAGGCTGGTAATGTCGATAGCATAGCAGCCTATGGTCAGTGGCAAAACAAAATGAAAACTTCGTGAAAAAAAGACAAGATGATGATTAAGTGAGGCAAGAACCACGCCCAGTGTATGACTTGGTTCGGCGATTGGCCAATCAGAGCCGTTCACGGCAAACTAGCGCTAGCAGGAGATTTGCCGGTCACCGCAAAATATCCACTGCTTATTGGAATCAGTGCAGCTAGGGGTCGAACAGTTGAGAATTGATCAATCATACAATCTTCGCGTTAGCTCTCGGAGAGGAAACGCTCATGGGGTTGTATATGTATTGAAAGAAAAACAAATACAACCAATAATTCCCCAACCGTCTTACCTATTCTGTGGTGGTACTGAAGAGGAGCACCTTCAACCGGCCAGCATGCCCACACCAAGATTGCGTTGAGCAGAAGCAAAACATATCCATAACAGCTCTTCATCCTCCCAGCTTAGCTTCAAAACAAGCCGCTAGATGGTCGGAATTGTCGTTGTCAACAATTGACGCCCGGGTTTGACGAGAAGTCGTGTTTCAGTCATTGGTTAACACTAGAACGTTGATGTAGGTGGCACATACAAGCATTCTGTCGCTCTTTAGCCACTTAGCTTCAGCTAGCATGTCAATGGTAACAGTCTTAGCTAGCGACCACAAACGCGGCTACAAAACGGCCGTTTTCGGCGTCCATTCGGATAAAAGGTGCGAACAAGCTCGTCGCTCCATCATAATTGGTAGATGCCGCTTGGCGTTTTTCAAGTGAACGCTGACTGAGAGGCATAAATCAAATCCGACTATCATGAAACTCATCCCCTCCGAAGCGCCATATTCCTTCGCGACGTCACATCACGAAATGGGGCGGATACCATCACGTAATTGACGCGGTGCAATAGCCAATCGCGGCTTAGAATACTGTCACGGACTAGTAGAACGTCCAACCAATCAGCAGCACTCATTATTTGTCATAGAAACATAACGCATTTCATGAAGGTTGAGGAAAGTTTTCAAGAGCATAGCCAGACGTGAGAAAAGTACTCACAGTCTGTATTTATTTTTGGTATGAGTACAAATACTTGTGTTAAAAAAGAAGAAGAAGAAAAATAGAACAGTATCAATTTAACTCCTGTGCTTAAGCCAAAATAAAAAGGGGGAAAAAGTAGCTAAACACTACTGTGAAATGTACTCAAGTACAAAATTAAAATGTATTTTTAATGTCCTTCGTGTACAATTAAAACAAAATCATATTTTATTAACAATAAGACACATTTGTATTTCAGCCAGTTTCTGTGGTCTGGTGGAAAAAGGTGATCACTGATCAAGTATAAAATGTGACAAATTGATTACATTTCATGGATACAGAATACAAAGTCTACATACCGCTATTCAAATGACAGGGTTTTGTGAAATAAAAAGAAAGAAACCAAGATTATTCATTTCCAAGCTTTATCCACCATTAATGTAACGCCTAACCTGTACAACTCAGTTAAAAAAATGTTTGTATCTTTTCTACAGCGGTGGTAATAATTAAACAACAGAAATATGTGGTTGCATAAGTGTGTGCACATGCTCTTAAAGCTGAGATGTGGCTGTCTTCAGAATTAACAATCACATTCAAATTTTCAACAGATACGGATAAACCAATAATTTAGAAAGTGCCGATGTTGATAACCAATAAATCAGCCGATAGTTGTTTGCAAAATTTACTTGAATACAAATATACTTTTGAGTCCTACTAGAAGTCTGACAGGTACAAATACATTGAAACATTGTGTAAAGCACCATTAATCTAAATTCTATTGATATCTCTGCTTCAAAGAACACCAGTTTGAGTTTGCCAAACCAAAACACTCATGTTTCAAAAATCTCCAAAATTCTTTATTTTCTGGTTTATCTGTAGGATGTCAAAGTGGTTGATAATTGACGATTATTATCGGCGGATTTCTTTATGATCTGGTGTATCTGTTTGACGGTAAATTGGTCGATAATTGACGATAATTATCAGCCATTGATATGATCGTGCATCCCTAGATTCAAACTCAAGTTAAACACCTGCCATCATTTAAAGTGCCTCTAGTTAACCTCAATTAAAGTTCAGATCTTCTTGTAAACTTTGCCTGATTATTTTTTTTTCTTGCTGACTGACATTTCACACTCTTCGTTAATTCCTTCCACCTTGTCTAAAGTTCAATCTTATCTGCACCATAACAAAATAAACATGTGGGAAAATGTGTGACATACTCCCCCACCTTTGGTAAAATGTTTGTGATTTGGGAATATACATAGAAGCAGATGGTGTTGCTGCTTGAAACTTTCAACAGTGTTGCAAGAGGAAGGTCATCAGAAACACAAAATGTCCACTTGGGTCAGAACATCCAATATGTAACATGTGTTGAAAAGGCCCTTCATCTTCCATTTATTTTTGGCCCTTGGAGGAATTGATCAGAATTGAAATGGCATGGGATAGGCAAAAGAGTCTCCATCCTAGGTCTCGACCATTGAAATACTAAAATGACTGGTACCAGAATATTCCCATATTATATACTGTTCCTTAGTAGATAACATAAGCCATCATCATAAATGTGATTGAAGCAAGTCAATGTTATAGGAAAAAAACACACAAATACTTGAAGTTACTTGAGGATTCTAAAAGGGCTTCATAAATGCAACACATTTACTGTCTTTTAATTCAAATATACCAGCAGCAATAATCAGAGAAAAATTGTACCACTGAATTATTTACTTCTGCTGAGGGAATTCTTGCAAGCTAGCAAAAACAATCTGAGTAAGAGAATTATGTGCTCTGATTAACTGATGAAGGAGGAGGAGAGGAGGAAGAGTAGGAAGAGTAGGAAGAGGAGGAGGATGCCTACTGGGTGGTGTGGTGGGGAAACGCTCCACGGGTTTGATGACAGATGTGTCAGGTTGCTCCTCGCACAAAGCATCACGGACCTGCAAGAGAGTTTTGGCGGCTTTGAGGCACAACAATCCAAACGGAGACAGACAGTGTGAAAAAAAAGAAGAACGGTAAGCATCTTGTTTATTTATTCTGCATGACTTTATTTATAGCAACTATTTTGGCTGTGTGGCATGATGAATGTGCAGTCTATCAGAATTTGAATTATCTTAATTGGCCAAGTATGTTCAAACACACATGGGATTTGTCTCAGGTCTCAGGTAGTTGGAGCCACTACAGCAAAAATGACACTATAGAAATGTATACAGTATTTACTAAGTATAGAGAGTCATGAAAGCAATACAAAGTGTCCAGTAGTTCAGTAATACCGATCAACATCAAACTATCAAATGATGCATGAATCAACCCCTTTATTGAAAACAATGTTTTTTTGTTGTTTTTTTGCTATGGCGCTATGATACAATGTGCTTGTGCATGCTCTTAAATTCTGACTTTATGCGTCATCTAAAAACAGAACACACCTTCCCCACACTTGACTGTGAATTGCGTGCATGTGCGTGACTCCCCCAGGCAAACGCAGAGGAAAGACAGGACCATGGCATTTGCAGGGATGCTGAGAGACGAGGACATAGAGGCAGCGGTGCAGGCGTGTCAAGGTGAGTCAAGCCGTTGGACATGAAATTGCTTTCAGACGCTAATCAGGATTGGAAATATATATAAATGCACATACACAAGACACACACACACACACATATATAATATAATATAATATAGTCCATGTTTGTCCATCTTTGCGTCAGTTTGGCTGCAGGTTATAGGCCGTAATGTGTGTATGTGTGTATGTATGTGCGTGCATGTGAAAAAAAAATCCATTGAAAAATTCTTAATTGAAATAATGGCTAAACAATAAATCACATATGACGAAACTGTTCTTTTTCTGCAATGCCAATGCAGATCACCCACAAAAAAACTGTTTTAACATTTGTGCATGACTAATCAATTACGAACAACAAATTTACATCAATAAAAATGATTATGTAAAATGTACATGGAATTTACATTTTAAATAAGACAAGTAGTGCTATTATGATTTTACTATAGTGCATGTAGCGTAAAAAATGTCTTATTTTATATATATATTTAGCTTGATTCAGGTAAGAGCAAATGCCGTTTACTATTTGTCTGTGTAGATTGTCAATCTTTAGTTATTGCAACTGTACTCAACAATTAACTGCCATATAAAGGCAAGCTAGATTGTTCTTGAGAAAACGCTGTGATTATATTTTATTTTATTCTTGATTGTCCCGCTAATTTCTGAAAACACTGCTAACTGTTTCTTAGGATCTTACTCGAGCCGCAAACCCCACCAATGAAAAAAAACGAGCTGTTGGTTATAATAAAAACAAAGATCACGTAGAAATGTCCACAGATACTTTAAAGTATATTTCAATTAAATTCAGCTTTTATTGAGTACATACCACAAGACTTAATTAGCCTAAGAGAAAAAAAGGTACAGACATCTACTGAAAGTGTTCCTTCTATTTTTCACATTGAGCAGACGTCTATTTTTTTTTTTTTTTTTTACAGACTCGTGCTGCTCGCAATAGTAACGCCAGAGCTGCGCGCTCCTAGCGATTGTCAGCCGCGTGAAAGTACAAGAAAACACGTAACTATAGTGTTTACATCATTAGCAGATAGCATCAATTCTATGTCTGCCTTGTAAGATCCATCTGCCTTGCTGATTTGGAAATCTGACTTCAGGAAGAGGAATGATTAAAATTCTGACTTAATATTACAAATTCCGACATTTTCTGTGTACCTTAAACGCATCACTAGTTGTAGAAGATGGGGGAGATAAACAGTTGTTTTACAGGAGATTTTTGCCGTGGCGAAAGTGGATGGGAAAGATCGTGGTCTTTATTAAACTGGGGGGAACGTGTCCCCCGCGTCCTCAATTGCACTCTATGACCTTGGCTTTTGTTTACTGTGAGTGAGACGGAGCGACCAATTTACCGACCGCAGGCGCAGCGGCAAGCGACCTGTCTTAATTAATCAAATAAGAGCGCGTCTCCTAGTATGACGTCATCTTCGAGGATCTCGTGACCAAAGACATCGTAATAATAATTTAATTTATGTAAATTATGTTGTTGAATTTTTGTTTTGACAGGCAACAAAATGACTTTCACACACACCACGGGGTTGTGGTGGGCTGATTACTATTTTTTAACAAGTACAAACTTTTTTAATAATAACAAGTGGCCGGTATTTGCTGCTTTAAAGACCCCCTTTTTCTTTTATCGCTAAGTTCCTTAGACCCCAATGTTAGATTTGGCGGAGGCATCTTTTGTTGAATTACGCTTATAATTCTTTAATAATTTTTTTTTTAGAAGTTTCCTCCTGTAAACATCATTAAGCATAGACGTTATACATGTATTTAAGGCAAGTTGTAAAATGTCTTAAGTCCTCTTGTTTATGTTTAACAAATTAAAACATCATAAATCATGCTGTTTCTAATAAGTATTGTCTCAAATGTCTTCAATTTCGATACTGTAAATGTAAAGGATGTATGCCGAGAAACCTTTCTTGGGAGGAGCAATATGGCGGCCTCGTGGCTTCAAAAGTCTTGGCCTATCGGCTAGCCAGTTATATATTAGATCAGTGAAAATACGGTAATCAGATCATCTGTAAATCGCACCAGCAGTGTTCTGAGATCTGCAGACTTGGGTCAAATATATACAGTAGGCCTATGTATAGTGGTGCCCAAAGTTCAAAGTAAACATGGTGAAGCTGCATTTAGCTGTTATGCTGTACACAAATGGAATAAGCTGCCAACAGAAGTGAAGTCAGCCCCGAATGTAAATGCTTTTAAATCCAGGTTAAAATGTTTGCTTTTCCCCCCCGATACCTTTGATTAAGGCCTTCTAAACATGTTTAAATAATGTTTTTCTTTACATTATTTTAGAAAATGAATCATTTCTTTACTCTTAAATATTTTTTTCAAAGCGTTCTATTAATGTTTTTCAACATTGTCAAGGCATGTTCTTTTTGTAATTTTTGTAAGCTGCTTTTGTTTTCTCTGTTTTTCTTCCAAATGTCGTTAACTGTTGTGTTTGTTGATGCTCGTAGGTGTTGTGTCTTTACTTGTGTAAAACACATTGTGTTGCCTTGTGTATGGAATGTGCTATAGAAAAAAATATATATAAAAAAAAACGTTGCCTTGCCAGCAAGCATCTCTTATGTAACATGCATTATCTTACAGCCTGAATTGTGTAATTATATACAAACTAAAAATAAAGAGAACTATATGATGACAGTAAATCCAACTTTGATTAAACTTTGCAGCATGTAGCAAAATTCCTTCTACCTCAATTGAAGGTGATACCGTGGCCTTAACAATTTTAGCTGTAAATGTTTGATGCATTTTAAAATGCAACCAAAAACTATACTTTTTCACACACTTAGGAAAATTCACTACAGAAAACTAAAATAAACACTTGTGTTGGTGTTAATGTTTTTTATTTATTTAACTTTAACCTTTATCCAAAACGTTTTGTTTTGCTCCAATAATAAGCTTAATTTAAAAAAGTAAACTGATCTACACAATTACAATGAGTTATGCATGTGATGTTTCACATGAGAAAAAAAACTAAAACATTAATTACTGGAAAGAATAGGATGAGGAACAAATGTGTTTTTTGCACTACAGTGTAGTCTAATCTTGTCTTTATTTTTTATTTTTTTATTTTTTAACTATTTCACAGCTCCTGGCACATTCAACTACAAAACTTTCTTCTCACAAGTGGGACTGGCTGCCTTGCCGGAAGCAAGTTGGAAAAATGTGTTCACAGTCCTGGACCAGGATTGCAGCGGATTCATTGAGGAGAAGGAGCTAAAGTATGGCTGTGCGTGTTTCGTTTGAGTGGCTTAAAGTTTTAAATAAGCATGGAGGGTGTCTGAGTTAGATGCATTTAAGAGCCCTCAAGCAGAATGTTACAACTGTTAATTATTGCACAAAGGCTGACTAAAGGCAATCAGATAAACCTGTAGCATAAAAGGTCAAATGTCAACAGTACAAACTGACTCAATTTTGTTCATCCATCAGACTATTACTTCAGAATTTCTCCCCTAATGCAAGGGAGCTGACGGTGGCTGAAACCAAGACGCTGATGGCGGCAGGAGACAGAGATGGTGATGGCAAGATCGGGCTCAAAGGTATGGAAAATGTGGACATTAAAGAGGTATAGAGCTTGATTGAGCGCGTTCTTCCGCCAAGGCTGAGCAGGAATCCTAATTTGGACACCTACTTCCTGTATACATTGGGTATAAAAAGTATACACACTCCTATTCAAATGCCATTTCTACCAGTGTACTCAATTGAAAAAAAATTATAGAGAGAAAATGAAAATAAACAATTCAATAATATGATGGTACATACCCTCTTCTACGTGGAGATGTGGCTGCGTTCAAAATTAACTAGAGCTGCAGCTAACGATTATTCTAAAATCTGTCGATTATTTTTTTAATTAATCAATAAACCCAATAAAAACACAACCCCCCCACCCCCACCCCAGAATAAAATACTTTTTCACTGTATGTCAGAAGGTACAACAAGCCTGTTTATCCACCTATTACTATTGCAAAGAATCCCTTTATGCTCAAATAAACAGGTCCTAATTTTATATTATGCTGCTATGGCCAGTCAAGGCATTCACTTCAATGGCCAACTACTTATCTGTTTATTCTGCTTACAGCTTATTAAAAAAAAAAAAGTAAACGTGGAGGGGCTAGAAGGAGCTATCCACTATCTAGTGCTGAACTCACACACTACATTATGTTCCATTTACTCAAGCCGTCTGCCCACCCATGTTGTGTTTAAACTCTTCTCATTTCTTTTTCTATCAGAGTTCTACAATCTCCTGAAATGAAGAGAACTGCATGCACTAGCCTTGACTGTCTTCCCCTGTGAAATAATACCAGATGGAGAATCATAACTTTCCAGATTTGTTGAAGCAAAGACCAGAGAACTCAGATAATCCAAACCTGCTTGTCTACCTGCTGCTCTCCTTGTTGGTTTGATGGATTGTGGATTGTGGAAGCCCATGAGTGTTACGATGAATCAAGAACGTTTCTGGAAATAATCAATAAATGATTTGATGAAATTCTCTGGAGTGTTTAATTACCCGACATTAGACAGTGGATAAGACGAATGATCTAAAAGTAAACCATGAAGCTTTTTAAATTCATGAAAATCAAGCTATTTACAGTAGTTGCTGTAATTGTCTAGCCTGGCAAGCCACACACACTTTCTAAATAGAACGTGGGTCTGGTCAGGCGGCCATAGACAGCGATTCGGCTCTGTCCGAAAACAGGACGGCCCAATCAAAATCATCTATTTGCGTGACGTCGTCTTCGTGAGCAACTCTTCAGTCATCAAGTTTTTCCCGCAACGACGACGTTCAACAACGACGTCATTCACTACTGTCTCTCTTCGGCTAGTAGCCATGTTGGATTTTAACTCCGTCTTCGCAAAAAAAAAAAAGAGACTTCAACGAGTCGCTTTTCTGACGTCACGTCCGCTCTTTGCTTGGTTCATTCCACTGTCTGTTAGCTGCGGTTTGCCCCGCCTCAGAAATGCGACTGATAGGGCGGTTGACCAGACTCACTCTCCGGCAAAGTCGCGAGTGAGTCTGTATTGCCAGGCTAGTAATTGTCCATACCACATACTGTATGTCTGGACCCTTGCTTTAATACATAATTGAATTTGTACCGCATGATATAATGTGGTTATAACTTAGCGTAATGGAGCAGAATACAGTATATCCACATTTTGTCCAGCTATTGGGATTGGAGAGGTATGGAACATTTCCCGTTAATTTCCAGAAAATTTCCGATAAATTTTCGTGGCAGATCAGGCTGAGGAATTTTGGATTATTTACAGATTGAAAACTTTCTATGGCAATTATGGGGAATAATAACTGGGGATTGTTTACTAGCAAGGAAACTATCAATATATTGAAAGTAGTTTTGGATGAAGTTATGATAAAGATGTAAAGAGCACCAAGCTGTCAGCCTTCCCGAAACCCACATGACTGATGGATGGAGAAACTACAAGCCCACTGGGTTATTTCAGAGCAAACTGCCTGTTTATGAATGAAATACACAACAAGTGATGACTTTTACTTGCAGGTGTTAATCTCATGTGCTAGAGCGAGGACAGCACCCAGACTGGAAGCAGCACATCATCTGAAGGTGTCGAGGGGCCAATCCCCTCACATACGAGAATAGATTGACAGCCACATGAGCCTGACTACACACATTCTAACCAACAAATATGCATGCATAATGAAGAACATGGACAGATGTGAGCATGAAGTCATCTGTTCGATTAGTAGCTATTATAAAGTCTTCCATTCCAATTAGATGTATGACAGGCATGTTCATGCAACTTCATATTCGTGTTTCTTAACCATGTTTAAGAGCTATCCATACTACAACTTTATAACATTTGATTTGAAATAGGTAGGCATATATTTTTTTGTACTTCACTTTATTCAGCTACATCATTACATATCTTACTTTTTGACAAGGCGAGGCAGGGAAGACTCAGGCGCAGGGATTTGGTTAGCTTCAACGGCTGCAGTTTAATTAACACAAATCAACTCTGGACTGAGGGGAAAACAACTGAACAAAAGACGCTCCAAACTGGAGGAAAAACTGGATACAAAAACACACGGGAGCAAGACTAGACAAGGCAAGAGCTGTGGCTATTACAGAACGTGACACTTCGGCAACAAGACAAGGGAGACGCAGACTATTTGACACATGAGGGTGATTGGGAACAGGTGGACACAATCAAGGAATGGGGCGGACACAGACACCACATGAGGAAGGGCAAGTGACCTGAAACGGGAGGAGTTAGACTTTCAAAATAAAACCTGAAATGACAAGTAAAAAAAAACAACCACCCCATTGCGACATGACACTTTCTACACTGTAAAAAAATGGGAGTAATATTTACTTGAAAATAAAAAACTAGTAAAGTAACAAGGAGAGTTTTTAGTACATTCTACTAGTTTATTAAAAAAAAATAAAGCTATGTAATCATTGAGGAACGAACTCATGACCTTCAGCTTAGTAGACACATGCAAAACCGCTGGGGGGGGGTTACGTGCAAGGATTCCATCTGATACCACAAATATACTAATAAACATACAGAAGGAGTGGCATGGCTTAGGTGGTAGAGCGGCTATCACCCAAGCTTAAGGTCATGAGTTATTTCCTCAACGCTTACATAGTTTAAATAAATAGATAAATAAATAAAATGTGCTCAAAACTTTCCTTTCGAATTTCTGAGCGAAAAAAACTTTACTAGTTTTTCCCCCAAATAAATATGACTCATTTTGTCGATCAATTGTTGTTTTTCGTCTTAAAAAAAGAAAGAAAAGATTATTAAAAATTTGGGGCGTCAGGCGATTAAAGTTTTTAATGGTAATTAATCGCATGACTTCACTAGTTAACTCGCGATTAATCACAAATTTCTTATTTGTTCTAAATGTACGATAAAAAAATTCTAGGTTTTCATACTCTTGTTAGCAAAAGTGGAAAAAAATGTTAAACTAATAGAAATAGTTACAATACATTTTTGACATTTATAGCCATTTATTCCATGTGGAATCAAACAAATGAGTGACTGGGTCTGCCTGTTTGTGGGCCAATCAGAAGTCCGCTCTTGGTTGCAAATGACAGCATCCAGGATGTGTTTATATATACATATATATATATATATATATATATATATATATATAATTGTCATAATTGTCATAATTGTCATAATATATATATATATATAATTGTCATAATTTTCCTATAGTTTGGGGGGAAAAATATATATAATGCTGACATGCATAGCAATAAAGTTGCCCTGACTTTTTGCACTGTCCTTTGAGCCCCGATATAAAAGTGTCAATGAGCATGTGGCTGTAATATGAAGATAGAAGTCATTATCACAGCGCTAAACACATCCTGGATGCTGTCATTTGCAACCAAGAGCGGACTTCTGATTGGCCCACAAACAGGCAGATCCAGTCACTCATTTGTTTGATTCCACATGGCGAATGACGCTTGAATCATCTCCAAAATCACACGTTTGCAATTTGTCTCGTGAAGTAAGCGGAAGTCGATTAATTTGCCTTTTTCGGGTCCTTCATTAGCTTACGAGCACATGGAAGCCCGATCATTTGTTGCCCTAAAAATAGACTGGACTAGTTGACACATTTTTTCGAGAGCCAGTGCATCTTGGCACCCGATACCAGACCCCAAAGCTCCGTAAGCTCTGGAGGATAGGCTATATAAGAGGCATCCAAAGCTCTATTGGGACATTCACTCGGAATCCGCCTTGGTGTTTTCACTCGCCTCAACGCAGGGCAAAGGTGAGTGCGCACTTCCCAAAAAGCTCCACAAAACTGAGGATTCACACAAGGACACTTGTTGCGCCCTGGCCTGGACGACAATGATAATGAGAAGGAGGCGAATGTTCCAATTTGGATCACAAGACACAAGAGGACTTGTGGATGATGAGCATTTGTGCAAGGGATGGTGTCATCCAATGCGCTCGCTCAAGATGTATCTTGTTGGGAAGACTCACTTGATAACATATGTTTGGCATAAACTAAGTTATTCTCACGATTTGTTGTGTTTACATTGGAACGTCTGTGGCAGGTTGAGTTGGATTGAACAGACATGGAAGAAGATACTTTGAAGTTTTGAATAATGTCACTAATTCATGTTTTTTAACAATTGTTGATCTTGTTTATCCTTCTCTTGTAGATAAGAAAAAAAATGGCCTTCGCTGGTTTGCTCAATGAAGGTGACATAAAAGCCGCTCTGAATGGCTGTGCAGGTAATCTATCTATACATCATCTATATTTGTCTTTCAACATTGGCTATATCTGTACGGGCCATTCCGCTGAATTGGTTCCTCGCTCGTTGTAGCACTGCCTCTTTTCAACTCAATATCTGATACTGACTCATAATATGTAGTAGCCATCTCAGATAACATTATTTCATTAAGTCATTTTTTATTGTATTGAAAGTCAGAGCAAGTTTGAGCATAGAATTAGAAAATATGGATGAAATGTAACAACGCGGCATTTATGCAAGGAGCATGTTGATACTATATGATGAGCTCATTGACATGATTCAACAAAAAGTTTGATTTTAAAAATTAATAACAAGAAAAAATGATTTCGGTAACAGGAATGAACCAAAATTGTATCTCCTGAGTCATTGGGATTGACTATTCTGAACATCTGAGCATTTCTTATATTTCAACAATGCAACAATTATATTTCCACGGCGTATTGTACTGCTTTTGTCTGTGACTAGCATACTCACCGGGCATAATGACATTTGATCACATTTTCAAATCCAAATAATCATCACAAATCAAATTACAACTGATTTGCTTTCCAATGCTTATCAATGATTATATTTTCACCGAGGATAAATGTTGCATTTGGGGAAAGAGGGAAATCGGATTTTAAGTCAATCCAAGGATTGTCAGTTACGACCTCAAAGCATTTGAGGCATATCTATCTATCTATCTATCTATCTATCTATCTATCTATCTATCTATCTATCTATCTATCTATCTATCTATCTATCTATCTATCTATCTATCTATCTATCTATCTATCTATCTATCTATCTATCTATCTATCTATCTATCTATCTATCTATCTATCTATCTATCTATCTATCTATCTATCTATCTATCTATCTATCTATCTATCTATCTATCTATCTATCTATCTGTTTTGTCTAGTGTTTAACAGTTGTTAGTGTAGTTGTCTTTTTTTTTCTTTTTTTTTTTTCACTTGACTGTTTGCTTTGCAGCCGCCGACTCGTTCAACTTCAAGTCTTTCTTCAAGGTGTGTGGTCTGGCCACCAAATCTGCCGATGATGTGAAGAAAGCCTTCAAGATCATCGACCAGGACAACAGCGGCTTCATTGAGGAGGAGGAGCTCAAGTAAGATGTCCAAACATGTGTGAAACATGCATTTCGATAGCATAGTTCCTAAGTCACGTTTGAAAGTTAGCGGAAAATAACAGTGCAAAATCAACAAACAAAAATAGTTCAGTTGCCTCGATTCAACGTTTGCGGATTACAATGACCTGGATGAGTGACAAGCAAACATAAAGTAAACAAAACCTTTTTTGTTTTGTTTAGCAAGCATATGGGTGTTCTTTGTTGCTATTGGGACAATAAGTTAAAAATGACCGGTATCTGGGAAATTATGCGATAGGCTAACCCCGTGATACTCACTTTTTATATTTTATTTATTTAATTTATTTTTTACACAAGAGCCATATTATCAGAGCAAATATAGAATTACTCCCGCCCGTATACATGGTCGTTTGTGCTCAATTGGAATACCCCGTTCGTAAGCGCGACGTGCGGACGACGTAATTACCTAAAACGACTTTATTTCTGCTTTTAGCTTTCTACGATCAATAAAAGTCATTACATGTATTTTCATTTCATCACCACGCTAAATAAAGTAGTCGGTTTCCTGCTCGCTTACATACAAACTAATATACATTTCCAGGAAATGATTAGCCTAATGATAATTAACGGTAATTAATGGTAATTAACCATATTTTCAAATTTAAAAAAAATAATGTAAATGGGGGCAACATGCATAGAAAGGTAATGAAATGAAATTTGTAAATGTATCTTACACATTTTATAAATTGTGTTTTTGCATATTTTTTTGTTGTTCTGTTTTTTTTATTTTTATTAAATTAATCTAATGGTGATGAATAATTTGTAAGTAAATATGGTGGAAGGTTCAGAATGCAACACTGTGAGAAGTGAGAGTATAAAACTGATTTCCCCCATACAAAGCAGAGAATGAATATTCTTTTAACAATAAAAAAACAAAACGTTAGGATTAAAAAAAATAATAATAAAAAATAAAAACCTAGGCGGCACGGTGGGTTACTGGTTAGCCCGTCCGCCTCCCAGTGCTGAGGACATGAGTTCAAGTCCGGGCTTCGGCCTTCCTAGGTGGAGTTTGCATGCTCTCCCCGTGCCTGTGTGGGTTTTCTCCAGGTTCTCTGGTTTCCTCCCACGTTCCTAAAAACATGCATGGTTGGTAGGTTAATTAAAGTGCCTAAATTGTCCCTAGGTGTGACTGTGAGTGTGGTTGGTTGGTTGTCTATGTGTACCCTGCGATCGGCTGGCAACCAGCTCAGGGTGTAAACCGCCTAATGCCTGAAGCCAACTGGGATAGGCTCTAGCACCCCTGCGACCCTTGTGAGGAATAAGCTGTTCAGGAAATGGATGGATGGATGGATTGAAAAAAGACACAAACGTAAACATCAAATTTAAATCTTTCAGTCAGTGATAAACTACTTCAAAGTCAATTACATTTGCATATATATTATTTTTTTAAATGTGCCAATTGATTTCCTGGTTTGCAGGCTCTTTCTGCAGAACTTCTCTGCATCTGCCAGAGTGCTCACCGACAAGGAAACCAAAGCCTTCCTCGCCGCCGCTGACGATGATGGCGATGGCATGATCGGAATTGAGGGTAAGCTGTCGTTCAGTACTTCGATGGACACTTATACAACAATAGATTTTGGTCCCAATACTGAATTTCCTCCGCAAAATTTAATTGGGAATGTAATGTTTGTGGAGTTTTGATCATGTCCTTGATATTTAATAAGAATTGAGGTTCCATAATTAATCAATATCATACTGAAGTGAAGTGAATCGAATAGAATCGGGAATGGAACTGAACTCTAGTGAATCAAAGTCGAATAAATTCAGGAAATTAGAATTGATACCTAGCCCTAATGAGAGACGAACATAACTTGCAATTAGTCAGCCACCAAAGCACTCCCTAACATCTGTTCCTTTCTGCTTCTACAGAATTTACTGTCATCGTCAAAGCATAAATTCCCCCTGGCCAAGATCCTCTTGATTTCACGGACGTCTTCGCGGGATCATCAACTGAAAGAATATTTTTTATAGCTTAATTATGAGTCTCCTGCGGACTATTCCTCAACATTGGAGCGCATGCTTTCACTGCTGTGTGTGAATGTTCTGAAACTTGTGCAAGTTGTACACCATCTGCACTTTTGAGGCAGAGTGAAAAAAAATGGGAATAAATACTCTTTTGGTGTAAAAAATCATCCGTCTTGTGGCCCGCTTGTTTAAGCACCGAGAGACGGTCGACACATACAGACAGTGATGATGTCACTGGAATGGGCTCTGGAATTTGGCAGGGAAAAACAGCGACTACACCTGCCAAGCTTTTTGAATACAAGAGCAAGTGACCTCGCCAGTGCTTGTTTTCTTAATTGGTTTGTGCTGCCACACATATTGGATACAGTTCCAGTGGCATGGAGATTTCCATTGAGGCTGGTCAGTTCAATTCAAAACATATTTTCTGTTTGTACTCTCATTGTGTAAACCCTGCAGTGCAACCTTGCACGAAAATAATCTTGGGACAGCTCAGCCCCTATCAAATTCAGACTCTCTTTGGGGCTTGTTAGCGTTAAATGTGACAGCTGCCAAGTGAGACCCCCAACATGGGACAGTAGTGCCACCTAGATGTGAATAATAATCTCCAATGTCAAGGCCAAAATCGTTGTCGGTCCATGACTTTCCGTTTATTTCTACCAGGGGTGCAAAATCAGCTATTCACAGTGCAGTTCAATTCTGCTCTAATCTGCAAAGTTGTTGCCATTTACAATTTAACGCTGGCCTGCCCATTCAAAATCAAAGCTCCACTTGTTGAATATGGCTGAGTGTTGCCAGCACCACTTCCAATTCGTCCCCCTCCCCATAGCCTGGCGTCGCACTATTCTTAGCAAGGAAAGGGTGAAGGGGGGTGACCACAGACTTCTTCAAACGCACCTTTTAAGCGTCTTCGGTTGTGAAACTTTAAAAATAGAGCGTTCCCTGGCTACGGGACAAAATGTACACCCCCCACCTCCCCACCTCCCCTCGCCCCCTCCCCATTTCAGCGGTGTCAATTATCTCGTGGCTCCGATTTCGATGGGGTGAACCTATAAAAGGTCAGCGGTGACACCGGGGCGATCACTGCAGTCCGACTCCTGTCCCGCATCATCCGTACCGTCCAAAACAAAGACCCCCTCAGAGGTGAGTTTGATTCAGCAAGATGTTAAATGTTGAAGGAGATTTTTTTTAAACATACCATGAAATTTGGGAAGGATAAGCGTCAGCTGCTTTAGGAAGACTCGTCGCTTTTGACACCTTTTGAGTTATAAACTCAAATGGGACCTGTCATTCACGACGTCCATTTGATGAAAATAGAATTGAAAATGATAGCATGTTTAGTATTGAGTCCTTCTAATTTGGGTGATTAAGAAGTTCTGTGATTTTTTTTTCTTTTTAAACTTCCTCTGAGTGGATATGTGCATGATAGGCTGGATCAATTGATGTGGTCGTCCATTAATGGGGACCCCCCCTCACCAGCAACCGCATTCCAAAAAAATTAATACAAAATAAGTCAATCTATATAACTGACTGTAATAGTTATATTTTACTGTATGCTGCTGCAAACCCTAATTATAGGAACATCTCATTTACACAGCACATGGCATATCCATGTTGATTTGTTTTAAATGGAACATCACTATGGCTCATTTGCAATATGCGTCCCTAATGCTACATTTTGTTTGGAAAACAGCACATTACAATGGCCCTGCACGGTAAACTGAATGATGCTGAGGTCTCTGCAGCCCTGGATGGATGCAAAGGTGGCAAGACAACTCACCTTGACACACACAAACCATTTTCTGTTTGCACACGAAATACTCTGGTCTTGATGATGTTGACATCCTACTTGAAATTCAGACGCCGGATCGTTCGACCACAAGAAGTTCTTTAAGGTCTGCGGCCTGGCTGGCAAGTCCAAGGAAGACTTGAAGGCGGCTTTTGACATCATTGACCAGGACAGGAGTGGTTTCATTGAGGAGGATGAGCTCAAGTAAGATAACAGACACAAAATAAAGGACATACTCATATGTGATAAGAGTCTTGCAATAAACCCACATTTAATGTTCATGACATTTAAAAGCGCTTTTCTGATGTTTAATTGACCCACAAATGACTGATTGACATATTTCAAATGGCTCAAAATTGTATTGGGCAGGGTTACCATACTGCATGTTTTTCATACTTTAAGGTTAGCTGTGGTGCTGTTACTGACACCCATATACTATCGGCTACACTTATACAATACAATTTTGCTAATCCTAAATGGCACAACATATCAAATAGAATTGATTGATATTATGTATTTATTTATTTTTGAAACAATGCAGTAATTAAAAAAAGAAAGAAAAATATGTACCCTTAAAACTGATGGGTCAAAAATTGGACCGACGCGTGGGTCAATTTCACCCAATATTGGGGTGTTTTCTGTTTAGGTTGCAAAACAACCCAGAAAGGTCAAATTGGGTCAAATGGATCCAAGTTAGCAGATCAGTCAATTTTTTTTACCTACCGTAAGTTTTAAGTATCACGTATCACGTCTTAGCTTATGCTGATATTGCAAAAATAGCTCATACACAGAATCAAAAGGAACCAATCAATTTAAACACATTAATCAATAAATAATAATATCTTTAAGAATACATTAGTTATAAATTAGAGAATGATATGATAAAATGCTTAACAATAATAAAATCAAAAATAAATAGATAAGTAAATTGCAAATAAAAAAATCACATTAAAGAAAAATAGAATACAATTCATTATAAATTACGAGCATGAGAAAATGCTTATTAAAGTAAAAAAATAATAGTAGATTTTTTTAGGTATGAAAAAATAAATATAAAAAAAGGAAATGAAAAATATTGAAAATAAAAAATGAAAAAAGATTAACATTAAAGCATAAATAATGAAATAAATTCATATACAAATTGAATATGTTTGATATCATATATTTATATAATATCATGAAAACAAGTAAAGAACAATTAAAACAAACAATAAGAATAAAATAAAAATAAAAATAACGAAAAAAATAGCAATGACGCAAACTAAAGAATGAGGCAGCAGCTGAGACGTCATTGATTACGTAATGACCGACGATGCGCGTGTCCCCAGGCTGTTCCTGCAGAACTTCAAGCACGGCGCGCGCGCCCTGAATGACGCGGAGACCAAGGCTTTCCTCAAGGCCGGTGACACCGACGGCGACGGCAAGATTGGCGTTGATGGTACGACAAACATTCTGCGCATGCGCTCGCTGTGGGCTAATTAACGCTGACTTTTTGTTCTCCTATGTGCACCCCCCCCCCCCCCCCCCCTCACCTGCCCGCAGAGTTCACCACCTTGGTTAAGGCGTAAGGTGGCAAGTGACCAACAGCACCCGCTCT
This sequence comes from Leptonotus elevatus, assembly GCF_054856555.1. Classification (NCBI taxonomy): domain Eukaryota; kingdom Metazoa; phylum Chordata; class Actinopteri; order Syngnathiformes; family Syngnathidae; genus Leptonotus; species Leptonotus elevatus. Next base: position 31,675,506 of record NC_141239.1, on the reverse strand, counting down.
CATGGAACAACAACGCCCACCTCCCCCCTTTTCATCTGAATACAAATCATTTTTATACATTTGCTCCAGAGATGTTTCCTCCTACGCAACACACACTGTCCAACAAAATGATGATAGTGATTGTCGTTCGGTTGTGTCCATGTCTTAAATATGAATTTTGCTTCTTGTAAAATCTATGCACTTTCCAGGAACGTACGGTAGGAAAGAATAAATATTATTTTGCTACGGTCGCTCGGTCTTATCGGAGATTCATCATGTGTATGTGACAATCTGACTGAAAAAGCACCGAATAAACTTGAGGACAGGAAAACTAACACGTTACTCGCCATTCAATCATGCTATGAGAAAGAATTTTGCACATCAACTCAAAACACTTTACACTTGACCACCAGGTGGCGCCATCTTTGCTGAATTGGAAAGGATGCGCCTGACAAAGTCAAGTGATAAAAAAAAGAGTCCTCTTAAAACAAGGTATCCAGGCCTATATTTAGCTTCGAATTTTTTCGACACAAAAAGTCATTATGATAGTAATCAAATAAACTAAATAATCAAGCAATGTCATGGACCCTCCAACTAAAACAATGACACATTTTAAAAATATTAAAGGCCAAAATAAAGCTTGTCCTTCCACTGCACCTACCAATTTTTTTGTTGCTGCGCAGATGCAGCTCACATTTCTCATATTCATTCTCATATATATATATATATATAAAAAAAATTTTTTTTAAAGGGTTGTCAAAGTTGTAATATCCAAATTACTCCACTAGGTGACGCAACATGTTTATGTTTTTTTCGCTGCATATTGAAATGCATGAAAACAATTCTTAATGCAAAATCCAGGGGAATACAAAGTCATTGTAATTAAGCCTCCTCATTATGTGGCCTGTAAATTTAATTTTTAGTGCAACTGTAACATTATGCACACTTTGAACATTAACACTCCACTTAAATATAAGGGGGGGGGGGGGAAACTTACTTAAATGATTTAATTGAAATTTATTGCACATGAAAGTTAAACAAAAATGTACCCAAATAAATGTATCGAAACAAACCTTAAATCAGGGGTGCTCAAGTTCGGTCCTCGAGAACCCCTATCCAGCCTGTTTTCCATCTTTCCTTCCTGCAGCACAGCTGAATCTAATGATCAGCTCATCAGCAAGCTTTGCAGAAGCCTGATAACGATCCTGATCATAAATCAGGTGTGTTAGTGGAGAGAAACATGAAAAAAACCAGGCTGGATATTGGCTCTCGAGGACCGAACTTGAGCACCCCTGCATTAAATGCACACATGAACCACAACCAAACTGCACTCAAGCAGGGATTCTTTCACGTAGCACTAGAGGAAGCCCATGTAACACTAGTGGTTCTGCAATACATAAGTGGAGTCTCAATAAATTTGAATATTTTAGAATAGTTTATTTATTTTATAGTAAACGTGTTAGTAATAAATTATTAATTTCACATAAATGCACTCTAACGATTTCAACATAATGTCTATGGTAAATATTGTTCATCTTATACCTTATAGCATGCAATAAAAAAAAAATTCCATCCATCCATTTTCCAAACCGCTTATTCCTCACTAAGGTCGCGTGCATGCTGGAGCCTATCCCAGCTGTCAATGAGCAGGAAGCGGGGTACACCCTTAACCGGTCGCCAGCCAATTACAGGGCACACATAGACAAACAACTATTTGTACCAACAATCGCATCTACGGAAAATTCGGAGTGGTCAATCGGCTTACCATGCATGTTTTTTGGAATGTGGGAGGAAACGAAATGCCCGGAGAAAACCAACGCAAACACGGGAAAAACATGCAAACTTCACACAGGAAAGCCGGAGCCGGAATCGAAACCTGCACCTCAGAACTGTGAGGCGGACATAATAATAATAATAATAATATTATTATTATTTAATTATTATTATTATTATTATTGTCATTATTATTATTATTATTATTTATTATTATTATTATTATTATTATTATTATTATTATTGTCATTATTATTATTATTACTATTATTATTATTATTATTATTATTATTATTATTATTATTATTATTATTATGGAGAATTTGGCATTTTCATCAGCAAAGCTACAATCATAATTATATTGCAAAAATATCAATATACTGTGTAGTTTACTCTTATATAATTCAGGGCTAAGAAAAATTCAGAGACCGTTCATACTGACCATTTTTCATTTTCTATGAATTAACGTCATTAATTACTAGAGTTGTCAAACGATGAAATGTTTTAATCAGATTAATCACGTCTCAGAATTTTGATTAATCACGATTAATCGCTTAATTAAAAAGACTTTTTATCAAAAAAATTTGCCCGCCAAATTCAAAGAGCACTTGTTATGTGTTAATTATTTTGACATTTAATGTTATGATGACGTTTTCAACGTTTTTTGATCCATTGCACACGTTCATCTTCCTCTTTTTCTAATCAGTTAATTACTTGCATAATTTAAAATGGAAACAAATTACCCCGATAGTTTGACATGAACAAATATTCTGAATGTCATCCGCAAACATTTATTAAAGTATCTTTGCGCAGTTTGTCCCTTTTTTACTATTTAATTAATTAGTTAACGCTTGAACTTTGACAGTACTATTAATTACTTCATGACTACATTTGCTTTTAAAGTCCTAATAAATAGCCAACAGTCTGTCTGAGAGTATGAACAGAGGACGGGCCGCGCATTTGGCCTAAGGTTCCAGAAGCCAACACGATGTGGGAGAGCATTAGCAAATGTAAATAAATAAATGATCGTGGGTAACAGAATAGCGTGCAAAGGTATCTCCTTGGCACATGACATCATGCAGCGACTGCACTGCGGCGGGTTGAGTCCAGCTGTCGATCCGGTGTCCACTCCGCCGCTCGTCTCTTTTCTGAGGGACACGATTGAGTTTCTCCCTCAGCTTCCTCCGCACTCACGAAACAAGGAGGCAAAGGCGAAGGATATGAACTTATTTTCAGTCATGTGTCGTGTTCCCTGTTATGTGTTCCAGTTAAGATTAAGTTAAGTTTAGTTTGTACCAAAAAGTATAGGTCATAAGTAGTGAGTAAGTTAGAGTTGAATTCATTCTCTGACAAATCCCATACCGATAATACCGGATAATAGGCACACAATTTTCAGATTTCTTCTTTTCACAAACAAAAAATGTATTTGGAGGCTCTCAGGTCTTTGAGTAACGTTTAGTGCGAACGTAATGACACCTCCGATTCCTGACTTCCCCAGCTGCAGGTCAGCTGCTGCAAGCATGACAGGCGTCCATGCGCAAACAATTAAAGTAATCCTTCCACCCACAGGTTTGTATACTCTTTCTGTAACACCACAAGAAAACCCTCGTAGAAAAGCAGAATGCTCTGTTTGTATGCTTTGCTCCATGTGTGATTAAAAATAGCCGTAGTTCGAAGGTTTAGCATGACCACAACGTCGATGCTAATTTCACATTAGCATTATTAAGCTAGCTGGCTTTCATTAGACAAAATGATATGGTGAAAAAATGGTTGCAAAAATGACATTTGGAAAAGGAAAGGATGCATATGCACACGTTTGCCAAACTGTTTATCTCTTGTTGTCGCCACTATGCTCAACCCCGGGGCCCCCCCTGTGAACGAGAGGGATCCATTCCATTATGCATCATCATCATCATCATCATCATCAGCAGCAGCAGCAGCAGCAGCATCAGCAGCAGCATGCGAGGGGTGACTTTTCATCCCTTAATCAGCACAGATGACAAAGCTATTCTGCGACAGGCTGAAAAAAGGCGACGCAGCAGTTGTCATATGTATTTGGGGATTACTTGGGATCAGAAAAAGACATGTTATAGCTATGTTATTACGCTTAAATATAGGAAAAATAAATAATAAGTAATAAATATGGACTGTATGTTGTATGTCAAAGGTGGTTTAATTATGTATCATTCACAGTTTCATTATTATGATGAACTTATTCTGATTTCTGATTGGCTAGCTTTTTGTAAATAGTTCTACCACTTTTCTGTATCCATTTTTGTTTAAAAATGAAGTCATAAAAAAAAAATTGATTGCCTTATAAAGCACAGCACATTTGTTAAATAAATAATAAATCTCTATCGATACCAGCAATTCAGGGATTTTAAAATGCAAAGTAGAAAATGTGGAAATCAGCTTTTGAAGGGAGATTTTGACGTGTGTATTACACTCAAGAAATTATGGCATATTTATCGATACTGCTATACTGGATATCATCAGGCAAATTCACACTTGGCTACAAGCTGGTGCTTAAGCTTGAACTGCCCTTTTGCTTGAGACGGAAAAGAAAAATGTCCATTTTTCTATAGCCCACTTTTTTTCATTCATTAAAATAAAATAAAATAAAAAAATCCAAACCTCTTCATTCTTCCATCCATTCAATTGCTGAACTGCTTACAGAGCTTGCTGATTAGCTGATCATTTGAGTCAGCTGTGTTGGAGGAGGGAGACATGGAAAACCGGCAGGACAGTGGCTCTCGAAGACCAGGGTTCCCAATCCCTGATTCAAAGTGTTCAATGAACCTGCCATGCATGTCTTTGGAATGTGGGTGGAGACCAGAGCACCCAGGGGAAACCCACACAGGCACTGGGAGAACATACAAACTCCACCCAGGAAGGCCGAAGCCCAGACTTGATCTCACGCACTCTGCACTGGGAGGTGGACGTGCTAACCAGTCAGCTACTGTGCCGCCCCTCTTCATTCTCCCCTACAAAATAAACAAATAAATAAAACACATGCATACATACATACATACATTACTGGCTGCTTGCAGAGTTGAGTAAATGAGTCACCTCTTTAAAGTTATTTGCCTTTGAACATTTTTGTCCCCTTTTCGGCGAGCAGAGGCATGAGAAGCTACGCAAAGAGGAGGGAGGGAGGGTTGGGAGCAAGACGAAAAACATTGTCTTTTTGGTTTGTTGATGAATGTGCATTATCCTAAAAAAATGAAAAAAATGGTCCAAGCGGGTACTTGTTAGCCCCAAGGAAAACATAAGTAACCCACAAGTCTATTTTAATTTTTGACTCACTAAGAAGAATTAAAATAGAAGCGGAATGCTAGATGGTGCACGTTTCTTCTGCATCAATTGTGCATTTTGTTAAAAAAAATTTTTTTGGTTACCCACTGTTTTTCAAATATTTATTTAGTAATAATAATAATAATGACTTATATATAAAGGTATATATATTAATATAAAATAATTGATCTTGGTCACATTTTTTTTAACTTGCCATCAATTAAACAGGGGTCAGTTGATTTCACTGTAGATTCCCTTCACCTCTTTGGTAGATAGTTGTATTATTGTCAGTTGTGTTAACAGAAATAAATATAAATACATACGTTAAATATGTATGACTGTTTTTACTTAAGCGTACGAATCATTTTGGTGAGGTTTGAGCACCTGCTGCTCAAAAAAAGTCTGTGCAAGTCTGTACTGTACCTTGGAGAGGAGAATATATTTACATGAAATAAGTCCAATTTTAACCAAAGATGCAATTCGTATTACCATTCTGTGTTTAAATTGTCCATAAAGAGACATTGTGTAATCTGTTCTGGTGCTGGGACTGCTGCCTGTAAAAGGATATTTCCATGAATTGATATGGTGGTGGTGGTGGGGGGGGGGGGGGGGGGGCTTACTCAGGACCAGCAGAAAGAAAGACAAAAAAAAAAGTTTTTTTTTTTTTTTTGCATTGTGTCTTCATAAAGTAGACAGGCAAGGGCGTTCCACATGTCCACGGGTCCCATCTCTTTGGCCGTGGGCGTTTATAAATAGTAAAGGTTAATTAGGTAGCTGGGAAACTGGATCGGGGCGGCCAGTTCGAATTTGATCCACGGACAGGTAACTCAAGTGAAGCCCATTGTCAGTGCAGCCGGGCCTATATAAGCCACCTTGACGGACGGCAGTCACCACTCAGCCCAACATCCTCTCGCTGCTGCATCACCAACTGGCCCTCCAGCCTCCACACCTGGTAAGTTGGACACTGGTGTTGTATGGTGAAGTTGAATATGATTTTTTACCCTATAGCTTATTATTTGAGTATCAGCGCAAGAAGGACATTTCCATAGCTTTCTGACGATTGACACTTCTTGCCCCTGCAGCGAAATATGGTAATGATTCAATAATGATTCAAGGTTTGCATGCACCTGCAGGTAAAAAAAAACATGTCGCTGTCATCTATCCTATCTGCTGATGCCATCGCCACTGCGATCAAGGACTGCCAAGGTATCAGCTTGCACCTCATCATCGCTGTCGTTTTCATTTATGTGTATCTGTCTCACTCGGTGTTTGTGTAATTTTGTCCTGCTCTACATTTGGGCTTTCCTTTTAGCAATACTATCATCGTTATGAGTAAATATTAGTCGTCAAGCCAGATTCTATAAGGATTTAACTGAAGGAAAGTACTTAAATAGATCAGGTCAATCTTAATGCAAGTTTCTCTTCTTAACAGGTTAAAATGCACATTCCACGTGGTTGCTTTTGTACAAATAATGCAAATTTGACAGGACAGGAGAAGTCAGAGTACATATCCTGCAGGGAAGGCAAATGCAAGCCACACTTGTCACCTGATTGCGACACTAGAACATTCATATAACTCATTGTACCGTACAACATGTATAATACAATACAGCACAATAATGTACATTACAAGCACTGTACCAAAAATGAGACTACTTATTGTTATGGTTGCAGTTCATGCTATTCACAGACTTGACCGCAAATAGCAAAAACTAAATATGAATAGTAAATAACAAATACTTAAATAATTGTTGCTCTCTTATAAATAAATGCATCTGAAAAAAAAATTGGGAGGGGGAGGGTTGGTGAGGGGCTTAGGTCATAAAAACTTGATAAATAGCAGGGGATCATGTAAAAAACAAAATGGCAAAGTGGGGTGATCAGGTATAGAAACGTTAATAAGCTGGGCAATGGTTTTAAATAAAAATGCTAATAAGCGGGGACCAATTAAAAGCAAAAATGAGAATACGCGGCAGATTGGGTAAAAAAAAAGCGTGGTTTCTGTGATTAACAGGAGACAGGTTCCTACCCAAAAAAAAACTGTGAATAGATGAATTATAGAAATCATAAAATAGGTGAAAGTTTTAAAACGTGTTTTCATTTTTTCCCCAACTCAATTACTGTAAGACTGTAACCGAGCTTTGCTTGTGAATAGCAAAACTCTGCAAGTAACTCACACGCCTTAAAATGGCTCCCTAAGATGGCGGCCTCGGACGACCATTGTCTAAATGATGCTCCTCGACTCACGTCAACATAGTTCCTTGGCAACAAAATGCCACCAGATTGGCCAAATGAATAACTTACTACTGGCCTGAGCGCAAAAGTCTGCAAATATTGCAAATAATCACAATAAAGTGATTTGACAGAATGATGCGGACTTCAAAGACAATGTTGTTAACACTGCTCTGTGTTCATCAACTTCTTGGCTTTAGCACCAGAGTCTTTCTGCCCCAAGAAGTTCTTCCAGGTGTGCGGCCTCGCCAAGAAGAGCCCGCAGGATGTGAAGAAGGTTTTCAGCATCCTGGACAACGATGGGAGCGGCTACATTGAGGAGGAGGAGCTCAAGTGAGTCGGATGCCAAATAGCAACATCGAACCCTTCCAGATGGGATTTGCATCTAGACCGTTTGGATGTCTGCTCTTTCCAGGTTTTTCCTTCAGAGGTTTTCTCCAGCCGCCCGGGTCTTGACAGACACAGAGACCAAGGCCTTCCTCAACGCCGCCGATGATGACAGCGACGGGCGCATTGGGGTCGAAGGTACGAGCGATACGCAGCTTTCATTTTCTGCAAATAAATGCTGTAAAGGAAAATACATTTCTGTTTGGAATATGGATGTTATGTTGCCAAATGAAATAAAACCTTAATAGTAAAATTGATGAAACTGATCATTTTGATAGGTTTATATTTTCAATAAGAATGCCAGTGGATTGCATTGCACTTTAATTGTCAGCCTAATCAACAGTTCTTTCTATTTGATTGTTTCTGTTTCTCCACAGAGTTTCAAGCTATGGCCCTGTCCTAAACATGCTTTTCTCAGCTGGCTCTCATTTTCCACGGCGTCAAGAACTCCCTTCATTTAGGCATCTGGTGCACATCATCATCACGGTTTCCACCCCCTTTTGTCATCATAATTTACTGCCCAAAGAAATGTAAAAGTCATCTAATATACCCATAATAATAAAACTGATGAAACCCATGTATTGTGGCTTGTTCCAATTTTTCCCAGTGTGTGTTTTTTCTTATAAAAGACAGCAATTACAATATTACTTGGAATTGCACAACTCACGGTGGAAGTCAACACATTCCTGTACTAAAATTTCAAATGCACAATTGATAAGCGTATGCCGTGTGTGTGTTTGAATGTGAGTGGAGGAGGTGACCTTGATGACCACTGTAGTCCACACTTGGGCTGGATCAAATGTCACCAGATCTCAGCTTTGTGAAATAAAGCCAACCCAAGCTGCTGCGCACTAAGGCAGCAAAACCACCAACAATGAACACATAAACACACTTGAAATAAAATTAATCAAAGTCGTATCTCGAAGAAGCACAGTTGTCCGGATTTGTGATGGGGAGCTAAAATTAAAAAAAATAATAATAATAATTTTCAATAAAAAAATGGGCAAGCAAGGTCTTTGGAAAACTCCAAATACTGAGTCAGCAAAAAACAAGACTTAAAATCACATAAAAAAATCACAAATAACAAACCGTAACAGGAGACAGCAATGAACCAGCACAAACTGAAAGAAAGCAAAGCGATTCAATACGATTAATCCCGATACGAATTTATAAATTGATTATTGCGATTTTTTTAAAACTCAAATTTAGAAAATACAAATCAGTAAACTTGCACATGTACACTGTAAGATTTGTATGAAAATGTATTTATTTATCGGAAACTTCAGGCTTATAACTGAGCCACTGCATTTAACAAACAGGTTGCAGTCTGTTTCATGTTTGAACAGCACTGAAATTAAATATTAAGGCTTAATGTTCCATTAATATAACATTCTTCCATGCTTAATGTGTGAATCCTAACCCTAAGTAAGACATTTTGTTGAATATTCCCAAAGAAAATTGATGTTTAAAAATCAATTCGGCCGCATATTGAATCGATTCGAGAATTGTGCGCTGTAATAACGCGATATATTGCCGAATCGATTTTTTCTAACAACCCTAATAAAAACAATAAATGAAGGCAAGTTTGCTGGAGGTCAAAATGTGTTTTGAGGACCAAAATAAAAAACTATTTATCACTATCCACCATTTTGGTTGTTTACTTTCTCCTCAAACGCTTTGAGGTCAGAACTGGGAAAAGCCAACTGGGATAAATCTGATTTCCGACCATCCTCAAATGCAGCATTATTAGTTGACACAAAGAACAGGTGGAGACGAAAAACACACACATAGACAAAACATGAAAAAAGGACACGGGAAATTGTGAGACAACATGAAAGAAAACTAAATGGAATCAAAACCATTGATATGTCTGTTTGCCTGGCAGGCTACTTCCTGGTTTGCTGATAACGACGTACACTTGAACATTTCTGGTTGAAACGTGCAGTGCTTTATCATCTTCAGGTTTAGTGGGATTTGAACTAACAACCACCACGACACTCATCCGCCAGGTGGAGGAGGCCAAATAGAACAAGATCTTTCACTGATCCTTGATCATAGCTCCATCATGGCTATTACAGCAAATCCCTGATATTGAAATTAGTTTATTTTTGACACTTGACTAAGGTGCCCAATTTAATAATAGTGTTTCCTTCTTTGGACATGCTCCAACTAGAAGGGCATTCATTAGAGCAGAGGTTGCTTATATGAATGAAAAACTACCACAAACAGCTTTTGTTTTCACCACATCCGACTTCAATGGAGAAAACGTTCCACAAATGTGTCAAAATGACAATGGTTGTGTGGTTAGTAGAGCCGAGTGAGAAACAGGAAGGAAATGTGAGCCAACAGGTCAACATTGAATGACTGCATGCAGGACAGCACAAGGTTCAAGTGTCTTTCTTCAAACAGGTAAAGCAGACCTGTAACAGGATGGTCCAATCCAGGGGTGTGCAGACTTTTGCTTTGCATAGTCACATACAGAAAAATCGAAGGACGCCGGGGCCGCTTTGACGTTCGTCATCTTGGAGTTATGAAACACACGAAAATCAATCCATCAAGTATTTATACAGTGTGGTTTGTCAAGAACAGATCCTGTTTAAAGAAACGTGTATAGTGTTAATTGTACTACACGCCATAGAGATTCTTAAAGTGGCACTGAACAGCAGTTGGAGACTGAAAAACTTCCTGCCAAGTGGCAATACAGCAATGTCCTTTTTCTGCGGCCGAATCTCATAGTAAAATAACAATCTGTAGAGGTAATGTTTACATGACGATCATTAACTCATTCACTGCCATTGATGGCCAAAAACGTCAAAAATTAATTTGAACTATTTTTAGTTTTATTATTAGTTTAACATTTTTCCCCACTTTTGTTAACAAAAGTTTAAAAAATTAACTATAAAAAACATTTAGTGTACATTTAGAACAGATATAAAATCTGTGATTAATCGTGAGTTAACTAGTGAAGTCATGCGATTAATTACAATTAAAAAATTGAACCACCTCTGAAGCCCCAAATTTTTAATAAACTTTTCCTTTCTTTTCTTTTTAAATTAATTCACTGCCATTGACGACTATAAAAGTCAAAAATTCATTTGAACTATTTCTATTAGTTTAACATTTTTTGTCACTTTTGTTGACAAGAGTATGAAAACCTAGAATTTTTTTTATTGTACATTTAGAACAGATATATAATTTGTGATTAATCGTTAGTTAACTAGTGAAGTCATGTGATTAATTACGATTAAAAAAATTAACCGCCTGAATCCCCGAATTTTTAATAATCTTTTCTTTTTTTTTAAAAGAATTTATGGCAGTCAATGAGTTCATGTGTTATACCCACACATTGGGGAAAAAGGAAGGATATTTTACACAGCAAAATCACCAGTGTTAGATTAACACAGAGCGTGTTAAATCTAACACTAGAAAAGTGTTTATATGTGTCCTCACCAATGAGTGTAAATCTGACACTTTACAAAGTGTTACTTTTTTCACACGTAAGCAGTGTTACTCCAACACTGTATAGTGTTAAAAATCTACTGGTTAACACTGAGCAGTGTTGAAAGTACTCTACATTAGTATGAGTGTTGGTTAAACATTTAATTCTGCCAAACTACACATAAAAACTCTGGTGTTTAAATAATGATGAATTAATTGCACTAGTGTCAGTGTTAAAATTCAAACTACACTTTACTCTGGTAAGCCCTCAAAGTGCTTTACATTTTGACTACTGATGACACGGCACCAGGAGCTCAAAGGATACTTTGTCATAGTCACACTGGCCTGGGATCAAACCCACGCTCTCAGGGTTGCGAGACAACCACTCTATCACTGCCCAGGCTTAAAGGGGGCACATGAAATGCATGGGGGTTCCAATTATTATGATTACCCTAGAGACAGCATTAACTTGCCCCATATAGTTGGATAAATTCACGTAGCACTGCCGTGCATCCATCCATTGAATGGCGCCCGCTGACAAGTATTACCATTGACAGCAATTACAGTACATACACATACAGTAGACGGCAACGCCGTTGTAGTACATTGACGCTGAAGCCATATTGGATGAGGCAAAGTGAAGCTATTTGTTAAGATGCCTCGTTCACTTTCATCAACAATTGCCACATCCAATATGGCGGATGCGCTGACATATCGCTTTAAATGGGCCACCCGTTTGAACGGTGTCTGCAGCAGAATGAAAAGAAAAAAGGAAAGCAAAATCCGACCTCATTTTAGATACCCAAACGATATGTGGCTCCCGTGGTTACTTTTTTCTAGTGGCTCTTTAGTTGCTGACACGAATGTAGTATGTCCCTCCTCACTTGCCGTACGCCGGTATTGTGCGCCAGCGTCCTCGGAACGCCTTATTTAAAAAAGACGTACATGTTATACAGACATGTCTTGCAATACCAAACCAAAAAACTTGCAGCTTCACTTGAAAAAATGTACATGACTCTCGCACGCCAACATTGACGTATTTGTCGCGTATAAGCCAGCGTACCTAACATTATTTTCAGTTAAGGGCCATCAATCAAACAAAATCACTCCACTGTTTCTTCATATGTTTTAATGTCTTAGAGATAAACAACTCAACATTTGTATTTTAAAACACAAAATTAGCTACTATAAAAAATATAATAATAGAAATTTATATTTTTAGAGATCAACAATCATCTTGGTGGGCGGGCACGGACCCCTATGGCCCGCCCATGGCGACGGGTGTGCCTGCAACAACAACTGGATGTATCGCTATTGAAATGTCGACAGCGCGCTGGAAAATTGGAAGGTTTCTCCTTCATTGGAAATTAGGGTGCGGTCAATTGAACACTCAAGGTAGTGCTATTCAGGTTACACTCCACATTCACCCCAACATTCAAGGACACTTACTGTGACAGTGTAACTTTTTATCCTAACAGTGTTAAGATGACACATATCTGCATATCTGATCCAACACTGGAAATTTAACACTGACCGATTTGCTGTTTAGGTATTGTTTCTTCTAAAGGATCAGCTGTTCACAGAATGAACGAATGAATGATTTATTTTCTTTTTTTACGGATAAGCCTAGTAGACACTTGAAATTATGTCTTGAATCATGTTATTAGTAAAATAAAATAAAATAAAATAAAATAAAATAAAGTGGTGTGCATTTTATTTGATTGGTCTAATCCCCAACCCAATGCGCTGGGTATAAATAACCCAGCATTGACTGACCCTTTAGGACGCAGTGCTGGGTTAGCTATTTGACCTGATATGGGTTACTATAGACCCAGTGTACCAATTATATTACATGCATTTATGTAAATTAGATTTATTTTACGTTTGACGACTGGCCACAATTGCTCATCCAATTTTTAATGCTCCAGTGTGTCACTTGCTGTGATCCACTTTTTATCTACACGCCTCACCTTAAATATTCTTTGTGTGTAAGAGTGAGCTGGTCTGAATAGGCCGCATGCGGGATGGCCTGCTTATCTGCTTAGGTCATCAATTATTGATGCGCTCATCACATTGTCTCCAAAAAGAAAAGAAAAAAGTCATATCAAGAAAGGTGGGCCAAGCTCATCTTACTTATTAAGGCCGTTTAAAAGTTTAATGTGCGTCCCATCTTCAAGTGTTATCAAACAAAGAGGGAAGGGATCCCCGCACACAACTTGCTCTTCGACCACAAACGGCAAAATTCACATTGTGTTACATTTACAAGGATGCCTTTCTGTGACTCTTCCAGTCTCTCTGATGCAATCTTCTGAGGACATATAAACCAGGGGTCTGCCAACTGCGGCTCAAGAAAAAGCATTTCATTTAAATGTAAACAATTTCCTTCCTCGTCGATGTGCACCTTGCGCCGAGATTTACTGAGCTATTCGAACCATGGATAAATTCAAGAAAAGAAAATAATTCTGGAGAAAACATGTCATGCTACTCGCTACATGAACTAGATTAAAAACAAACATGACTCAGGCCTCACAGATGACAGTTTACAAACGTGTGTGGAAATCAAGGAAACAGCTACAGCCTGATGTGCCGACACTGTATGCTCATTAACCAGGTGAATATTTTGAATGGCTATTATTTTGCAAATATACCGTATATTTTACATTCTTAATAAAGTCAAATAGTGCTTTCTAATTCGAGTCGACAGCTGCATGATCCACACACGACAAAATGACACAATTACATCAGACTCTCCCTTTAAGCTCACCTGGAAAGGTCATATAGTACATTTTAGTTTCATGTGGAAATTTCACCCAACAGCCCAACTTTTTGTGAGTACTGTATATTGAATCCTTTCCAGGCTTTGCAATGACGGTGGTTGCCATCCTATACGTCGTGAAAGATTGAAGCGGCTGTGTGACTGAATGTCTTTGTGGGCCCCGCACAGGAAGGCCATTCATTATGTACGAGACCACAGCCCGGCCTGCCGATACGACAACTCCTGACCATCTATTGAATGAATGACAGTCATGTGCATATATGACATATTTACAACACAGTAGAAGGACAGACGGATTATGTAGCTTGTAAATGGGCCTTTTGGGGGATTGTTTTCTTTTTTTACTTTTAACACTGAATTTTGATTGGTATTTATAAAATGCATGTTGGTTGATGACATCATATACTTTTTTCTTTGTAGTATTCCTCCTATTTTGAATTCCTACCATTTTGCCCCTCCTAAGTAGAGTTGTATACACTGCTACATCACTATGAATATGAATATCATAGAAAATATCATTTGTTTCTTCAGTTAAATTCAAAAAGTGAAACTCGTCAAATTCAAGTTTTTCATTTTCACCTTAAAAGGCTTACCTTAACCAGAAACCATGTTACAAATGTCGCAAAAGGTCACAAATGAAAATTTGCGAATAACCGAACTACAAAGTAGTGAGGGGGCACTGTTTTACAAAATACACATTTAGGACACAAGTACACAGAGTCTTTAAGGCATTAAAAACACAATAAAGAATGCATTATTAAATGGATACCTTTCTGATTGTGTCCATCAAAAATGAGCATGATTAACTTTTTGGCATTCAATATTTGCATCATTCAGAAAATGTTAAGAACTTTCCTCATTCCAAAATTTGCCGCTTTTCCCACAATTCTATATTTCCCCACACATATACAAATAAAGTGAATGAGATATCTACCGAAGAAGAAGAAAAAGACGTAGTCAATCTTTCCCATTCAGAACCACACGGGAACTATTTTATACATTACAATAACTCCCATATTTCCAAAAATTACACTCACAGCCAAATTTCGAGTTAGTTTCATGTTTGCATTTCAAACTTTTCCTCCTCTTTCCATATGCATGCCTTAAATGGTTCAAAGCATTTCCACTTCAAAATATGAATTAATTCAAAATCAAACACAATCAGGATGTCATAAGAACAATTTAAAATTCTCCATTTTCTCAATAAAAGTCTAAAATAAAGAGACAATGTGCCCTTAATTATTTCAATATTGATTTTCATGGTTTCAATATCATTGCACTAAATATTGAGCGAGGGATATTGACAACTGTTAAAACTGTTTGACAAGCTTAAGGCTTCCTTACTAGACCGACCACGCAAGCTAGCCACCGGCAGCATATGCACCAGTGTAACTTGCTTTATTCATCATTAATTGTTCGCACGTGTCTTTGAGATAGCAAACCAACAGGCTCGTTACCCAGAATCAACATGACACACTTCATCAGTGTCTTACGTACGCAAGCTTTTAACAAGGCCCACGTCGCCTCAATCGTCCACCTTTGTGACCCGGCGGGCCTTCACAAAGTCTGTATTCCTTGTTCCTGCATCATTTAAAGCTCCTGCTCGTCACTGTCAGGTTTCAGCAGTCCTCAAGTTTCACGTGCGAGCATTATGTGCCAGAGAGTGGATGTAGCTCAGGTGTAAAGCAGTGACGGGAGGCCACCACAAGGGGCCATGTCAATGTAGACGACTAGGCCAAGTGGAGGCCTCTTGAATTGCTTCCTGGTGCAGGATTGTGTTGCCGTGTCTGATCAGGTCAAAAGACCACTCGTGATTGAAACGTTAGCCTCGCACAGACTTATTGTAAAACTGCTTTGTTGATCTACAAGACATCACTCAGTGGTCAAGGCTAGCAAGATGAGAACTGCTGGTCTAACCTAACCACTATCAGAAGCACCTGACCTACATTTAAAAATTGACGTATATTTGTTCCATGAAACTGTATTAATTTATTCCCAATAATTTATTGTCTTCAGTTGGTAGCATTTCTCTTAGCTGCACTCCTTTCAGGACATTAATGTGGAGGATGGATTTTTGTTGTTGTTGCCCAATCAGATTTCATCCATCATGTGCTGCCATGTCAATCTAATCTGCCCAGTGCCTTCACAGCCAGTAGTGGATCTATCTAGCCATCCATCTATCTATCTATCTATCTATCTATCTATCTATCTATCCATCCATCCATCCATCCATCTATCTATCTATCTATCTATCTATCTATCTATCTATCTATCTATCTATCTATCTATCTATCTATCTATCTATCTATGCATCTGTCTGTCCGTCCGTCCCTCCCTCCCTCCATCCATCCTTCCATCCATCCATCCATAGTGTGAGTACTTGCTCTCTTAGTCAGACGTCCTCTTTTGACTTGTGACTTCAAACAAAAGTGAAGTGACGTTCGAGCGCCCTCTGTCGTGTATAGAATACATTACCAAATCCAATTTGTAATATGGTACAATCATTTTCGAATTATCGCAGTGTAAAATAAAATTAATGGAAAAATATATATTTAAACGCGTACTATATTCGAACTATTTAATAAAAAATAATAAAGTAACAAAAATAAATATAACGGGATGTGACGTCAGTTGTTCTTTTCGGTCTCTTCCGGTGTGTGGGCTCAGGCTGTTTCCTGCTGGCTGTCAACCTCACGCTTCTTCCATTTCAGACCTACGTCCCCGATTGCTTATTTTTCCGTCTGTTTGTTTGTTTTTGCCGTGTGAAACACTTGTGCCCTCCAGCATGTACCAGGTAAAGCCGATGTGCGGGGGTGACATCAAGGTTGATTTGCCCACCTGCATGTACAAGCTAGCAAATATCCACGCGCGTCCGGGGAACAGCTGCAACTTCGAGCACGCGCTTCAGGTAAACGACAAGTCATTTATTATCAACGAGATTATTTTTACTTCCGCTTTGCTTTCATATACGCCGTCACGTATGTTTTACCTACGTAGTAAATTTAGAGCCAGCCCTGCCAGTTACTTGCGGTGTGGAGATAGCTTTCGGGCTGCTGATGCAAGTCACGTTTACTTTCACCGCCGTCTTCAAAATGGTTCTCATCAGCACGTAATATTAATTAGAAGCAAGCATCTCGTTGAAGGTTCTTTTGCAGCCGCCTTGCTTAAACAAAAAACACTAACGTCTCGAGTCTCGACTTTAAACACTTAATTTTAAAGTTCAATTCATTTTGTGACCAATTTAACGTCTAATTTCTGCTTTGAAATGAATTGAAATCCCATGAATCCTTTCCAGACAGCCCCAAAACATTGGTTTGATTAAGATTTTTTTTTTATTGAATGAAAATGTAATAATGGATAGGGCCTTGCAATTTATCGAAATTCAATTACAATTATTCACTCCACAATTACAAAATCAGCATAATCGTAAAAAAAGACAATTTTTTTGTGTACATTTATACATTTGCACCATTATTACATTTTATAATAACTAATTTAATAATATTTGTTTTCATTCAAAAGGAACTTACATAATTCTAGTGTTTAAAATAATTTTATTTGTCTTAATATTTATATATTAAAAAAAAATAATCAGTTTTTAACATTTTCTTGTTTTGTACCCCCCAAAAAATCAACGATCGTCCGACTGCACAGTGCACATGCTGCACCCCAACTTCAAGTTTTTTTCCAACATAAATAAATATATATTATTATAAATTCTGTTTGATCCAAAAGTAACTTACATAATTATAGTGTTTATATATTTCGATTATTGCCAAAATAATTGTGATTACTAGTCTTTCCGTAATCGAGCAGTTCTACTAATAGAGAATGTAAAGAAATAAACTGGTTTCATAAAGTGCTACTACTGTAGTAGTGACATGTTGGATGTTTGCCTTTAAGGAGTAGAGTTAGAGCTGGAGTCATTGGCGTTTGAGCGTTGAGAAAAGTACCATATAATTTTGATTTGTATTTTGTGTTGGTCAGCGGCACGGTGAGTGAGTGGATAGTTAGTGGTCGGTCACAGTTCTGAGATTCGGGGGTTTGAATCTCAGCGTTTGTGTGTGGGGTTTGCATGTTCTCTTTGCGCTTGCTTTGGTTTTTCTCAGTGTGCTCCTGCTGCCTCTCACCTTCCAAAAACATGCTTCTTAAATGTGCGTGTGATTTGTTTGACGATATGCGCTCTTTGATTGGATGGCGACCAGTCCAGGGTGTATCTCGCCTCTCTCAAATTTAAGTTGCGGGAATTATTATTTCCTGTATGCAGAATGGCGAGGTGGACCCGGCTGTCAGAGCCCTGGAGGCCCGTCAGGACGAGATCATGCGCAAACTCTACGAGCTGAAGGCGGCCGTGGAGGGCCTGGCCAAGACGGTGACCACGCCAGACGCAGACGCAGACATGGACCTGACAGTCAGCGGCAGCCTCTCGTCCCAAAGCTCCAGCTCTGCCGCCTTCCGGGGCGCGGCCGACCTAGACACGCTACTGGGAAAGGTAGGACGTTTGAAATGAGATATCTTGTTAAACGTGTATTAAATTGAAGTCACCTCCTCCCTCAAGGACCTCGGCGCTCTCCGTGACATCGTCATCAACGCCAACCCGGCGCAGCCCCCGCTCACCCTCCTGGTTCTCCACAACCTGCTGTGCCAGCGCTATCGGGTGCTCTCCACCGTCCACGTCCACTCGTCGGTCAGCGGCGTGCCACCTCAGCTCCTCTCCTGCCTCGGCCCGCGCCATCCCGA
Source organism: Leptonotus elevatus (assembly GCF_054856555.1). Lineage (NCBI taxonomy): Eukaryota > Metazoa > Chordata > Actinopteri > Syngnathiformes > Syngnathidae > Leptonotus > Leptonotus elevatus. The sequence continues at coordinate 31,656,887 of NC_141239.1, read as the reverse complement.
CAGCTACGCCCGACATCTCTTCCAGCTAGGCTTCACCCTCATATGGAAAGACGGTAAGGCGCCCCTGGAGAGGTCAAACGTGTAAACTCAGTTGAGGCAAAGTGTGTAACCGCCAGATGTCCTATTTCCCTCCGCAGTCCCCAAACTGCAGATGAAGTTCAGCGTTCAGAACATGTGCCCCATTGAAGGCGAGGCTAACGTGGCTCGCTTCCTCTTCAAGCTGCTTGCGCCGTACCCGTCCGATGCCGCGTCGGCCACCCTGGTGGACAGCTGGGTGGACACGGCCTTCCTCCAGCTGGCCGAAGGCGGCGCCAAAGAGCGCGCCGCCGTCCTGCGCGCTCTCAACTCGGCCCTGGGTCGCGGACCCTGGCTGGCCGGGCGCGACGTCTCCCTGGCCGACGTGGCGTGCTACTGCTGCTTGCTGCTCGCCGGCCCCGCCTCCTCGTTGCCCGCCAACGTCCAGCGTTGGCTGGAGTCCTGCGAAAACCTGGGCCACTTCGGCCCCGCCAAGGTACTCCTACAGTGACCCCGGCCTCTGGCGAGGAGGACAAAGTGAGAGAAAATGGGCCAGCCATGTCAGGAACACCTTCTCATGCTTACCTCTTGAATAAAATCACTCTCCTGACAGTGAGGCACACGTTGGTCTCTTTCTGCCATGCTGCTTTTGTATAACAGATTCGAAAAGGGAGGAAGCACGAGAGGACTGTGAGGACAAGGATGTGCAAACACCTTTTACCCACTTTGTGCCTACAAAATAAATGCCACTTGGGAAAAAAAAAAGGTTGTGTGGTCACGTGGTATTACTAGTTGTTCTCAAAGGTAGCGACACACTGATTATCGGCGCCAGTGTTTGGTAGGGTTGTGCAGATCGATCCAAGTATCGATACTAAAGTAAATATTGTATTGATACCAATGAGCTAGTGTCGATCCTTTACATTTATGTATTTGTTTTACTAGTTACAATTTTATTTTTCATTTATATTTTGAATAAAATATTGATACTGAAGGTGTCCAATGGTACGATGTCATCAGAATGGCGGCCTGTACATTTTGCTACCTGAATCTCAAGTGGGAATGATCCTTTTAATACCACAATTATCGAAACCAACAATACTCTACTGAAGAGCCAATAGGCTTTGACAATAAGATGGCGTGGTAGGTACTACGATACAATGAAGCATAAAATGTATGTCATCCAAATTTTGCATTATCATCTTTGGCAAACCAGCTGTGCTAATGTGCGAGTATATAATGTATGCGATGAAACAGGAAGAGATTTCCTACTCTTGGGATTAGGCTTTCAGATATGTCACATTGTGAAATACAATCTTGGTTGTTGCTCTCGAGGCCACTACGTGACGAGATGAATGCTCTTGACAGGCGTCGAACACAAAGGCCAGGCAGCACACTTGGGAGCAAAGCGTACGGGAATTCTGCTGTTTGTTTTCTCACAAAGACACACAGCATTAAAAATGTGACTTACTATCTGCTGATGTAGGCAGCGCATGCTAATGCAACATTTTTGTTGTCCAAAGGGCAAAGAGAGGACATTAAATGATCTTTTGTCTGATCCCTGTATTTTATAAAACATACACGATATTCTCATTCAACAGCCATAGGAAGGGGGGGAAAAAAGGGAGTGGCTACTTGTGAAATCCTAATCTCACTGTGTTTTCATCATTGGCTTGATTGTCAATTGAATATTTATATATACATGTTTGATTAGAAAAGGCTTGAATCACATTTTACATTGATCAGGAAGACCGTATTTCCTCAGATAGTGCTCACTTTTTGTTGACGCTATTGTGGAATGGTGCCGTGTGTTCGCTATGGAGTGATGTGGAGAGGACAACGACAACGCTTGACATGATCACTCCATCATGTTGTGTGCTTTGTCAGAGGAGCTACATGACTTGCCGTTTCGCCGCATTTCCCTTTTTTTTGTTTTAAATTGCAGTTTCACGTGCCAGATAGCGTTTCCCTAAAAATAATAATACAAAAAATATTTAATGAAAGATGTTGTTTACCAACTGATTTGAATGACATTGCGTTCAATCTATTTTGATAATCAATTGTTAAGAGACCTTGTTTAAAGGGGAAGGCAACCTTAAAAGGAACCCCGACTGGCATGACAAGTTTGCTCTCGTCTATGTTAGTAACATAACTATGATATTCAGTTTTCAAACACTATTTCCAGTTTAATGCGTTTTGTAGAAACTTGATTTGGACGCCGCAACGCATCCAGTGCGTAGTAACGTAGAATGGCGGCTGGCTCTCTGCCGAGCAATGTGAAATTGAAGAAAGCAAGGTAAGCCTCCGTAGCGTTCCTAAAGGGACGATCAAAACTCTTGAATGCGTCTGGTGAATAACGAGAGCACAGCGCGAGGGACGGTGACGCTCCCGATCGCATCTTGTTTCTTTTTGCTTTCTTTGTAGGCATTTTACACACACCGCCATTTTACGTCACTATGCACTGAATGCTTTGCGACGTAAATAACAATGGCGGCGTACGTCCAAATAAAGTTTCTACAAAATGTATTAAACTGGAAATGATTTTTGAAAAATGAATCTCATAGTTATGTTAGTAACAACCAAATAAATAATATAGAGCAAACTTGTCATGACAGTCGGGAATCATTTTAAACATTTCTTGACAATATGTTGTATGTGACCTCACTATTTGTGGAATATGAGATACGCAGCAAAATCCAGCTGTTTTATCCATCTCCGGGGGCTGCCATTTTGCCACTTGCTGTCAACTTAAGATGATATCATAGTTGCTCAGCTCAGGTAACGACCAATAACAGCTCACCTGTTTTCTGAAGCGATGCTGTGATTGGTTGTACCTGAGACCTGAAAAACTGTGATGTCATTTTCACTTGACAGCAAGTGGCAAAATGGCTGCCATCCAACCAACAATTTCCTGAACCGCTTATTCCTCACAAGGGTCGCGGAGGGTGCTGGAGCCTATCCCAGCTGGCTTCAGGCAGTAGGCAGGGTTGCTAACCAATCGCTGGACAATGGCCGCCATCTAATATTGATAAAAACTGCTGGATTTTGCTGCTGAACTCATATTCCACTAACACAATATTAGCCAAAATACTGTAATTAGACAAGTGGGGCTGCATAGAACATATTACTGTCAATATTTTTTTTGAGGGGGGGTTAACCTCCCCCCTTTAACTTAAAATGATCCAAATCCTCCAATTCCAGCCTCTCAACAGTTAATATTAGATTTATTTAGTCCTCCATGAAAGCAGACTGATTATCTTTGTGTTGAATAAAAATAAGACACTGGCAAACATATTTTACTCTGGAAAACAATGATCAACATTTTTGCCCATTTCCCTAAATGTTACCAAATTAAATCATTATAGTGATTATTGATATGAATAATCGTTAGTCGCTGCCCTACTTTCAATATTCCACCAATGCCATTGCGACCTCCCGCCCAACTAAAGAGCCACTACATGAGGAAGTACGGTATGTTGTGATGAGGATTGTTTTTGAACACCATCAATGCAAACGCGTTCAGCTGTTGAGCACAGAGCACACGTTGATGTTGTATCTCAGCAGCTGAATGCGTTCAAAGTAGTCGTCGGTCAGAAAGTTTCTTTGCGAGGTGGCCAGGTTGCCTTTCTGGCTGAAGAGCCTCTGGATGGGCGCGGTGGACGGCAAGGTCGTGTTGTACTTGAGGAACAGCTGCTTCACCCTGGGGAAGTCCTGCAAGCACTCCAGGCTCTTGCCGGTTCCTTCCACGTACTTGCGGATCTCCTCGGTGACACCGCGCTCCTGGATGCCAGCCGTGAGCTTGGCCGAGCCGTAGCTGAAGAAGTCGTCTTCGGATTTGATGGTGATGTTTTGGCTGGTGGTGATCTCGATCAAGTCGCAGGGGTCCACCTGGGAGTAGTGTTTATTTGATCAGCCTTTTTTTTTTTGTCCAGTTTCAATCACGCGTGTTAGTTTTTAACATAGTCAACCTTGTCCCGTTTTTATTTAGTCGACAATAAATCTAGCATTTTTGTCTTTATTTTAGTGAAAGAAAACGGAATTTTATTTGTCAATAAAAAACGTCAACATTTTAGTCTAGTCATTTTTTCAGATTTGTCAGCAGATAATGTTGAACATTTCAGATCTAAAACGATTTCACATAAACTTTTTGATGACTTGACACACAATTATAAGTGGCTACAATGACTCCATGCTATGAGCTAGTCGGATAATCAGTCGGATTAACATTATTGTTGGAACGTTATAGCCGTTGGATTAATGTTACATTAAAGTTATAAGTGACTTCTTTTTTTGGTAACCTTTCACCGTAAATCCACTTCCGGTCTGTCCCATGTGTTTGTGCATGTTGCACTCGCTAGCTGCAGATTTGAAAGGGTGTAACGATATCCAAACATCACGATACGATAACTATCACAATATGAACCTCATCACAATATTGTGGGAATGTTGGAGATATAAAAAAGCCCACGATAATGTGTAAAAACTCACAATATTGTAAAAATATATATATATATATAACTCATTCACTCGCAGCCATTTCACTGAAGCAGCCCCCTTTGCTCCTGGCTGTTTTAGTGGATTTTGACTGATTTTGCAAGGCCCACAGAATATTGTGTTCCGTTGCTAAAAAAGCATGGAACCTACAAAAAGAAACATTAGAGTCTTCTTTCATCAGGAAAAGTATATTTTCCATCTGTTTCTATAAGTTTTCGTCATTATTCACAAATCTCTTTAAAACATTGAGGAAACATAGCTCTGGTTGATCTCGTATACTCCGCTTCCACCTGCTGGCCGTTTTTGTAATAATTACCATTGCTTCATGCATTCTCTTCAGTTCAGAGGCTGCATCAAAGCCTTCTGTATGCTCTAGTATAAAAAAAAACATAATAAAAAACATATAAATACGTCTTTTGGAGCATGGTCATATTTAAAATAGAATATATTTATACGTTGTTGGGAGCAAATGAGTTAATGAGGGTTTTAGTACAATCTAGTCTAGTCCAAATTTAAAAATGTGTGTTGACAAAATTGTTTTTGTTTAGTATTCGTTAACGACATTAACACCTACTACCTGTGAGGCCTCGGTGGCCAGCAGGGAGCACATCTCCTCCCGCTCGGAGGCGGCCAGCCACCACAGGCGGAACTGGGGAGTGGTGGCCGTGGCGAACTTGGCCTCGTCGCTGGTGAACAACTCGCGGAAGCGCACTTCGATGGCGCTCACCATGGCCACGATGACGTCGCCAAAGTACTTGGCGGAATCCTTGTGCTCGTTCAGCTTGTTTTTCAGACTGAGGACGGTCGGGATGACCAGGCCCAGGTAGCATTTCTGTTCGGCTTGGAAAAGCTCCAGCGCGAACGCCAGCGGGTGGAACACGGTGACGTATTCCTTGAGGAAGTCCATCTCCTCGGGCTGCAGGCGGCCAACGTCCAGGCGGGCCGACAGCTCCGTCAGCTCCCGTTCTGTGAGGGAGACGATCTTCTGCAGGGCGCAGTACTCCACGTTCCAGCGGATGACGGCCGGGACGAACAAGGCCATCTTCTTGATCTCCTCCGCCGCTTCCATGCCGACCTGAAGGTGGTGGCATTTGGTCCAAATGGAGTAGACCTTGGACATTGTGCTGTAATACAGCTGGCACATGGGTCCCTGCGACACGGCGCGCCAAAAGTCCTCCGTGACTATCTGCTCTAAGGTGTGCGAGGCGCAACGTTGGATGGTGGGCAGGAACAGGAGCATGTCCTGCTCCGGCTCGCCCTCCAGCACGGCGCAGACGTTTTCAAAAACGCCGACGTCGTCGCCGCAATCCGTGCCGTCCAGCGCAAACTCTTTGAAGACGTTGACAAAGGGGCTGGCGTTGTCAGTGACGGTGGTCTGAACTTTACTTTCGATGCCGTACGCCACGTGGATGTCGTGTATCCTGGCGGCCACCGAGTCGTACGTGAGCCGGCCCTGCATCCTGGCGAAGCCCAGAGCCGCCGACTTGCGCTCCAGCGAGCCGCTGTCGATCCAGTGGCACGTCATGCCGAAGAAGCTGCCGCTGCCGAGGGTCCACAAGTCGGCCGTGGTGCACACGTACTGGACGCCGGCGAGCTTGGCGATCAGCTCCTCGCGCATCCCGGTGAAGCTGACGATCACCTTGGAGAACAAGGTCCCACTGTCCATGGGGTGGAGACCCTCGGTCAGGCCCACGATCAGCTTCTTGAAGCCGGGCTGCTCCAGCACATGAAAAGGCTGGCAGTCCTCCACGATGTAGTTGAAGATGAGGTCGTCGATCTTCTCTTGCGTCACACATTTGGAGAGGATCTCCGCTTTGATCTTTTTCAGTTGACCGTGGCTACTTTCCTCGCCGTTGTAGTCCTCCTTCTTCCTCCCTCGCTTTGGATCGGGCCTGGCGTCACATCCTACATGTGCTCTCTGAAAGACATCATAGTTTAAAGCTTTGGGTATGTTCCTTCAACTCGATGTTGACATGACACCACCACTAGGCGGGATTGGACATTTGCTACCTACACCTTTGTATGAATTTACCAAACCGAATCCACCCTATAGAAACCATTAATACTAAACAAAAAAAATAAAATAATACAGTGAACCCCCACATATTTGCATTTCTGCCGTGACAATTTTGGGGGGGGGGGGGGGGGGGGGAACTTAGCTACCTTTTTATGACATTTTGTTGCCAAAGAACTATGTTGTATTGAGTTGAGGAGCTTCAAGTAGCGCTTTGTCACCATCTTATGGCATCTATAGGCAATTATAAACCTTTTTAGAGGGGTGCCAATTAATTGTGGATTTTGGCTATTTGTGGCAGCGTTTTATACCAATCCACCGCAAATAGTGGACGGTCTAATATTAACTGTGGCCTGGGGGTCACCATGTGACTGTGTCAGGTCACCTAACCAGGCCACCAGTACAATTTTTATAAATAAATGTAATTAAATCTGCATATTGTTGGGGGTTTTTTCATAGTAATATTAATAACTAATATTCAAAATTCTAAGTTTTATCCGCTTAAAGTGGAAAGTCAACCTTAAACATTTATTGACAATAATATGTTATATGTGACCTCACTAGTCCAAACATGACATTCTGATTAATATTACATTTGTGGAATAAGAGTTATGAACCAAAATCCAGGCATTTTTATCCATCTCAGGGGGCGGCCATTTTGTCACTTGCTGTCAACAGAAGATGACATCAATGTTGCTCAGGACGACCAATCCCAGCTCATCTGTTTTCTGAAGCTACGCTATAATTGGTTGTTACCTGAGACCTGAGCAACTGCGAACATCTTCAGTCGACAGCAAGTGGCAAAATGGCCGCCCCCTGAGATGGATAAAAACAGCTGGATTTTGCTGCTTAACTCATATTCCACTAAGGCAATATTAACCAGAATACCATATTTAGACCATTGGGGTGGCATAGAAAATATTATTGTCAAAAAATAAAAGGAAAAAAAGGTTGACTTCCCCTTTAAATGGATCAATCATCTGTGCTCTTTTTACTCCCACTGTGCAAATTAGATCGCCCCCAAGACTACACGCTTCTCTACTTCATCCACTGGTAGACAATATATATAATTATGAATTTCATTAAGTATTATTTTAAATCACCATGATCTATATAATGGGGAGTGGGGATATTTATTTAAGCATGAAAAGTGCTATATAAATCTGATGATTATTATTAATTTAATTGTCTTTTCTATATAAAAGTATTTTATAAACAAATACAGAAAATATAAAACATACATTTCATGCAATGTTAAGGGAAAATAACCTTCATGGGAATGTTAAGTTTTGTCCACATTGCACAGCGCGAATGGGCTGTAACAAGTTTTACTGTGAGCAACCAATAAGATGTTGGAAAAATGCAACTTCACTGGCTAGTGAGGACGAATTAGAAATCGGATTGGTGAAAGAAACAATCCCATTGCTAATAGAATTGAAAGTTATGTGGCCAGCAATGCTGCTGATTGTGAAGGCTATGGGAAGATTCCATTGACAAGTCAACACTTATTTAGACTGAAATCTAGTCGGATGAGAACATCTAACATCAACACTCAAGTACTGGAAGCAGTCAGCCAAGAGAAAAAACAACGAAAGAAAATGGAACAAAATAAAAGAATGCATTGGAATACATATTTCAAAAGAGATTGTAAATGTAGGCGAGCGCTTCCGGTACTGATGAGGCCAGTCGAGCAGACCTTGTTGATCCTGACCGCCCACCACTGATAGTTAGCATGCAACCACAGTCGTGATGATTAAATGGACAGTGTTTATTTTCAAACATTAACCTGGCGACGAGTGAAAGCAACGTTTTAAAACTTCATGACGGACGCGCAACTTACGTCCAAGTGCTTCTTTAGGTTTGACGTGGACGTCTTGGACGTGGACAGCAGGTTTACCCTCGGCAGACACAGATTACATTGCACGATGACATTTTTTCCTTGATCTGCCTTGTACGAGAAATGGTGGCGATAACGCCAAGAATGTATGGCCGATTTGGTCTCGCCACAGCTTGCATTGAACTCCAGGTCCATTTGGGAAGCCGCGTGTGAGCGCCAAAACCACTTAAAACACAATATAGGAGTCGTAATCCGATTTAGTAATCGTGATTACACGTAAAAGTAACGACGGGCGACGGAGAAATCCTCATGGAGGAAAAAAAAAAAGGGGGCAGGTCTTTGTTTAGACGGAACCAGGCAGGAGTGGACAATAAGATACGTTCCGCCAATGGCGGCTCGGAGAGGCGACGCGCGTGCGCAGTGTGGGGGGTTCACGTGATGCGAGTCAACAAATCAACTGTAGTGCGCATGCGCAGTCATGTTGCCTTTTCCCAGCCACAGCAGCGAGCTAGCCCCACCTTTTGGAAAATCAAAGGTAATGCAACTTTATTCAACATTTTGATTTTAATTTCCAAGTATTTCGAACGAATCCCGAGCATAAGAAAAGAAGCAAGCAGTGAGCACGTTTATAATTTTAGTGATATTGTGACAGTAATTTAGAAATTACTAAAGCATCTAAGGGAGTTTACTTTCATTCAATGCTTTCCGACCTTTATTGACCCAATGCATATAATTTACATGAGAAAAATCTCACAGCACACCACCCAAAAAAGTCACAAAAAGCGAATACACATGTTAATTATGTACCTGGTGCAGTGGTTGTGAATTTATTTATTTATTTATTTATTTATTTATTTATGTTTGCAAAGTAAGACTAAATGTTAATCAAAAACAAAGCCTGTGAAGTATATTTAATGTTATATTATATGCACTTTATTTATTTATTTATTCATGTTCACATTGTAGGACTAAATGTTAATCAAAAACAAAGCCTGTGAAGTATATTTAATGTTATATTATGCCCAGTTTGAATATTAACTTTGTGCTTCAATTTTCATTTAAAAATATATTGCATATATAAGTTTAATTTGATAAAATACCTAAATAAATGTTTTAAAACAAGCAATTCTTAAAAATGAAATGCAGTACAAATGCACTGAGCAAAAAAAGTTAAATACAACTGAACTGTTCTTTGTTGATTCTTCATACCACTTGAGGTCCCATAGTAATCAGGTTGGGAATCACTAACGAAACAAGGATCCCCAAAGAAGCAGCGACACAAATCAGAAGGCTATACATGGCCATTACTAGGTGCATTCATTGTTCATAATTCATAAATAATGCAGTTTGCAGGTGTACTTCGTAGGGTTCAATGCATGCACAATTGCACATGCCTTTTCTCTGTTTCTGGGATATTTTGTTTATAAACAGATATTGCTTGGGATGGGGGAGGGTGGGTAATCACAATGAGCATTTGTGATGAATGGTCTGTTAGGTGGAGACATGCTTCCTCCCAACCAGCATGCTGCCTTTTAATGGGCGGTCCCAAAGGGACTTATTGGTGATTTTGGTATCCACGGTGATTAGTTCCTGCAGCAGCTGCCACAAGTCTTCCCATGATACAAGAGATGCATCACAAATTTTGCTTCACCAAGATAATAATGCTCACATTGCTCAGGTTTGATGATTATGTAGTTTAATTTAACACTTGATGTATTGTTGTGGTTGTAGTTTGCAGTGGCCAAAAAATGACAGGCATGATTTCTTATTATTGTAACATCTGATTGCACATTTAGTACAGCATGTGACAAACAAATCATGTTATTCCAATTCCATTATTGATATTTCTTGTCGAGCCGATTCCTGGTTGATTCTCTTATCAATTGTCATTGGGTGATCAAATAAAATAATACAATTGATATATTATGTTTGATTTTATATATTATATGATCTGAATCATCTGATAATACAGAAGATGTTCTCTTGGAAGTATTCCCACACTTAGATGAAATTATCTTTTCATATAGCCAAATTTTAGATTGCTTCTGCCTTGACACCATGTCGAGAAAGTTCAGAATCAGAACCAAAATGCATTTCTGGCGCATGACGTCATTCATTTGCGTAAGAGGAATCGATACGCAGCATTGTCAGGCAAGCAAACAAATTATTCAGATCCTAGGAATCAAATTATAATTATTGTCTTGGAATACAAGTGACACAACTCACCAGTTTTTTTCAAATCAATTTTATGCTGTGATTGACTTTGAGTGCTATAAGACAAAGTGAATTATACTTTGTGTATTTAAAACAACCATGTAGTCTAGCCTTTCAGTCTGCTAGCTTAATGCTAACGCCAAATAGCATCTGTGTTGTGGTGTTTTAACCTTTTAGGCACCAGGCTGAACACAAGCAGTGCAGCAGAACATGTACAAAAAATATAACAGTACTCACTGTCATATATTCTTGATCCACTGTGTAGAGTGATTAATATTAGTGCTGTATTGATGAGTGAGAGGGGAGTTGAGATGTCTCCAGGACCTCTATGTGGCCAAGGGGAGCACAATGGCCATTCAATTGATAATGTCATGACTAAATATTTTTTATTATATTAAACAATCCACATTATAATATTATGGAGTGCTACTTTTCATCATTAATGTTACAACAATTTTATGTTTTTTCTTCTTTAAAAAAAAAAAACTTTTAAAGAGGCAGTTTTCAATCCCAATCCCTAACTATCATTATTATAGTAAATAAAATAGAGAAACTATTTTGTGTGCAGTTTCCCCCCAAGTTGAGCCAAAATAAAGCTTCATGGACCACTTACTATATATATATATATATATATATATAGATAGATAGATATGTATATATACAGTGGAACCTCGGAGTTTGAACGTCTCGGAACTCGTACAATTCGGACTTCAGCCAAAAAATCTGTGTAAAAAATGCCTCGGAGTTTGAACTCATTTTCGGAGTTCGAACATTCAAGCTAAGCCAAACATACCTTGAAAACGGGTAGCCGAGGGAAGTTGAGCGAAGCCGAGCAATGCCAAATAGTCACGTTGCGGTAGTTGAGGTGATGCACTGCTCATTTCCCGTCAGATCGTGAATGCTCCCGGAGGTGCTCCATACTCGCGAGTACATTTTGATTTTTCCACGACAATTTTCTTCGCCATGGGCCCAAAGAAAGACAACAGTGCCAGTGGCAGCAAAGAAAAACATACAGTGCTACGAACCACAGTGGAATTAGGAAGGAGATTATCGCGCCGTTGTAACTACCGTGACTACTTCTGTAAATAGTGGCAGGAGGACCCCCCTTAGCTGTTCAACAACGTGCCTGACGTTAAACAACGCACGCAGACCGCTTAGTAGTCTAACAATATGCCCAATGTAAACTACACAAACTCAGCACTGAACTAAAGCTAACATTAACATAGCATTTATCATCCACTGATGCCATCACACCACAACAAAAAAGGTAAGGTATTTTTATTGTTTAAATATTGTACTGTACTGTAAATGTAAAAAACATAAATATAAATTAAAATATGAATTTTCTATTTTTAGACCCTGGGGAACGGATTAATTGCATTTACATTATTTCCTATAAGAAAAAATGTTTTGGAGGTTGAACAATTCGGACTTTGAACATTCCGCAGGAACGAATTATGTTCGAACACAGAGGTACCACTGTGTGTGTGTGTGTGTGTGTGTGTGTGTGTGTGTGTGTGTGTGTGTGTGTGTGTGTGTGTGTGTGTGTGTGTGTGTGTGTGTGTGTATATATATATATATATATATATATATATATATATATATATATATATATATATATATATATATATATATATTACTCCTCTAGATGGTGCTATTGATTTAAAGATGCAGCGGAAATCATTTTCTAAATCTAAATCTAGAGGAGTAAAAATAGTAAAAATATATATCGCAAGTGGTTCATAAAGCTTTTGTTTTCATTACTAATTGACAGTGAACATGTATATTTTTTTACTTCTATATTTGGGTACATTTAAGTCTGTATTTTTTAAATTAAGCAGTCAAATCTGTATACTTCTACCATAGGTTTTTTTATTGTGACAAGTAGCCTATCTTTACTTTAGTGTGAGTACTTGTACCACCTCTGACTATCTCTCCTCCATTGGTTCCATTTTGATGAGGGTGGGGTCTGTTTTAAAAGATATTGACGTGCTCCACACTGGAGTCGTCAAGAGGATTCTTTCCGACAATTGAGATGTTTTTTTGTTTTGTTTTTGTGGAGGACTTGACACATGAATGCTTTAAGAGCATTTCTGCGTCTGTGGCCATTACTGTCGCTTCTGTTGCAAAATAAGTGAGCGCACGCCTTAACAAGTAGGCGCATGGCCCCCTCGCATTGACGCGCTCCGGTGCGCGCGCGCGCGGCTCGGTGTCCGGACTGTGCTGTAGGCTACACCGTATACCGTACTGTGTATTTCCGTATAGCATGAGGAAACATGGCTTGGTGTGAGCGCGGGGTTCAGACGCTCTTGGCCACCGTGGGGGCTTTCGCCGCCTTCAGCCTCATGAGCATCGCCATCGGCACGGACTATTGGCTCTATTCGCGGGCGTACATCTGCAACGTAACCAACACCACGGCCGACGAGTCCCAGCCGCCGCCGCCCAGGAGCAGGAAGGGGGACCTCACGCACTCGGGACTCTGGAGGATCTGCTGTATTGAGGGTGAGTATGGAACAGCGTGGCACTTTTCTCCAGTATGTTCCAACTGGCATTTTACGCACGCGAAATGGTTTCATTGCGCTTTGGGGGCGTCTGCTCAAGTGGTAAAAGTGATCGTCTCCCGATCTAAAGGTTCTGGGCTCGATCCTAAGCCCCCGTGACAATGTTGAAGTGTCTTTGAGCAAGACACGGATCCCTCTGTTGCCCAGTAAACACGGCTAAAGCGCTTTGAATGTACAGAAAAGCACCAAGTTAAATGTCTTGTTGTCATTTTATGACAGATGCTTTCAATCACATTATTTTCAGACAGGAAAATCCCTCACCTTTCGGCGAAATTCGCCGTTTTGAATCCAAAATCGGTCACCTACGTGAATCGTACATATGCGATGAGAAAATCTTTCAAAAGGAGGGGGGATAACCAGAGAGTCAGTGCATCAGTGAACTTCGGGTGGGATGGGTACCGAAGAAGGCACCGATTCACGTTAAATCAAACGGTGCCATGTTCCGAAGCGCGTCTTAAATTGTGTCTGTCCACATTGGGATGTGTTAGAAATGTTCTATGGCTCACTCGAACGCAGTAGTGTACCCACAGCCAACGTGCTGACGTCACTCGTTCGCGCGAGATTTAATCTATGATAAAATGCATTTCCGGGATTGGGATTTGGGTTAATAAACAAGTGTACACCGGCAAGACAAAGGAGAGTGAAGCTTCGCGGTTCTTAGTATGATTTGCTTGAGGGTGGTGCCCCACACCTGAGTGGACTTCTTGGGGCTAAAGGCCGAGCGGCGGCTGGGAAGTCCCCGTCATCGGCTCGCCATATGCGGGTAGCACCGCCTCGACGCCTGCCTTTTCTTGGCGCGAACCACAACGCGGACATAGCAGATGTCCGTCTTCACCCACCGATTTGAATCATGTTATATAAGGTGTGCGGCTTTACCATCGTTACAATATATTACTTATGCCATATTTATAATTTCATGAGTAACGATAAAACTGCAAAATCTTGTGGCCAACCTGTAGCACTAGCAAACATTATGGGCCGCGTGGGATACAGTCTACATTGAGTTTGCTCCCAAATCCCAATTATTTTCTTCATTGTTGTTTATGTCCTTTTCCAACTGTCATTTTATTTTTTTGCGAGATTTCACTCCAAGTTGTGTTTGAATTCATCGGGCTATATGTGCGCATGCACGTTCTTGAAAAACAACTGCACAAGGAACCAGAAAAAAACACGTAATACAATTATTTATCTTCTGTTCTTGTATTACTGTTTAATTTTGTTCTTTATGTTGTTCATTGAAAATAACTTCACTTTGTTATTTGTAATATTAATTTATGGTATTATTTATACTTTATTAATGTTATATCTTGATTATTATTATTTTTTACTCCTTCCTCTCTGGCTCATGTTTTAAATTCATTATGTTTTATTATTTGTCAGAAAATCTCACATATAGTAAAACATCATGAATCTGACTTTGATTTTATTTAATGAAAAATTACTTTTTAAATGATTTTTTTTTTTTAAATACTATTTTATTGCTAAATAAATTAACATTTATTACCACAAACAACAGAACAAAAGTACCGAAAATTGGTATTGTTCAGTAAAGGAATCGATACCCCAACACTGACAATTGGAACCAAACCGGTTTTAATGCGAAATGTACCCATCCCTACTTGAATGCAGCACGTACTGTTTTTTTCAACATCCATCCACGGTCCCAAAAATGTAGCAAAGACGTTCGTATTTTCGCAAACTGTTTTTCTTGACGCCATAAAATCTTGAACATTAAAACTCAAAAGCCAAAAATATTGGTGCTAGTCCTTCTCACCTTCTTCACCCCTAACCCGTTTTCATGCCTGTATTTTCCCTCCAGGGGTTCAGTGGATTGTCACTGGGGTGGAACACCTCCTATGGACACAGCTTTTGTACCAAATTGTCACTCGACTTTTACAAATTGGAAACAAGAAGGGACTCCTGTTGGACTGTTAGAGTATGGGCACAATTTACAGTTGGGTTTAATGTGTCATATATTGAGCAATGAAATAATTATGACTGGCATGCACACCTCAGAGTTCTGTTGTCATGAGATCCTAATGAGCATTAGAGCTATTAAAAATGGATGGATAGACCTTTTCACAGCTGTACAAAACAAACAACAACAACACAAAACCTAAAGTTACACTGGAGCCCAATCATTAATTTAATTTCATAATTTAATTAATTAATTCTAGAGAAGGACAGTTCCATGCAGTGTCGCTGGACTGCATCTGAAATTCATCAGTATTTCACATCTCCCTTCAAAAGCTCATCAAAACTTGTTGTCTGGTAGCATTGAGAAGTTTAACATTGTTTTATGCTGCCTTTGCCTATGATTAACTCATAATGGCCTTAAATAAAGGCTTTTAGAGAGAGAGAAGCACTCAAAATTGACTTGCTTTATACATGCACCCCTTAAAAGCTCCACACCTCGATTTATGTCGTTGTTATGCATTCCTTGTCAAAAGACCGACAACACAGTAGAATAGTTCGTCTTGTACTATTGAGAAGTTCAGCATTGTTTTTTGCAGCTTTTGGTTGTAAGTGACCCTGATGCCCTGAAAGACAGTGAGACTATTGGGGCTTAATTGCGCTTTAATCCTTTAATATTTTCAAAACCTTGGTCCTCATCAATGCACACAGTTGTCTTTTCAAAACAAAAGACTATGCAAGATAAACTGTGTGAATGGGAGACCTGGTGCTATGAAAGTTTAAATATGCTGTACAGTAACAAAGGAAAGCAAATGTCAACAGATTGCGTCCTGCTGTGCTTGTTAAAAAGCTGTGACATCGCCTTGTGCACAAGTGGGTGCGCACAATAGCAGCCAAATTATTCTCGTTAACCAGAGAGAGAGAGAGAGAAAAGAAAACTAAAGTGGCGTGTCCATTCACTCTGAGCAAAGTGCCCACTGATTGTCAACTTTCATTCACGTCTTCCGTGATGCTGTTGCTTGGCAACATCCCTGGAATTGCTATGGAAACATGCCCGCTGATTTAAAAATAGATGACTCGGAGACATGTCATGTCCGAGCACAACGTGAAAATAAATATTAAAAATGTGCCATGTTGTGCTTAAGCTACTTTTATACACAGTATGTGTCTTTGTGGAATTGTGAGAAAACGGAGGTGTGCTTATGTTGATGTCTCATTTTACCTGCAGACAGACGCTCATTCATTGACCGGCCTTCACTCCTTCACTCTTTCCTTCCTTCAGGCCGTCACTTGATTTGTCGTCTCCCATTGATGAGGTTGATGGGATGTATTCGCTCACATCATCAAATGTATGTGATGACACATAATTAAAATAAGTGGCAAATAATCACGTGTGGCACAGGAGATAACCTCCCCAGTCAGTGGGTTGCACATCTGTTCTACTGTAATGTTACACTCTAGCCTCAAGCTTGGGTCCTCTACCAGAGGCCTGGGAGCTTGAGGGTTCTGCACAGGATCTAAATAGCTGTTCCACCAGCTTGGGGGTAACTGCCCCCAGTGCTCTGATCACGAATGGCACCACTGTTGCCTTTACCATCCAAATTTTCTCTAGTTCTTCCTTCAGTCATTGGCCTTTTTTCATGTTTCTTTTTCCTTATGTTGCTATCAATGATGATTCCTACATCTGTCACGACTGCTGTCTTCTGATATTTGTCCACCACCACTATGTCAGGCTGGTTGGCGATCACCAGTTTGTCAGCCTGGATCTGAAAGTCCCACAGGAACTTGTGCCTCTGATGGTGTCTGCCATCTTAATTCTGGGACCTCTATTCCATATTTGGTACAGAGGCTCCGGTACACTATTCCTGCTACCTCATTATGTTTAGCGCCTATTATTGTGCTGCCTTGATTAGCGCCTCTGAACTGTCTCAGTCCAGCCTTTTCCAGCCACTGATGTTTTCTCAATGTCAGCCACTTCTTCAATTTGTCAGTGGTACATGTCTTTCCATGACAGTCCATCTGGCTCCTTCTCCTTACAGGGCTTCTGTTTCCTGAGGCATTCACTCAGCAGTTTGTCCCCGGGGGCCATCATCTTAATGTATTCTTGGAGGCCTGTTTTTTCCTCCTGGATAGTGACTCCTGATACATCCTCCTCCTGATATATGGTATATGATCTTTACTGCTGGCCAAAGCGCACACACCAAAAGGAGTAGCACAATGTCCGTTAATTGAGGCAAAAACATTTAAAAAAAAGCATAATCTCTTTAGATTTTATTTAACTATGCCATCACTGTATGTTTTTTTTATTTTTTGCCACACTTAAGTTTTTACAGCACATTTTTTCAACATCACGCTCCACTGGGTCCTTCGGCTCTCTAAAAAGAAGCTATGACAAATGACCAAACACGACACATTTAAATGCCACACATGTTTCTGCTTTTAGTGACAAGAAGTAAATGAACAAAAGTTGATGAACAGCTGCAGCAATAGAGATTGAATTGTGATGAGTTTCGTGACGAGAATTGTTTTTTAAAATTATTTATTATTAAGTCTGCAAACAAATGCTGCTTATTAGCACATCACTCTATTCGATGCTTCTGCCTTAAAGCTAGTGGACGTTGGCTCCGTTGTCATGGTGACTTATAAGTATAGAGGAGAGGACATGGAAGGAGGACCCACCCCGTCTGCACGCCCGCACACACACACACGCACGCACGCACGCACGCACGCACGCACGCACGCACGCACACACACACACACACACACACACACACACACACACACACACACACTTGTCTTTGTATCATCGTGGGGACATCTCATTGACATGATGCATTTCCTAGCCCCTCCCCCTAATCCCAACCATCAAAACTGATTGCCTACCTCCATTCCTTACCCTAACCTCAACTATAACCTAGTCCAAACCTAAACTAAATCTAAACAAACCAAATTTTGACCCCCCAAAAGAGGTCTGAACTTGTGGGGACCACCAAAATGTCCCCACAATTTCAAGTCGGTAGTTAAACCTGAAAAACTTGCGTGTATGGGCCCCACAATGTAGCAAAGACAAAGGCACATTCACATACACGCACACCTGCGGTCAATATGAGCAACACGCAGATTATTGACAGTGATGCCTGTGTGTGTTTTACCGCTTCTGAGGACGACATCATTGCTTTAATATACTGTTTGCGTCAAATTTGACCCGTTTTGACATTTGACAGCAAAAAAAAACAAAAAAACATCATGTCATACTTTTAACCTGAATTTTGATGTTGTTGTAACTTTTGGCCAGTTTCTGCAAAAGTTTGTGTGCGGTGAGAGTCCACTAAAATAGCTTGAGTTTTGCCACAGTGTGTTAAATCAAGAAAAATGGTGTTGTGCAGGCTGCCAGTCTCCCTCAAGTGGTACTTGAAAAGTTTACTCAATCAAGTGTATAAACAGTGCACAATTGTTGCGGCTGTTTTATTGAAAATCCATCACAGTATGCATTAATGTGCAAAACATTTGAACTGATTTATTATTTATGTCATGTTTTTTTTAATTGTCCTATAGAGCCATGTGTTTAGAATGTTACAGTGGCCTAAACGTTGGCATTTAATAGGGAGGGAGAGAGAGACTTTAATGCAATGTATGTCCCTCATCACAAAACAAACTGAACTTAGTGGAAAATTCATTATTCAGCTAGTCACACACACTGTAAACTACAAACAAGGCATACACTCTAAAAAACCAAGATACGAACAAGACGTGGCAACGTGTAACTATTCTAGAAAAACGTCACCCACAATTACGTATGTACTACCAAGTCACTTAACTTGATTTTATAAAAAGCCACCATGTGATACAAGTGTCAATATACATACCTTTTTTGTTAAAATGTTTTGTTAAAATTGTTGTAGAAATGTCAGAAAATCCCGCCGTTTCTCTCTGCACTCTTTCGTCATGACTCTCTTCCCTGGCTTCCGTGAGGGGAGGGTTGAAATTACCATAATGACAGTAGTTTTGCTGTAAGGTGCAAGGGCTTAGCTTTCAGACGCCATTGGAATTTTTCAGATAGCACAAACGGTGCCAGAGTTACGGTAATCCAAAGTGTGTCGCTGGCAGCACGCTCGGTAACAAAGCGTTCCACAGTAGCACAGGGGACATTTTTAGACTGCAGAATTAAGGATATCAAATTAGCTTTTGGCATTCTTCCTAAAAAAAAATGGGACAAATTGTGTCCCGGGAGACATTTTTATTTTCCCAGCACAGCTTGTAAAAAAATAGAACAATTCTGGGAAAAACAGGATGGGTGGCAACTCTATCGTTGAGTCCTGTGATTCGGGCTCCTGGCGCGTGTCTCCCTCTGCTTTGTGCTCGCTAGCTTTTGTTAGCTTCTCCCGCTAGCCACTCTTGTTAGCCGCTCCAACTAGTTCTTGCTAGCCACTCTTGCTTGCACTGTTTTTGTATAAGTTGGGATGAGTCCAGAATGAGGACACATTTAGGAACAACTGCTGATTCAGTGGGGTCCTTTATGACTTCAGAAATTTCTGAATAAATCTCTTGCAAGAAAGCCTCTTCTCAGATCTCAACTTTGGGTTTTATTTTAACACGCAAGAAAACAAAGAACGTTTTCTATCACTAGCTGGTTCACTAGGTGTGCGGAGTGTGGTCTCTCTGAGGTACTGTA
Source organism: Leptonotus elevatus (assembly GCF_054856555.1). Taxonomy (NCBI): domain Eukaryota; kingdom Metazoa; phylum Chordata; class Actinopteri; order Syngnathiformes; family Syngnathidae; genus Leptonotus; species Leptonotus elevatus. The sequence continues at coordinate 31,637,169 of NC_141239.1, read as the reverse complement.
GTGCAAGTGCTTCAAAATGTTCAAACTGCATGTTTTATGTTGGTTGTGATGGTGGTACTAGTAGAGCGAAGAATTGTCTTAGGTGGTAGTTGATGTGAAAAGCTGTATATGCATGATAAATGAACAGCGTGTAAGGGTTCAGACAGACGGCTTACACTGACTCATCCTCAACCTATAGTGCATGTGTGTCTCAGTATCCCTAAACGCCCTGTTCAACAAGCATCACCTCTTCACCCGCAGGCCTGCTGTGACATTTAGCCAGCAGCGGCGCCAATGATAAGCTTGCTTTATGAAGTGCCGTGCTTTACTTAACAGCTTTTTTACTGCTTATTAATCCACACTCAGGCCAATTAGGTCCCCGCCCGCTTCCTTTCAGCGCACCGCAGTCAGGTCGAGGCTCACGCATGCCACCACGGTAAATAAAGATGACTCTGAGATGGAGGAATAATGGAATGAATCAAGCAATTAGCAGTTTTCGATAAACATCCCACGCCGTGTTGGCTTGTGACGGAGCGGATGTGTTTGTAGTGAGAAGGCGGTGTAAGTGCACATTTGCAGGGGTTGTGGGTGTGTAGGTAGAGCCGGCCACACGATTGTGTCCTTTGAGCATGTGGGCGCTAATTAGTCAGCAGACTCTTCTTTTACTGGTTAATTAGGGTACAGTATTTGCATATAGTGAGCTGCGAGTATTACCGGCTCCCTCCCTAAAAATTCTTAAACACATTTCACAGTTCACATTTGAATGAACATACACAATTTTACAGTTTGTGTATCAATGTCGAATAGACGATGAGCATTCCCTTCAACGATATTCAAATTGCATTTGATCAAAAATGTAATTTACAATTGAATGCTCTTACAAGAGCACAATCATTGTTTATTTGAAATTGTATGTGAACATAAAATGGACAAAAAGAAACCAATAAGCAAATGTACATTAAAAGGGATAATACACTTTACAAGACACACTTACCAAATTAAGTTAAACCAGCAACATTAAGGCAGCTAACACTGTACTCTTATTTTTGAAATGTATTCTCACCACTTCTGGTGCACTACTGAGCTGACTGACCCTAACTTGAAGAGAGCAACAGTAATCGTAGGAGGCTTTCCTATCATGTTTTGTTGCTTTTAGTAACACTTGTGATTGTGTTTGGCCTCTTTCATGTGTTATTTTTGTACAGTCAAGGTTTAATATAGTTATATTGTTATTGTTTCTATTCGTGGATTCAAGTTTTGCTACTTTTGACATTAAATTATTGTAACTCGGTGACAACCTTATCAACAAAGGCAATCAGTCAGTGCTATATATAATATAATGACCTGGAAGGCGGCTTGTAGTTACAGTCTATTGACAATGAAACAGTCAGTTTAAGATGACGTGTTTACTCTTTTTTACGGGCTGATTTCAAAACGACATGTATAATTTTTACCGAACTTTAACGTCACCTAAATATTTTGCCCTAGTGTTGTTGCCGTACTTATTGACCTTGTGCGCATGCGCCGCAGGTCGTGCGTGGGCCGCAAATAAATGCTTCGCAAATCCAGGCGTGGAACCATAGCTGCCATTGACTGGGGTTTTTACTTTAAGTAACTACTTTACTACAATTTAGATTTTAAGCAGAAAAATTGTCAAAACAACAAACGCGGTCAATGTTTGATGATGTGACACAATCTGTCCCAAGTCTACAATTTTCTCACACTCGTAACCCGCGCTCTCCAACACTTCGTGCACCTCTATTAAGTAAAGATGTCATTGAAGAGCGTTGGGCAGGGTTCACCATTTCCGGTCCTCGAGGTCCGGAGTCCTACAGATTTGAGATATTTCCACCTACCAGCACACCTGATACTAAAGATCAGGATCGTTATCAGGCATGCTGATAAGCTGGACTCCGGATCTCAATGACTGGAATTGGTGACTCCTGGCATAGGGTGTGGTGTGGGTATTGAGACTGGGCCAAGGACCGAATAGAAACCAGGAACTAAATACAAGCAAAGTAACGAGACAATGACAAACACCTGGGCATGACACAAGTGGCTGGGGGATCTGATTGGTAGACACAAGCGACAGGGGCTGATAAACAGGTGGACACGAAGCCTTAACGAGAAAGACAAGAACCACAAGACATTACATGAAGCAAAAACAAATATGAAACTAAACAAATAAGGATCACGACAATCTCTTTGCAAAATTGTTTTTCTTCATCATGACATGCAAAATGCAGATTTATAGACACCCGATGATGTATTTCTATTGTTCCTCTGCCTTTGTAGAATCAAATGACAGTCTTGCGATATGCACAGTACGTCTGCAATTGATTTACGGCCCCGGCGACACCGTTTAATCTGTTTACAGCTTTATAAAACCTCCTCATTCCACAAGCTGTAAAAGCCGGCCGCGGCCTCCCTAGCCAGTCTTCACGCTATCCTCACAGCAGCTTGTTTTCTGCTCCCGTTTGGCGTAAACGTGTTAGATGAAGCCAGAGCCGCCGGTGGAACAATATCACCCGGCGGAGGCTAAGCTGACGAGGCTTTCTTCACACTCACTCTATTTGCAAAAGTGAGTGTGAAGGCTTTTGACAGACAGTTTACTGTCCGTCCAAGACATACATACATACAGTCACTACGACAAAAACATCACAAACAATATTACCAAACATCTCCTGTGTTAGTTTGCTGATACAACACTCAACTTGGAAAAAGGAACATCAGCAAAACAACAAGTGTCCGTTGAGAATGCTTTTGAACACATTACCATTTCACTGAAGATAAACACAAACAAAAATTGCAAAAACCCACTATGATCGCCAGACCCACACCAAATTCAACTGTGGTTCTCTGTTGATATGTTTGTATGGTTTGATTTGTTTGGATCCCTGCTGCATATTCATGGTTTGGTATTCACTGATTGTTTTAGGGAACCTATTCTCATATATTCCCCCACTTTTTCCCGTGTTTTGATCCGATCCCCAGTTTATTCATGTTTTATTTGGGGAAAACATTTTTGGGACAATGTACTGCCCCACCCCAGCACATACAGATAAATAAATGTTGGTGTGTGAAAAGTAATTAATACAGTCTAATTATGTTACAATGTGCCCGTCCACATGTTAGGGATAAAGAAAAACTCATGCGCACATTGAAACTACACTTTGTGCTAGACTTGCTCTGGGCACGAAAATAAGGCCCTATATGTTCATTTGCACCCAACTGAAGCTTTGGGCGCATGGAGCAACAATAATGACAATGTTCCTGTCAACAGCATCCTGTTGCTATTGGCAACACAGCTGTTTCCAACATGTCTGGCGTGTGCTGTGTATTTAGGTGCGTCCGTGTGGGTTTGTGTTTGGATGTGCCTCGTCCACGTGTCGTGTTTGCCGGCTAACAAACAATAAGCAAAATGTCAGAGGCATCCTACTGTCACGTAAATGAGCTTTTTTAAAGATTAACGGGGCGTTGTCATGGAAAAAGAGGCAGAGTTGCGTAGTCGGGAGGCTTTGCAACTCCACTTAAGATCTTGTTGCATCTTCAATATTACGTTTTCATTTGTTAGTTTAACATACGACTTTATATTATCTGTTGACCTTTTTCCTCTTGTTTACATTACTGCTCCAGAGGCAAAAAATTTAAAAAAATACCCACTTGCTGCTCGACAGAGTTCATAAGGGTCATTGACAACTGCCCAGTGGCCAAAGGAATCAGTCAACGTGTTGCTAGGCAGAGTTCATAGTGGCCAATTACATCTGCCCAAGGAGATTAATACACAATGTCCACTTGTTGCTAGGTAGAGTTTATGGGCTCAGTCATAATTCCCCCCAGAGGCCAATGAAAAAAGGGCCAAACTGCCCCTGAAGGCCAATAACAAATACTTACTATGTTGCTAGGCAGAGTTTATCGGGATTTATCATAAATGCCACATAGGACATTTAAGAATATCTATTTGTTGCTTGGCAGAATCCATTAGCCTCAATCGCACCTTTTGTTCGATGGAGGAGCCCCCTAATTAAGGTAACACTGTCATTTGCGTTTTAAATAATGGCCGGATTTCTCTGAATGTTACAAACTCTTCCGTGCAAGTAATTTTTTTGTTTTTGATGGAGCTTAATTTACTCTAGCAGATACCCTGTTATTATTACTGACAAGTGACAAACATAAGTATTTGGACACTTTTTTCCCCATTATCTGCCAGGATGGAGCCATGTACTGTATCTATTTTTTTTTTCTTTCTTCCAGCAGGTACAAATTGTCACATCACATCTTAAAATAGAGCAGCCTTGTTTTCACATCTGCGGCTAGACACAGAAACTTGTGCTCCATTTCTGATATGACACTAATTCATTTGGATGTCCCCCATTAAGCAGCAGACCTATTTAATAGCCCCTGAAAGATTTTAACAATGACATGGTTGCTAAGCATCTCACCTTGCCTTGTACTGATGTACTTTGTGTTTGCTATAAAAGTCCAAGCAAATGTTTTCTAAATGAGATTTTCATCATCTCTTATGCATCCAAGAGGACAACAAGTAATGAGTTCATACATAAGCTCAACAAATTAAAGCTGGTTCCAATTCATGTGACTGACCTGATTTATATTGATGTCATGTCACAACATGAATCACATTCACACAAAATTTGCTTGAACAGCTTCTGTATAGACTTTTGTTGCAATTTATGCTCATACATTTTTTTTTATTTAATATGACATCAGTGTGTAGAGTCTAACCAATATAAATTGTCATAGTGCTGTCAAAGTTAAAGCGTTCATAAAATCATGTATTAATGCAGATTTATCGCACTATTAATTTTGTCCGCAGAGGATCCTTTAGCTTGACAGCGAATGGTTATGTTATGGATAGCACAGGTTGTGTTTAAACAATAAACATAACTACATGCAATAAAGTAAAGCATTTAATAAATGTTTGTGAAGGACATTCAGAATATTTGTTCATGTCAAACTACTGGGGTCATTTGTTTTTCATTTTAAATGATGCAAGTAATTGACTAATTAGAAAATGAGGCTGAGAGTGTGCAGTGAATCAAAAAATGTTGAAGCTGTCCTCATAACATTAAATGTCGAAATAATTAACATATAACAGGTGCTCTTCAAATCAGGTGAGCAAAATGTTTTGATAGAAAGCCTTTTTAATTAAGTGATAAATTGTGATTAATCAAAATTCTAAAATGTGATTAATCTGATTTAAAAATATCGTTAATAAAATACACTTAAATGAACGCACCACTATTAGTTTTTTTACGTAAAAAAACATGATGAAAATTGAAAAACATGAGGCCACTGCAAAACATAAAAAAAAAAATAAAAAAAAAGAGATAAAAAAACAATATAGCCTATAACCGCTACGATCAAATAAAAAAACTTAATAAGTAAAATAAAGGCAAAGCAAAGTAATTCGCTGACCTAATAGAATCCTACACATACTTAACAATTGGGGGTCCCAGGATTGACCCCTGGGGAACCCCACTTGTCATCTTCATTTGGTCTTAGACACAGTTGCCAATTTCAACAAAGTGTAGTACATCCTGCCCTCGAAATAAGAATTGAACAAGTACAACATACAGCCAGCAGAGTGTAACTTGAACTTCCACTACAGAGATTGGAAGCAAAATAAAATAAATCTGTTTGCGAGAAAACAAAAAAAAGCTGGGACACACTAAAGTGCTGTACACATCTAAAACTTTTCTTGTACTTTTATAAGAAAAAGTCATGGTATGAGGAAAAAAATACATTCAAAGTCATTCAGTTTTGAGACTGAAGTTTAATTTTTCCAACTAAAAAACATTAGGGGGGAAAAAAGAAGCATTGTTTCTGTCATAAAATCGTACTGTGGTTGCAGTGGATTGCAGGCAAGAGGCGAAACCAAATGCAAGGATGCAAGGAAGCAAGGCAGGGGAACAGGTGTACGGTAAAACCAAAAAAAAATGCAAATAAGGTTCATTCGTGAAAAAAATCAAATTTAACAACAACAAAAATACTGTCATCAAAATTCAGAGTAACACAAAATAAAAACAGACAGCAGGCAAGACATGAACATTGGACACAAACAAGCCATAACATGAAACAATGTGTATCAAAATAAAGTCAACAAAAACAAATCTTGACAAAAAGTATTTCTCCTTTGAGAATCAAATCATAACTTTGTTGAGGTTTCGGTGTCCAAATGTTCCTCCAGAATACAAAAACTGCACATGAACAAATGCTAACATGACCACCTTCTTGGTAGACGTAGCAATTGAAATGCTCTATGCAAATTAGATGCTAACACACCTTTAATCAAGTGTGGCTGGTATTTACAGCTACACGGGAGCTTGTAGCATTATTCCAGCACCTCCATTAACCCTACCAACCCCCTTCCCTTCTTCTTAGACAAATTGTTTTTGTTTTTTTAACTCTCCTGTTCGACTACAGCTACAAACTGGCACTCCCACTCAACGTCCACTCTATTGTCCAATTACGATTCACCTATAGAGTTAAAAGCTTTCGACGTGAGCTTTTGTGTTCATGTTCCTTCAGCCACAATGCACCATTGTGCATAGGAGGGCACCAGAAAAAAAGCATTGGTACTTGTCAACGAGGTCTGTGATCTATCGATTGGGGTTTTTATAGGGCATTGACTTGCTTTGTCAGCGAAAGGTGCTTTTTAAAGTCAAATGTCACCTTCTCAAGTACTCACAGACTTTTTTTCTTTAAAATTTATAATAGACATTGTCAGCAAATTTAATGTTGCTAAGATAAATCAGTTTTGGGAGCTGAATTTGGAAAATATTCAAAGAAAGTTTGAAAATGTCCAAAATTGGCCTAAAATGGACGCTTCAAACCAACATGGTAGCTTCATGTGTATTTTTTGGTATATTTATTGAGACTTTTGTTGTGGATCTACTCACGATAGACATGCATGCTTTATTTGATATTGCTAATTCAAACTAGCTTTGGGAGCTGAATCTTGAGAATATTCAAAGAAAGGTTGAAAATGACCATAATTGCCCTAAAACGGACAATTCAAACCAGAATGGCCGACTTGCTGTGTGATTTCAAGCAGGGATTTTTTAGGCTTTTTTTGCGTGTACAGTCATTGTAGACATGTTTACCAAATTTCATATTGCTACGTTAAACAGGCTTTGGGACTGAGCTTTTAAACATTCAACGAAAATCTCAAAATTTATATAAAATGGATGCTGAAACCAAAATAATTTTTCAAATAGACTCTTTGAAATAAATTAATAGAATTCATGGAACAAATATTAAAATTTGGGATGTAAATGTAGGTGAGTGATTCTGAAATTGTTTAGGCCAGCAGAGAACGCCTTCTGTTTTCTCACAGACTGACATTTTGCTGGACAAATTTGTCTTGTATTGGCTCTCAATAGATGTGTACCTAATCAAGTGTCCATTGATTGCTACCTACTCCAAAATGTCCTTGACGCTGATTATTAACGAGACAAACAGGCTTTGTTATGTTTATGTTACATCATATCACCTCAATAAATGCTGAAAGTCTTTTCTGTCTGTCAGTTTTTGTTTGTTTTTTTGTCTTTGTCATGCAGGCATCAATCAAGGCAGCTGTTACAGAATCAACCATTTCCCCGACGACAACGACTACGACACGGACAGCTCAGAATACCTGTTGCGTAAGTGCACCCAGCACCCGCATAGAACACCCTCTTATTTATCATCTTCATCATCATGGCTCATTCCTCAATCAACGCAACATTTAGGCACGTTATTTCTGAAAAAAAAGGACCTTTTTTGATTATTCTTTTTTCATGTTTGCTGGAAAAACAGCTGTTAAGTCTCATATAGCCTAATGTGATTTCAAAATGATGGCCAGCCCAATTATCATTGGTACGCTTTTTAATGAGATATTTTATTTTGGTGCAACTGTTTTACAGGTACCCAAGCGCCTGAGAAACATATTTCAAATGTGATATGTACTGAAAAAATGTGTTACATAGTTACATTTTTATTTGAATCTATCGAAATCGCTAGCTAGTTAGCGATCTACCTTTATAGCTTGCGATCTAGTTAGCTATTTAATTTAGTGTTAGTACTATTTTAATTAGAGTAGCAAACTTGATCAAGAGTATATGCTAAGCTGTGCTAGCTGCTATGCTAACTGGTCAACACAAACTTAGATTTATGATAAAAACAAGAAAAACTGACATGATAAATATGTATTTTTTTGATGAGCTTGATTATGTCATTGAACAGTTTTTTTTCTTTTTAATCTAGATCATGGGTGTCAAACGTACGGCCCGTGGGCCGGATCAGGCCCGCGAAGGGGTTCAATCTGGCCCGTGAGATTTTGTAAAAACAAAAAAAACAAAAAAGTAAAAAAATTAGTAATGTAAACTAATTAACCAGTCAGCTGCAATCAAAACATATAAATTTGTAATTCCACAAGCAATCCTCAGATACGCAATGCAACTTGTACATTGAATTGCCGTGGATGTCATTATTTTACACATAACCTAAAGTTACGGTTTGTTAAAAAAAAAAATGTTAACAGACCAACATAAATCAAACTTAAACATGCTAAATACACATTCAACTATTGGTAACACAAACACATATAACAAGGATTAACATCCTTATAACTTCATTAACTGCGCCCCACAATGCATTCTGGGAACAATATATATGCAAAACAGGTAGATATAACATGGCCGAAACTCATACGGACAAAGTGTTGCCGTGTACCATTTGCATTTGTGTTATTTTTTGGAACAATATGTTTACAGTTGAGTCCCGCAATTTAAGGCTTGCCAGCAAATAGCAAAAAACGGTGGATAACTGATGCCAATTGTTTTTAAGTTATATTCTATGATTTTTATTTATCCGGCTTACTTGGTAATATATTTTCCTCCATGTGGCCCCTGAGCTAGTCTGAGTTTGACATCCCTGATATAGATGGTAAAAATTAGGGGTGTGAATTGCCTAGTACCTGGCGATTCGATTTATATCACGAGTCATAGGTCACGAATCGATTCGATACCGATTAATCCCGATACAAATCTATAAATTGAGTATTGCGACTCAAATTTAGAAAATACTAATCAGTAAACTTGTACACGTACACTGTAAGATTTGTATGAACATTTATTTTTTTATCTGAAAATTCCGGCTTATAACTGAGCCACTGCATTTACAGGTTGCAGTCTGTTTCATGTTTGAACAGCCCTGAAATAAAATATTAAGGCTTAATGTTCCATTAATATAACATTCTTCCATGCTTAATGTGTGAATCCTAACCCTAAGTAAGACGTTTTGTTGAATATTCCCATAAAAAAAAGATGTTTAAAAATCGATTCGGCCGCATATCGAATCGATTCGAGAATTGCGCGCTGTAATATCGCGATATATTGCCAAATCGATTTTTTTCTAACACCCCTTGTAAAAATACAAGTATTTTAGTCACTGACATGAGTGCATGTTGAGGGACAACTATGGAGCATTCAAATTTTGGAATGAGCCATATATTTGACTTAATCTTGCTACTGTGGGGAAGATCCTGTAAACAGTTTTCTTGATTTTTTATTTTTTTTAATCAAGTGAACAACAATCAGTAATGTGGGAGTTTACAAAAATAACTAACTAAAAATAAATACACCACACCAGAAGCAAGATGTTTATTTCTTAATTATACTCCGGTGCAGTATTTGCAGCATTGTTGTTTTCCCTATCAAGGGAAAATTATTCAGTAAGATATTAAAATGATATGGGCTTTGCAGATGGAAAAACAACTACTGTGCTGGGAGAGTAGACTATTCAAAATATTTGAAAAGCACCAATGTGAATTTACAAAGCATCACGAAGTGAAAAATAGCTCAAAGTTACACACTGGTACACTCAATCACTAAATCACGTTGCTGAGCTAACCCAGGGTATGAATATAAAGGACCACTCACAAGTTTGACAAATTTCAAATCCATTAGCCAGACAAAGTAAAATGCGGCTTGCCAATCGATGTCAAGACTGAATGGATTCATCCATTCTCACAAACATGCACAATGGATGATGTCGTGATTAATTTCAGGGCCTCCATTTGTTACCTACCCCTCACACGTGGGGACTCCCAAGTACTTAAAGATAACGCTAACAATATCAAGTGCACTTAAGTTAAGAGCTTGCTTAGTCACCAGCAGATATTTTTGAAGCAAATGACTCAAATGTAAGAAAAAAAAAAGATTTCTTGGTGAAAATTCACGCAAATAAATGGCGCTTTATTTGACGTGAAGCGTACGACTGAGTGCGTATTTGGTCTGCATGACAGGCATCGTGCGAGCCTCCAGCGTGTTCCCCATCCTCAGCACGGTACTGCTCATGCTGGGCGGCTTGTGTGTGGGAGCGGGCCGAGTCTACAGCAAAACCAACAACATCCTCCTCAGCGCAGGGATTCTCTTTGTGGCCGCAGGTGAGGCGTCACACTCCAGGAGCTAACCGCCATTTATGAGGCGGGTTAGAATGAAGATTGGTGTCACGCTTTATGGCAGGGCTGGCAAAACCGTTGTGTGTCATTTCATTTTGAAACTGGAGAGAGCTCATTTATATCAAGTACATACAAATGTGTCTATATAAATAAATGTAACCCAGGAGAAAATTGTTAAACACAGCGAGTTATGGAGGACCGAAACTGCCAAAATTAAAAATAAATATATATATTTTTAAATGGAAATTCATTTTAAAAAACTATTAAATTTTTTTATTATATTTTTTACATCCGTTTTTATTTTCACATTCGTTTGTTTATTTATTTATTTAGTCATTTATTTACTTTTCATTTGAGCAGTTTTGGTCCTCCATACCCGTGACATCATGCACCTCTTGACTTGCTCGTGGCCGCCATGTTGGAGTGGGCGCCTTGTTTTATTGCAGCTGTTTGAATTGATGGAAGAGAAAAGGTCTCAACGCAAAGAGGCAGCACTAGGCATCTATCCGCGCATGCTCTCTTCCCACCGCTCATTTGATATCTGCCCCTTGTCTCGCTTCATCTACCAGGTCTGAGCAACATCATCGGCATCATCGTTTACATCTCCAGCAACGCGGGAGACCCCAACGACAAACGGGACGACGACAAGAAGTACACGTACTCCTACGGTTGGTCCTTTTATTTCGGCGCCCTGTCCTTCATCGTGGCCGAAACGGTGGCCGTCCTGGCCATCAACATCTACATCGAAAAGAACAAGGAAGTGCGCTGGAGGGCGCGGCGCGAATTCATACGCTCCCTCTCGTCATCGTCCCCGTACTCCCGCATCCCCAGCTTCCGCTACCGCCGGCGGACGTCTCACACCAGCTCCCATTCCACTGAGGCGTCGCGGGAGAACTCGCCCGTGGCGGGCCTGAAGGGGGGCGGGGGGGCGTCTCTCGGCGGGCCCCTGGACGAGCTGTCCATGTACGCCCTGGCGAGGGACAGCGTGACAGACAACGCGTACAGCCCCGAACACGAGGCGGCCGCCGACTTCTTGCAGGTGCATAACTGCTTCCCCAATGATTTAAAGGACGGTGTGAATCGCAGGACCACGCCCGTGTGAGACGCACGACGAGGAGACGACGGGGAAATGAGGACAACCCGGCGGCTTGACCCGCTGGAGCCCGACAGCTTTGCCAGCTCGCCGAAGGATTTCCACAGACACAAATGCTCAGCTGGACACCACAGATGGAAAAAGTGACTCATCATCTGTACTTAAGTAGATCTGTGTAAAAAAAAGTAGAAGTACTGATTTGACTCTTGTACTTAAGTACAAGTACAGACTGAAATGTATTCAAGTACAAAAGTAAAAGTGAACGTTTACTGTCTCGTGTGATCACTTGGCACAATGAAGAAGAACGTTTTTCCTCTACTACCACTTTTCACCCACTAGCACGCAAATGAACCTTACTAGCTGCGCTAGTTACACTACTATACCCAACTAGTAGGAATGCATCACACACTTCCTTATCAAGAATATCAAATGAATGCTCAAACAGCTTTCTGGCCTTGTCATCCATCATAAGGTCCATGTGCTAGTACTCGTAAGCAAAACAATTCCGTGCACTAGTACAACTAGACTCCACTGGTAGAACAACACTTTCTTACAGACAAAGGCTTTTTCCACTACTAGTGCCATTTTTGACCTACTAGTACACAAATAAGCCTTACTAATAACTACTGTGTTTACAGTGTAACACTACTACACTAGTATGCTCTTTGACCTCAAAAGAAAGATAACTGGAAGAATGACAAGGGCGCACTAGTAGAACAGCTGTGTCTACTGCTAGTTACACATTTGTTCTAGCAACTCTTGCTGCACTAGTAACATTACTACACTACTACTACCAGTGCACTAGTAACATCTAGAGTGCACTACAATAAGTAAACTACTGTCCTGTACTAGAAACACTACTAGGCCCAATTAGTGGGTATGTGTCACACACTAGTAGCCTCTTACACCCGTTTAGTCCCAACAAAATGTCCACCACTGTAACTGATTCCAGTGTAGCTAGTATGCAGAAATGTGTAAACTGTCAGACACAATTGTTCTACCAGGGGCCCTACTTTTTTTCCCAACTGTGCCTTGCCAGTGAGGACAAAGTGCATACTAGTACATGGACCTTAAACGTTTGAAATAAAAGCTCCAAGGACTTTCCATTATTATAAGCCTGTCACCTGCATTCCAAAAATGATTTTTACAAGTGCATCCTTGAAGCGTGCACAAAGCAAACATTAGCGCTCCTCCTCCTCCTCCTCCTCCTCCTCCTTCTTCTTCTTCTTCTTCCAAGGAATGGTGATTTCAAAATCAAAATGACCTCCTCTCTCTGTGTTATGTCCACTTGACAAAACAAAGACAGCACCTCAAATAGAAAATAGCTTTTTGCCCTGTGACTAAACTGTAACTGAACAATATATGCCATTTTTTTGAGTCACTTGTGGAAATGTTTGATATGATTTAATATCATCAAAGTGCATTCTGACAAATAAGGGCCTAGCCTCAAACACGCGCCTTACACTTAATTCTTGCTAGATGCCTTGTGCTTCGTCCATTTGAGGGAATAAATGCCTTCAGCCATTACATGTTGAAGCAGTTTATAAAATGGACACCTCACTATGAAGCCATAGGTCCACAATAGTGAACAATTTCATATCAATATGAATGTATTATCAAATATCAATTACATATACAAAATATGAGGATTATACAAATAGCATATACACAAATTTGTGTTTTTGAGTTGGACTTATTTTAGCGCCCTTTAAAAATATGTTTAGGGCATCATTTGATTTCCTCGTGGTTTTTAGAAAAAAAATTGTATTTGATTGTAATTCATGTGTCCGATAGAGATTCAAAACTGTCAATCCTGCTGATCTCAAGTCAGAGAAAGCCATGTGTATGTACTTTATTATTACAATGTGTGTGTGTGGGGGGGGGGGGGGGTGAAGTTATGGCTTATGATTGCAATGAAAGTTGCAGAAATAAATGTGGACAAAAGACTTGTACAGGATTGTGAGCATCATTTATTGAAAAATGTCACACAACGTATTCAAAAAAATATTATTTTGTTTTTGCCAGATAGGAGAAACAGCTGTCAAGTGTGTCCATTTCATAGCCTACTTTTACCGTGAAATAAGCACATTCACATTTAAGGCCTGATTAGATAAGCAGAAGAACAATATGTGCACAAAGTGATGACGCTTCCCTATTCAGAGAGCATTTCTACATTGAGTTAAGTAGTGAAGTGGCTCTCCCATCTTGCAGCCGGCTTCACACTTGAGTTTCGTGTTTATTGAATGTGGGCTCATTAGCGCACAGCGCTCGGCACTCCAAAGGAGATTGATGAACCAAAACAGGTCAAACGGGCGAGGACGCCGCCAAAACAAACAAGCGCTGTGCTTTGTGTCGCGGCGACGAGTATCCATCTAACGGGACTCGAGAGTGGCCCGTAGGGCCACGGCTAATCTAATTTAGCTGGAGAGATGTTGTCTGTCATTAGCAAATGAATCGCCTCCGAAGGCTGAGCAATCTATTCCGCTACGGGGTAAAATTTGCCACCAATTAAAAGTGTTTTTCAACCCCGGTGTAAAAAAAATAAATCTTCACAGGATGGCTGGCAGCTGTAATTGAAGTTAATCACGGCGCGGTTTTGTGGCGTCAATCATTGATGCTCGTTTTCCTCACTTGAGTCTAAAAAATCTGGATAGCTTTTGCACTTGATTGGTGGTGATGATGCGTCACCATGGTGACCTTGTTGCTTAGAGACCATGCCAATGTTGATTTGGTCTCATAAGCCATGCACAGAATGAAAAAGTTCCAAAGGGTCATGAGGCCAAAAGCAGTGATGGACAGTCAGGGGCAGAAAGGCCTTCTCTGCTAGTCAGGTTGCCATCCAAATGTTTCGACATTTGTATGCAAATTTTGTGAAAATGCACAAAACGGACGTGCGACTAATGCCCGTTTCCATCCGCTCTTCTTTTGCGAATATGCGCCGCGAGATGACGTTGCAGTGACGGAACTTTGGGACAATGGAGAGTTCCAGGTGGGAATGTTGGTTTTGACGGACTGAACGGAAGTAGTTTGTCTTGTTGGCTTCCCTCCCGCATGGAAGTGAAGTGTGTCGTTACATTGAGAGCTGATGTTAATAAAGCCGGCTAAAATTGCATTCATGTTTTTTTACTTTAATTAAATATAAAAAGAATCGTGTTTCTTCGTATCCCCAAACATATCTTACTTTATCATCCGTCATTTATTGTGACTACAAACGTGTAGTATCGGTCAAAATGTGTGACGTATATCCGCTCTTGTAGTCGCTTATTGGCAAAACCTGTTTCCATCGCCAAAATGCGCATTTTCCTTTTTTCGATACGCTTCAAAAACCACCACCTCCAAGCGTAAAAACTTTTTTTGCGAATTTTGGGCCTTTTTTTTTTACAGATTTCTGGTGTTTCCATTCAGTTTCTTGAAAATTTGAATACAAATAGGTAGATGGAAACCCACCTACAGACACTCGTCTCCATTTACAGGTTAAATTCTAATACAGCAGCACCTTGACGAACAAGTTTAATTTCAAAATTCCGTTTTTCCAATTGAAATGAATCCATTCTAGTTCCCCACCTGGCACACAACATAAATCCCAAAACTCAACCAACTGGAAACATAATTAGCATCTCTGCTAAGAGCAATGGTTTTAATTTTATTTTTGAAGTGTTTTGTCATGTTATTAGATAAATATTGATTGTAAACTGCTCCAGATTGTGTTTTCTATAGAATGATGGTTTCTATAATTGTGACATGATGGCGGTTGCATGAAAAAGGCAGTTAAAGTCATCTAAATCCTCACTGAAGTTGCAGCTACCAAATATATGACACAAAATGAAAGGGTTCACCGGGTCACAGGTCCAAAAGACACCATTATTACGCACTTATCAGTCTCATGTTCCAGGGAGGAACAGTGATTCAGCCGCAAACACACTCAGGTGGAACGTGACAATGAAACAAACGCCTCTCTGCCGCCTGCTTCCCCCTCTTTAAAAGCCATCTGATTTATCTGTGATGATCAATTTTCCGCTTCGCTTAGCTAGTGATGGTGTTTACAGAGAGCACTTTCACAGCACGCTCGCTTTTAAAATAGTATGACGTGTCCGAATCGAATGGCACAGCTGGGATACACAAGAAATGGCTGGCTGCATGTTACACCTGCAAAATGGAGGAAAGCTGACTTGGTCTCACAACCACACGCATATCGTGACAATTTTTATTAATAAAAAAAAAAAGAGTATTTTTTATTAGTATTTTTGGGGGTGAGGCTGGAACAGATTAACTCATTCACTGCCATATATTCATAAAAAAAAAAAGATTATTAAAAATTAGGGGCGACAGGCAATTACATTTTTTAATTGTAATTAATCGTATGACTTCACTAGTTAACTCACGATTAATCGCAAATTTGATATCTGTTCTAAATTAACAATGAAAAAAAATTCTAGGTTTTCATGCTCTTGTTAACAAAAGTGGAAAAAACTAATAGAAATAGTTAAAATGAAGTTTTTAACGTTTATAGCCGTCAATGGCAGTGAATGAATAAAGAAAAAGAAAAGAAAAGATTATTACAATTTTGGGGTGTCAGGTGATTACATTTTTTAATTGTAATTAATCGTATGACTTCACTAGTTAACTCACGATTAATCACAAATTTCATATCTGTCCTAAATGTACAATAAAAAAAAATTCTAGTTTTCATACTCGTGTTAACAAAAGAGGAAAAATTGTTAAACTAATAGAAATTGTTCAAATGAATTTTTTACGTTTTTAGCTGTCAATGGCAGTGAATGAGTTAATGGCATTTCCATTCATTTCAAATGTGATTTGAGATGTGTGTTTTGCGTTAAGAAATAAATCAACGGCACCAATGTATCTTTAACGTCTTCTTTCCAGAAAGTGTCTTCTTTAAGTTTGACAAACACAAGCGGCTTCGACTGTTGACTGTTGCTTCCAAAGATAAGTAAGTAACTGATTTCATGACTTGTGACTTGCTTGGCAAAAAAACTTCTGAAAGTCTAGACCTGACTTTGACTTGAACTCAATAACATTATAATGAGGCTGCCTCATTAAGCAAGTGGCAACATTTGGGTTCAATTATCATTTTTGATGGAACAGGGGAAAAGACAATTGCAACATTCAAGGTTTGCAACTCAAGGATAAGAAACACAACATCTACGACTACGATGTTTGCCAGACGTGGTCACGTAGGTAAGCTCGCTGTGTGAACTGTGGTTCTGTGAAACAAAGCTAGCTAGCTTAGCTTGACAGTTTAGCTTACCAATAGCTGACCAAATTAAACTAAACTTCATGTCAGTTGTGCATTTAAATGAGAAGACAATAAAGTGCTAGATTAGACATTACGTAGACTGTTATCTTAAAACGCTACAACATACAACAAACATACAAAGTGCGCAACGTTAATGCTCCTCATTCGCCTATTGATTCACACAATTACATTGGCACAAAAAACAACATAATTATGTAGCTTCTAATTCTGATTATTGCAGGACATGTTTACTCCCATATGTAGTAAAATATGTCAATATTTATCGACACAGTCAGTGTTTGATACATTTGAAGTTCTAAACGCAATGCAAACGAAAAAAAAAAAATTCTTCTAAATAAGAATACATAAATTAATCTGTACCCTTAAGTCGTTTTTTAAATTCCTAGAGCTCAAATGTATATTTTGTGTGTGTATAATGATCAGTGAAATATATTTTTATCCCACCAATGATATATTTTGAGACTGTATGACTTGACTTACGACTTGCTTAAACTACGTAAAAACTTGAGTGTGCCGAAAGTGAAGCGCATTGCTTTAAAAATAAAGAGCATGACCATTCACAGGAACCTTTCATATGGATGAAAAGTATGATTGTGCCTGTGAGATTAGTCATTTATTTCAGTGCAGTGAGCCTCTCTTCTTTGAGAATTTTCAATATTACATTTTGAGTTGGTTTCATTGGCGCGATGAAAAGCAGCTACAGCAGAACCCCGGTCGTTCTAATTTCAATTTCTTTATTTTTTTTAACAAAACAAATCATCCATTTTCAAAGTTGGAGTCTATCCGCAGCTGCCTGAAAGGTGGGGTACAAGCAGGACTGGTCGCCAACCACTCGTTGGAGACATCTACTTTTCACTTCACCAGGGTAACTCCGCTTCATTCTCACAACCGTGCCAACAAGTACATTTTGCTATCTTCTTCCTGTTTGAAAATTAAATACATTACATAGTCAATTACTTAAAAGAAAAAGCAGTAAAAACGATTAAGACAGATTAAGCATTTTTAATGGGTTTTCAAGAATTTAGACAATTAGTAATTACTTCAAATGGACAAAAACTTTATTAATAATCAGGTTTCATGAGACGTTTCGAAATTGCCCCAACAACCCCCCCCCCCCCCCCCCCCCCCCCACCGCAATTGCCTGCACTTCTTTGCCTAATGGTAAGTTAGCCCCTGCTTGTGCCCTCTATAGTGGTATCACACACTAAAAACACAACAAAACCAAAGACAAAAAAAACTGTCAGTTGTGGAGTTAATCTTTTAGATATTCACAAAATGTTCTTGTACTTTTCCAGAAAATGTTGGCCGAAATTGCAAATCATACCTCATTTAGGCTTAGCTCAAACATGTGAATACTATACAATTTTTGTTAACCACATAAAACCAAACACACAAAAAACGATTTAATATTCCTCGCTTTCTATTGTGCTATGTTGCATTATATACAGTAAACTCATTGAGCGTTTATTTTACATGTCTCTAAATGTGGATCATCTCCTGCCATCAGGTGGGACCCTCTTCTGAAACTGTGACTCCTGATTGGCTGGGTAAGTGGATCAGCTCATCTGACAACTAATAAAGGAAATCTCCCCCCCAGGGATCCCCTGACACGCAAATGAGTTTTGAAGCTACTAAGAATATGAGAATGTTCCACATAAATGACAACATTCTTCTGCATGTGTCAAAACGGGAGTGCGGAGGGGGAAGAGAAACAGGATAAGGTGACCTTACGTTGACTTTAGATTGCTTCTATATGAGGTGTAAGAAGTACATCATTTAGCGCACGGCTTCCACTCACCAAACAGAAAGTGGTGAGGGAGAGCAAGAGTGGAGAGGTAGAAAGTAGGGCGCTCCTTTCAGGTCCCCCCTTTTTTTCTCCGGAACGAAACAGCAGGCATAAGACTGAGGGCGAGAAAGAGTCGTAGACAGGGACCGGAGGAGCACGGCGACTTAGGAACTCGAGGCTTCCACTGCGCAGCATGTTCGAGGAGCAGGCCACCAAGGTGAAGATCACGTCGGTGGTGATTTTGGCGGGCATGGCGGCCATGCTGGCCGCCGTGGTGACGGACCACTGGGCCGTCCTCAGCCCCCGCGTGGACAAGCTCAATGTCACCTGCCAGGCCGCCCACTTCGGCCTCTGGAGGCTATGCAAGAAAAATATCTTCATGGTGGAGGAGGACCCGCAAGGCAAAGGCTGCGGCCCCATCGGCTTACCTGGAGGTAGGATTAAAAGTGTGATTGTAGGTCAGTCAGTTGATCTGTAGGCAGATAAGTCCGTCAGGAGTTGGTCCGATTTGTCGGGCGAATGGCCAGTTGGTTGGGCGGACCGGTCGGTCAGTCCATCGACTGTATTTGTTGATGATGCGAAAGTCGGACGGTGAATCGGTCCATCGCTCAGACGGTCGATAGATACAAGAACTGGTAAAACTTTATATCAACAATATGAAGTAATATTTTAACACTGATCATTTTAACATCATCAAGCTTTTCATGCAGCTTGAAGGTCAAAGCGGAGGAAGCGTAGAAAATGAAAGCCCCCTTTCACATTGGCATCTCCTTTGGATGCCTTTGCGCCAGAAATAGAGGCGACAAAAGTACTCACAATCTGTACTTGAGTAGAAGTACGGATACTTGGAAATGGAAGGAAAAACTGACCACCATTCTGATGCAAACTGAGAAGAGCGAGGTCGGTTCTCAGGTTGCCCAGTTTCTAGGATTGGAGTCGATCTGGCAACACCAAACTACTAGAGCAGGAAATTGCACGATGATCGGGAAAGTCTCTCCAGACGACTGAACAAAAAGTCCACAAGGTGAATCCTTTTTAAAGTGATAATGTACGGACGTCAGGCTTTAAAAAAAAAAGATTTTGATGCTCAACAATCTGAAGTCGATGAAGATTTATCACTCTTCGAAGCGTCCACTGACTCAAGCTCTTCTTGATGCTGTCAAATGCGGGCAAACAGGAATGACAGGCAATGTGAGGAACATTATTAACACACAGTGGGAAAGGTAAGCAGACAAACATGACAGAACATGGACTGGACGCCTTGAGTGGACTAGTCACCATGACTGGAGAGTGACGTAACAGTGACGACTGGGTTAGCTGCGGCGATGAAGATGATTTGGCAGTGACGAAGACTTCTTAGCGGTGACGATGAAGGTGGCTTGGCGGTGAGGACGAAGAAGACTTAACTGAGACGAAGGGGACTCAACTTTGCCGAGACAAACCCGCACAACTTCTACATATGGCTTCGACAATGCTCCCACACGGACTGGACCAACACAACAGACTAAATACATCAATACTAATGAGACACACCTGGGGACCACTGATTGGTCACACACAGTGAATGGGAAGGAAAGAAACACACAGGAGGACGTAGTCAGACATAACGAGACACGGGAATAAATCAGGAACACGTGACGAACAACAACCACCGACAAAAACAACAAGAAAACACCCAAAACTAAACAAAAAGTACAAATTGTGAGTACTTTTACCACTTGTAGCTCTTGGACTACAGCTGGCCTTATGGGAAGCTTATCTTTTTTTAAAGCCTCTGGCTGTGTGTGCGTGCCTGGCCACTTCGGTTTTGAGATTTCATTCATTGACTTTTAGCCCGGCGGCTCCTGCTGCGCCACATCAGGACGAGCCTTAATAAAGTGTGCCTTAGCGCTTCAACTCGCCACTTAAAAGCACACCTGGGAGACCAACATTGGAGGGAGTGGGAGGTGGAGAGGATTGATGGGTGGCGGGGAAGGTGGGGGGGCTGGGATGAAGTTTAAGAATGTTCAAAACGTCCAATGGGAGCTTTTAAGTGGGTCTTGAATGTTCATTTTGAATGTCTCCGGATCGTCTTATTGGATGATAATGGAGGCAGAATTTTCTGTCAAAGTACATGCCCAACCAGTACGACGCATGCTTTCTTTAAATGGATTTTATTGGACAGAGCTGAGCGTGAGAAAAACAACAGGCAGAATCTTGTAAATTCACTGGGAGAATATTTACGTTAATCTGTTAGATCAAGTCTAGTTCTGCTGTCTGTGGACAGCTTTTATAACTGTGTCGATTAGCTGCCATTAATATTTAAATGGATGGCGACAAAAGTGAGCACACCCCTTAGTGAAATGTATTCTGTGTTGTCCCATTAAACGATCTAATAAAATATTTGCATAAATGTGATGATTGCTCACTTGATACTTAAAATGCTGTTTATTTTGCCTCGGCGTACTCTTATTAGCAAGTAAAATTACGAACTTTAACTCATTCACTGCCATTGACGTCTGTAGACGTCAAAAATTCATTTTAACTATTTCTATTACTTCTAAAACTTACTAAAAATCCACTTTTGTTAACTAGAGTATGAAAACCTAGAAAAAAATATTGTACATTTAGAACAGATATAAAATTTGTGATTAATCGTGAATTAACTAAGTCTTTTCTTAAAAAAATTGCGTCAGGCGATGACAATTTTTTATTGTAATTAATCGCATGACTTCAATAGTTAACTCACGATTAATCACAAATGTAATATCTATTCTAAATGTACAATAAAAAAATTCTAGGTTTTCATACTTTTGTTAACAAAAGAGGAAAAAATTTGTTAAACTAATAGAAATAGTTCAAATTAATTTTTGACATTTTTAGCCGTCAATGGCAGTGAAGGAGTTAAATGGCAACTACACCCAATGAGTCTGACTGACTTGAAACTTCGCACCAATCTCTCCGTCCGTCAGTCCTTGACAAAAGAACTTCTGGAATTTGTTTTGAAATAAGTTTCCGGATATTGTACTTCACAAACAAACGCAACAATAACAATTTAAAAAATGTTTTTCCACCTTTTCGTTTTGTCACTCGTATCTTAAGCCCACACTGTATATAATACCTATTACGTATAAAATGCAGCAAAGAACAGCGGATACTTTTTTTTAAAGTCCACACATCTCACCACCGGCACCCGCAGGATATGAATGAAGTCTCTGAAGGCTCTGTTGTGTCCCACTTTATCCGAGCTCCATGGCCATTTAAACACCAGCGGCAACCCTCATTCACATTGACCCAGAATTAAGCTGTCATTCCACACCAAACATGGCTGACGACACTGAGACGGATAACAGACTGCTATACGGAGCGTGAACTGCACCGAAAAAAATCCCTTTGAGTGACAGGTGCTCCCCCGCAACTAAAATGTCTGTATCTGTTGGATGAAAGGTCAATGATGTGGTCGAACGTCCTTCAATTGGTTTCACCTTCGCTCGTTACAAATCGGCAGCTTACGTTTAATGAGCGCCACATTTCATATGGGACACACTCAACGACAAGCGTGAGCGTGTTGGCATGAAGATAACGTACTGATGCAATCTTGCAACCTTTATTGCATTATTGGCAAGTTTCCCCATGGGGAAGTCAGCTAGCATGGTCATAATGGTTTGCTATCACAAGAAACACAAAAATAAATAAGAAGACTTTCTCAGTGGCCCTGTGAGGACAAATCTGAAGTTTTCAGTGTACCGACGCTGTTTCCTTTGACTAAACATCACGCCTGCTGAAACCACATCTAAGTATTGGCACAGGTAACGTAACCCAATTTTGGTGAATTTTATTGAAGTGCATCATAATAATATAATCAGCATTATATATATATATATATATATATTGTTTAAAATCATCCCACTGGCCACCACATAGCCACGGAGCTCCTTTGACTTTCGCAGGGACTTCAGCAAATCAATTTCTTCTTCGACCGTGTGAGTGCTGATTTTAAAGAGAATAAGAGGGGCCACGTCTATTGGCAGATGTGTTCACACCCACAACGGTGCCCATTTAAAAAAATAAAGAAATACCACAACAAAGTCTAACCTGCCCCTGTGCATGTTTATGTCACACTTCGTGTCCGACTTGTGATGGTAATAATAATGATTATGATAATAATTATAGTGATAATAATAATAATAACAATAATAATAATAATAGGGGTGTTAGAAAAAAATCGATTCGGCAGTATATCGCGATATTACAGAACGCAATTCTCGAATCGATTCGATATGCGGCCGAATCGATTTTTAAACATAATTTTTTTTATGGAAATATTCAACAAAACGTCTTATTTAGGGTTAGGATTCACACATTAAGCATGGAAGAATGTTATATTAATGGAACATTAAGCCTTAATATTTTATTTCAGTGCTGTTCAAACTTGAAACAGACTGCAACCTGTTTGTTAAATGCAGTGGCTCACAGTTATAAGCCTGAAGTACATTTTGTATTTTCTAAATTTGAGTTTTAAAAAAATCGCAATAATAAATGTATAGATTTGTATTGGAATTAATCGTATTGAATCGAATCGAATCGTGACGTGACCTATGAATCGTGATACGAATCGAATCGCCAGGTACGAGGCAATTCACGGCCCTAAATAATAATAATAATAATAATAATAAATTTGTATTTGTAATGCACTTCACGTTTCAAGAGAAATCTCAAAGTGGTCAAGAAACAAAAGCCCATAAAGGCCAAAATCTGACAAGTAAGTAAATAAGTAAGTAAATAAATACATAAATAAACACACGCACACACACATACAGACACACACATGCAATCATGTCTACAGTCCTCTTGCTATGCCTTAACATGTGGCTGAATTGGACCAGGCAGAACCGGCAGCAGCCTGTTGCTAGGTAACCTCTTTAGTGATTCTTTCTCATCCGGAGTAACAAACGGCTCCTCTGTTGCCTGGTGTGTACACACACACGCACACACGTACACACACTCATACGCGCTCACGCACGCACCAATATTGTCCATGGATGCGAAAGCAAGCACCCGTGTGCCTTCTGGTTTGAATCTGAGGGAGTCAAGATGGTTAAAAGTGGTGATGTTTGGCTTTTCTAAGGCTCCTTTCAACTGGGCTGTCCTGAGAGACAGCAAACACAAGATAGATGGGAGGGATGTGACTTGCATTTTCTTTTCAATTCCTTGGGGATGCACATTGTGATGAAAAGAAGGTTTGTCAAAATCTGCAAATGTGACATTTACATCACTGGGCAAGAGGTCTGCAATGCTATAATGAACTTGGATTGTTGTTTTCTCACTGTTTTTATTAGAATATTACAAATTGGAGTTTACTAGAGACACAAAAAAGACAACAAAAACAAGTCATCAAATTACAACAATACAGTTAAAATAATACGAGGATTAAGAGGAATGTCACTCCAAGTATGTCACCTACTACTTGTCTTTCCTGTTTGTTCCGCTGCAGCCAAGAACTGCTCCTACTTCAAACACTTCACGTCAGGAGAAGAAGCAGAAGTTTTTGAAGTGAAGACCCAGAAAGGTAAAAGTTGCATCACCTCCTCCACGACATTATAGAGCTGAGTGTATCGTGCATGTATGCATTGTATATATTCATAAGAGCACGTCTGCAAATACAAACATGCACTTTCTGCTCATGATGAACAACAATCAAATATGATGCCGTACATCCCTGCAGTAATATGCTTTTCACCTCAGGCGAGACTTTTATTCCCGCTTTAATTTATTGCAAGACCAAGGCCAACAAGGCCACAACATTAGGTACACCTGCACATATCTAATGAGATCGACGAGAGGAGCCCTTTGGGGAGAAAATCTGCATTTCGTTACAAAGATTATACAGGTAGTTAATATATTTAATGATATGTTTATCATTGTGGTTGTGTTTTGCAGTGCTTACACATTTAGGCACAGAAGTATTTGGACAGTGTTTTTAGGAGTTTGCCTTATTCACCAACAAAATGGATTTAAAATAAAGCAATCAGTGTGTAGCTTTAATTTGTATTGTTTCCCACACCTCGGCTAAGGAACCTCAACATACTGACAAAAGTGTCATTCAGTAACTCACGCGAGGGTAATGCGCAATTCTAAATGACAGAATAAAGGCTTATATGACAAAATAAGCGTCACAAATACTGAAGCTAAAATACAGGACCACAGTCATAACACATAGCATTGTGTGTGTGTTTTTAATGTGACAAATGTGTCATGCAAATTGAATCACGGTATCTTTGCAGAAGCGCCGCTTGTTTTCAGCTGCAAGCTAATTAAGTGTGGCGTAAGTCAATTATGCGAGTCGCTCAGCCGCCACAAGGACTTTTCACTGTTTTTTTTTATTGTCAGAATACAACATCTCGGCGGCGGCCATCGCCATTTTCAGCCTGTTCTTCATGATCCTGGGAACCTTGTGCGTCATCTTCTCTTTCGGGAAGGGCCGCGACTATCTTCTGAGGCCTGCTGGGATGTTCTTTGCCTTTGCAGGTGCTAGTCGCTTCATTTTCTGTTTTTAATGGTGAAATGTTTGAAGGGGGGGAAGGGGGGGGGGTCAAATCAGTTTTTTTCCACAAGTTTTATTTGTACTTCTTGTATCTAAGTATTAATTTTTCAGACAACTTTTAATTTTTACTCTCTACATTTGAAAACTAAACTGAAACTGTATTTTGAACACCTTACTTTGTCAAAATAGGTTTGCGGTTTTTGTTGTTGTCGACAGTAATATGTTCTATGCAGCCCCACTGGTCTAAATATGTTATTTTGTTTAATATTGCGTTTGTGGAATATGAGTTAAGCAGCAAAATCCAGCTGTTTTTATTGATCTCAGGGGGCGGCCATTTTGCCACTTGCTGATGACTGAATAGGACATCAATGTTGCTCAGGTCTCAGGCAACGACCAATCACAGCTCACCCTGAGACCTGAGCAACATTGATGCCATCTTCAGTTGACAGCAAATGGAAAAATGGCCGCCCCCTAAGATTAAAAAACAAAACAAAAAAAACACGGCTGCATTTGGCTGTTTAACTCATATTCCGCAAATGTAGTATTAATCAAAATATCATGTTTAGACTAGTGTGGTCACATATACCATAATATTGTCAAAACATGTTTAAGGTTTACTTTCCCTTTAAGAGAATTGTTTTGCGTTGTCAGCCACAAGAATAGAATGTGGTGAAAACTACCAGCTTAATAGATAAATTCTTCATTTAAATTAAAACAAGAAAAAAATAAAATACAAATTTTCACTTGACATGAACTAATTTATGTCATGCGTTGCAGGAAATATTTAGCTCAGTATACATTAACCAGTCCTAACAGATAAAACAGATGAAGCTGGATTTTAGTAATGAGGAAGGGGGTGTACCTAATGAAGTGACCTGGACGTAATGTGAATGTGCCGATTTGAAAACATGGCGCCCTCATGTGGTGACATGCTGTATATCAAATTACGTCAACCAAATGTTTTCTTGTTCATATTACTGCAGGATTTATGTTGGTTTGAAAAATTACACTTAACCACATTTCATCCATATTTACCCAATTTGTGAAAATATTGGATTTAAATGTGAACCTATTTAAGTTGTCTTAAGATCAAATGTACTGTAGGCACTATGCAAGCTATTCATCAATCAAAATTATTTGAAAGCATAGTTTGTACACACACAACACACTTAATTCATTACACGAGAAAAGATCCCTACTAGCAATAATGCTGAGCTGCCCCCACAGAGTGTATTTGTCGTCATACCTCGAGAAAGAGTACGACAGAGCAAAAAAAAAAGAAGACTATCTGCATGACTGTAGTTCAGCTCTGGTACTTGAGAAAATAGAAACATTTTATAGTTACAGTTGCATCCAGCCTACATGTAAATGTTATAGTTATAGTTTGCAACCAGCCTGCAGGTGTAACGTGTTATACACCAGTTTCTGTATTGTAAAACCAGAGAAACGGATATTTCAAGTGTATGTACTTTCATTAAGTATTATTTAAGTAACCAGTTATCATTCTTATGTTGAGGGAGCACAGGGCGGAAATTGGTAAAAAAAGTAACTGATAAGTTACTTTGACAATAAAGTAATCATAAATAAATAAAGTAAATAGATTACTTTTTTGAGCAGTAATCAGTAATCACATTACTTTTTCATGTAATCGGTGACAACCAGTGTTGGGAATGTTACTTTAAAAAGTAATTAGTTATAGTTACTCATTACTTGCTTAAAAAAGTAACTGAGTTAGTAATTGAATTACTTCATAATAAAAGTAACTTGCTACCAGGCAAAGTAACTATTTTCACTGCTTTTTTTTTTAAATATCAAACAATTTGGATTTTGGGATTTTATTATTATTATTATAATTATTATAATTATTATAATTATTATAATTATAATTATTATTATATTTTTATACAAGGAATTCAAATTATGTCTAGGCTATCTAGGGTGTTTTCATTTTATTTTGTGAGTATTTATGTTACACAAATGTCTCACTCCATAATATGACACATCATACAACAACAACAACAACAACAACAACAATAATAATAATAATAATAATAATAATAATAATTCATTAAATTTTGAATGGTAATGAATGTTCTCCCACAGCCAGTTACTACAGCAATCAGAATAATAATAGAAATAAAATAAATAATGGATAGATGGTGATTTGTGGCACATATGTCATCTATAGGTAAATTGTAGACAATCCTAGCCAGTCCCTCCAGGATTGTTGCGGGCTAAAATAATCAATAATAGATCAAAGAAATTGCCAATGCTATTAAAATATACAGTGCTTAATGCTATCATGGCCAAAATCATAGCCATAACTATTACTAAATTTACTCCTCAGAATCATCAACTTCCACTTGATCTCTCTGGAAAAACATGGTGATATATCTTCAGTTTATAATTCCACACATATAAAGACGTGTTTAATGATTGATTTACGTCAGAAAACTGCCCAACTCAAGGCTTAAAATGCATCATTCACATACAAATGTCGCCTCCATGAGTGTGAGCATATTTCTTTCAACACTTTTCACATGTTTAGCACTCGTGAAATAAGAGAAATACAATTGTTGGTGCTATTAATTACACTAGCCGAGCGTGTCGCTATGATTTACCGGTATCTTTATCGCTGTTATGGTGCTTGTGGATTCGCAATATGTCACTCAGTAGCTAAGTTGTCAAACCAGTTCCAGGCGAGGACGTGGACTCTTTGCTAAAATGCTAAAGTATGCTAAGCCTTAAGGTCCAGAAGGAAGAAAGATGACACGTCCGTCACGTCGTGACACGCTTCCTGCGGCACCTCCAAAATAAAAGTCACTCTACATTTCGGCTGTCAAGACACTTTTATTGTGACGAGGTCCAACGACAACAACAGTGCCTCTAATTGTGCGCAACTGACATTTTCAGAGCTAGTTACCGCACAATGTCTTGTAAGCTTACTTCGAGCCTTGAATCTAATAAATAAATTGTAACGCAACACATTTCTCATACAATAACGATAACGCCGTTTCAAATATGGGGAGAATATTTAGTTAGATTAGTCCGTTTATGAAAAAAAAATGGAGTTACCTAACGCCGTTAGTTTAAACGCCGTTATTCCCAACACTGGTGACAACACTGTTCATCATGAATGTCAAATTTGTGTGGTTTCAATGTGGTTGAGTGTACGCAAGAGATGGACCCAAATGCCGGGATGTGGGAGAAGCAAAACAGGGGAGCGGGCTAAATATGCCCCCAACAGCAAACAAGATTTTTGGTCAAATATACTGCTAAATCCACAAAGAAGGAAAACGCCATTGCAGTCTATGGCCAGGGTTGGGAGGGTTACTTTTAAAATGTAATCCGTTACAGTTACAAGTTACCTGCTAAAAAATTTAGTTAGTAACGTAATCCAAGTACCATAATATTAAAGTAATGTAACTGGATTACTTTTGGATTACTCCAACATTGAGTATGCTCATGAAGACAAAATAAAAATAAATATCACCACAATATATATTCTATACAATGTGCTCCTGCTATTTGCGGGTGATAGGGACCCGGGCAGCCTACAAATAGCAAAAATCCTTGTGTAATTAAAAAGCATGTAGACTATAGATAGATAGTTAGATTGATTGATTGTTTGATTGATTGATTGTTTGATTGATTGATTGATTGATTGATTGATTGATTGATTGATTGATTGATTGATTGATTGATTGATTGATTGATTGATTGATTGATTGATTGATTGATTGATTGATTGATTGATTGATTGATTGATTGATTGATTGATTGATTGAAGGCCATATGCTGTTTTCGAACTGTCACTGAAAGCAACCACACCTCACAGTTAGATAGATAGATAGATAGCTGTTTCCAAATGTAGGGAGCAAAAGTCATCAGAAAAATAAATCCTTGAGTAAAGTACAGACTTTAGTATGGGGTTGAAGTATGTGTTATCTTGCCCGCAGGCCTCTGCATCATCATCTCGGTGGAAGTCATGCGTCAGTCGGTCAAGAGGATGATCGCCAGCGACGAGACCATCTGGATCGAGTACTACTACTCGTGGTCCTTCACGTGCGCCTGCGCCTCCTTCACCCTCCTCATCCTCAGCGGCGTCGCTCTCCTCCTCATCTCCATGCCGCACATGCCCAGAAACCCCTGGGAGACCTGCATGGACGCCGAGCCCGACACCTTAGATTAGCTTTACACCTGCTCGCATACGGTGCAAGCAAGAAAAACAGTTTGACAGAGAGTATGCAGAAAAACTAGTGAAAAATTATTAGAAATTTCCAGGAAATCTGATTTAAAGGGAAAGCCAACGCCCCCAAAAAATTATTGACAAAAATGTGTTCTATGCAGCCCTTAATAGTCTAAAAATGGGATTCTGGTTAATATTGTGTTAGTGGAATATAAATTAAGCAGCAAAATCCAGCCGTTTTTATCCATCTCAGGCGGCGGCCATTTTGTCACTTGCTGTCGATTGCAGATAACATCACAGTTGCTCAGGTCTCAGGTAACAACCAATCACAGCTCAGCTTTAAAAAAAAAAACAAGTGAGCTGTGATTGGTCCTTGCCTGAGCTTTGAGCAACATTGATGTAATCTGCAGTCGACAGCAAGTGGCAAAATGGCCGCCCCCTGAGATGGATAAAAACGGCTGGGTTTTGCTTCATAACTCATATTCCACAAATGTAATATTCATCAGAATGTCATGTTTAGATATAACATATTATTGTCAAGAAATGTTTAAGGTTGACTTCTATTTTAAAAATGTTTGAACTTTATTAGCACTATATTTAGCAGTTTTGTGGACCACACTGTAAAAACTATCATTTGGATCATTATTAAATACAGTGATAACATCACTTAGAGTGCCGTGAAAAAGTATTAACCCTCTCAAATGTAATAATTTTTTTAATGTTTTTAATAATAATGGCTCTCACCGTGGTTCACTGGAATCTGAAAGCTGAACAGTTTGGAAGTTTGTACAGACTAATAGATGTCAATGACTTAATTTCACATTCAAATTTCTTTGATGGCATTTTGTTGCAGACTTTGATTTGATTTTTGAGACATTTTGGTCAACTTCATTTTGTCAGACAGTTTCTGTTGAAGCAATTACTTGATTAAATACGTGTGGGCGTAATCAGGCTTGGGTGTGGTCAAATTACATAAAAAATGTAATTAGCCACAGTTCATTTATGATTTAACTGGATGGCAACTTTTTTCACCCAGGGCAAAGTAGCTTTGAATAGTTATATAAATCAGCATTTAACTCATTCACTGCCATTGACAGCTATAGACGTAAAAAAAAATAATTGTAACTATTTCTATTAGTTAAAAAAAATTAAATTCAAGAGTATGAAAACTGTTTTTTTTAATTGTACATTTAGAACACATGTAAAATTTGTTATTAATTGTGAGTTAACTTGTGAAGTCATGCGATTAATTACGATTAAAAATGTTAATCGCCTGACGCCGCAAATTTTTGATAATCTTTAAGTCGCGTCAGTCGATCACATTTTTTAATTTAAATAATTAATCACACATTTTATATCTGCATTAAAAAAAATCTAGGTTTTCATACTCTTGTTAACAAAATTGGAAAAAAAAGTGAAACTAATAGAAATAGTTCAAATGAATTTTTGACGTCTATAGCCGTCAATGGCAGTGAATGAGTTAAAAACTGAACTTAATGTTTGTTTGATGATCTTTGGCATTAAAGTGGAGGATCTTTACAAATAAATAAGAGGGCATAGAAGGCATGTATATATATTTTTTAAATTCCATTAATGTGTTCCACAACCCCCCTCCCCCCCCAATAGAAAAAAAATAGTTTGCTAAATTTTTAGTAAAGAAACAAATACCACTGAGTGTTGTATAAAAACACAATCAATCAATAAATTGGTTTTATAACATGTGATTACAGTATGTGCCACAGTAGAAATAAAGACATGAGAAATCACTTTAATAGGAGGGGAAAAAATATGAGAAATTAGTTCTCATGTTAGAGAACTAAATTGGCAATGTTATAATATTAGGAGAAAATATAAGAATATTTGTTTAGAAATATGTCATATTACATACAAGAAAGAAAGAAAGAAAGAAAGAAAGAACGAAAGAAAGAAAGAAAGAAAGAAAATGATCCTAAAACCACAATATTAGGAGCTGCTGTCTGCCACTGCTCACATCCAGACACTCATGCTTTCACTAGGCACCGCCTCTTAAAGGCGCATGCATGTATCTAACGCAGACACTACGATGTACAGTATTTTCTATGCATTTTATTCTTTTTTTGTCTTCAATTTACGTTTACAATCTGTTAAAAGTGTCTTTTAATAACTTTGAAACGTTTTAATATGTGTGAATGTGTTCAAAGCATTTCGGCATTTCAAAAGAGTATTCTCGCGACATGAGTAGTGAATGGTGATCATGGCCCACCTCCACCGCAGTATTTTCTCTTCTCGAAAGACTTTCTCCAAACAATGGGACTCAAAGAAAGAGGCAACACTGAGCTGGTTCTCAACACCTGTCTCGTCCGAAAGTCATTGATTCTGCAACACCCCCGCTGACTCGAATCCCGAAGGCGCCGTCCATAATATTGGCCTTATCAGTCATTCATCCTGCGCATTGAACTTCATGTGCTCCTCAAAGCCACACTGCGTGCAAAATCAGCAGGGAGTTAAAAAAGTCTACACACCCCTAGTCAAATGCTAGGTTTTTGTGATATTAGAAATATAATTTACACCAATAATGTGACCAATAACCTGTACAACTCAACTGAACAACAAAATGTATCTTTTAGACAGGAAAAGCCTATTAGAACATCTAAACATTATTTGGTGCTCTTTTTTTGCTCTTTGAAATGTTTTAAGTGTCCCAAAGACGTATTTATATGTTTTGGGTAGTTTTTTTTATTATTATTCTAGAGCATACAGAAGGTTTTGATGCAGCCTCTCAACTGCAAAGAACGGTTAAAGAAATGGTAGTTATTACACAAAAGACCAGCAGGTGGCAGAAGAGTATAAGAGATCAACCGGGGCCATGTTGCAAACAAGCTGATTTGCCCACAGTTCTAACCAGATTTGTGAATAATGATTGCCAATTGCTATAAAACGGAAAAAGATACAACTATACCTTTTTATTCTGTTGAAAAAAAAAAATCTAATCTTTCTTTTGGTATGTTCCATGTTTTTATAGCAATAGAACACAATATTCTGTGGGCCTTGCAAAATCAGTCAAAATCCAGTAAAACAGCCGGGAGTGAAGGGGATTGCTTCAGTGAAAATGGCTGGGAGTGAATGAGTTAAACAGCGGCAGGTGTGAGCTTACTGACTCGCATTTAACATGAGTTTGAATGGGATTGCTTGATCATTGACACAGTCCCATACCCAGTTATGAGAGGGTGTGAACATTTATGCAACCACATTATGTCAGAAAATGATTTGAAACGATCACACAAAAAAAGGCAATTAAAGAGTAGTGTGCAGATGTTTTGTATCCGCTGTAAAAGTTCAATTTCCACCTGATAAACTTCTAAATGAGCTCATCATTTTGTTTATTGTATCGCCCATTGCTTTAAGACATATGAAAAATATTTTCGTAATTTCATTGCTTTTGTGAAGTGTTAAAGGATTTTTTTTCCTGGCGAACCATTTTAATCATTGCCAATTGTAATAAATAAGCAAATTTTTGTGTACACATTATTAAATTAGCAATTGAACATGATTTTGGGGTGTTGTGTTTTGCTGTGTTTGATGTTGGTGCGTAACTGTATGATAAAAAAAAGCATGATTGTGTTTTCCGACAGCTATGACATTCAACCCTATCATATTTAAGTGACTTAAAGCGCCTTCTACCAATAAAAAGAGATTTCTCGTTCCTTTAATAAACCCATGTGGATATCTCGGGGTCGTTGCCCACACACTTGCGTCAAGCAAGAAAATCTTCGTTGAAGCGAGAAGACGCAAGCTGAAATCTCCAGGGACGTCACACACTGCTGACGGCAGCTCTGGAGGAAATGTATGCAAGGAGCTGCCTTAATCTTTCATGAGACCTTTACCTTTGGAGTGATGGATGCAGCCCGTCTCGTATTTACTCACTGTCATGTTTCATCCCAGGAATTCACGCACACGCCGCGGGGCTCCTGCTGCTTCCGATAAATACGTGGCAACATTTTGCGGTACCTTAACATGCATGGGAAGGATTCCGTGCGATGACAACAAATGTGTTAGTGTGTCCGTTTCAAAAAGGTTGTGCTCATGCGCGTGTCGCTGTGTAAACAATAGTAATTATCTGTCTGCTATTGCAGCATGGAGCATCGCTATTGGTTTTTCTGCTTGCTGGTTGGAAAGGTCACTTAGTAGGATTGCTTTGGTGCCTAATTGGCTTGTGGAGGAAACAACTCATTCATTATGTGAAAAAACAAAAACAGACTTCATTTCACTTCTCATATGCTACAGTTGACCTGCATTTACAACGTGAATTCTAATGTTTGTTCGATTAAATTGTTTCAATTCGTTTGCAGCAATCTATTTGTAAATCTGTTTCTCTTTGGCTGTACTGCTGTCCAATCAGATTTCAGTGTCTATGTGTTCACATTTAAGTCTAATCTGCCTTCACAGTCAACTATATGTAAACTATATTAGCAATGAGACGTTTTGATGATGTCCGTTTTTTCCCGTGTCTTGATTGGTCGTCTAAAGCAAAACTGTTCGATACAAATAAAGCCTAGCAAAACACATCAATAGCGATCCGCAAGTCCTTGTGAATTGAAAAAAACGTTTTGTTGATTTCACACAGCACACCGGAGAGTGTTGTTAACATCCGCCACAGAGAGCGCCCTCTGAAGGAATAATGAAAAAAAATAAAAATAAAATATTAAAGCAATCATTCTTTTAAAAACATAGCAGAGATCAAACTATTCAGCTAAAAATACTAAAGCATAAATTATAGGAATGTCAGGTGATTTTTATTTATTATTATTATTATTATTATTAATATATATATTCTTATATTATTATTGATTCTTTTTTAAATCATAATTAATCGCATGACTTCAAATGTTAACTCACGATTAATCGCAAATTTTATACTTGTTTTAAATGTACAATAAAATATTTAATATTATTTGATAAAGTTTTCATACTCTTGTTAACATAAAAGTGGGGGGAAATTTTTAACTAATATAAATATGGCTGCACTTTTAGTCATTGAGACAGTCATTTCATAATAATTGATAAAATTTAGTTAAAATTAAAAAGATGTACTGGACTGTAAAGAAACGAGTGTGATATTGATTTGTGTTGAGGTCATTTTTCTGCCACTAGATGGCATAATTGCATTTTTAAAACGTTGGTGACAACAAATGCATTTTTCTTTTTGTATTAAGAGCTAACTAGTCTTTAACATGAAGTAAATTCTGCCCATTTTTAAAATTGTAAAACACATCTTGACCCCAGTCTCCACAAATATATGCATTATTATTACATTTATTACTGCAAAATTTTGACATGGACGTGTTTGCTATGTTGCGAGTCCGCGACTGGAATTCCCCCAGCACAGGCTTTCCAAGTAAGGGGCAGTCATTAATCACGCATTAAAAAAAATAAGGAATAAGGTAAATACAAAATGAAAGAACGCAAATAAAATAGAAATTCAAAAAAATTAAGCAGACAATATTAAAAGCTGCATTAAGAGGTCGGCATAGATCCTGGCCTTAAAAACACAAACATTGTCTGCAGCCCGGAGGTTCTCCAGCAGGTTATTCCACAAACGGGGGCCGTAAAACTGAAACGATGCTTCAGCGTAAATGCGTGTTCTGACTTTCGGAATGATTAAAAGGACGGTGCTGGAGGACCTCAGAGCTTGCAAGTGTTCATTCTGTAAAACTAGTTCTGAAATATAAGAAGGCCCTCTTAGACAATTAAGCCATTTAAAGACCTGTAATAAAAGCTTAAATCAACCCTGGAACACATGGGGAGCCAATGCAGGGATTTTAAAATTGGTGCTGTTGAATTCTGGAGAAACTTGAAACGCTCTTTTTTAGAAAGACCAGAGAGCAAGCATTACAGTAATCAATTCAGTTAGTGATAAAAGCATGCATTAGTGTCTCCGTGTTGACCCGAGAGAGAAAGGGGCAGACTCTGCCTGTAAATTTCCACATGTGAGCTCAGAGTCCAAAATAACATGCAGGTGTTTCGCCTCATGTGAGGGATGTAGAGACAGTTTATATACTTTAGCTCAATGTTTCTCTCTGGGCCTCGGGAACGATGAATAAACTAGTCTTTCTTGTCCTGGTTAATCAGAAAGTTCTCTCTCTCTCTCTCTCTCTCTCTCTCTCTCTCTCTCTCTCTCTCTCTCTCTCTCTCTCTCTCTCTCTCTCTCTCTCTCTCTCTCTCTCTCTCTCTCTCTCTCTCTCTCCCTCTCTCTCTCTCTCTCTCTCTCTCTCATTCTCTCTATATATATATATATATATAATATTTTTTTATATGTATATATTTTTGGACACATTGGCTGGGGCATTTTGTTGGAATATATATATTTATCATCTATATTAATGTAATTATTTCTACCACCGACTGGCTGGGCCAATTTATAATCATATGTAATTCTTTAACATTTCAATTGTATTCATTATTTGGCCGCTGACTGAGTGGGTGAAGTTGTTTTAATCATGAATTTATCCATTTTTAATTATCATCCTTATTTTTGCCATTGTTAGGCTGACATTTCCATATAATTGTAATTATTGTAATCATTTTTGCCATGACTGGGTGTGACAAATTGTTTAGAAAATGTTGATTTCTATTATTTTTCCTGTGGATTGGCTTGGATTTAGTCATTGTTGTAATCATCTGGCCTATGATTGGGTGAAGCAATAATTATTTATTTAACATTTTAGTGCTGCAGGTATCATTGTCGCTTTTGTGTCACCTTGGTGTCCAGTATTGATATAGGAACAATTTCCGGAGTCGTGCTGTCATCAGTCTGACTGGAAGCTGTCACCAATCCTTTCCTGACCTCTGATTGAAAACTGCCAGACGTGTTATTCCTCTCAAACGCACAGGCCAAGCCGTCATGCATTTTCCATCCCCCTGAGAGAGTGTGAGCTGGCTGAAAGGGTGGTGAAGAAAAAAATCACAGGGTTCTTACCAGTCTGCTGGATAGAAGAAATTAATCTGAAATGAGAAGAGTTTGCACTCGCTGAGGGGTGAAGGACTAAAGATTTCTTGTAGTCGACTATAATGTGACGAAAGTCTAGTCAAAGTTGATTCATCAATTATCTCACTGGTATTTTTTAAGCACAGTACAGTCATGCCCAGACTTTTATTTTTTTATTTTTTTTTCATTTATTTAACCAGGTTGGTCCCATTGAGATTAAAAGCCTATTTTTCTGGCCAAGACAGGCAGCAGCAAAAAAACACAAATTTACAGACATACAGTACAGAGTGGGAGAAACTGAAAACATGTAAAAAATTTACAAAGTACACATTTTGGATTAAATAATCAATAAAATTGTTCAAACAGCTAAGCTAAAATCATGGACATTCTGGAAGCGGTTTCCACGTCTTTGATAAAATTTAGTTAAAATTAAAAAGATGTACTGGACTGTAAAGAAACGAGTGTGATATTGATTTGATTTTTTAAAAACATTTAAGGAAACCAATTCCTTGAGCTTTAAGTCATTCTGCTGAAGATCCCAAGCTGAGGCTGCTGAGTAGCCAAAAGCCTTTTCCCCAATTTCTGTCCGTTGGGCTTGGAGCCCAGGGGTTGTGCCCTGGCGCTGCCGCGGCCTGGGGGTGTGTGCTTGCCCTGTCCTGGCCGGCGTTGACGGCTCCCTTCTTTGGTGGAGGTCCTCATGCATGCCAAATCCACCACACCAGCATCTACTGAAATTCAAACACAATCTGCTTCTTCCTCTTGTCGCTGAATCGGTGGAGGCTGATGTCTCTGGATCTCACTCTGCTTCATCTCTACTTCCTTCCTTTCTTTAGTCTTTCCTTTGGTCTCTTGAGGTCTCCCTAATAGGAGGATGCTGTGTGACGTATTGTTTATGTTTCGCGCGTCGCATCACGGAAAACTGTGTGGCAAGAAACGGGTTTTACATGGAGTTTGATGGTTTTGCACATTTGGAGGAGGATAAAGAGAAGAAGATGGTTCATTCTTGTTATGCCATCAATTGTACGGCCTGTCGGGAGCCTGATAAAAAATTTTTTTTTATCGCATTCCCACCAAAAGGGGCTGCGAAAAATGAAAGAATTGGCTGTGAGCCGGGAGGGTATAACTTGACGATCAAAGCCTGGATTCCAACTGATGCTGACGGGTTTGTGAGGCTCACTTTATTGCCGGTAAGTACTTGTGACTATATATTTGTTATTTGGAGAGGATTTAAAGAAATAATAAATCAAGTTTGTGCATTATAAAATTCGCTGAGTCATATTGTTTTGCGGTCTTATTCGGGTGTTCCAAAGCACGATCGACAACCACCCTGACTGGTTCCTCGTCTTGAAATGGGTTATCCTTGATCGCTAAACCTGAAGGCTAAAGAAAAAGCCGTCCAGCGTCACGAATGAAGTATCAAAAGGCAACAAGTATCAGAATTTTCCTATGGACAAAATATATTTTTGTGCCTAGTTTTTCACTTGAGTGTCCACATATCGTTTATCTTATCCTCATAAATATTGCATTCTGCATCTGTGTTTTGATACCTGCCGACCTCACTTGTGTACGCAGTAGCTATAGTTGTTAAGTCCTATCCTGACAGCTGCATTAAAGGTGCCACAATGCTAGTATGCTAATGCTACGTAACATGACTGCATGTTTGTCCAAGACTGGATTTGAAAAGAAGAATTGTGTAAGCTGTGATATTTAGTTGTTAACTGGAGACCAGATGCCATTTCTCAATTCTCACATCACCGGACAAGTGACACTGTACTAAAGTCACTGCATTTTCAAAAATAAATAAAGAATAAGGTGTGCTGCTTGTTGACATAATTCCTACTAATGATTGTTGAGTGTGTTGGGGGGAAGGCTTTGGAGTGACGTACTTCCACAAACTTAACTGTAATGCGATAGACCCTCCTTCCCTTTGGCACCACAAAGAACACTTCAATGAAGAATAATTACCCAGCTTTGGACAGGACTTTGTATTAAATAAGAGTAAATGTCACCAAAGCAGATGTGTGGCCAGGAAACAGGTGAGTTGGACCAAATTTGGTCATCATCCCCCGTCTCATATGGGCCTTCAATAGTTTCAGTTTTGTCGCTAATACATACATTAAGCTTCTCCGAAAACCCCCTTGGCCCTTCGGCCGTTAAAGTGCTGAACTGCCGGCAATTTTGCCCCCTAACTTTCTTCGTATACGCTGTGTCTATACAGCCAGCCATGTTTTCTGTCAATCAACCATCGCGCATGCGCTAAAAAAATGTCAACAAGGGATCCTCCTATTTGTTGGAATTTAGATGTTTCTGGGGTTGGTGAAAGATCTGGTTTGTAACCCTGTGGGTAGTAGGTGGTGTCTGGTCGGTGCTGGATTTCACTTTTCTTCCTTTTTCTTTGATCCTTCCTCTGGTCTCCTGACAACTTCACGACTAGCGGGATTCTGAAGTCTTCGGTTTAGGTGAAGGGTATGGGATTTTTAATGGGTTTCAGGGGAATTAATGAGCACAAACTCGCACGCGCGCACATATGCACACACACACACGCACATATCACGCACACACAAAAAGAGAGAGAGAGAGCGAGAGCAATGATGATGACATGTGGAATCGGTAGGACTACCGAATGAACAATACTGAGCTCTCTCTCTCTCTCTCTCTCTCTCTCTCTCTCTCTCTCTCTCTCTCTCTCTCTCTCTCTATATATATATATATATGTATATATATATACTAGAGGGCCCCATAAAAGTCCTCATGCACTGATAGCCAATATAGCTTTTACTTATATTACACACATTAATTATGTTTTTGATCAAAATCATTTTGCTAAAATGCCAACAGAAGGCTTCTTGTATCGTATGTCTCTTAGCCCCCTCAAATGTCAATATTTATTACTATGTGAATGAAAAGGTATCATTTTTCTCTTAAGTATTTTTTTGTTTTGTTTTTGAGAAATGAAATAACCCTCACTCCTAAAGCCAGTCATTTTGAAATAGTGGTAACATCTAAAATGTTTCCTTCCATTGCAGGTATAATTTCCGTACTTAATCATTACAGTACTCAGTGTATCATGTTTAGACCCTGAAAAAGACAGATTTGTTACTGGGTTAGACAGAGAAGTAATCAACAATGATGCACTTTAAAATCTAATGAAATAATTGACATAAATAGAGATGAGAACATAAGGGGCCCTGGGACACAACCTTGAAGGAGGCCACAATAGTGATGATTACCCGACTACATTAAAGTTGCAGTCG
The DNA here is from genome assembly GCF_054856555.1 of Leptonotus elevatus. Taxonomy (NCBI): domain Eukaryota; kingdom Metazoa; phylum Chordata; class Actinopteri; order Syngnathiformes; family Syngnathidae; genus Leptonotus; species Leptonotus elevatus. The sequence continues at coordinate 31,597,641 of NC_141239.1, read as the reverse complement.
CACGGAGGGAGTTTACCAAGATGCTAGATCATCTTTCCAAAATGAGCTTTTTGACTGAACTGAAGTTAGCGTCACATGCTGCTAATTGCCACATCTTTTTCTGTATGTTCTCATCACTTGCCATCTTTACATCCTCATCCCCATATGGATGATAAGATTTAAAAGGCACCTTCATAATAAAATCCTGTCGTCTTCTTTAACACTGAACATCTTTTATTGATATGGCACCTCTTTTGCTTCCACCGCTTATAAATCTTCTTCACATTCCGATTGTTTTTGTTCGTTTTGTTCCATCACTGCTGCGCTGCTTTCTCGATCTGTTTTTCTTTTATCTGTTTTTTTTTTTTGCCCATCTCCCTCGGTGTATCTTTTTTGCTCACTCAAGCAGGCACTCGGCTGTCTAATGGCTCAGATCGGCTGAGACAGATGTGTAAGAAGGCAATCCAACCATGCATTCCGCCAGCACTTCACATGTACAAGGGATATGCCGCAAAATGCACTCTGGCTTGGAGGGTGAGGAGCGATGGACGTGAAGATAACTTGAGTGTGCTTGACTAATTCTGCCATGATAGTGGACAGAAAAGAGAAGGTCTGTGTTTTTTTGTTTCTTTTTTCTTTTTTTAATCAAGAAGCAAGAGCATCTATAATATCTTACAAGTGAAGCACTTGTTGATGGTATAAGGACTTTGGCCAATGGCGAGTATGGCTTCAGTTTCCACAAGGGGCAGAACACTTCAACGCCCAGTCTGAAAAAGCAAGTCCAATCGGTGGAGCCACATTAACTCATTCACTGCCATTGACGGCTATAGACGTCAAAAATTAATTTGAACTATTTCTATTAGTTTCACATTTTTTTCCACTTTTGTTAACAAGAGTATGAAAACCTAAAAATATATATTTATATATTGTACATTTAGAACATATAAAATTTGTGATTAATCTTGAGTTAACTAGTCAAGTCATGTGGTTAATTACAATTTTTAAAAAAAGATCGCCTGATTAAAAAGAAGAAGAAGAAAAGATTATTAAAAATTGGGGGTGTCAGACGTTTAAATGTTTTAATTGTAATTAATCGCATGACTTCAACAGTTAACTCACGATTAATTACAAATTTTATATCTGTTCTATATGTACAATATATATATATATTTTTTGAAGGTTTTCATACTCGGCTATAGACGTCAAAATTCATTTGAACTATTTCTATTAGTTTCACTTTTTTTCCCAATTTTTTTAACAAGAGTATGAAAACCTACAAAAATATATATATATTGTACATATAAAACAGATATAAAATGTGTAATTAATCGTGAGTTAACTATTGAAGTCATGCGATTAATTACAATTAAAACATTTAATTGTCTGACACCCCCAATTTTTAATAATCTTTTCTTCTTCTTCTTTTTAATTAGGGGCATCAGGCGATCTTTTTTTTTTAATTGTAATTAACCACATGACTTGACTAGTTAACTCAAGATTAATCACAAATTTTATATGTTCTAAATGTACAATATATAAATATATATTTTTAGGTTTTCACACTCTTGTTAACAAAATTGGGAAAAAAAGTGAAACTAATAGAAATAGTTCAAATAAATTTTTGACGTCTATAGCCGTCAATGGCAGGGAATGAGTTAAAGACCGTAAAAGCTTGGATCTGTCAATTAGTATAGCAAATCAGTGGACAAAGCATACTACATAATACAGTGGATGCTTTCGTCAACCAGAGTATCCACAATATGGAGTAGTGGAGCTGGCACTTGAAAGTGGCTATGGACCTTCCCCCAGCCTACAAGTAATGGTAATAGAAACTTACAAATAGTATTATGTATATTACCCAAGTATTATTGATGCAACAGTAGGGCAAAATTCAGAACAGCTTTAGAATTTGCAGAAATATGCAGCTCACAGAGGATTTATTTGGTCGTACTATTTGGACACAAAAAAATCCATAATATGTTCCCTGCACAACCTAAAGTCACCAAATCAGTTTCAGTATTTCAGTAGTAGTTTTAAATATCTTGTCTAGCAGTCAATACACAAACTTATAATTCAGCCACTTTTACAGAAGTCAAACCAAATTCACACAAGCTACAACAAATACTAACCATAATAATATCTATAACATGAGCAATTTTGTTCAAACGGCGGACCAAAATACAGGTTCACTCATCATGTTGCTGCCAGGGGCAACTAGACAAGCGTAAATGTTCAATGCTTTTGTTGTAAATTACTGATCCAAGTCTGTTTTTACAATCAACGGAAGGGCGGAGGAAAAGGTCAGGAAATCATTGCGCAAACACACACAGACGCACAAACGCAAAGGAAACAATTGTTAAGAATGACGGGCGCGGAGGCGTTATTTTGCTCCACTCTTGTGGAAAATAGATTTTAGCTGCGCCATTATGTTTTTGTGTGTGTGTGTAATTACATAATGGCAAAGCACACAAGGCAGCAAGGCAAACATGATTAGAGGTCACACAGGCTGCTGCATTTTGGAAAAGTTCATCTCTGGTCAACTATTTTCTCTATTGTTTGAAATGAAAAAGAAAGACAAGTCAAAAATCTGCTTTGCAGATGCGTTTGATGCGCCCGCAGTACGCTAAACATGGTATTGTGATTGATTAATTGCATTTGTAGAAAATGAAGCGGCAAAATCCACTCATTTCTATCCATCTCAGACGGTGGCCATTTTGCCGAAATGACATCACAGTGCCTATGGGCTCAGCTTGCAAATGTCACATGACCAAACCCAGCAAGCTGGAGAGCCGTGATTGGTCGTTATCTGAACCTTTAGCCTGAGGTGGGTAGTACGAGTTACATTTACTCCGTTACATTTACTTCTGTGAGCAGTTTTACCACACAATACTTTTTACTTTTACTTGAAAAGATGTGTGAAGAAGAAACGCTACGCTTACTCCGCTATATTGGGCTACACTAGAGTCATTACCCCCCATTTCATATATTAGATCTACCGTATTCGTATGGCCATAAAGCACACTTTAAAGTCTTACATTTTCTCAAAAATCAACGGCATGCCTAATAATCAGATGCGCATTTTGTGTGCACCGCGTTCCAAAATCTGTAAATATTGTTGTGCGACTTTGGTAAGCGATCCGCTTGACAGACTGTGGGAGCATTTCTGCGGATACATTGCTTATATGCAGGAAATGCGGCCCTGGTTGAGGACTGGCAGGCATGATGAGAACCCGAAAAAGTCAACTCAAAGATGACCTCTTGGTGCTAAATAGAATTCTTTGCACTTCACTGTATTCCTTAAAAGGAAGTTGTACAACCACATATTTTGATTGGGACTTTTTTTCTGACCACTGGATTATTGCCATTAATTTCATTCAATTTTAAGACAATTTGCTATAGTTGGGATATATATATGTTATTTAGAAAAAAATTGTCATTGTTTTTTGGGAAATTGTATGTGTCATAAGTACTAATGGTATCGGTGAGTACTGAAGGTTTGAGTATCGGTATCAGTATCGGTTTAAAAAAAGTGGTATCGAACATCCCTATTTTTTTTATTTAATGATTTGAAGATGCCAGAATTAGCGCATCATTTTATTGGGGGTTTTCTGTCTGATGACATTGTTTTAAATCAGACTTCATGTTCAAGTAGTTACTCAGTACTTGAGTATTCTTTTCAGCAAATACTTTTTTCACTTGTACTTGAGTGATTTTTTTTATGACTACTTTTTACTTTTACTTGAGTAATATTTTGAAGTAACACTACTCTTACTTGAGCGCAATTTGTGGCCACTCTACCCACCTTTGCCCTTAGCACTGTGATGTCATTGATTTGATTTCACGTTTGGTGGATGTCATCACATTTCATTCATAAATGTGACAACGGCATGGGGCAATCAATCAATTAATTGAACAAATAATTGTCATTACCATCTTAAAAATGTTTTAATTTGCCTTTTTGCTGACTTTGTTTTGAATGATTGATAAGTATAGTTTTGCTTAAAAAAAAGAATTCCTTGGAATTGAATTACTGGGAGCTGGTTCTCAAAAATAAATGTTAAGAATTTATCTTTAACTGCATGCAAACATTTCTATAAAGTTATACAGATATTGAAGAATTGATAATTACCAATATTTATAATCAGGATGTATTCATTTATTTCTCCTTTGTCAAAATGCCAAGACCGGAGTTGGCCCACTCGAGATCTCAGTGGCTCATTCAATTTGAACTCACGTAAATTGAGGCGACGGAACCAATTAAACTCATCAAGGTACCACTGTGTTGCCATGGAGGCAAAAATGACATTAAACAAGTAAAAAAAAACGAAAGCACCAGAAGTGTTTTGCATTCAGGTTGGACTACCAAATAGAAAAATAAAGCTGATGCTAATTGCCCTTTTTTGAATGACGCCTGCGGAATATTTTCTCACTCGCTGGCTGACTAAAAGCGCTCATCTCCATCATGCAGGCCTGTTGTGGCTCATTCATGGGCAAAACGTGGGAGGAAAGAACATACTGTAAGTACAGGCAGTTTTTGCAATCTTCATTTGAAAATATTATCTCCATACACTGCTTCCTCTTTGGAAAAGCATCTCTTTTTTCGGTCGCTATGGTAACGGCGCGGGAGCGAGACCCGACGGTAGCGAAAGAAGGAGCGCTGGGTGAAAAGGTCGCGCTGGCTGGGTGACTTCTGGCGTACGTTCCTCCACAGAGGATCCACTAAAGTTATTCTGGATTTCCAGGATTTAGTTGCCCGTGTGGTGCCAAACTAAATGATTTCAAAACTCCTCAAACTGTGTGGAAAGTCCTGGCAGCACAACATGTAAATAGGTAGAGAGGCAGTTTACCTGCACATGTTGTAGATGCACTTTATATTTAATACAGAGTACACTGTTCCTCTGATATATTATTATTATTATATGCTCAGCTCCATCACAGTTTTGTTTTGCTTGTTTGTTAGATTTTTGAGTGGGGTGGGGCAGGGATTTAATCTGGAGTAGACATTGTTACCCTGTAATAATTTTGCACTTTATAAAAATGTACAGTAATGAAGAATAATTTAAGTTGTTGTTTTTTTGGGACACACTGTATCAATTGAATAGCCACTTGCTATTTCTGGTGTGCCCACTTGGGCTCAGTATAAGACAGACTGTGATACAGTTCACTGAGACGTTTCTCATCTCAACTCTCAGTGCAGCACTAATATTAGTAGTTCTTCACAGAAGATAAAGAATATGACTAGGAGTACAGTTTAGTGTCTGTCAACATTTGTTGCCATTACGCATTAGGACTGAGCTAGCTATTAAAGTCTCAGCTATGTGGTCGTTTTAAATACACAAATGTGACATGACAAGGAACAAGATTGAGCAGTTTTGGTATGCCGCTGTCATGTCTGCCTCATAGTCATGAGTTTTGGGTTTGAATCTCCGCTACGGCTTTCCTGTGTGGCGTTTGTATGTTCTCCCCGTGCCTTCCTATTTTGTTTTATACTCCCACATTCCATAAACATGAATGACATAATCGCAACCAGAGCAAGCATGGATCCGGTCTATTTTCCTCTGAGTGCTTCAAGGTGGACAACTGATGTCAGAGTCCAAATAATGTCAGACATCTAATCAAATGGAGACAAATGAAATTAACTCTATATCCCAATCCCAATCTCCTGTTTTAATTTACTTTGTCCCCGAGTCACAGGCGTGAGCAGAATAGCCTTTCTCGTAACATATTTACACAATGATTTATTCATTGAGTCTGGTGCCACTTCATTACACTTTACGTCTGAATCCTTCACAAAAAGATTCAATAGAAATGTGATCTTCTCTAAGCATATTTATGCATTCACTCCTTCCACGTGAACTCCAAGTGATTTAAGCAGACAGTCAGCAGGTCATGGTTCACTTCAATGCACTTAGAAATATAACTATGATAGTACAGCGAATGTGTTATAAATGCGAGAGGAGCATAAAGCATCGGGGCCATGCTTGTAGCATGCACACAATCAGGAACCCATGTTACATTAAAAGACCAATCTCACTGGCGGCTCAGGAGACCAAAGTACTGCCGTTTCCTCACCAGGGTGATGTCTTTCGTAGACCACTTTGACCAGAAGTCATCTCAGCGATGTCACAGAGACCTTGCAGAGAACTTTCCTCAGATGTGGAGACAATGAATTTGTCTGCAAGATGTTGCTGAGGCCTGCTAAAGATTTGAAAAAGTCGAATCAGCGTGTGAATTTACCGCGACTCCCTGATGATGACCAACAGAGACTCGTGTCACCATCAGGTGGCCAACTGCAGTATTCCAGACAATAGCTAGCGTGCTAGCCTGCAGGGTTGGGAGGGTTACTTTTAAAATGTATTCCTTTAAGGTTACAAGTTACTTTCTAAAAAATGTAGTTAGTAGCGTAATCCAAGTGCCATGATATTAAAGTAATGTAACTTGATTACTTTTGAATTACTCCAATACCAAGTATGCTAATGAAGACAAAATAAAAATAAATATCACCACAATATATATTTCCATACAGTGCGCCCCTGCTATTTGCAGGTGATAGGGACCCGGGCAGCCTATAAATAGCAAAAATCCTTGTGTAATTGACACACATTAAAATGTATGAATAGATGCGTTGGTTGGTTGATTGATTGATTGATTGATTGATTGATTGATTGATTGATTGATTGATTGATTCAAGGCCATACGCTGTTTTGAACTGTCACTAAAAGCAACCACACCTCACAGATAGATAGATAGATGGATAGATGTTGTTTGAATGAGGAGACGAGGGGAAATTATGCTTTTGAAAGCAACATTTCTAATTGTAGCTTATTTCACCCACACATGCACTAATACTGATATGAGGATGACCATGTGTGATATCAACTGTAAAACCTTTCTCCCAGTCACGAGTTTAGCCGTGTATATTGTGTATGGGCGTTTAAATAGTGAATAACTCACATTAAGCCTATGGTTAGCAAGAAGCTCAGCGTAGCATGCCGCAGAACTCTCAGCTCAAATATTTTCTTTGTTAAAGATAAATCGGTCCTTCAGCAAGTTTCCAAACAGTGAATAATGGTCGCAACTTCCTCCTTTCGTCCGTGAAGCTTTTTAAACAGGTGTGGAAGACACGACATCAACTCAAACACAACAGCAGTGTCTCTCTCCCCCTCTCTCTCTCTTTCTCTCTCTCTCGCTCTCTCTGGCTCTCTCACTCTCTCCCTCTTTCTCTTTCTCTCTCTCTCTCTCTGGCTCTCTCACTCTCTCTCGCTCTCTCCCTCTTTCTCTTTCTTTCTCTCTCTCTCTTTCTCTCTCTGGCTCTCTCTCTCTCTTTCTCTCGCTCTCTCGCTGGCTCGCTCGCTCACTTGCTCTCATTGTAGAAAATTGTAATCCCTCGAAGTAATCCCCATTTTAAATAAATGTACCTAAAATCTGATTACATGTTGTTGTTTTTCTGTACTGTAATGGAATTAGTGATGGGCATGACAGTTATTTTAAGTGGATTGAATCTTTAGAATCAGTTCATTAAAAAGAACCTTTCAAAAAATGTGTTCATCGAATCGTTCGTCTACGCAGCAAAATGCTTTGGCAATAGCAACCAGCAAGAACAATAACTTGGCAATCTTCCTCCCGTGAGTCCTGTGTTTAAATAGCCTGCTGATTAGGATTGTGTGCAGATGAGAATCAGGAACTTCGCCCATTTACACTCCAGAGTAACGTTTTAAAAAGACAGGAAACAAATGACCAGCAGAGGACAGAACGAAACAAGACATTGAAAATAAAGTGGCAAATTGGCGAGAACATTTTTTTTTTTGCAAGAAATTGCTAGAAAAAAAAACCCTCAGAAACTTACAAGAAATACACGTAAGAGATAGTAATTGCTTTAGCAGAGGTTAAATATACAATTTGACATTTACATTTACTTGTACATTTATGTTTCCAGAATGATTATTTAAGCATTTATACCGGCACATTTTGGATTTTTTTTGTACAAGTAGCTAAATTGATGTGTCAAGTCTGCCGTTCTCCGCTGTTGCATTTACTTCAAGTATGCTCACTTCTGATTGGTTAGTATTAGTCAGCGGATAAGGTGTCAGGAAGTGTTGTCACTCTAGTTGCCACCCATCCATCAATTTTTTAAACCTCTTATTCCTCACAAGGGTCGTGGGGGTGCCGGGACCTATCCCAACTGGCTTCAGGCGGCAGGCAGGGCACACCCCAAACTGGTTGTCAGCCAACCCAGGGCTCTAGCTGCCGTGTATGACAAATAAAGTTTAAGAAATCCGTCTCTATCCTGCCTGTTCATTTTATAAAGAGTGTTTCATTAACCACTAAGGAATCCTCACGTTAGCTCCTGGTGGACAAAAGCCAGCACCTCGTCCAGACTATAGCTACGCTACATGCATTTCTTGCAAGTTTCTGAGTTTATTTCTCGTGAATTTACAAGTTTTTTCTTGTAAATTTGCCACTTAATAAAATCGCAAATTTGCCACTTTATTATTGACTTTATTGATCACTGAGTGGAGCTGGGGCAGGTAAATGAGTTTGGCTGGCTACAAAGACAACAAAGTGGTTGGAATGCGGAGATGGATGCTAACGCCCCCACCGCATGCAAGCACGCACAAACCATCATCACCATCACCTCCACCCACCTGCCGACACTCTGCATGACAACTCGGCACATGCAAATGTAATTTCAGACTTCAGAAGCAATTTGAATTGAAAAGAGGAAAGTCAGCAACGTGTGTTGTTACATATATAACATTTCCTCACGCGAAAGTGTGTTATTTATGAAAACATCAAAGTGCATTTGTCAATAAAAGGGAAAATTCATCCAAAAATATGGAAATGAAGGACTAATTGAGGTGCACATCAGGTGCTCTCAATTAGATTGGCATCTCTTTTTTTTTAATACTGGAGAGCATTCTGTCAGAAAGAGGGCTTTCATTCTATTGCAATCAATTGCGTGGGTCGATCACTTTTGAATATTCACCGCACGCAAAGTTGTTTATGTGCTTTTGCACATTTTGAAAGGAGGGTGGCTGAACTTTCATCAGAAAAAAAAGATGATTACTGAGTCAGTTATGAAATTCTTCTTCATGTGTGTGTCGCTATATGTCTGTATTCGTGGCCCCAGGTGTCTATGACATGCACTCCAGAAGGAGCAGCACAGAGTCCATTAAATTGAAGCAAAAAAAATAAAATAAAAAGTGGAAAAAACTGTTTACATTCTATTAAATGGTGTCATATTGCATGTTTTTCCTAAAAGGCAATTTTGTTAAATTATTTTTGGGAGAGGCTGGAACGGATTAATGGTATTTCCATTCAATCCAATGGGCAAAGATGCTTTGATACGAGTGTTTTCAGTTACCCTTGTATCTGCATTTCTACTTAAGTCTGAGTACTTTTTACCCCCTCCGCAAGGCACCCTAATTATTGCACTGCGAAGTAACTGTTTGTCCATCACGCTCACAGCACCAAAAGTGCACAATAAACTTTAAAGGTCAGACTTGCAAAAGCGCGACCACTTCATTTCCCATTTTTTTACATTTTTGAGAACAAAAAGCTTTCTATTCCTGCTATGCTCTCAGTGTTTGCAGTGCGCTTGACTGATATTTGGACACATTTTGCAAGGCCCACATATTGTGTTCTATTGCTATGAAAACATGGAACCTACCAAAAGAAAGATTAGAGTCTCTTCTTTCATCGGGAGAAAAGTACATTTATATCTGTTCCCGTTTCGCAACAATTAGCATTAGAATACAGCTAAGTTTCATCATTATTTTCAAACCTGTTGAAAACCTTGGGGAAAAAAGCTTGTTGCAACATGGCCCTGGTTGATCTCTTATACTTTGCTGCCACCTGCTGCCCGTTTTTTGTAATAACCACCATTGCTTTAAGCGAACTCTTCAGGTCAGAGGCTGCAGCAAAGCCTTCTATATGCTCTAGTATAAAAACAAAAAACGTAGAAATATGTCTTTGGGAAATATAAAATATAACGTTTTTATACGTTTTTGGGGGCAAATGAGTTAAAGTGTAGGATCCTGAGCTTTAAGGTTCATTTGAGGTCAAAGATTCACCACCCATGTTGGAGCTGTTTAACAAAAAATTTACTGTTTATGCTAAAACATACGATCCATGAATTTTAACATTACCATAAAAGGTGCATTGTACCATTTAAAAAGGTAATGTTAAAGTTTTTTCTACATCATGCATGTTCCACTAATGCCCAGATGAGTACGAAGAGCCCTGACTGTTTTACTCTGATTGCACTTAACAGCTTTTATATTCCCTTTATAGTAGAGTGTGCGGACCCTCACACTCCACAGTTTCTTTGGGGAGGGGCGGAGTTTTTCTTACCTCGTTTGAAGTCATGTCTTTGTTTGTCAACTGTGGCTGTCGCTTTAAGATCGCGCACGTACTCGCACGCGCACCATGAAGGAGCCTGACACAGGTATTGCAGTTACGCTTTGAGCCAGAGGTGGCAGTTGCGAGTAAAACAGTGACAAACTGCACAGAGATACTTTAAAAGGAAAGAAAAAACAGAAAGTATTGTAAAGCACAATAATATTCCAGGATTAAAGCGGAAGTCAATTAATATTGCGTTACGAGCCCAAGGGCACACTGACATCAATCTCAGTCAACAGCAGGGGGCAGTGCTGTATAAAATGTCAGCCTTTTTGGATGGCTGAAAATGGGTGGATTTAGCCGTGCAGCAGTCATGTCATCCGTTCTTTGCAGAGGATAAAAAATATCTGACTGTGAGTATTGTTATATTGTCTGCTCAAATATCCACTGCTTAAAGGGTTAGAACACTGCCACAGATGCTATTTGTAAGCTCGTCTATAGCCTTTCTCTTATTAGCATTAATTTACCAGCGTTAAAGGCTAAGTTATGTGGTTGTTTTACACGCACTCTTTAAGTTTGGTTGATTTGACAGTAAACTTAACTGGGACTGACAGCCTCTTTTTGGAAGAATTGTTCACTAATTCTATGCGCCAAAGTGCTACTTGTTGTGAAGTGATGTGCCACTGTCTCCATAGTGACGAGAAGGCGGCAGATTTGAGGGGCGTAGAACTGGGGAGGGTAGTGAAGGGATGATAAGCACACCGAAATGTGTTATGACCACTGTGACGCTCTGTGGTAGACGCCACTCACACCCCCACACACACGTTTGCGCACATTTTCAGCACACCCTCACACTTGTGTTACTGAGCAGTTGTCATTTAAGTGGAAATGCAAGCTGAGCCACAAGATGGGATAGATAGCCTCAAATAAATAAATGAATAAATAAATAAATAAAAGCAAAAACTTTTTACTGGCAATAAAGTGAGATTTGATCATCCATTATGCAAGAGACAATCTTCCGCAGTCAGATCCGTCTGAGAAAACGGGAAATGACCCGCATCCAAACACATCGGAGCCGGCTCATCTGTTCAACTTCACTTCCTGCATGTTTGAGTGTAAGTGAGTGGATTGCGTTGCCATGGTAACGGCACGGATGACAACGCGTCCGTCGCCACTTTGCTGAAGGATAAGCATGCAGAAATAAAATAAGCCTCTGCTGCTTTATTTTCTTGGCTGGGTGTTTATTAAATATTTATCTTGCACATTTTGGACTCAAAGTGCAATTTGCAAATAAACCTCGTGCAAACCCTGACAGTTTTTGGGTGTTACACTTGATGGTGCAGATTGTTGGCCTTGTGTTTTTGGCAGCATTTCATCAATGGTTTTTTTGTCCATTTGAGAGTCAAAAATTGTATGAAAGGAAGCTCAAAAATGTCAGTGGAAACCATCTCAAATCTGGAATGCTGATTGGCTCTACTATGCAAAAAGACCCACCCTCAACCTGTTGCATTAGCAATGGGGAATAACAAAATTTGTTTTTGTGAGAGAGAGGTTTTTATTGGTCTGTGTGTGAGACGTTTGCTGTGTGTGTGTGTGCGTGTGGGTGCGTGTGGGTGGGGGGGGGGGCGTGCGCATGCGTGCGTGCGTGTGTGTGTGACAGGAAGGTTTTTTGGTGTGTGAATGAGTTTTTAGGTGAGGAATTTTTTGTAAGTGGGAGTTGTTTTTTTGTCCTGATTTTGGTGCTAGTGATTTTTTTTTTGTCCTTAAGAGATTTTTTGGCGAGCCAGTAATGTTTTGTTATGTGTGATTGTCTTTTTGTTTTTTTAAGTTAGTGTGAGGGTTTAGTGTGAGTGACTTTTTTTTATTAATTAATTAATTTATTGGTCCATGTGAGTGGGTTGTTTGTTTGTGAGAGAGGTGTATTGTGTGTGTCAGAGGTTTTTTTTTGTTTAGTTTTTTTAGGGGGGGGGGGGTTAGTGAATGTGAGTTTTTTGGGGCTGTGAGTTTTTTTTAATTTGTGAGAAATGTTTGGGGTAAATATGAGTTTTTAGTGTGAGTTTTTTTTCGTGTGACGGTTTTGTGTGTGAGAGGTTGTTTGATGTGTATGGGGTTTTGTTGTGTGTTTTTGGGTGTGTCTGAGTGGTTTTGTGGCAAGTGTGAAAAAATGTATTGTTGGTGCATGTGAGTGGGTTTAACGTGTGAGTGAGAGTTTTTATAGTGACTTGGGAGATTTTTTTATGTATGTGGGGGAGTTTCATGAGTAAGGGGGCTTTGATTTGTGTATTTTTTTGGTGGGGGGGTGTGACAGCGGCTTTGGTGAGTGTGACATTATTATTTTTTTATATATATATATATAATGTGGGTGTGAGGTTTTTAGTGATCAGACAGGTTTGCTGGTTGAGGATTAAGATTGATTGAGATTGATTTTTTTGTTTTGTTCAGAATGACAGTTTTGTTAGCGTGTGAGTTTTTCTGGCTTTTAAAGAGACACAGAGAGAAATGGTTTCACTTCACACTGACTTGCGCTGCAAATCCCATTCAAAAGACCCATGCACAAATGCTGAGCGGCTCAACATGTGAGTCTCCGCTAAGACAGCCGTTTCCAAATGATGAGGAAAGCGGCGCACTTTTTTTTTTAAACACCTGCTTTCACACAATAGACAGCGACCTATCAGACACGTCATTAGTTGCACCTGAACAAATTAATGAGATCCAATACAAGAGCAAAAGAGTGTGATTAATTTCATGATTGGAAGTCTTACTGTCATTTTTGTACACTTTAATAGGTTGCATATGCAAGCTGTATACAGAGAGACAGTATTACAAGTAACGCAATATTTTGTTTTTGTTAGTATGCACACTTGAGTGTGCTGTGAGAGATCATCAGGGTTTTATTTTATTTGTCCAAAAACGAGTTGCTATTACACATAATATCTTTGTCCGGCTATTTATGCCAGAAATTAATAATTACTGTCAGAACAATATTTGTAAAACCACGCCCAAATTTCAATGATTAAAAAAACGGATATAAAATGGCACTTAAAAATCGTGAAAAATCACGTCTCTCCATCTCTCCTCTCCTTTAAAAAGAAAAACAAGATTTGTATTTTATTTTATTTTTTTGCTGTGGGCGTGTGCTGAAACCACAATCCTGTCAGCTGTCAATCAAAACAGACTTTATACTACAACCTGAAAATGGTTGCTACATTGTCTAGCATGACTTGTGCTTACATAACTACATATGTGAGCCACAAAAAATATATCTGTTGGCAGCCTCTGGTGACTGGCGCATACGGCATCCCTCCGGGTCATTGTGGCCACAACATGAGGCACTCACTCTAACACGGCCATGCCAACCTGAACCCCTGGTCCACATGCTGGCTGTCAAGTTGGACTTAAAAAGATAAATAAAATAAAAACTCACCAGTGCCCACTCTTCTGCGCACACTCACAGCAGACAATGAGGCGCTCTAAAGTAGCCACGCCAGCCCAAAGATCCTACCTACACATGGGCTGTCACATTGTACATGAAAAATGTTTCTACCCTCCTCGCACTTCTGTGTGCACTGACGGCCTACAACGAGGCGCTCTAAAGATGTATTTCTGGGGTGTTGGCATAGCTAGCTATACAATGTTATCATGAAAATCATGTCAAGTAAAATGTATAGTATTTCTACAATACATCCAGTAATTCTCAGTCTTGATTTCTGTTATTGTCCTATTAGGGTGACATCAAAAGAAACATAAAGAGCTGCACAACTCAAAGCAAGCCTCACACGCCTCTTCTACTGGAAGTCATGCCAACATTAAGCTGCCACCACACCCGACTTCCACTAGTCTTTTTTTCCCCCCTCCCCCTTTTGACTGATGCCTCCAATAAGGCCCCTTATGAATATTGTCCCCGCTGCTATGGAACGTGCTGAGAAAGGAGGCGCTTTCTGCACGGTAACAGAGCGGCTGCGAGGAAGTGACGGGCGCTAAAGGCCAGCTAATGATGTTGAGAGGCGAGGAAGGCGGGTCTCTTAGCAACAGCTTCTCCTCGCCGCCACCAGCTGGAACACACGCTGTTTGTTTGCGCGTGTGCGTGCGTGTGTGTGTGTGTGTGTGTGTGTGTGTGTGTGTGTGTGTGTGTGTGTGTGTGTGTGTGTGTGTGTGTGTGTGTGTGTGTGTGTGTGTGTGTGTGTGTGTGTGTGTGTGTGTGTGTGTGTGTGACAGCAGATCGGAATGTGCCGGACGAACTCTTGCAGGTATCATCAGTGACAACGGTGAGAGAAAGAGCATGAAACAGATCCTGGTTATCTGCTCTCAATCCAATTAGAGATGTTGCCTTGAGGTAACTAAGGACATTGTGCAACATTTCTATTCGTCGCACTTTAATTTGCCTTGTGCCTTTGTGTGGGAGTCAGATGATCAAAAGTATCAATTCAATCTAGTGAAACGGTAATGCGTGATAAACTTGATTGCAGCTGCACAGTAATTGTTACAGAGAAATGCCTTTTTTTAACATGATGCAAATGTGACTCATTCATTTTTCTTGCTAAATCCACCCATTATAAATGAATGAGGGATTATTTATTTGTTTCAAACTGCCAAGCTGTTTACTGCCACTCCCGTTTCAAGTTTTTTGTCAAACCAAACATCAGAGAAATACACATGTATTTGAAACAACCACACAATTTTGCTTTCTGCCAAGCGGAAGGGGGTGGGGGGGAATGCAAAACGCCATAGATGACTAACCAATCACATCAACACAGACAATGCAACAGCACCCACATACATATATTCTTTATCTTCTAATAGTGGCTATTAGCTACTGCGTCTTACTGGGTGAGATACTTTTTCCTTTCAACTATATTAAACTGCCCCCTGGTGGCCAAGTCTCAAAGACACCAGAAAGAGTCACAGTGAAGTAATCATGATGCTCCGACTGTTTCATTCTTTACAGTCTTTTTAAATTATATTATTGATGTTGTTATAAAATATAACGTAGTTATAATGTTTTTCCATTCATTTGAATGGAGAAAGATGATTGTATCTCAAGGCACCATTGTTTAAGGTTTTACAGTCTTAACGACCCTCTGGGGGACGCCATAATTACAATGTGACCAGTCACAAAATGAGTTTGGCAGTTATTACTCAATAGGTCTTTTATTTCAAGTCTTTTAAAATAAAAACTTTAATTCTATTTATGATGGTAAAGTATATGAGACTTAATACTTTTACTTTAATACGATTAAGAACTTTATATCGTTGCAAAAACGTCCATCAGCTACAGCAGCACATTTGTGAGAGCATGGCGCCCTCATGCGTTCAAATCTCGAAAATGCCAGTCACCTGCCAGAAATATGTTGTCTTCTTATCGTTATCATCAGATTTTAAAGCAGTTCCACATGAAAAGAGATTATATGTATCTGTTACTTTGTGTGTACCAGCCTATCAAATCAGAGCCTCCTGTTGGTTTGATGTGCTTTAGTACTATTTAATTATGTAAAGGTTTGTGAATTCATTGCTATGCATATGCATACATACAAATGTGTTGGGCATGAGTCTACCTCAAAGGTTTGATGTTCTGGGTTTGAATTTTAACTCTGAACATCCTGCGTGTAGTTAGGGTTAGGGCTAGGGATTCCCGCTGCCGGCCGCTGCTTTTGTGAGTTTTTACTCTCACGTTCCAAAAATATGCAAAAACACTCGGATACATTTGTTGCTAGAGCAAATTGTCATATAAGGTCACTGGTTGGGAAACTAACAAAATAAGGAAATAAAGTTTTGAACTAATACTATCAAAATGACAGATGAACAAAAATGATGCAAGTAGCTTCTTTCCCTGCCTCAGCCCTGAAATCTGAATGTTGGCCTGTTTTACTGCCACTTCTCCTCTTGACTTTTTGTTGCTTTTTCAATGCATGAAAATCTTGACCATGGTGGACATTTCTATCATCTCATTTGTGCAAGGTGCAACAACACACATTCATTTGAGTTCTACAATAGCAAAAAAAGTTGTAAATGTAAAGTCATTCCTTTAAAGACCTGGCCTACCTTTTTTTTTTTTTTATCTGGCTTCTATGTTCCTTCAAATCAATGATTTGCTTCTTTAGTGTGCTCCATTCAAGCATTAAGAGGAGGTTAAGGGGATAAACCTTTTGACAGTATTGTCAAGAACATATTTCCACATGTACTTGAAATGTGACTTTTGCTTCCAACTCATCAATGCATTGGGCAGTATGTCAATGTTCAGGGAGCAACTGACGGGAATTAAGGGGCTCAAGGGCACCACACACCCCGACAACCAACACCACCTATCTGTATGATTGTAGCTCTGTGTTTAGTAGACTGCATGTACAGCATGTACCTGTTTCTGGAAGAGAATTGAATACGCCTTATTAAGGATGTTTTAAACTCTTCTAATAAAAGTACAAATTAAAGCTTATCAAGTGACTGGGATTTGCATCAATGAGGCGACCGACTGAAGTATTCTGTTGGATGCACAGGTTGCTTAGCAACGGATTGTTGCGGACAAGATGCAGCTTGAATTTGTCCAAAGGCCAACAGAGCAGAAAATCCATCCATCCATCCATCCATTTTCTGTACCGCTTGTCCTCACAAGGGTCGCGGGGGTTGCTGGAGCCTATCCCAGCTGGCTTCGGGCAGTAGGCGGGGTACACCCTGAACTGGTTGCCAGCCAATCGCAGGGCCAGAGCAGAACATAATGTCCAAAGTTGGAATGGATCAACATTACTAGAAGGAACAAACCTGTCATCATTTGCTTGTTTATTGACAAATACCTAACATGGATTTGAAAAGCGATCACATCGTCCACTTTGAGACTGATAACAACACCAGAAGCGTATTTATTATTATATCATTAGCCGAAGAACATAATTGGTTAGGCCATTTTTAACTCATTCACTGCCATTGACGGTTATAGACGTCAAATATTCATTTGAACTATTTCTATTAGTTTAACATTTGTTTCCATTTTTATTAACAAGAGTATGAAAACCTAGAATTTTTTATTGTACATTTAGAACAGATACAAAATTTGTGATTAATCGTGAGTTAACTCGTGAAGTCATGCAATTAATTACAATTAAAATTTTGAATCGCCTAACACTCCTAATTTTTTAATAATCGTTTCTTTTTTTTAATCACGTCAGGCGATTAAAATTTTAAAATTGTATTAATCGCATGACTTCTTCCTCTTCATCCCTGGGCTACCCTCCAAACTGGACATACTGTACATTACATCTGAGCGTCTTCCAGCCTTTTCCCCTTTTTGCACGGGAAGCCTGAAGAACATCACTTGACTACCTCCTACCTTTCCTTCTTTTTTGTCAATAACTTTGTATCGTTTCATTATCTACTTTTTATTATTTTTTCCTTGGTTGCGTGACCCAACACTACATGCAAGCGTGAACATCACCAAAGGTCAACCCAAGTTTGGCCTTCCAGGTGCGCTCCTCTAAAACCAGCAGCTCAGATTCCATCTCGTCATTATTATTATTATTTTTTTAAGTTTTACCATGTTTATTTAGAAACGTTTTCAATGAACAACATGCAACCAACAGAGACTCAATTTCTGTCAATTGTTGGCTCACAGTTTGACATACAGGAGACAATATATACACACACATAAAAAACACACACACAACAAAAAACACACTTAAGGAGAAAAAAAATCACAACATGAAAAAATATATATCAAACTATACATCTGTATACTCTGCACGTGTACATTTCCCCAAAAATGTGCACTAGATACACAAAAACTTAAACACCTACTTATCCCATAAAAAAAAATACACGTATACATCAACTGATGACAGAAGGAGAGGAGTAGGGGTCTACTATAATTTCAAAGAGATTCCATAATCGTCATTAACTGGCCTGTCTGCCTGCGAGACCCTATTCAGGGCAAACTTCCCAACTTTGCCCAACCTGCAACGTTGTACAAATCGGTGCTTTAAATTGGGTTGATGAGTGGTCAGATAAACTTTTCCAGTCCCCTGTTTGCCTGATTAGGGAAATTCCATCATCTCCTATCACGATAGTTGGTGTTTTGCCCCACCCCCTTTAAGTTCCCAAGTAGATTAGAAAATAAACGGGCACATAATTAGAACTTGATTGCCATGCAACAACTGTCTGACCTATGTACCTTATCTTTATCTTACTCAATACATTTTATTGTATGAGATATTAGTTTTGAGTAAATGGGAACATGTATTTATTTTATTTTTATAAAGTGTTCCGTCAGGCTTATAAAGTACAATTGAGAAGAGCGGAAGAATGAGATGCAATTGCGAACAGTGCTCTAGTGACATCTACCATTATAAAGGAGAACTGCATACAAAATATCCTAAAAGCTTTGACGTACAAGAATGTGTTTACTACCATACATTCAGGAGATGCAATCATGCAAGTATTAAAATGTTATTATAACAACTATCAAGCATATACAGATTTTGTTTCCATAGTTGCACGCAGGCAAAGCTACGTGTTGCATATAACCTACAAGGTATATACATTTAGTTGTTTTCACTGATTTATTTACCACTGCTGTGCTGACACTGCTGATGTAGTTTTGTGTGTGTGTTTTTTAACTTGCATTTAAGCAACCATTTAGTACAGATGAGATTTTTGACCTTCACTGTAAGAGCTAAGGAACATCTGGAATTTGATTAATATTTAGATTGATGTGAAACCTTGAAGGTTATTGCGGTCAGTTTTTTTTTCTTTTCTTTAATGGATGACAGTTAGCATATTGGCAATCCATTTTAAAATCTTTTAGTTGTTTTTTATTTTTTTTAATTTTTTTATTTTTTTTAACTACAGTAGTTGGTTATTAGGCTATGGCTAAAGTTCAGGACCAAGGTCAGCTCCCTTTAAATTCATTTGATACAGCCGATGTCATAGCAGTAGAGAATAAGAACAATCGTCACAATGTACATACTTATTATTAGCACTATGTATTTGTTTTGGAACACACACACACACACACACACACACACACACACACACACACACACACACACACTCATTATGTAACATTATTGTTCTTTTTATTAATATTTTATTTACAGTTTAGGTATTGTGTAGTGAGATTTTAGAACGCCTCGAAGTGTATTTCAGTTGTTTAATTTGTTGCGTTTTCCGCTCAGTTATAATCTCGTTTGTGACTTTTAAATCATTGAGGTCATAAAGCCTTATCTGCAGTTCTATTTAGGAAAAAAACAAACACTATCAAAGAATCCTGTTTAGGATTCCAAAATAAGCTCTAACAGACTATTTCATAATTCGACTACTAAAACAGAAACACAGATTTAAAGACGTATGTGATTAATTCTGAGACTAAGAAAAACCGCTACTTCAACACGAGTTAAGTTGTTTTAGCTAGCATTTAAAAGCACTATGACGTTTTTTTATTGCGAAATCCCCATTGCTGTACTTCCTGTTCCGCCTCTTCACTAACTTCCACTTGACTGCGTCGCTTCAGTTCAGACTGCCGTGTTCTTTCGCTGCTCGAAGCTGCTTGAACCAACTGGGGAGTGGAGTTCTTGAAACGCGGTGTTGGCGAGTCACCGTTGGGTTCGGCTACTGTTCTCATCTTCTTCTTTTTTTTGGGACATATTATCCTCACTTTGAAACTTCCCACTCGACTGATCCCAAGCGAGAGAGCATAAAAAAGTGAGCGTAATCAAGGTGGCATCTGTGAACTTTACAGCATCTTTGGGAGTGGAGGAGGGTAAACGGGGGGGTCAAATGGCTGTCATTCCTCTCAATGAATGATTTCAACCGAAAGCCTCACTTGAAGTTCCACGAGTGAGACGGAAGTGTGCTTGTATACGAGAAGAACATTTTGGGCTCAAGACTATGTTGATGAAGGAGTACCGCATCTGCATGCCCCTCACCGTGGAGGAGGTAAGGCACATTTATGTGGAATTAGCCACAAAAGCTTAATACATTGTTGTCTTTTAAAAAAAAGTATTTATATTCATTAAAAAAAAAACACTCATATGTTAAATCTTTTTTCCCCACTGTATGAATGAAAATTAGTCCATTCCCGCAACCCAAAACAACAACAAAATTACTAATGTGCTAAAACAACAACAACTATATAGTACTTTATACAAACATACGGTAAGTAAAGAGATGTAAATGATTAAACAGCATCTTGTTTTAATGCTTCAATTCATTGTTGATTGTGCCGCTCCTTCTGGTGTGCCTGCCTTGGCCATTTACTGAGAAACATGAAGTAGACGCACTTGATTCGCGTTAGTGGGTCACCTGAAAGGATATGTCTGATCTAATTTGGCCCCTAAACATTGAGTTTGATACATTTCACTATTGTTGTGTTCATTTGGAGATTGTGAGGCCTCTGGCACCAGGGGGCGCTGCTATCCTCTCCAAACCCTCTGTTTTGGCTTCAGTATATGAGATTAGAGGGGGATTTTGCTCAACATCAGCAGTGTTGGAATCATTTGGTTCAATATAAGGCTTTAAGTACATCGAATCATTTGGACTGACGGTTTTGTTTCGCTCACTGCACCATGGTTGCATGTCTTTTCCTGATCTGGGTTACTATTGGAATGCAGCGGTACAATGATGCTTATGAAACACATGCTCTTTTTGATCTAAAGCCTTGTAACCAAAAATCGACACAGTTGATCACGAGTTCCTGTAGGATGGATAATATCAGATGTTTGTATTTTGTGCTCATGCTTGGCCTAAAAAATGACGTACATGCACATCTTAAATTTCTCCAACCAGTTTAACATAGTGTCTTGACACCAACATGCCACAAGATGGCGCCAAAGCAGTAATTTTATATAAAATATGGCTTTGGCCTGAGCACAAAAACAACTACAGCAGTCAACTATATAGTCCACCATATAAAAATCCCTATGCTGTATAGTGATTATGTATGGAATGGTAGGGAGTGTTTATTTCCTACGCCCGACCACAATACAGCATGACGATGATGATGATGAATTTTCACTGCGCCTGAAAGTGAACTCCGTTTCCTCCACAAGTGGTTTATTGAGCGCAGCACTTGGCCTAAAGGTTTTAACGGTTTATGGTGCGAGGTAACCTTCCACCTTATGGAATCATTGCGTCTATAAATAAGCGCGTTGCCATAGAGGCTCATGGTCGTTAGCTTGAAATCGCATCGTTGTGAGGCTATTGACTTTGTTTTATTGTCTTTGCATTGGCTTGAGTTTGAAATTGAACTCATCCATATGTTGGGCCCGCACCTTGAAGTCTATTGTTCCTAATCTTGCGTGACGGTGACGTTTTAAAGCCTTAAGTGGTTTCTCCGAGTTTGATGTTTGTAATTAACGGTAGGCAACTTTATCACATCGTAAGTTTCACTCAAGTAAAAGTGGGGGATACAAATGTTCTTAGACCAGCTAAAGGCAATCACAGTTTTGTTTCCTAAAAACAAAAATGTGTGTGCATATGCTGACCTGAAATTAAACTTGAATTGCTAATCAACTACAGCTTTCGATAGGTTACTCAGCTCAATTTATCCCATGTTCCAAAAACATGCATTTTAGCCTTGAAGTCTTCATAGGTTTGAATGGTTGTTTGTCTATTTGTGCCCTGTGATTGGTTGGCAACTCCAATGAGGATGAGTGGTGCTGCTTTGAGTGAGTCGTGGAACTTGCTGCCAAATTTAGTATAAAGGAGACAAAATATCAGCAAGTAGTTTGTCTTTGAAGGACCCCGGGAGATATCCAGAATTGAACCTTAAAGGAGGGGTCTTAAGTTTACACACTTCATAAACACTGGATGCCATGGGAGGAGTCCGTTTTGAGTTGTTTGTTTACAAACACAAACTTTAAATGAAAGTGGCAGGCTTCCTGCATCTTTTCAGGCATGGCTTCCTTTATGGGTAAGCTCATGATATACATTTTAACCAATTTTCATGTTTGCTTTGGGGGTTGAATTTTCAACAATGCAAGAGATGACGTTTGTGTTTTATGGCACAATTTCAAAATTTTGCAATGCCAACCCATCTGGTAAATCAAAATTTCTAAGAAATTTGTCTGTGAAGGACTGTTGCAAACAACCAGAATGGAACCCAGATGTTCACTTCAAACCAAAATGGCGGACTTCCTGTGTCTTTTCAGGTATGGGTTCTTGAGATAATTTTTTGGGTGCGTTTAAGCTACGCATGATAAATATGTCTACTAAATTTCATGTTGCTAAGTCAAAATGGTTTTGAGGACTGCATTTTCAAAAATAGAAAAAAAACTTGATGTGTTTTATGGCAAGTCATCATACCTTTCCAGCTAGCACCACCCACACACGATGTCGAAAACTCAAATTATTCACAGTTTAGTGTTGCTAATCTGTCTATAAATGTGAATCAAGTCTCATAGTAATTGGACAAATTATTGAGAAGCAAGTATGTTTATGAAGTCACCTTGCTGAATTCTCGCGGCATTTGTGAGCTCACTAATGCTGCATTTGGGGACGGTCGGAAGTCGGACTTTTCCGAGTTCAAACCAGGAAGTGGGTACGGGAACTCTCCCGTGAACTCCGAAATTCCAAGACGAAGTCGGGAAATAAAAGTAACCCAGACTTCATCGACGGACTACAATGTGACGTCACTCTACAATGGCGACCCCTTTGGAAACACAAACCGTGAATGGTAAAACACAATTTACTCGAGTATAAAACTAGATGGCTTTCTTCAATCATAAATATTCAACATAACTTCACGTAACACAACGTACGTGACAGTATGCCGCTATCTCCCTTCATGAAAATTGTATGGCGAGCTACTGAATTGGATGACGTGCTTATGAAATAAGATAAAAACAACAAAAGAAGCAACATTTAAACTAGTTTTGAGGACCAATATAAAAAACAATTCATCACTATCCGCTATTTTGGTTGTTTACTATCGCCTCGAGCGCTTTTCAGGTCGGAACTGGGAAAAAACAACTCGGATATATGCGACTTCCGACCACCCTTGAAGGCAGCATAACTCCAGAGAATACATCTGGTACCAAGCCCGCTGATTTTTACCGGTGGTTCGGACCAATCACAAAGCGGTATTGTGTTTGGGGGAGGGATATGCAGCTGTGACGAAACCAGGAAGTGCCGACGCCATGGGAAACAAACAAACCTAACATGGACGCTGCAATTAATTCTGTTCTTGCAGAATTACTCATTGTTTTCTTGTTAAATGTTGAACAGCGAGAGGCACTTCGTGCATTTTAAGCTGGTAAAGATGTTCGTGCTTCCACTCCCGACGAGAGCGAAGACGACATTTTCATCCGTTGCCGTGATTGGTCAAAACCAATGTTAGGTAGACGTACACAAGATGCCTAATCGTCCAATCAGCTCGAAATATTGTACAGAATGTCCCGCCTTTCCCGAGCAAATCACCATAGAGCCAGTCCCGGATTGATATTGTGGAGGACTCCAGTGAGTGAAATAATCACAATTGAGCCTAAAATGTCCGCTTCAAACCAAAATGGCCGATTTCCAAACCAAAATGGCCGATTTATTGTGTCTTTTTGTGTATGGCTTCTTATGTTGTACTAGCATTAATACTGTGTTTAACTAATGAGATCGTTTTGTAGAACCAGAAGAAAATAGTTGTCAGTCTTGTTCCATATGTTTGGTAGGGAAACATTTTCAAAAATATGTTTTCAAATACATACTAATTGAAGAAACTATTAATTATTGATTGTTGCTATATAGTTGATTCACGAAAGGTCGTCGATTCCTTGTTTGTAAGTAATTCATTGAGTGTTTTCTTTTTTTAAGTGGCTGAATAAGGTTTAAAAACATAAACAGTCCATCCATTTTTCATCGGGCACATGTTGAGTCATGACTCGGGCTGCGCGTCACTAATCAGAGCCTTGTTGAATGGCCCCCTCTGCCAACTGTAAAGTGGTGTGCTTTGTAAAAGCAGCTGAATGCGCCCCCATCACTATCAGTCTTCAAACAGACCTCCGTAATACGTTTTTTAAATGGAAGCACTGCGGGCAATCGTGAGAATGTCAAGAGGCGCAAACAAATTAGGGTCATTATTATACATAATTGTGGTTTAAGTTACGTGGTTTAAGTCTACAATGTAGTCACTTTGTATTGTGGTCGTGACGATTATGTTGCATGTTGAACGACAGCTTGTCATGTGAGGCCAGTTTTGCTTTATTTCTGGAGTGTGAGTGTGCGTGAACTTAGATATAACAAGTTTTGCTTTGAGCGAAGGGGGTTGCTTCAGTGAAAATGGCTGCGAGGGAATGAGTTAATCGATTCTAATAAATATTCAACATACAACAACAACAATATTCGACAGTGACAACACTAGTTTATTGTATTCATTTTGCAATGTTGTATATCAGCAGGTGACACCCTCTTGTCGAGTAAGGTCAGTTTTGTTTTTATTTATCCTGCCAGTGTGTACATATGTAGACGCTCCATGTCTGGGCCGCGACCCAAAAGGTTGCGTTAGTGCCTCTCGCTGTGTTTTGGCTCAGCGACCTGACTAATGAGAGTTCTGCTCCCTTATTGTTCCCGCAGGAGGTCGTGTAGCTCGTGAACTGGCTCACACAAACACACACATATCAAGCACACGCAGCAGATGGATACAGTGTTGATAGGCCAGATGTCGTAGGATGAGGCATTTGGGAGACGACAGGTGTGCGTCAATAAGGTGCTGGATGACTTGAAGTGACTCAAGTCAGCGCAATTTGCTTGCGTTTTCACATATGAGCAGTTTCAAACGGCGTGCGGCTTCCCCTGTAATTAAACAGGCGCTAAAGAAGAAAAGAAAAAAAACAGGCGCTCATCAAAGAGCCTTTGGAGATGGTTGAGAGCTTTGATTTGATTTCCACTTTTGGCATGATCATCTCCCTTGGTGAAAAGATGAGTAAATGGGCTGTGAGTTAAGAGCAAAAGCAGAGCCCTTTCAAATCAATCATTATTTCAGATTGTTAAAAAATGGCAGTTTAGTCTATAAATCGATCCATACAGCCGTTATTGTTGACGCAAATCATTTTGGGTACATGCACATGCACACATCTGTTCAAATCTCAGCTTGTCGTGATATAAAAGTAAGACCGAGGTAAGTCATTTGAACTTTTTCTCCTTTTCATTTTCCCACAATACGGCTCATCAGCAAATGAAAAAAAAAAAAGCATTGTGGTGGTAGCATCATGCTTTGGGGCTGTTTTTCTTCTGTGACCTGAGGCCATAGACACCGTGGATGAAATTATCAAAAGTTCTAAAGAGCAGTCAGGCTTCTGCTAGAAAGCAAAAAAAAAAGAACATCTGAACTTTATTTGAAGTTACTTAAAGACAGTTTAAATGGCGGAGGGTGTGTGCTGACTCACATTTAATGAATTTGATTGAGTACTCGTGACTGCCACATCACAGTTATGAGGGTGTGCATACTTGTGCAAGCCCATTATCTCAGTCATTTTGTTTTAATTCCCTTCTCAAAAAGATGACTATTTGTTTCAGTTGAGTTGTAAAGATTATAGGCCAATTTAATGTTGGAAAAAGTTTCTCTTGGTCTTACGCATTTTTTACAGACTTTTTACTGTCTCCTCTGTAGTTAGAATAATATAACCTGACGACTGAAGAGCAATTGTCTTTTTAACTGTTGTGGAGTGACTTATTTGTGTTGAGACTCTTTCCATTAAACAGTTTTATGATTAATCACAAAGAAGCTTTTTTTAATTAGTCATAATCATGTAGTTGAAAAAGTTGTTATTTTACGAGCATCAAGATGTGATATTGCAATCTATAAACATTCCAAACTGGTGTAAGTTTCTCAAACAATTAAACAAGCAATGTTTTAGAAGGAAATGTGCAGAATTACCGAGAGATGCACTTTCCGGACAGAGCATGAGTACTTGCTTGCATGCAAGCATGAGGCCTGAAAAAAGCATTTTAAGCATGCAACATGATCTGCCTGTAATTTATGTCTTTGTTGTTGTAATCATTAAGAGACCAAAAAACAAGTCGGCCCTATGTGTAAGCATGAGATTTTACTCCAAGTAAAGAACCCACCAGTGGTTGTTGCCAATAGCAATCAAGCAGTTTTTCAACATTACATAATTTCAATCACATCCATTTTTCATGGCCTTTGATAAAAATTTAAAATAAATCGCACTGACATCCGCTGTTCCAGCTCTTATGCTCGTTTTCTCTCTAATATTTGATTTGCTGCCCTGGCGTCCCTTCAATCCAGCAGCAGGTCGCTTCTTTTTCGGAGCAACAACAAGTCATTAATACAGAACAATTTGTCACCCGGCTGTGGAATGATTCATTTTAATGGTGTTATGTGATGCTCCCTTTTTGATGCGCTCCGATCTGTTGCGAACTTGCAAGCAGAGAACCTGTCACACGACCGCGTTGTTACATATGCATTGTTTACACACGAAGCCACCCAGAAGTTTCTTACTTTCTGTTTTGATGTATGTCATATATTTCAATAACTGTTGAGTGTTTTCTTGACCTGATCTTTTAAGTGAACGATGGGCAAATCATGAAAGCGGCTTCTATGAATTATTTATGAGTTTGCCAGGATGGAAGCAAAGATGAAGAAGCGGTGCCTTGAAATAAGAGTTGAATTTGTTCGGTGTCCACGCTTGTAAAATAAAACACTCATAAATTGCTAAACAGTTTTTCAATTGCCACATTTTTTGCTTCAATTCAATCGGCTACTCCTCTTGATATACAGGCCTCGGCCACCTGGGGGCAATATAATACCGACGTAGCAATACACACAAAGAAGAGTAATATTGTAATATTTTCTGTCTACATGTTGCTGAATCACCATTGCTTATAGCTTTATAACACTGTGACAGAGATGCTATTGGTTTGCCCATCTATGGTGTTTTGTATTCTTTGTTAGCATTAAGCTAAACAGACTTTACTAGGCTTCTTGTTGTTGTTGTTGTTTCATGTTCTGACAGCAAACTTCATGTAGGAGCTGCCATCAACAACCTCCTTTTTGATTAATTGTTTACTATCCACCAAACTGCTGCTTGTTGAGAAAAGCACTTAACATTTTTGCTCATGAGTCAAAGAAAAAAAATCCACTGATCGTATATTATCATTTGTATCTCAAGGCACCACTGCATCTGAACTTCTTATCTCCATAATGTGACCACTTGAGCCACCTGTGAAAGTTCCATACATGTCAGTGCTACAATAGCAACGCAAATGTCCGGGCAAATGCAAAGGGTCAAGCTATACTATTAATAGCAGAGAGCTGACGGCTAAATTTAAAGCTGGTCATTTGGTCAGGTGACGGAATCAAAAGTGGCCGAGTCACCGTGACACATGCTAAGCATTTTAACAAGAACAGCCACTCGAACCCGCAACACAGTAACCATGTAGATAAAGTTGATGCTAAAAACAACCATAGCTGAGAAGAAAGCAAATAGAATCTGCTCAGTTTTTTGTTCATGGTAATGGCGAACCCTAAATTGATGTTTGAAAATAGCTTTAAAGATTAAATGCAAAAAAAAAAAAGGAGCCTCTCAGCTGTGTTCGAGGAGGGAGACATCAAAAACATGTAGGACTGCGGCTCTCTAGGACCCCTGCACTCGAGGGACCCCACATACCACCACCTTGACAATCACCCGTCTAAATGTTTTTTCTATGGAGGACTGTTGTTGAGTCATGACAGTAGTTTAGTAGTTTGTTCAGCGGGAATTCTTCAATCAAGTCATCTAGTCAATCATGGAGTTATGTGCTTGGCTTATCAAACTTTGCATCTATCTATCTATCCATCCATCCATCCATTCATCCATTTATTTTAGGACATTAATGGTGGGGTCTTTAGTTATGTCCGCTTGTGTTTGTAAACAACCAATTCCAAACTGACTCCTCCCATGGCTCAGCCCCCACTCTTCTCGTCAACACTGCGCCTGAACAAAAGGCGCTCCAAACTGGAGGGAAAAAAAGAGGCACTCAAAAAGGGTAGCAAAGGGCGCTCCAAACAGGAGGTAAAAACTGGATAAAAAAAAAAAACACGTGAGCAAGACTCGACAAGGCAAGAGCTGTGGATATTAGCTGTGGGAACGCTTCCATGCACAGAACGTGACACTTCGGCAACAAGACAAGGGAGACACAGACTATTTAACACTTGAGGGTGATTGGGAACAGGTGGACACAATCAAGGAATGGGGCGGACACAGACACCACATGAGGAAGGGCAATTGACCTGAAACGAGAGGAGAGTTAGACTTTCAAAATAAAATCGGAAATGACAAGACAAAAAACCCCAAACCACCCCATTGCGACATTAAATTTACCAAGTTTAGGGCATGGTACCTTGAGGTGCAGATTCCTCGCTGACAGCCAGACTCGTTGGCCCGGCCGGTAGGTGGGTGCGGGCCTTCTCTTCCGATCAGCCGCTTTCTTGACACGGTCCCCTCGGAGTTGTAAGGCATGTCGAGCTGCTGACCATATCCGGCGACATCGGCGGATCATGGCATGGACGGATGGGGCAGACGCTTCCTCCTCTAGGTCGGCGAAGTAAGGTGGGTCGTAGCCATAAATGCTCTTGGCCCCGGTCCGACACAATGTTAACGGGGGAGTGTGCCCAATGGATCACCTGAGGGCGCAGAGACTCCTTCTTTGCAGGCTCGGGGTCGTGGAGACGAGATAGGGCGTCCGCCTTGGTGTTACGGTACACCGGTCTGTAGGTGAGAGTAAAGGAAAAGCGGTTGGAAAAAAGCGACCATCTGATTTGGCCTGTCGTGAGTTGAGTCTTTTAGATTTGCGAAGGTATTCCAGATTTCGATGATCAGTCCGGACCACAAAGGGTTGCTCCGCTCCATCGACCCAGTGTCTCCACTACTCCAAGGCCACCTTCACAGCCAGAAGTTCCCTGTCGGCGACGCTGTAGTTCTGTTCTGATTTGGAAAGCCACCGGGACAGGAATGCACAAGGATGGACCTTACCATCCTCAGGGGATCGCTGTGACAAAACGGCCCCAATCCCGACGCTGGAAGAACTGCCGCTTGGGGTCTGGGACTCTCAGGACCGGAGCCGCTGTGAAACGTTGCTTGAGCGAATTGAACGCCATCTCAGGCTCGGGAGACCAATGGAACCCTACCTGGGGAGAGGTTAAGGCATGCAACGGCGAGGCAATGGTACTAAAGTTCCTAATGAACCGCCTGTAAAAATTGGCAAAGCCCAGAAACTGTTGGACCTTTTTACGGGACTCAGGTGAAGGCCAATCCTTTACTGCACTAACCTTGTTGGCCTCCATTTGTACCCTTCCTGGAGCCACCACGAACCTGAAAAAGACTCTTTTCGGCCTTGACATACAGTTTGTGGTCTAGCAGCCGTTGGAGTATTTGAGTGACATGATTCTGGTGAGTGGCTAGGTCAGGTGAGTGGCTAGGTCAGGTGAGTATATCCCGATGTCATCTAGATATACAGACACAAAATAGTCAATAAAGTATTTTAGCACATCGTTAATCATGGCTTGAAAAACCGCAGGTGCATTGGTGAGACCGAAGGGCATAACCAGGTATTCATAGTGTCCACGAGGAGTGTTGAAGCCCGTTTTCCACTCGTCCCCTTTCCCGATCTTGACCAGTTGGTAAGCGTTTCGAAGGTCTAGTTTGGTGAATACTTTTGCTTGTTGCAGCTGATCGAACGCGGTTTACATCAAGGGAAGAGGGTAAAGTTTTTTTTAACGTTTTAACATTTTGTACTGTGATGATTTAGCGGGCTGTAGTCCATGCATGGTCTAAGCGATCCGTCCTTCTTGTCAACAAAAAAAAGCCGGAGACGAGGAGGGCCGAATAAGTCCGGCTTTCAAGGATGTGTCTATATAGTCATGAAAAGCTTTAGTACAATCGACCTTTGGGAAAAGTGGACGCTGGGA
Source organism: Leptonotus elevatus (assembly GCF_054856555.1). Taxonomy (NCBI): domain Eukaryota; kingdom Metazoa; phylum Chordata; class Actinopteri; order Syngnathiformes; family Syngnathidae; genus Leptonotus; species Leptonotus elevatus. The sequence goes on along the minus strand of NC_141239.1, from coordinate 31,567,445 downwards.
TCAGGTCGATGGCACAATCATAGTCCCAATGTGGTGGAAGAAACAGGGCTTTGGTTTTGCTGAAGACCTCGCGGAGGTGATGATAGCACGATGGAACCGAGTTCAAGTCCGGGTATTTATTGTCTGTGGATGGACACAAGGTTAACAGCAGCAGAGTTTTTACTGTCAGCCGGCTTGCCCACCCCATTGTCAATGCAGTCCCTTCCCCAGTCCATAACCTCTCCAGAGAGCCAGTCTACACGCGGGTTGTGCTTGCACAACCAGGGATGACCCAAAATCAGGGTGTGAGATAGGGACTGGAACGCGTAGAATCAAAAGTATTCTTTATGCCCCCCCATGCACATTTTGAGTGGTAAGTGACCAGAAACGAGAGGAGAGTTAGACTTTCAAAATAAAACCGAAAATGACAAGACAAAAAACCCCAAACCACGCCATTGCGATATGACAGTTTCTACCTTTCCTACTACCTATCAGCAGTAGAACATGGGTTGGTTCCATCATAAACACCTGTTTCGGACCACAAAGCAGAGAACATAAGCGTTTTGTGAAGGGAAAAATAACAGTAAACGCCACTTACCTAATGGCTTGAGTTGCACGTCAGCAAAGTTTGTACATGGTGTTTGCCATTTAGTCCATGAACTGTGTCGTCTTTTCTCACAACTGTGAGAGTCCACAATCAAAGCAAAGAAAAACATAAAAAGAGTAAATACAATACATCATACTCACCATAGATGCTGATTAATGCTGAAATGTATTGTGTGCAGATTTCTACACATATACTTGTATCCGTCGAACATGGCTGGAACACGTTTTGCTCTGCTTGACCAATCAGCATACACATTCTCAGAGAGTGCATCCAAGAGAAATGTTACAAAATCAATTGCTCTCCTGCTGGTCACTGCTGATGGTGCATTCAACCACAGTGCTCAGCACGGCAATTTAAAAACAACTTTGCTTTTTGCATGTAAATGATTTTTACCATTTCCAAATGCATTCACGCTTTGATTGGTTTCCCCACTGTACGTCTCACCAGAAGTGATATTCCATTTAATACGTTAAAAGAATTCCTCGCTGCCAATAATGTGTCGCTGCAAAGCTCGAACACCTGTTGGGCCGCGCTGATGCTGCCTGTGGCGATGCGTTTTAAAATGCACACGCTGTGGCGCTCAGCTTCAAGCAGAGAGGCGTCAGAGGAAGTAAGGCCAGTGGTGGGTAATAATCAAGTACAAATGAATTTTTTACGTATCTACACTTTATTTCAGTCTTTAGTGTTCTGACAACTTTTTACTTTTAGTCCTTACATTTAAAAGCATAAAGAGCACATTTTGCTGTGCAGCTGCAAGCAAAAATCTGACTTGAAATCTGAAGTCCGATTTTGTATTTTTATTTATTTATTTTTTTACCGTATTGTCCATTCTGCCTTTTCTTGAGTGAGCCAGCTGCAACTAGGCATTTATTTTCATTTCAAAGGGAAAAGTTGAATTTAGATACTATACTCCAATGTATTACTTTTTCAAAATAGGCTTGTTGCTTTTGACACTACATAAAACAGGCATAAAGTCAAGAGCGGTTGCAAGCTTGATTGACTGAGGTCTTAAGGGTTACTGTATTTTAAAATTAAGTGTAAAAAGCAGTAACAGCAGCAACATGGAGGAACGTGAACGAGGGAACATTAATGCAACAGATTCAACGAAGTTGCTGTTATATCATTTGGTATCAATAGTTAATTTTGCCTCTTTTCAGTTAGCTATCGGTACTGTTAATGCTAATGGGGGCTATTTTACAAGTTGAGCCAACGCTAGCAAGTACTTGGTTTAAAAACAACAACATCATGCGACGTAATCATATTATTTTTGTTCACAATACAAACACTAGGCTATGGAAACGTGGAACTATCAATGTGGCTTGTGGAGTAATAATTTTTGACCAGCAAATACGATTAAACCTATTTGCAAGTGTATTTAAACATATTTGCAAGTATGTTCAAACATAATTGCGAATACGTTAAAACGTATTTGCACATACGTTCAAACACATTTGTAAGTACGTTCAAATGTACTTGTAGGCTAAATGCTCAAAACTTGCCACAGGGTATGAAAAATGTTTTTTTTTTTTTTTTTTAGCATAGCCTACATTATATCAATACATTTGAAAATTAAACATTGTTTATTTGTAATATTTATGATTTAATATGTCTGCAGTGCATGATTTCTGTTGGTCATTTTCCCCCATAATGCTACGGTGTATGCACATACGGATGTCAATACCCTTTGGAATTATGGGAAAAATGCTAAGTTTATAGCATTTAGCCTACAAGTACATTCAAATGTACTAGCAAAATTTTCTGTACTGGCAAATACGTTATATCGTACTTGCAAATGCGTTTGAATTTATTTGCATATGATTAAACGTATTTGCAAATGAACTAGGACTTGTGCACGAATCGGTTGGGACTCAAATTAAGCCGATTTATAATTTTCACATTCAAGTCATAATGCAAACCAACCTGTTGTGGAAATGGATGATTTTACCTCAGTATCATCTTTGACGCAATGCACGCCTCAGTTTACTTGGTCATGTGACCATATGCTCCAATAAGAGCTGCATATATACGGTGGAGCGGAAGTGGACGCCAGGGAAGGAATGTGTCTTTGCTGCTTAAGCTACACCGATGGATTTAAAGGGACAGTAACGTGAAAAAATCAAAAAAAATTGAGCTTTTAGCCAAGTTAAAATGCAAATTCCTCACCAAAAACATCACCAAAGTGGTGTTTACCTCCATTCGCCCTGAGAAATTCTAGGTCATTCTGCTCTCCAAGCACCAGCTTCTCCCAACCTGAGAAAACGAGCGGGTGCTCACTTTGTGACGTCATTAGGTGCGGAACTGACCGCCGCACGGCCTCTGTGGACTAAACGCACGCCCACTTTCTCTGAGACCTCCATGCTCGTAGGACAGTGATAAAAGTAGCCTTTATCAGTAAACATTCTGTCCAAATGAATTCAAAGCAATCAATTATCCTTCACATTTGCAATGCCAAAGTTTCAATGACAATTGGCCGTGTTAAATTCCCAAAGCTTGTGGTTGACACAAGTAACATTTCTGCACTGTTGAACTTAACTGAATGAATGGTTTAGTGTTTAGCATACTTCTTAAGTACAGAGTGTGTGAGTACCTTTGCCTAAAGAACACACACACATTGGATATTGATTGGGCATGGTGCCGATTAACTAATCTTTATTAGTCGTGGAATGCGTATTTGCCAGCTCATTTTGCTGGAGATCATCCATTATAAATTGATCAATTCCCACTTGTAAAGAGTCCCCGAAAATTCCCTGCAGTTTACTTAGAAGAATGGGTTTAATAACCGGAAATGGAGTTGTGACAATCTGTTAGGCCGCTATGTTTGTCTCTCTCGAATTAAAAACATCAATCAATAATGCTGCAGGCTGCTAATCACAAATAAAACCCAGCTTTAAAGCCCCTAAAGTTGCTGCTGATGTGTCGTTTCAATTAACATTGAAGTCATATGGCACTTGTTATTACTTGGACCTGCTCGGCCCTGGCCTTCATTACCTTCAAAATGTTCTGACATTCACTGCAGACCTTAGCTGTGCAGGCATGCTCGATGGGGGAGTTTTAAATTGGCCCTCTCTCACTCACTGAATTTGTGCCCATGCAGCTGTGAAGACAACACTGCATTCATCCTTCACACAAACACACACAAACACACACACACACAAGCCTGGAAGGGCTGACACACTGGAAATAAATCCCACACGGGTGAATCATGAATAAATCATTCCTGCTGTGATCTCCGAGATCTCAGGATTCACTTTAAATCTGCCATCTGTTGCTCTTATTTTCCTCCACAGAACACATTTCCCTTGACAAGTGCTTTTGTAACACTTGCTCTCAATTCACGAGATCTTGAAATGTTCATTATCACTTTTCTTGTTCTTGTCTGCACAGTGTGAAAGCTCGGAATAAAGATGAGGCTTCCTTTGGAGGGTGTGCAAAAGCATGCAATGATCCACTAAAGTTAAATCTCACCTCCGTCATCTCAGCCGATGTGTTGAGGATGTCAAAAACAAAAAAAGCCGTTGCTTGTCATATACACGTCTTAGGAGACCAATTTAGGGAATTGTGTTGGGGGGGTGGGGGGTGGTTATCTACAGTAAGGAGGAAAAAGAGAGATCAAGGGGGAGACGTTGTCTACCTCCATTATTTATGAAATTATTCAAATGCAACTCTTTCAAATGATAAACCACCTCTTACTTTTGACTAATTGTATACAAGTCACGTTAGTATTAAATATGAACAACAAAAGTTCAAAAATATACCCGAAAACACAACTTGTGGAACAGTTGTAGTCATCATAGGAGGCATGACCAATCGACCCACGTTTAGTCCCACAGTTCAATTTAACGTAGGTTGAGCGACGTTCCCAAAGCAAACATCTTGGTCCACAGAAAAGGGCTGCAAATGTTTCAAGCAACGTGTGCAGACAGTGAAATGTCTGCCAATAATAGTTTTCACTCACTCATCATTGTCTTCAACAGTGAAATCCTAAAATCCTTTACTATGTCCATGAGCTGCCGGACACAATTACAACTGTGAGTCAGTGAACGCTCAACAGGTACGCCAAATTCCACATTGTGCATTCGACCAGGGTACATTTGTTACCTGGGCCTTCAATGGAGACTTAACGGACTGAATACCACCACTATTACGTTGCACTTATCGAACCACCAATAACTCTTGCTAGCCGTAATACGTTTTGTTCTGACCAACCAATCAAAATTGCTGAAATCATTGAAAGCCAGGTCGCTGAATTTAAAAAATGGTTGGTTCAAGACAGAGTCTCATTGTTAATGTACGCATACTTGACGTTACATGGTCCAGCACGACTGCTCGTGAAGATAACTGGCAAATCATCTTAACATAGCAACACACACAGGCTGAAATCTGATTGGACAAGAAAGGCTTGCGTCCACATACGCAAACTGGCAGCAGTGCAGCCAATAGGAAGACTACCAAATTTCATGTGACAAATACTAGAATGTACCTCAAATGTCTCTAAAGACTGACGGACTTAGTTTGAAGGTACAGGACTGAAGTCTGAAAGACAGAAGTAGCTAGAGGAGACACAGGTGGCTAAACACGGCAACAGGAAATCAACGAGAAGACTCGGCAGGAAACTCTTAATAATCTATCGTCGCTTCAAGCCTCACTTTGTGTCAACACGCTGTCTTAAACAAGAGGCGATAGCGGCCGCTCAGAATAGAAACGAGGCGGCCAGATTAACGGGACAGGTGGTGGCTGCGATGTGGCGTGGTGGGCGGTAGGAGCAGCTGGCCGTGTCACAGCGTGCGACCATCACAATGTATCAGGACGCATTGTGTGCTCTGATAAGTGAACACACTCAGAAATGCCTTCCAAAGTGGCGTTCATCACTACTCATCTCTTTGGATGTGTCATTGAAGGTTTATTTTTGTTCCCTGGCGCCCACAGCTGCGCTAATCCGCTTTTATGTCACTGATGTGAATACAAAACAAGAACAGTGGCAATGTGTGTTTTTTTTTTTTTATACATGATATTAGATAGACGCTGTTGCTGCTGGCTGTGCATTTGGTACCTGGGTCATTTGCAGGGACTTTGGCCCGCAATACACAAAAAGTTGAGTTGTCTTTCTTCAGGTATTTTTCAGGAGTCGAAAGGGGCATTTGCACCATTGTGGGAGCCGACTTTCTTCCTAGCCAATGGAAGTGATCCACTCAATCCCTTTAAATTCATTCTTGGGCTATGTTCACCCCGCAGGGTGTAATTCCAAATTCTTTTTTTTTGTTTTTGTTTAAACCGATCTTTTTATATACTCTTTCATATCACAAAAGCAAACACAACTTCTAATGTCAACGGAACACGTCCGACGCCATCCGTGACGTGACACGCATGCACACGGACAGAATGATGTCACGTAGCACAATGTTTACGGAAGTAAATATGGTTCCAGGTGTAGGCGCTCATCATCTTTTTGGCACATAAGGTGACGCTCCTATCGCCTCCTGATACACCAGGCATAACTAATCATAATAATAATAGCAATGTCCAATTTATGCTTCATGTTCTACTGCTATTTATTAAAGAAACGGAAAAAGCGACAACAAAAATGTTGGTGAAAGACAGGTGTCTACTACTCTTTCTTATGTTAGTATCAGTGCTTATAGTGACTACGTTTACATGCAGTCAATATTCGGGTCAGAATTCCGGTTCATGACTGTGGTGTTTTGTTTGAAACGGGAGCTTAGTTTAACCCGAGGATATTCGATGCCCAGCATATAGCAAGCAGCCAGCCTCGTCCTCGATGTGCATTCCAACGGATTTTCCGACTTCCGACATCGGATTGGGGTATCGAGACTTGGGAGGCAAATGTCGACCGTACCGCAAATCCCCTCAAAATAAAGGTGGAAGTCTGTAATTAAAGCACATCTTGTCCATTTCATTTGAAATTCAGTGTGGTGGTGTTAAAGAACATAAATTAAGAGATGACTAAAAGATTCCGTAGCTACTTAGAGCATGAGTTCAGCTCATTCACACATCATTTAGTAAGAGCAATAATACATAAGATCATCATTACTCTATCTCTATTAGATATGAATTATGACACATCTTTGTCTTATGTCCATCAAATAAAACGTATATAATAGCATAATTGTAATTTGATCTGAGAGTAATTCTAAGATCAGGAACCTGTGGCGCCAAGGCACTTATGTTGCATAAGAAAAACCTCATGCTAGACCAGAAAAAAAATGAAAAGTTTGCATCGTGAAATAATTATCTTAACTCAATTTAGTCACAAATGTACTTCGTGTGTAATCTGATCTTGTATCGTTGAACACAAAGCTGATATATTTGTCTGTTGTATGAATGGCAACAGTAGGTTGTACCTTTTTCCATCCAACTGCACAGTTATTTGTTATGCCTGCCACTATATGCCACGAGCCTAAATGGAATAATAATAATAATTTAAATGATAATACAACAATAATAAAAGTAATTAGCTGTGAAAAATATACACTTTCACTTTTAACTCCAATACATAATAGATTTTTCTAAAACTGCAAACCGAACTGAACCGAAAACCGTGAGCACAAAACCGAACCGAACCGTGGAATTTGTGAACCCTTCCACCGCTAGGCACAAACTGTGGGGTTTTCGCCGTAGAGACACAAAATAACGTGAAAATGCAACAGAGAAATCAATGTATTCAATGTAGTTAGCGAACAGGACAGCGCTGCGCACACAAGTCGTGACTACGTAGAACCTTGATAGATTCCATAGATTCCTTGCAAATCAGCGAGCATGCGCACAGCGAAAAACAATGTCCCGATCGATCGAGGTATTCCGAATGCGTTTATATGAGCAAGAATTCCGGTTATGGATCCAGAGGTCTTATTCAGGTTTTTAGAGCATATTCATGTTATTGCGTGTGTTTACATGGTCTTCCAACACCTGAATATTGCCAATATTCCGATTTAAAAGGGTTATTGCCTGCATGTAAGCATAGTCATTGTCACAGACAATATTCTGTGGGTCTAAAAGATCCGTCAGAATGCTCTAAAATGGCTGGCAACATTAAAAAGCAAATGCTTTCATGTGCTAAACTCTTAACAATAATCATCCACTTAATTACAAACAAGTATACAAAGTTTGTTTAGTTTTTTGTGCCAGGCTTTTTTTTTTTAAATATGCAAACCATTATTGCATCCAAGTGGAAAAAGCAATTTAATTGTACACAACCCCAGAGTACCAGTAATCAGACAGCGGAGGGCCTGCTGCTAGCACCACTGCTGAGAGCACCAAACGTCTAGAGTAGGCAATCATGCAAAGCCAGGGAAGGTTCCACTGGAACTCAACAAAAACTCCAATTTCAGGATTATGATACGCAACAACCTGAAGTTGGTACGGGTTAGTGTTAATTGTATCCGCCATTTTTAAATTCAGTCTCAGTTTTAGTCCAGTTTCAATCACGCTTGTTAGTTTTTCAACATAGTCAATCTTGTCCCGTTTTTATTTAGTCCATTTTTAGTCGACAATAAATCTAGCATTTTAATCTTTATTATAGTGAAAGAAAACATAATTTTATTAGTCTAGTTTTAGTCAACAAAAACTGTCAACATTTTAGTCTAGTTTTAGTCAGGACAATCATTCTACCCTTGTATATTTTTTTGTCAGCAGATAATGTTGAATATTTCCGATCTAAAACTATTTCACATTAAAAAAAAATTCTCATCTGTTTGATGAAAAACAACTCGACACACAATTATAGTATATCAACAAGTGGCTACTATGGCTCCATGCTATGAGCTAGTAAATTAGTCAGCATTAGTTAACGGTTGGATTAACATTATTGTTGGAACGTTAAAGATGTTGGATTAATGTAAAAAAAATGTTTAATTTTTTTTAACCGTTCACAGTGAATCCACCTCCTGTCTGTGCCATGCGTTTGTGCATGTTGCACTCGCTAGCTGCAGATTTGAAAGGGGGTGTGTCACTGTGTGTCACATGACAGTGTCACAGTGAAGGATTAGCAGAGACAAGATTTTACAAAATCATCTCATTTTCATCTCATTTTTGTTCATGAACTAAAATGTCCATAGATTTTAGTCCAGTTTTTATTAAGTGAGTACATTTTCCTCTCATCTTCATTAGTCGACGAAAATGCATACTGATTTGGTCCCAGTTATTGTTTATTAATTCGACTTTTATTCCAGTCCAGTTTAGTTTTAGTCCGGTGAACATTGTATGTTGACGAAATTATTTTTGTTTCGTTTTCGTTGACGAAATTAACACTAGTACGGGTAAAGCTTTATCACACACCAACGCATCCTCCGAATCAAGTTTTTGTTGATGCCGTGCATGTGTGACTTTCTGTGCCGTAATCGACTGAATCGGTGACGTTAGCACGTTGGCGTATCTGAAGCTCACCCGTTGAGTGAATTTTGATTCCCAACACAAAGAAAAAAAAAAAGACTGCACAATAGACTTGTAGTCAAGGTTCTGCTTGTGTATGTGTGAAAAGAAAGTTGTTTTCCCGGCCAGCCCCAGACTGATCAATTAAGTCTTGTGTAATGTCCACTTGTGTCACACAAGTTGTGTGCCTTCAAATAATCCTCACTCCAACTGACAGAAAAGATGCGAACACTTGTAGTTGCATCTTCTCCACTCCATTCTTTTGCATTTCTATACTTTCCCAACTCATTCCTCGCCATCTGTCTCCATCTGACGCAAGAAGTACACTGTGTGCTCCGTATGCATAATAAATAAATCAGATGGATTCCCCCAAGCAGGCTGAAATTCAGCTCGTACCAAAACACCCCAGAGTGGAACCGGCAGGAGACGCGAGGGTTTACGTAACTGGCTGAGAGTCTTGTTTATCAAGACGCTCAATGAGCCTTGTGAAGATGGAGTCACCTGCTTCTTGGCTCCAGGCTTCCGGAATGGAAATGAGAAATTCCATAAACGCAGAAATGTGGAGTCTTGCCGTTAGTTACAGTCGGTGTGAATGTAAAAGCACTCTCACCCCACACCTCTTTGTCATTATGTGACATGTTTCTGAGGACAAAAAAAGATTGACAAAATGGTGGGACGTGTGGATGTGAACAAGGAAATGAGAAATAGTTTGAGTCCCAAAGAAAATCTATTCCTTCACCATAAACTAAGAAACTATCCATCCAGGGAAAGCAGGTTGAAGTGTCTTTTGTCTGAAGGAGAAAAGAAAAGGCAAATAGTCAAATCCTATTATGTAATGGCTCCCCAATCTGCCTGCTCCCTCTGCAGTGCTTTACCTTTTTCTACGCTCACAGTCCTTCTGATCTTCTCTACCTCAAACTACCTCCCTTCTCATCTTTGCCATCTTCTCCCGTTCGAAAGAACGGGCCACCCAGTGTGCGGCGAGGCAGGGAGTCAAAAAAAAAAAAAGGAGAAAAAAAAGCGAGGATCCGTAGTGATTGATCTTGACGTTATGCAATGGGTGGTTGAGTGACCTCAGACACTGCAGAGATGCGGGATGAAAACACAAAAGGAGGAGGATGAGTCTCCACCTGCAAAGGCGGTGTACATCTGCAGTATATAAGCAATGGTGCCTTGAGGATAAAAATGGCACTACATATCGTTGTATTTTAGAAAAACAGTAATTCACAGCATTTAATAGAATTTAAAAAAGTGGAACGGTTTATGTCACACAGGATCAATTGAACGGTGCAAGACAGACAGATGGATACTGAACACCTTTCGATTCATCAGTACGGCACTAATATTAGTCATTCTTCACACGGGTTCAATGGGCTCTTTGCACAAATCCACTACTTCCTGAACTGCACCACTCCTTCATTTCCTGTCTTTCGTGATTGGACGAACTGATTAATCCAGGTGTGCCTGACCTCAGTAACCACGACGACAATGGCCAGACACACCACGTTGTGTGCCGTTCCACGGGTTCATGGAATGTCAAATGTTAACGGACAAAGAAGTGTCCGGAATTGCACAAATAAATCGAAAGGATTTCCAACTAACAAAGTCTACCAATGTGTGTTCTGACCATTTTAATTAACGTAAGTGTAATTGTATGGATGGTAAACATGCTTTTACCATAATGCGATCGTGATATATGTGAGCCGCTAGCTCTGGCTAAAAATAGATCTGGTGGTCAAGATGTTCGATTTTAAGATCTTTCCAAATACCCTCCTTAAGGTCTCTTATTTTCCTTTCGCAATAGTCCAAAAGTTGAAATTGTTGTTAAAGTGTATGAAAATAAGTGATGAATGTTGTTGTAGTATTTGTTGTGACATGCTAGCGTAGTAGCTAGCGCTGTCGGGGAACTAGCTAACTTGGTTTAAAAATAACCCGAGATTCTTCACCTCGAATTCACAAATGATCAATGCACATAGCAACCAATAAAAGCCAAAAGTACAGAAGACGCAAGAATGTCCGTGGTTTGGGAGCCATCCTACGTCAGGGCATACGTTGCTATGTCGTCCGGCCTGGGCGGTAACATCGGCAAATGTTTGTAATCCCATCGATTCAACCAATCAAACGTTTCAACGTGTTGCAAGGAGTGTTGAGCAAAATCTTCCGCATACGTCTTGCTTATACAAAGTAACGTTAGAGGAAGCTGTGGGTGACATCCACCAATAACAAAAGAACAAGAAAAAGATTATTAAAAATTAGGGGCAAGAGGCGATTAAATGTTTTTAATTGTAATTAATCACATGACTTCACTAGTTCACTCACGATTAATCACAAATTCTATATGTTCTAAATTTTTAAGCTAATAGAAATAGTTCAAATGAATTTTTGACATTTATAGCCGTCAACGGCAGTGAATGAATTTTAAAAGAAAAAGAAAGAAAGAAAATATCATTAAAAATTCGGGGCATCAGGCGATTAAAGTCTTTAATCGTAATTAATCGCATGACTTCACTAGTTAACTCGCGTTTAATCACAAATTTTATGTACAAAACTAAATGTATAACTAAAAAAATCTAGATTTTCAACAAAAGTGGAAAAAAAATTTAAACTAATACAAAAAGTTCAAATGAATTTTTGACGTTTATAGCCGTCAACAGCAGTGAATGAATAAAACAAATTTTAAAAAGAGCAAATATAAAAAATTCGGGGCGTCAGGCGATTAAAGTTTTTAATCGTAATTAATCGCATAACTTCACTAGTTAACTCGCGATTAGTCACAAATAGTATGTACACAACTAAATGTACAATAAAAAAAATCTAGATTTTCAACAAAAGTGGAAAAAAAATTAAACTTAATAGAAATAGTTCAAATGAATTTTTGACGTTTATAGCCGTCAACGGCAGTGAATGAATAAAAACCTTTTTAAAAAGAAAATATACAAAATTCGGGGCATCAGGCGATTAAAGTTTTAAATCGTAATTAATCGCATGACTTCACTAGTTAACTCGCGTTTAATCACAAATTTTATGTACAAAACTAAATGTATAACTAAAAAAATCTAGATTTTCAACAAAAGTGGAAAAAAAAATTAAACTAATACAAAAAGTTCAAATGAATTTTTGACGTTTATAGCCGTCAACAGCAGTGAATGAATAAAACAAATTTTAAAAAGAGCAAATATAAAAAATTCGGGGCGTCAGGCGATTAAAGTTTTTAATCGTAATTAATCGCATAACTTCACTAGTTAACTCGCGATTAGTCACAAATAGTATGTACACAACTAAATGTACAATAAAAAAAATCTAGATTTTCAACAAAAGTGGAAAAAAAATTAAACTTAATAGAAATAGTTCAAATGAATTTTTGACGTTTATAGCCGTCAACGGCAGTGAATGAATAACCTTTTTAAAAAGAAAATATACAAAATTCGGGGCATCAGGCGATTAAAGTTTTAAATCGTAATTAATCGCATGACTTCACTAGTTAACTCGCGATTAATCACAAATTGTATGTACACAACTAAATGTACAACAAAAAAAATCTAGATTTTCAACAAAAGTGGAAAAAAAATTAAACTAATAGAAATAGTTCAAATTAATTTTTGACGTTTATAGCCGTCAACGGCAGTGAATGAATAAAAAAAAAATTAAAAAGAAAATATACAAAATTCGGGGCGTCAGGCGATTAAAGTTTTTAATCGTAATTAATCGCATGACTTCACTAGTTAACTCGCGATTAATCACAAATTGTATGTACACAACTAAATGTACAATAAAAACAATCTAGATTTTCAACAAAAGTGGAAAAAAAATTAAACTAATAGAAATAGTTCAAATGAATTTTTGACGTTTATAGCCGTCAACAGCAGTGAATGAATAAAAAAAAAATCAAAAGAAAATATACAAAATTCGGGGCGTCGGGCGATTAAAGTTTTTAATCGTAATTAATCGCATGACTTCACTAGTTAACTCGCGATTAATCACAAATTGTATGTACACAACTAAATGTACAATTAAAAAAATCTAGATTTTCAACAAAAGTGGATTTTTTTTTTTAACTAATTCAAATTCAAATCAATTTTTGACGTTTATCGCCGTCAATGGCAGTTAATGAGTTAAAAAGGCACGTCGTGTGGGCCTCTACTAGTCAGCGCTTCCTGTTTCCTCCTGAATCAAACGTCATTGCATTTGTGTTGACAGCTTTATTACTCTTGGATTTATCTTGTAATCGAGCACTTGAGTACGGCGGTGAAATTAGAAAGAAGGCAGCTTGCCTGCTCGCGTACGGGCTGCCGGAGCTCGGCCATTCCCTGCCGCCGTCGTCCTCTAGTGCGCATGCGGCTCAATCAGATTGGATCAAACTATTACAGGGAGCTTGGCTTTTTGCTGAATGGTACAAATTCAGTCAGCCGCGCGCTCGCTCTCAATTGCAGCGACACTTGGGGTTGTGCTGAAGCAGCAAAGGACATACACTGATGCTATTCGGCTCAAGTCCTTGAGGAAAGGAGGAAGTAGCGGGACATGGAATGAAGCTTCCTCATGGAGTACAACTTACAATTGCTGTGCTCGAAAAGGAGTCAAAAGAACTGCTTTGTGTTTCAGACTATCAGCAAGGCTAGAAATACATTTTTGTTGTTGCGGAGCAGTTTTGCTAAACAATGATTTCATTTGGAGAACACATTTCTAATTTTGGGGGCCAATTTTTTTTATTCAACAATAAAAGTACGACAATGCAACAAATAATTAAGAATTGCTTTTCTTCTTTTTTAAATCTAATCTAAACAACTGTCTTTATTTTTTTAAATCCACATTATGTATGCGGCAGCAAAGTGATTTTCTTGTCTAGAAACATTTTCAGTGTGGCCATTTAAAATGAATATTACTGAATAGGTTATAAGGACTCAAAAAGAAAAAAGGCTCCCCTCTTTGGTGGAGATTTTCATGCATGCCAGATCCACCACACCAGCATCTATCGAAACTCAGACACAATCTGCTTCTTCATTGAATCGGTGGAGGCTGGTGTCTGTGGATCTCACTCTGCTTCGTCTGTCCTTCCTTCCTTCCTTTCCTCAGTCTCTCCTTTGGTCTCTTGGAGTCTCCCTGATTTGTTGGAGTTTGGATGTTTCTGGGGTTGGTGAAGGACTCTGGTTGGTGGCCGGGGGGTGGTGGGTGTTGTCTGGTTGTTGCTGGATTTCGCTTTCCTTTCTTTTCTTTGGTCCTTCCTCGGGTCTCCTGACGGCCTCACGACTCTGGCTGGAAGTGTTCGGTTTAGGTGAACGGTATGGGATTTTTTAATAGGTTTTTGGTGAACTAATGAATACACACACACTCACACGCACGCACGCACATACACATACTCACCCACATACAAAATAAAAAAAATAATAATAAGAGAGCAATGATGATGACATGTCAAATCGGTAAAATTACCGAATGAACAATACTGAGCTCTAAAAAAAAATTAAAAAATTAAATAAAAAAAATTAAATAAAAAAACATGGAAGTGTTGGTCACTTTTTAGCTTTTATAAGTGAATTTTTGGCCAATTGCTTAATTAGCGTTTAACTTTGCAACAAGTCTCGCGGGGGTTTTAATTGGATGCCCCTTATGACAGTGCATGCTTTGAGGTGCTATTGTTAATCATGCTGCTTGCAGTACGTTACTGTCAAACTCAACATAAAACCAAGAGAGCTAGACAAGCTATCTTATCTCTTTGGTACAGTCAATTATATGAGAGTACAGCGTGCTCAAAGCAGTAATGATATCGTCTGGTCTGTGGCTGAATTTTAATTACATGTTAGCACCGTGCCCACTACTGTCTTCAGTACAGAAAGTCTGTGCGCGCTGACACTAACACACTCCTTGGCTTCGGCACAATGACCAGCACTGCCCTCGCTCCCACAACCCCCCCCCCCCCCTGCTGTTGTGAGAGAACAGAGCGGCAGAGAAGAAGACGGTGTGATCGCAAAATAGTGTCCGTGTCTTTATCTTGACGTGTTATATGTGCACATGTTGCCACGGCGGCCTCAGTGTGATGTTCCCGCAGCCGTTCGTGTCGCTTTAATTGAAAAACACAAGTGTTCCCACCGAGTGCTAAATTTGACCGTAACCATAGCAACCATCACACTGTCCAATCATTTTAATTATCACATTGTCATAGCATTTGTTTATGGCCCTCATTTGCATTTTCACTCACCGTTTTTCAGACGTTAGGCCTATAGATCTGAGTCATAACCACTCATTGTGACATCAAAGAGTCGGCGCGTGCCGAAGCGTAGCCGTTTGTCACTTTACAGTTGTTCGGTGCGGCGGCACTCAGCTGTGAAAGCCGGATACTGTATATGGGTCCAATTATGGCACACAGAGCGGCTTTCCAGATTCAATATTTGCATATAGTGTCACAGCGGAAAGACACGAGACGACACGGCGGGTGAGTTATCAAGTGAAAAAGAGAGCTCGGTAGGAGATTGGGTGCTAAAGTAGGTTAGTAGGGTGGATAGTTGGGTTATTATTAGGGGTTTAACAAAAACCAAAAAATTCAAGTGAGAAAATCTGTTTTGATTTGACGAACCAAATCGGATCGTTGCATTTTCAAATCGTTGCATCCTCGAATTGTATCCTAGCCCATGTATCGAGATACGTATCAAATGGTCTGTTATGAGAGATGTAAACCATAGGGGTGGGAATCTTTGAATGTCTCACGATTCGATTCGATTCTGATTTTTGTGATCACACCGTCTTCTTCTCTGCCGCTCTGTTCTCTCACAACAGCAGGTGGGGGTGGGGGTGGGGGGGGGAGCGAGGGAAGTGCTGGTCATTGTGCTGAAGCCAAGGAGTGTGTTAGTGTCAGCGCGCACACACTTTCTGTACTGAAGACAGTAGTGGCCACGGTGCTAACATGTAATTAAAATTCAGCCACAGACCAGACGATATCATTACTGCTTTGAGCACGCTGTACTCTCGTATAATTGACTGTACCAAAGAGATAGCTTGTCTACCTCTCTTGGTTTTATGTTGAGTTTGACAGTAACGTACTGCAATTATCAATTAAGAACAATTTTTAATTCAAAGTGATTTGATTGACAATGATTTTTGCTTCAATCTATAGATGTGCAAGGAATTGTAATGATCTACTCCAGTCTGACTCGCTAATGCTAATTAGCGCGCTACTCGCGACACTTTTATCACTCAAAAGAACAGCTCCACGCTTCAAAAAAACGACTTTTATTTGAATAACTTGATCGTGACTTTTTCCTTCTACTCTCTAATGTGGCTACAACTTAACAGTGTATCAGACCGTGTGGAACCACACTGCCCCTAAGTGGCCAAATCGGGTACAACATGAACAGCGCTCCCAATAAAGGCACACACAAACAAAGGGAAGACAGTATAAAATAATTTAAATAGAATCGGTTTGGGGACATTTAAAATTGATTCTGAATCGTACTAAATGAGAATCAATTTTTTGTTTGGGCTTTGGGGAGCTTTTACAGTTCAGTAGACGTTGCATGTTAATAAACATGACAAAAGCTACAGCCATACCATATCAATTCAAATTGGAATCCCACTGAATCAAGCCAAATCCAATCGTTATAATTTGAAAATCATTATATCCCTGAATCGTATCGTACCTCGTGCATCCAGAATAGTAGTTGGTGTGAATTGCCTCATACCTGGCGATTCGATCCGTATCACGATTCATAGGTCACGATTCGATTAGATACCGATTATACATGATACGAATCTATGAATCGATTGACAAATGAAGCTTCATAAAACACTTGTGATATTGTTTGACTCCTCTAGATGGCACTCTTGGTTTAAATGGGCCAGCTAGCTAAACAGCTAACCAGACAAACAGACAGACAGACATTTGAAGCTTTATGAAGCACCTGTGATATTTTTTTACTCCGCTAGATGGCACTTTTGATTTGAATTGATGTTGAAAAATTGATTTGGCCGCATATTGAATCGATATGATTTTTTAACACCTCTAGAGAATAGTATGGAATAATCTTTCGTGGAAAGACGCACGCCCCTAATAGTGTACGTAGGAACGCAACAGTGGCAGGCTGTGCCTTTTCGTTCCCGGGCCTTCAGACTTAATCCATCAGTATCACTTCACTGTTACAAACCACCAATACTATACAAAAAACAAAGTTAACAGCACATATAATGGCAAAAATCAGCAAAACACCAGATTATTAATTGTATTAAAGATCACTACCGATGTTTTGGCTGTTACAATCAAAAGACAGAAAATTGCTGACATCAAATTTGGCTGTAATGATTTTTGCTCAGACCAACTATTCCAAGGACAGAAAAATGCTGACGCCAAATTTGGTAGTAACAAGTTTTGGTCTGACAAACCAATCAGAGGACAGAAAAATGGTGATTGGTAAAAGAAGAGTCCCTGTTGCGATTTGAGTTTGGTTAGTCTATTTGTTTTGGTGTCTCATGATTCGTGTTTTGTTTTGTTTGCTTTTGGTTAGTTCTTAGGCCCCCGTCCAGACGAAAGCAAAACCGGCTTCGTTCCTCAATCAAATCTCGTACACACAGAAGAATTTCAACACTCGAGTGTGTCCAAAAGAGGACGCTGAGGACGTTTAATAATTGACATCCCCATTTCCTCCATTTGGGTCCTCAACCCCCTCGCACCTGACAGTCCCTTTGCTAATACAGTTGAAGTGGGCCAGGGCTATTGATTGCGAAGACCTTGGGCAGATATTAGACCAGGGGTGCCCAAGTCCTGCCCTTGAGAACCCCTATCCAGCCTGTTTTCCATGTTTCCCTCCTGCAGCACAGCTGAATCTAATGATCAGCTAATCGGCAAGCTTTGCAGAAGCCTGATAACGATCCTGATCATGAATCAGGTGTGTTAGTGGAGAGAAACATGGAAAACAGGCTGGATAGGGGCTCTCGAGGACCGAACTTGAGCACCCCTGTTTCAGACTGACTTGGCAATTAAAAAAAATCTATTAATTTTTTTAATTATACATTTTTATTAAATTTAAAAAAAAAGAGCAATGATGATGACATGTCAAATCGGTAAAATTACTGAATGAACTGAGCTCTCCAGAAAAAGAAAAAAAAAAGACAGACATGGCAAAATAGAGATTGAAATCATTTCATGAAACAAGTATTTGATTTAGATTAGATTAGATTAGATTATCATGTAGGAAGGTAAGTAGAGGGGTAGGTAAAATGGTTGGATAGGTGATAGGGACAATGTGTACAGGTTGGTAGTGACAGTAGCTAGGTAAGTAAGATGACGTTCATTTTATGATTGTGCAGGTAGAAAAAAATGCCTTAGTTCAATCTTATCTTGGCTGTAAGTAGCAAAAGAATGTGAATAAGAACACGAGTGTATTTTTGCTTAAGGGCAACATCTTGACTGGCTTGCATCATATCGTGATCGCGCCTAGTGCCTCTTCTATCTTCCCAGAGAAGGTGAGAGAGATGATAACAACACATTGAGTCTGCTCAAAACAGCCACTTCTTCATCCTATTACGGAAAGAAAAACAAGTCTCCTGTTTGTCAAGTCTACACAGAGGAAGGAGCCTGGATAGCAAACAAACTGGCAACTGCAGATGAAAAAATGAAACCAGGAGAAAAATGATCAAAAATGTTGATGTTTTAATACACCGCCGTTAGTCATCATCCGAGTAGCACTCTTGATGATTTCGAGGTCGTGATAATGTTCACCTTCCAGGGAGTTTAATGAGCAATGTCAACAGTCTCTCATCTTTGTTTTGTATTTTCTCCACACACTGGCAAATTGTGAGCACATTACCTGAGTACATGCTATCTGCTCATTCTTCACATACATCAGCGGTTCTCATACTTTTTACACCAACTACCACCTAAAGTACTACCATCATGGCTATATTAAAATACTGTAGTGTATGTAGCACAGTGGGAAGTTTATTGTCAAGCCAAACTTGAAAAGTCTCATAGTCACATAGTCTCAGTCACATAGTTTTGCCATAGAAAAATCCACTTAGCTTAATGCTAACAAACAGAGGTGGGCAGAGTAGCCAAAAATGGTACTCAAGTAAGAGTAGCGTGACTTCAAAAATGATATTACTCAAGTTAAAGTAAAAAGTAGTCATAAAAAAAAATCACACAAGTACAAGTAAAAAAGTATTCGCTGAAATTAATAGTCAAGTACTGAGTAACTGCTTGAACATGAAGTCTGATTTATTTTTAAAAACAATGTCATCAGACAGACAAAAACATAAAATTGTGTGGAAATGCTGGCATCTTCAAATCATAAAATATATATATTTTTTAAATTAAAACGTTTTGAGCTCGAACAACAGTGAACAACGTGAAAATACGGTAAATCTAATACATGAATGGGTTGGCGGGTAACGACTCTAGTGAGCCTAGAGTAGTGGAGTAAGAGTAGCGTTTAAGTAAGTAAGTAAAAAGTAGCTACTCGAGTAAATGTAACTGAGTAAATGTAACTCGTTACTACCCACCTCTGCTAACAAACAATGCAAAATGCCATAGACAGGCTCAAAAATAGCATCTGTGTCATACTGTTAGAATGCTGTAAGCAACAAATATATGAACACAGAGAGTGGACCACAACTTTTAGAAAGACGTAACGAAACTCACAGGCATGTACATTGTTTATCTTCTGTGAAGAAGAATGACTATGATTGAGTGACAATAACACAAGTCTAATTTGCTTCCCACCATTTGAGAATTACTGCCCCCCCCCCCCAAATAAACATGTTCCCTTTTCCCTCACTTTATTTTATCCAGCCAGAATGCAATAGATTTTTTGATAAAGTCTGTGGTTGTCTTCTTTGAACACAATTTGCAGTTTTCTATATTTGATTTCACGTCTTTTGCTGGCACATCATTAATTCTGGCAGCTTATTTTGCCATTCTGGCTATGCTAATGTGAACATGTATTTATTTGAGTGACAACAAACACAAGCTCCTTTTTTAATCACCTTCCTTGCGAGTGACTTTGTCATCCCAAGTGAAAAACGATTCCACGGTCCAACAGCTGCTGAGTGAGAAACACACCGCCTTCCACATTCCAGCTTCACTTTCCTCACCTGACAGTCAGATGGAAAATTGTGCCGGCATTGTGATATACGAACTTACACCCCCGGGGCTTCTTGGCCGGATTGATTTTCCGCCGCGCGATCACATTTACATTCTGTCTGTTCCTGACTTTTTGTAGTTGTTGTGGAGTAGTTACACAAGCTTGCTAATGTACAGTAACCCCCTTCTCCTCGTGGCCGTTACAAGACCACCCTCACAATATAGTGAAATTCGTAATACATCAGAAATACTCTTTAAGCTTTTATAGCATTGGCAGCCATTTTGCCACTTGCTGTCGACTGAAAATTACATCACAGCTGCTCAGGGCTCAGGTAACAACCAATCACGGCTCAGCTTGTGAACGTCACATGGCCAAATTCAGAAAACAGGTGAGCCGTGATTGGTCGTTACCTGAGCGAGCAGCTGTGATGTCATTTTCTGCCGACAGCAAGTGACAAAATGTCCCCTGAAATGAATAAAAACAGGCGGATTTTGATGCTCAACTATATTACAGTGTTTAGATAGACATAGACATGGAACATATTGCAAAGAAAATGGGGTTGACATTATATATATATATATATGTATATATATATATATATATATATATGTATATATATATATATATATATATATATATACATATATATATATATATATATATTAGAGCTGTCAAACGATTACTATTTTTTATCCGATTAATCACATCTTACAATTTTGATCAATCACAACTAATCGCTTAATGAATTAAAAAGGGGTTTTTTTCCAACATTTTTTAATCTCCAAATTTAAAGAGCACCTGTTATGTGTTAATTATTTTGACATTTAATGTTATGAGGGTGTCTCCAACATCCACTGCACACTCTCATCCTCCTCTTTTTCTAATCAGTTAATTACTTGCATAATTTAAAATGAAAAGTAGTTTGACATGAACAAAATATTCTGATTGTCATACGCAAACATTTCATCAAATGCTTTACTTTAATGCATGTAGTTATGTTTATTGCTCAAACACAACCTGTGCCACCTTTAATGTAACATATATATATATATAGAGAGAGAGAGTATATATATATATATAGATAGAGAGAGAGAGAGAGTATGAGAGGCTACGAGTAATGGGTAACACAAAACAATTGTGCAAATTGCAATGGGTTTCCACTTACTAAAACCCTTTATTTTTTCCAAACTAACAAATTAACGTATCATATCACAATATACATCAATAATGCTGCCCAAAGATGTACCTTTATGAAATGAACCTATAGCTGTTGCTTTCTGTAGGTGTAAAAAGCAGGATGGCATTAAAAAATGTTTAAGTAGACTGTGCTGAAATACTTCCTGTTTAACTGTACAAAAAATATGTGAGCTAGCGGGACCGTGAAACTGGAACCCGCAATGGAGGGGGGGTTGACTGGACTTTTTTGCCATTAGCTTAACAAAGCAATCCTCAATTGGCACTCTGTATGTGTATATGTGTGTCTATATGACCCTTTGGCATTCCTGCTGAGTGGCATAAGTCATCATGAGTGCTGTATCCATTTCTCAGGCCTGGAAATAGGCGTACTAGCAGTCGGAATTCTCCATCCCACAGCAACACTTGCTCCAAATGTATGGAAAATAGTTGCCGCCTGACTCCCCATTCCGGCCTGTCATGAGGTCTAATATGAGTTTGTCACGTGGCCAAGTGGGTCAGTGAGCGATGAACGAAAGGTGAGAGGGCTGCATGGGATAGGGCTCATCCAAATGAAGGTTACTATTGTGTCGTCTGGTCAGGGTTGAGCGCTTTGTAGTTATGATGGAGACAGCTGCTAATCTGCATGGCTTTCCTTTGCTGTGGTGGCACTCGTGGCATGAACATAAAATAGTTCCTACACTTTTTCCTCTGTTGTATCTTTATGACAGTTCTAAAATTACAGTGGTACCTCCACTTGCAAGTGTCACAAATTATTTTATTTTTTTGGGCTTCATGTTCCCAAATTTTGTTGAAAAGTTTAAATAATATGTCCGAAAGGAAAATAAATAAATAATAATCAAATAAATAAAAAAAATATGGATTCACTATATGAATAAATTGAATTACGACCTTGTTTCCAGACCTCTTTAAACTTGTAATTTAAGGTAACACTTTAATACTGCTACACCTTTGGACAAGAACTTTTTGCTTCCATCCGGAGCGGCATCATTTGAATTGAATCCAAGGTGGCTTGCTCTTATCGCAACGCCACTCAATCAGGATGACCTTCACCAACCTAACTCGACTGAATGATGAATCTCATAATTATATCTAATTCTTTGTCCGCTGTCCTGTCTTTCAGTACCGCATCGGCCAGCTGTACATGATCAGTAAGCACAGCAACGAACAGAGTGAACGCGGCGAGGGGGTGGAGGTGGTACAGAATGAGCCCTACGAGAACCCCGAGCACGGATCGGGCCAGTTCACGGAGAAACGGATCTACCTCAACAAGTGAGTCTCCTCTACTTGTCATTCGGTTTCACACTAGAATTTATTTAGATCATCAACTGACATGCCTGCGGACAATTAAATATTCTTCGCACCTCAACCTTTCTCGGTTGTACCGGAGTCGCTTTTCCGGGATTCCCGATGAAACCAACGGTTGCCATTTACAATTGAAATCTACTGAAATTGAATCTTGTTTCACTGAAATAAACAGCCTAGCATAGACGGTCACATATAGAACATGATTATATAGGCTTTGCCCGTTGTACCAAGCGTGTTTTTAGCATTTCGGGAATGAGTAAGGGATTAAGCGGACTGCCAAGGCAACGCTGCGCTCTTGAGCTTCCCCGGTGTGAAATGGACTGTTTTAAATGATTGACTCAATCAAATGCCGCATGTACCGTAATAATAATGGTCTCCTTCGAAAGAAATGGTTTGTTTGTTGGAAATACGTTTGAGAATTGTGCTGTTCCTGACTTGAGTCCAGAGATTTAACCCAGGGGACAGTGCCAATTCACTTCCTTGATTTGTTTACTGTATCTCCCAACGATTGCTGACGTCCAACTGAACACTGCAGATGGCCACGAGATGTAATCATCAAAGGCCCGTCACACATTGAGCAATCGTCGCAACGAAATAGTTGCAAACAAATCAGGCTGAGTTAGTTTTTATTTCATTTTGTACTTTTTTTTTCAATTCAGTTTTTAGAACGAGTTTATTATTTTTGTATTGGTCTTTTAATGTTTTGTTTTATTTATTTATTTTTTAAATATATCGAGTATAACTACAATTCTCACCTTCCGTCTTCTGTACAGATGTACAGCAACACTGAAATAAACAGAGATGGGAAATTCAGGTCCAGAAAGTCAAAACCCTTCAGGAGTTTGGCTGTAGCCCACAGGTGTTTCTAATCACCTGAGCTCCTTTACCTGCCAGAGTAGAAGCACTTTTGGCTACAGCCAAACCCCTGAAGGGTTTTTACTTTCTTCATCAATATTTCGGTACCTTTATGAATGTAGGCTGTACAGGTAGTTTCAGTTAGTTTTCAATATTTTAAAAGTATTTTCATTATTTGTTAATATAAAAAAAAATCTTATTGTTATTTTTCCATTATTTTTTGCTATAATAAGCTTGAAACAAATTAGTAGGCTGCTTACTGCAACGAACTACTGCGACCTCATTGTTTTTAAGTGTCACATGCATTATTGAACCAAAACCAAGATGGTGCAATTGTCAAGGAAATAAGTTGATTGCCCTGGCTGCTATTTGAAAATCTGTTGGACCTCATCATGCCTCTCATTAATGATGAAGACATTTTAGCCACAGGTACATATTAAAAAGGAAGTATTATAGTAAAGCTCATTATGTTTCGTACTGTATTAATACAGTTTTGCGGCGGACATCTGCACACTCAGAAACGTCATTTAGCATCATGTGACACAACATGACATTTGGATTGGCCATTACATCCATGAGGTGGTGAGGTCATTAACTTTTCAAATTCCAGCAAACAATTTTGGCAGGCATGGTTATTATCAAGTGTATAGCAAAAAATAGTGAAATAATCCGAATTTTATGCCTAATTGACTCAAATCCCAAATAGCTGCTAAATTGTGTGTTCACGCTAGCAGTTAGCGCACACTGATGGTTGCTGTGTTGCCGATGATCTACTAAGACTGCGATATTTTACCAAGTTCCAAAAATTGTTGTGCATTTGCTCACGCTAACAGATTGACTGCACTTTTGGCAACAGGCGCCCCAAGCATGAAATGAAGTTTGAAGTAATGGCATTGGAAGTGTAAGCGGAAGACAACCAAACGTATTACTGAATTACAAGATCCCCCCCGATAATTTTGCTAATGCTTGACTCCTTCTTGTGACTGGCAAAGAAGATCACTCGGCAGCTCCAAAATTGTCTTGAGAATTTTTGCTCTCGCAGTTCAAAAAACGCTTACAAGAGCAGAAATGACCACTTCTCCCTGTTACCTCTCATTTTGTCCGTACTTCCTTGGCACGACTTTTAACACATAAAATCAGTCACAGCAATTTCGCTCGTGTATGATAATTCACATTGTAGGCCTATGTGCTAAATTAATCTTATTTGTATATGCTCCTCCCCAAATGCACAAAATGAACTCAGCGGTAATTGGCAGGCATTTTGTATTGCATGCTCTCATAGGAATGATCATACTGAAGTGTGGCCTCTCTTATACAGCAGACATCGCCATTTGTGACATGATAAGTAGATTTGAGTTTTACAAAGTGGAACATTTTCTCACTTTGCTCCCTTCATCCCCAATTCTTTAATGACTTCACCCTGGACTTGTGCTTTTTTTAATGAGCTGTTTAAATTCAGATTGTGAGGGAAATACTTGCACAGACAGCTCGCCAGTCGTCACTCAACTCTTCTACCAAAAAGCTTTTTTAGACAGAGATGAAAAGATAGCCATACGGGAGAAGACAAACGCGACAAGATTTTGTGGCCGTGGACAACAAGTAAATGGACCTCTGGGAAATTTCAAGTGAAGTGCTTTGGACAGACTGTGTGTGTGCGTGTGTGTGTGGGGGGGGGGGGGGGGGGGGTGGAGAGAGATAAAGTCAGTCTAAGTAAGGGACAATTTAATCTTTCTTCAAAATGACTGTCCACTTAGGTTTGTGTCCAAAATGTAATTTTACTAATTATATTGTAAATAGCTATTGTCAATTTTAAGATTTGGGGTTTTTCCTGGCTCAAATTGAGAAAGAGGTGGTACCATCCTGACTATGATGGGTGACTACCGATACCAGGTATCGGTATCTGTGCCAAGACCAGTCTTATTTTAAGGTAATGGTACTCACGGCGGTGACCGATACATATATATATGTATCGGTATAATATATATAATTATAAAGATATAATTATTCCATGTTTCAATAATAAGAATAATAGTTCCAATAAGAATATGACTATTATCATGTTTAAGCATTCATTCATTATCAGTCACTTAGGCTGGAGGTGGTAAGCAAATAAGGTGGAGGTGGCCGCCTCTGAATTTTGTACACAGAAAAAACCTTGGTACTCCTTAACTTCTACTTCTGTATTTTTCTGGTACCCCAGCTGCCGGAAAATGTAAGTTTATTTACGAGGAAGTAATTTTTTGTTATTTCACGGTATTTTTCTGGCGCCCCAGCTGCTGGAAAATTAGTTGTTTGTTTTTTTAGTTTTTTTTCAGTCTATATCTCATTAGATGTCCTTTCAGAATAAATGTTAATACAATGAATGCTACAATCTGTAGGACATAACAGAAATTGCCATTATTTTCACTTTTTTTTTTTAATTGTCAATTCACAAAGAAATTATGGTAAAATTACACATTTTTAATGTTAATTTCTTAGTATATATAATTTGTTTTATGTTTTAGGGTTTTAAAGGTGAATTTTATGTTTTATCCCATTAAATAACAAACAAATATATGTGAAATTACGATACATTTGTGAACATATTTTAACAATCAATATATGTAGCAATTTTTTTGTTTAGTTTTTTTGTAAAAGAACTTAAATCTTGTGTGTTTTTACAGTTACAGTGATTTCATGTTATTTTACATTTGACATGTAAAATCTGAGTCTATTTTTGTAAATTAAATGATTATTTTTTTAAACTGTAAAATAAAAAGTCTAATTCTGTTATATTACAGGTTGGTTTTTTTTACAGTGTAGATGAAACTTTCACTCATGACAATGGCTAGAAAGCACCACAACAGTGTCTTCCTCTGTGGTTTCTGTAAGAGCTGAAGAGTTAGCCATCTCTGGTTTATGTCTCGTGGTTGTGCCAACCATCTGCCACTTTTCTCCTGAGGGGTTGCTCTCCCCAGGTTAAAGAAGTTGTCACACAAGACAGCGTGTCCTTGGAGCCCTTCTGTCAGTTGGAGTGTGAGCATAGCGGTACGAGGGGCGCCAAATATGGCCAATCCTCTCTCGGCATCCCACAGTCCATGTGTTGCCGTAATCGGTGGACATAATCAGAATCCAATGGAACAAAAATGGCCAGCATTGAGCCCAAATTTTCAACCCTTGATAATTGTTGGATTACATTACACAATTAGGTAGTTGTATAATCATGGTACACTTTTCTTTATTATCATTATTTTTCTTCTCTTATGGGCTGGGTGTTGAAGGGGAGTTTTGTGTCCGCTTGAAAGGGCCACTTATGTTTGGAAATGTGGTTCCCTGTTCAACAAAGGGTTCAACGCTTCTTGATGCAAGCCTCTCTGGATAATTGCACTTGTTAAATGATGCAATGAAGTGTGTGTCAGTGTGTGAGGTGTCTTGGCCGCACGTAAAGCTGCATAATGACATGGAACAAGTCGACTATGTCTGGAGAATTGCTTCACTAGCCCAGTCTCTGGTTTTCATTTCTATAAAACTATTAGGATTCTTGAGAACAACTGTTACGTCCTATAAGTATCTCCCTTATTTTCGAATGTTCTTCTTCTTTTTTTAGGCTGTGACTTGAACACTTCTCATTGTAACGCTAAAGTCCTACTGTGTCCTTGTTTAACCTTCTGACAGTATCCATGTCAATTTTACTGGGATGCTCAATGAGGTGCCTGCAACCATCAGAATTAAGAGTCCGTCATGTAGTTTTTATGTGCAAGAGCACTGCAGGGTGTTGGGTGTAATCAACATTAACAGGGGCTGTCATGAATGAATGACCTCTGGTAAGACTTTACGCTGCTGGATGCTTTGCAGTGCCTCTTCCTGGTGACTGGGACTCCAAAATAGCGGACCTCCATATAGTATTCATGGTTCATCTTATTTGCAGAAAAACCGGCCTAGTCTGAATTTTCATGTCTACAATATGTCTATAATTCTTTCAAATGCAAAGAGCTTCTCCTCAAGTGTTTTGGGATCATCGTTTGTGTCATATTTAAACGATTACTTAGGCAATTAGAATCACATTTAGGGGACCGTCAATTATTTGTGGATTTTTGCTATTCACGGTTGAACTCGGTCCCTATCCACGATCCAATGAATTTTAACTAGACAGAAACAGTTGAGAAACGTGTGTTTGATAGATTAACTCATTCACTGCCATTGACGGCTACAGACGTCAAAAAATTCATTTGAACTATTTCTATTAGTTTAACATTTTTCCCACTTTTGTTAACAAAAATAAATAAATAAATTGTATTGTACATTTAGAACAGATATAAAATTTGTGATTAATCATGAGTTAACTAGTGGAATCATGCGATTAATTACAATTAAAAAATGTAATCGCCTGACGTGATTTAAAAAAAAAAATAAGTAAAGATTATTAAAAATTAGGGGCGTCAGGCGATTAAAAATTCTAATCGTAATTAATTGCATGATTCCACCAGTTAACTCATGATTAATCACAAATTGTATATCTGTTCTAAATGTACAATACAATTTTTTTCTAGGTTTTCATACTTTTGTTAAATTTTATACCTGTTCGAAATGTACAATAAAAAAAATCTAGATTTTCGTATTCTTGTTAACTAAAGTGGGAAAAAAATGTAACTAATAAAAATAGTTCAAATTAATTTTTGGACGTCTATAGCCGTCAATGGCAGTGAATGAGTTAAGAACAACCATGAAAAAAACCGTGCCCAACATTTTTGCTAACAACATGACAAAGACATAAAAACTGCAAAACATCAAACTCACCAGAAATGTGTGCAGATTTTAACAGACAGGTTTACCTGGTCGAAAATTTTTGCTAACCAATCAGAGGATGGGAAAGTGCTGATGTCATCAAGGGCCAGTGCTCTGGCCCTATGAGGATGAATTTGAAATCGGATTGCTTAAAGAAACATTGACAATAAATCACTAACAGATGGTGAAGGCCCAGGGCAGATTAGATTGACATGGAAACACGTGGAGGCTGAAATCTGATTGGACAAAAAATAATAATAATAAATTACATCCACATAAATGTACTGGAAGCAGTGTCGCCAAGAGAAATGCTATGAATGGACAGTTTGGAATAAACTAATACCATTTTACTAAATAAAAGTAGTAAGTGAGTGCTTCTGATGGCATTTTTGGCTAGCAGAGCACCACCAGAAAACACTAAACGCGAGTCTGCAGCTATAGCAGAATGAATTGCTTGGCACAGGCAGTCAGCATTTGGCACATTTTGCCTTCGTCCGCAGTTGCTGCATTGTTCTTTACAAATGGGGTATCATTTAAAAATATATATATATTTAAAGAGCTTTCCAGCTGAACAAATTGTATTGCCAAGTTTAATTGTTCCCAGCAGAAAAATAAAAACACAAATGGTGAAATGTTTTTCACCCTGTTGTCATGTTTTTTGTGGGTTACAGCAAGCTACCAAATTGGGCCAAAGCGGTGGTGCCCAAGATTTTCTACGTGACAGAGAAGGCTTGGAACTACTACCCATACACCATCACCGGTACTCCTCATCAGTTTGCTTACTAAGCATTAACATCCAATACAAATTATTGGGAAAATGAAGAAGAAATATTACACTAAAATTGCATCCGAGGTAAATGTGACGGAATAGGAATTTGATTTTCTTTTTTTGTACTGCATATTAGGGAAAAAAAAGTTTCAATCAATCGCATCAACATATTCCTATCAAAGTAGTCTTGTATGCTGCAAGGATTTAAATGTCACTCCAAAAAATGTGTAGAGTAAAAGGTAAGCTTTTGATTACGTGGAACATGTCAGCTGCACGCTGATGTGA
This sequence comes from Leptonotus elevatus, assembly GCF_054856555.1. Taxonomy (NCBI): domain Eukaryota; kingdom Metazoa; phylum Chordata; class Actinopteri; order Syngnathiformes; family Syngnathidae; genus Leptonotus; species Leptonotus elevatus. The sequence continues at coordinate 31,538,236 of NC_141239.1, read as the reverse complement.
GCGTGGCCTCGAGTGCGGCTGCCTTATAGATTTGTTCCATGTTCTGTCACATGGAACTGACGTGATATCAGGACGCCGAATGCTTTTTCATCCAAATGCTGTTTTTCTCTTCATCACTCACACATTTACTCCTTTGTTCTCTTCCTGCCCCCCCCCCCCCCACACGTTCTGTTCATTACACCTACAACCACCACTGGGAATGTGATCAGAGTATACGGTGAGTAGTTTCAATGTCTGCACACACGAAGCCATACAAATGAGAGGTTCATGAATGACATGAAATAGCAGCAGCGGTTTTGAGTAAGCTGTACAAATACTTGGACGAAGATGAAGGTTATTTTTCATTCTGTAGACGTAAAAGTGGGTTGTAATTGTGTGTAGATGCCACAAAATGGCAGCAAAGCACTTACAACGGAGAAGATCATAAAACACCAACGCCCCTGAGTTTAGCACGTAACACCATCATGAACCAACAAGATCTTCATGTGTTGGGGCCCAAATGTAAGATCGGCAAGTCGATAGGAACGAATGAAGGGCATAAAAACATTCCAGCCCGCCCCTCTCGGCTATATCGTAACTTGTTAATTGATTTGAGCTGAGATGAAGCGCTAATGATTTGCTCTTAGACCTAAGATGGACGAGCCTGTCCACCGGAGGCGGCCAGAAAACATCAATAGGGGGGAGAAAACAACAGCTGCTTGATCTTCTCACTTCAGGCTGTTGGCTTTACACCAAAATCCATCGGAATGATGTCCAGGAGACTTGTGAACGGCTGCAGCGTACATATGAGCACGCTGTTTACAGTTTGGTGCAAATCCAATGGGAAAAAATTAATGTTGTAATTAAAGTTGGCCTTGGCAGAGGTCTGGCGTTCGCCACAAAGGGTTAAGGATGCTTTGGGTCAAGTGTTTTTCAGTTGCTCATTAAAGCTGGAGTGGCTGCGAAGTTGTGCAAATCTGCAATGAACGCTGTGTTTTATCAAACAAAGGTTGTCGTGCAATTATTGTTTTCCATTATACAGGTCGATTTAAAAGCTTTTCAGCAGCAGGAAACCAAAAAATACAAACTTGCCTTGTATGCGACGTGCCCAACTGATGCAATGCCAACCCAGCAAATACGTACAGTTGGGGCCCAAATGGGCACCGCTTGGTCTAGTTGGGCTTTGGCTGGGCATGGGCATAGAGTGGGCTTTGTTGTTGGGCCCCACTTGGGCAGTGGGTGAGCGAAACAAAGAAATGGCAATAAGTGGGCTCTGGCTGGACTTCACTCAAATTTTGCACAATAACAGCAATGAGCAATGGAGCTTACTCCCTGGCCTAAAATATACTTTTTGAATGAAAAATGCACACACAAAAATCTGTATTTCAACTTAATATGTATTATTTGGATTATTAACCATTCAAACAAGTTTGATGGCACAAGATTAACTCATTCACTGCCATTGACGGCTATAGACGTCAAAAATTAATTTGAACTATTTCTATTAGTTTCACTTTTTTTTTGAGTCTGACAACCTAGAAATGTTTTTATTGTACATTTAGAACGGATATAAAATGTGTGATTTATCATGAGTTAACTATTGAAGTCATGTGATTATTTACAATTAAAAAATGTAATCGTTTGACGCCCCTAATTTTTAATAATCTTTCCTTTTCTTTTTTTTATTAGGGGCATCAGGCAATTAATTTGTTTTAATTGTAATTAATCACATGACTTCACTAGTTAACTCAAGATTAATCACAAATTTTACATCTGTTCTAAATGTACAATACATTTTTTTTCTAGGTTTTCATACTCTTGTTAACAAAAGCTCAAAAAGGGAAACTAATAGAAATAGTTCAAATGAATTTTTGACATCTATAGCCGTCAATGGCAGTGAATGAGTTAATATTAAAATCTAGCACAGCATTCCGAAAAAAGATGTAGGAAAATCCCTCCCCCTTTGAGCCAATTAAAGGAAGCAACATTTTGCCACCTCAACAAGTACTTCAGGCTCCAGGTTCATTTGAGTTGGAAAATGAATAATTTTGTTTGGCAGTGAGGGAACACTGACCATTTGTTGTTCTATGGCTTTTAATAATAATAAAAAGGTAATTGATTGTATTATTGGTCTCCTTGTTATTAAAATAACAGGGTGGCATGAGTGTGAAAGGAGCCCTTGTGGGTACAATCAGGAACACCATAATCAGCCCAGTGAGCCCCAAATTGTTATGTTTTGGTTCTGTGGGGTTGGGATTTTGTTTGATTGTGGGTGTTCTTGTTGTCTGTGTGATCAGTGCTTTGTTTTTGTGTTCCATGTCTTTCGCCTCGTTTCGTAAAGTTGAGTTCAGTTGTATTTAACAATTTAGCACAAGACATTTGCATTTTATATTTTAAAATGGCTTGGTTTTTAATTTTACTCTACATTTTTGTTTATTTCCTGTGCAATACATTTTGATTGAATAATTCTTTAAGTATGAATTAAACTTGCACTACTGTGCTGATACTTACGGATTGATGTCATGTTTTCGATGAGCACTTTTAATGTCGGTTACGATGGTGCTACTTGGAGAGCTACTTATTTTTTTCGGTGGTAACTTAATGGTGTAACATTTTAATTGTGTGTCTCACTAGTGCTCTTTCCTGCCCAAGTTCTCCATCCACATAGAGAGCAAATACGAAGACAACAAAGGGAGCAATGATAACGTGAGTACAAAAGTTGCCGCAACCAACGCTTGCGTGATCTTGCCCACTATTTGATTGCCTTTTCTCATCATATTCTCTGCTATCTTTCTCTTTAAAAGCATCTTAGAGAGGGCTTGACTAATTCCGTGCTGAAATATGGTACATATTAGCTAGAGCAGGTAATGGCTTGGCAGAAAAAGTGGGAAAGAGGCTTCGAAATGTGAGTGCCAACGAGAGCCGGTAAAGTGTCTGGAGGTGAATATGAAATGGGCCATGATGCGAAGAGGAGGATGGGAGTCCTAATTTAATCATAAATCGGGATTTTAAAAGTGAGGAAGACGAGTGGCAGCCCTTGCAATGTGCCACCTTTCATTTATTTCCGTATGTGACGAGGACATGATTGCTTCTTACTTGATTATTTATGCGGCCAGCAAAAAATAGGAGCAAAAAGAAAATATTTCAATGAAATCTGAATAATAGTACTTAATACTCTTTGCGGTTTTTAACTCTCATTACCAGTGGTAGTAAGTAACTAAGTACAAATACTTCATTAACAACAAATTTTGTACAGTCTGTACTTTTTTTGGTTACTTTAACTTAAAGAGATAAATCCATACTTCTACATATACTAGGGTCTTTTACTCAAATATCTGTTCTTCTACTTAAGTACAGAGTGTCATTATTACGTTTTACTCATATCCAGTACGATGAGTTTGTTTTATTGTGTCACTTTGAAAAACACATTACGCAATGCTGAGCGTCAGTTCAGAAAAGAGGCCACAGCACCACCCAGTGGCCAAAGAGGAGGCATTGCAGTCTCGTCATTCTCGCAGTGTCACAGATGGTCCGCGTTTCACATTTGAGGGTGTTGTAGAAGACTACAGCGAGCAAGGTAGTTTGACCCCCCTCCACCCAATTCTCAAGTTTGCAGTGCAACTGTCGGATGACACCTGGCCCACCAAAATCTGTCCAAGTGCCAAATTAAAGTAATAATAATAATAATGAGCAATTTCACTTGTAGCTGATCTTTCATCTTTCTATCACAGTAAATTCTACATAGTACAATAGATTATTTTTGTATTATTGTGGGAAAAGGAATCACGCTACAAAACACAGGCACCAAAAAAAGAAGATTTTATAAAAATAATCTCACAACATTTTTGACATTCTTCTTCCACATTTCTCAACTGATTGACACCAAAATTCAGGACATGCAGGGAACAATTTCTCACATTCCAAAAATTGCCACTTTTACCCAACAGTTCCTCATTTTCCAAACAAAATAAAGTGTGATATTCATTAAGAATATTTTCCATTCTGAATTCAAACTGTTCATTGTAGTGGCTTATTTTAACTATGTGAAGAACTTTGTGAGGCCTCTCTATGAAAAGCGCGAAATAAATAATCCTTACCTTCTTACTTGTTACTACTCAATTTACAGTAAATACTTTCTTCCCTCCCGCCTCTTTGGCCAACAAAACGCCCTCAGGCGGCACTGCGCTAAAGCCGCTATATTGCTAGCATGATTTATTCATAAAGGACTCAGCACTATTGCCAAAAACAAAATGTTGCCACTTGGTTGTTACATTTTTGGGAATGTACAATCAATTGAAATATAAGAAAGGCGATCGATCAACTTACCTGACCACCTGATGCTAACGGCGACGTTGGCGCTGGTGGTTGCAGCTGTCCACGTTGAGCCATTCACGCTTCAACAACACAGAGAACTCGAGAACTTTCTAATTCCTTCTTTTTAATTTGTTTTACGAACCATAGTTAAATAACTGGCGAAGAAACCCGAATGGTCTGCTTTTCGTGTGAGGGCCGATGCATGTGAGCAAATGATTGACAGATCCCTTGGTCCCGCCTTCTGTCTCTGCCATTTGTGATTGGTTAGTTTTATTCACGCTGCGATAAGTTAAGAAATAATGATCAAAAAAATACATTTGAGCTATAAGGTGGTGCCAGAGAGGAATGATTTTTGCATAAAACATTTTAATAATATGCCATGTCATACAGACAGTTCTAACATACATGACAAAAAGTGTTTGTTTTTTATATCACTACAAACTCCAACCTCAGAAAAAAAGTGTATCATTGTGTGTGTTTTTTATGTTTGCTTATTAACATATTTACACATTTTAAATATCCATCCATCCATTTACTATTGCTTATCCGGGGTCGAGTCACGAGGGCAGCAGCTTTAGCAGTGAAACCCAGACTTCCCTCTCCCCAGCCACTTCAACCAGCTCCGCCAGCGGGATCCCAAGGCGTTCCCAGGCTAGCCGAGAGACATTGTCTCTCCAGCGTGTCCTGGGTTGTCCCTGGGGCCTCCTGCTGGTGGGACATGCCTGGAACACCTCCCCAGGGAGGCGTCCAGGAGGCAATCCGAACCAGATGCCCGAGCCACCTCAACTGGCTCCTCTCAACGTGGAGGAATAGCAGTTTGACCATGAATCCCTCCCGGATGACCGAGCTTCTCACCCTATTTCTAAGGGAGAGCCCGGACACCCTGCGGAGGAAACTCATTTCGGCCGCTTGTATCCGGGAACTTGTTCTTTCGGTCACGGCACAGCTCGTGGCCATAGGTGAGGGTAGGAAAGTAGATCGACCAGTAAATCGAGAGCTTCGCCTTTTGGCTCAGTTCCTTCTTCACCACAACGGACTGATACAGACTCCGCATCACTGCAGACGCTGCACCGGTCAGCCAGTCGATCTCCCGCTCCAACCTACCCTCACTCATGAACAAGACCCCAAGATACTTGAACTCCTCCACTTGGGGCAGGACCTCATCCCCGACCCGAAGAGAGCACACCATCCTTTTCCGACTGAGGACCATGGCGTCGGATTTAGAGGTGCTGATCTTCATTCTAAGCGCTTCACACTTGTTGGAGTTGGAGATTACGGCTTGATAAAGCCAACAGCACCACATCATCTGCAAAAAGCAGAGATGCTATAATGAGGCCACCAAATCGGACCCCCTCAACGCTTCGGGTGCGCCTAGAAATTCTGTCCATGAAAGTTATAAATCGGTGACAAAGGGCAGCCTTGGCGTAGTCCAACCCTCACTGAGAACGAATCCCACTTACTGCCGGCAATGCGGACCAAACTCTGACATCGGTCGTACAGGGACCAAACAGCCCGTATCAGGGGGCTCGGTACCCCGTACTCCCAAAGCACCCCCCACAGGACTCCCAGGGGGACACGGTCAAACGCCTTCTCCAAATCCACAAAGCACATGTAGACTGGTTGGGCGAACTCCCATGCACCCTCAAGGACCCTGCCGAGGGTGTAGAGCTGGTCCACTGATCCTCGGCCGGGGCGAAAACCTCACTGCTCCTCCTGAATCCCGGATTCGACTACCCTCCCCTCCAGCACCCCTGAAAAGACGTTATCAGGGAGGCTGAAGAGTGTGATCCCTCTATATTTGGAGCACACCCTCTGGGGGGGACCACCACCCTGGTCTGCCAATCCAGGGGCACTGTACCCGATGTCCACGCAATGTTGTAGAGGTGTGTCGGGCTGTGCCTGGCCGGGACCCATGGGCATAGGCCCTGCCACCAGACGCTCGCCTTTGAGCCCCGCCTCCAGGCTTGGCTCCAGGGGGGGGGGGGGCGGTGACCTGCGTCCTGGCAAGGGAAACCAAGATCCAATATTTGTACTCATCATAAGGCGTCTGTTTGACCAATGCTCTGTCTGGTCCCTCACGTAGGACCTGTTTGCCATGGGTGACCCTGCCAGGGGCATAAAGCCCCAGACAACATTTTGTATTCCACATTTTAAATATGGAATAAAAAAAATGTGCTGGCACATCTCACCTTCCCATGATTTCACCTGTGTAAATAATTACGAGTATTTTTCCTCTCAATTCTTATATTGTCTTATAAACTAAAAACTCAAATTTCACTATTTGCGATGGACAACCAGTTTAAAAATTTCACTTCATAATTCATATGCTGAGAAGTGTCAGGAGCAATTTGTTTGTTATTGTGTGTGAGATGAAAATCGCATTCCATCACACACTCAAAGGGCCGCTGGGAAGTTCTCATCGAATCTGAGCTGTACTTTGAGGAAATTATTGTATCATTCTGCCTCCTTTATGTACCTCAGTCTGGCTCTTCTTTGATTTGACTTTCAAGATACCCCTGCAACACCCAACACACACACACACACACATAGCCTGTGGCTGGGGAAATCACAGCCGACACTTTGTCAATGGCCGAAAGCGCATTATTGATCGGGCTGTCGCCACTTGTTTGAATTGTGCCTTCCTATGCAGATATTTTGCAGCGAGCCCAAAGATGAGGAAACGGAGGTGTGTTTTGTGGACATCGTCTATGATGAGGTTCCTGAACGCCACTGCAAGGATTCAGAGGTGACGACGATGCTGCCTCTTATCATTTTGAAATTCAGATTTAAAAATTTTTTTAAGAATATGCAAATAGGTGTATTTTTCCTGTAATGAGGCTGTATAGGTTAAAAATAAATTAGGGGAAAGGTGAATTTGTGAGTAGCAAAACACAAGCCATGGTGTTTTCCCGACTTATTGAAGGAGTCCTTTCTCTCACTTTTTTTTTTTTTTTTTCCTCTCACTTTAACATAGTTCCTTGGCACCAAGATGGCGTCAAAGCACTCGTTTTCTATTATTTCTATTGCCGTCTTAGGACCTTTCAGAAAGAACACAAGTGAACAGTGAATAGGTGGAGTTTTTTCAGCAAATAGAGGATAGGTTAACAAAAAACACTGTCGATGCCACAAGACAACGCCAAAGCACTACTTTTATACTAGCCAGGGTTTTGTCCTGTCCTCACTTCAACATCGATTATCTGTTACTTGCTGAAAACCCCGCTAATTTGCTAATTCTGCGCTCATTCTGAAACACCCAAAGATGCCACAAGATGGCGCCAGAGCACTAATTTTAGAGCACTTATTTGCTGTTGACTAGTCTTTAGCCGACGCTTTTCTTGAAATGATTCAGCATTTTGCACTGTGCTCCATTCCTAGGGAGAGTCGGTCGGGGTGCGGCGCCACATCTTGGATCTTCTTAGGAATAGCGAACTCTAGACTGATGTGGTAGGGCAGCTTTAACCAACACCGGGCCCCAATCTCAATTGGACCCTAGTAACACTGGCACTTTTGGCATACGCGGCAGGCCTGGCGCGCCACCGGTGCAACATGTGCTCGCAGCTCCGCCACAGCTCACTCTCCCTGCGCGAACGGAACGTTTAAGCCACAGTCCAACACGGCAGCCCGACAAATGAACGCAACAGCATAATGAGTCCGGCGGGACCACTGATTAACGAACGTAAACGTGATAATGGGGGCACTCCCGTCCAGCAGCTTGTCTGTGTTCATGCGCTTGAGGACTTTTACACGCACGTTCCTGCAGATGCAAGTGCGTGTGTGTTTGCTACAAGTTAGGAATTAGAATTGATTGAATGGTGAGAGACGCAGCAAAGCCAGTCAGTAGGACTGACCTACATTTACAACCTAAATTATTCATATTTGTTGCATGAAACTGGATTAATTTATTCCAAACAGCCGATTATATTCAGTTTTACTGCTTCCAGTTCATATGTGGATGTTGTTTTGTTTTTTGTTTTTTTGACCAATAAAATTTCAGTCTTTAGTAGATAAAAAAGTTTTTTTAAACAATATGTGGCACAGTTGTTTGTTCTATTGCGTTTTTGTGTAGTAGTGGTTTTAGGAGGTGGATTAAGGAAGGCATCGAGTGACGCAACGTGTGCTGGGTACGACAACGTCATACCAAATTGTATCAATGGTTGAACGGCTTTGTAACGTTGCACAGTTCAGAAATCAAAACATACTGTACGTTTCAATTATAACCACAATTTTCCAAACAAATAAAAAGTATAATCCATATTTTGTGTTTTAGAAATTCATATGATGTACTCGATGTACTGTACTTATGCTTTGCTCGATAAGAAAGCGAAGCGTGGGGAGTCACAGAAATACACGAGTGCAGTCAATGAATAGAACCAACAGCCTCTGAAAAAAACCCTATACTTTTTATACTTGCCAGGGTGATCATCTTTCTAATGGAAGCCCAGCACCATAATGTGAACATAGTTAAACAAGGTGGCGCTAAAGCACTACTTTTATCTATTTATCTCTACTTTTGTCTCGCGTAGGATTTGCGCTATTTCAAGTCCAAGAAGACGGAGCGTGGCCCTCTGCAGGAAGGCTGGATGGACACCCAGGACCCCATCATGTGCTCCTACAAGCTGGTCAGCGTCAAATTTGAAGTGTGGGGCCTGCAGACACGCGTGGAGCAATTTGTACACAAGGTCTGGATGAGAACATTTAAAAAAAAGGAATTAATTGGGAGCTTGAACTCATGAATCATCGCTCTTCTCGGGAGTGAATACAAAATATTGAGGACATGACGTACTTTGAAACTGTCAATGGAGAGCACTCAATCCTTGATTCCTACCTCGCATCCTTGAAACGCCCCTTGACACTTTTCTTCTTTTGTGCTCATGCAGGTCATACGAGACGTTCTGCTGTTGGGACACAAGCAAGCCTTTGCCTGGGTGGACGAGTGGATTGGTGAGTCGCAAACCTTTCAGTAACTGACTGACACCATTGCCGTACAGGAAAGAAAGGGCCAGCTATGGAAATTCGGCATTTCTTTTCAGGGAGCGACCGCAGTTCGCAAGATACTAATCAGCTCAAATCACTTCATTGGCCCCAATTTGTTGCACCTTTAACTCATTTGCTCCCAAAAACGCATAAATACGTTCTGTTTTAAATATAACCATGGTCCCAAAATCGTATTTATACATTTGTTGTGTTTTTTTTATGCTAAAGCATAAAGAAGGCTTTGATGCAGCCTCTGACCTGAAGAGGGCGCTTAAAGCAATGGTCGTCATTACCAAAAAAAAAAAGGCCAAAGAGGTTTTTTTAATAATGATGAAACATTAACAATTAATTAAGCATTTAAAATTTGTTCTAAATGTACAATAAAATGTATATTAAAATATTTTTTCTAAGTTTTCATACTCTTGTTAACATAAAAGTGTGTGTGTGGGGGGGGGGGATTAAACTAATAGAAATATGGCTGCATCTTTTAGTCATTGATATCGAAATTTCATAATAATTCATAAAATTGAGTTGAAATTACAAAGATGAGTGTGATATTGATTTGTCTTGAGGTAATTATTCTGCCACTAGATGGCATTATTGCATTTGTAATACGTTGGTGACAGCTCAGTGCATTGTTCTTTTCATATTAAGAGCTATCCAATCTTTAACATGAAGTAACTTGTGAAATTCTGCACATTTTTAAAATTGTAAAATACAATTTGATCCCCAAATATATGCATTATTTTTAAATCTATTACTGCTCAATTTTGACATGGACGTGTCTGCTGTGTTGCGACTGGAATTCCCCCAGTTTCAATTCCAAGTAAGGGGCCGTTTATTAATTGTGTGTTTAAGAAATTAATGGCGTTAAAGGAAGTTTAAAATTAAACTCAACATTAACGCACAAATTTTGACACCCCTAATATTTTTTTTTCGTTTTTTGTTTGTGTAAAAAAAACTTTTAACAGTGTCAATTGACCCCCTCCTTGTGTCCTCAACACCAGACATGAGCATGGAGGAGGTCCGAGAGTACGAGCGCGCCACGCAGGAAGCCACCAACCTGAAGATCGGCACCTTCCCGCCGGCCATCGCCATCACCGAGACGCTGCTGCCCGCCAACGCTCGCAGCGGGACCAACAGCGCCCCGTCTACGCCCCTGTCCACAGAGGCCCCCGAATTCCTGACCGTGCCCAAGGACCGCCCCCGCAAGAAGTCGGCCCCGGAGACCCTGACCCTGCCCGACCCGCAGGGCCGGCGGGATTCCATTTTCAAACTTCCCAGCTTCTTCTCCTGGAACTCCGACCCGCAGCCCAAATGATGAGCCCGGCGCATCCCGTAATAGCCCCTCGGCCGGTTTTCGGCGTGACGGCGGTCCGAGCTCCCATACCCGCCGCAGAACATGCGGACAAGCAGCCTGACGGGACATCCGGGAGGTTCCCAAGACGGAGACACACCAGCCAGAAGCACCGGGCAGCACTCTTGGCCCCGTTCAGTGTAGCATACATTCCTTACAAAAAAAAATCACATTACAGAAGACGAGCTTCGGTGTGGATGCTTACGTATGTTGTGATGGAGTCACATGACGCACATATGGCGTACACTTGTTTTGCTTCATGAGCTGGCGTCGTGCTTGGCACGTGTGTGTGTCTGTATCACTTGACTCATATGACTTGGGGGGGGGGGGGGGCTGTAAATATGCTTCAGTAATAAACAAGATTACATCTTCACAAATAAATTGGGACCGAGCAAAAATAGACCCCACACTACTTTTGTCCAATTGAAGCGCCATAACCCACTGCAACTTAATTCCTTGGCACCGAGATGCCACAAGATGGTAGCAAATCGCTGCTTTTGTCGAAGTGAAGCTCTTCAACTCACTTCAACATAGTTCCTCAGCAACAAGATGGCGGCCAAGAAGTTTCAACTCACCTCAACATGGTTCCTCGACACCAAACTAGTGGCAAAGCGCCAAACTCAATTCAACATAGTTCCCTGGTACCAAAATGCCAAAAGATGTTGTTAATGCACTACTTTTGTCCAAACACATCAACTCACTTCAACAGTTCTTTGGCACTAAATGTGCCAAAAATACAGCGTAAAATCTCTAGACTTTTGTCTCAAAACTCAATTCAACATGCATTCCTTAGCATTTTGATACAAGATGGTGGTCAAGCACTACTTTTGTCTAAATAAGGCTCATCAACTCACATGAACATAATTCTGTGGCAAGACACTAGGCGGCGGCAAAGCACTCCTTTTATTGCCGGTGATATGTTCCAAACCCACTTCACAAAATCTGTGTCGTAGAATAAAAAATAAAAATAAATAAAATATTTTAATACTACTACCACACACTTGAAAATATTAAAACACAACTTTTTAAACACATTGTAAGTATATTTGAACCCCAAAAAAACTTCTGGCCTAAAATGCCTAGAAAATACTGTACATATTGTAGTGTCTGTCCGTGCGTGTGCCTTTAAGAGGCGGGGCTGGCTAGGCATATGTGTGACAGCAAGCCTATGTGAGTGTCTGGGCATGAGCTGCGGCCGACAGCAGCTTCTGTGTGGCAGTGCTATTGTGTTTAACTGTGCTCCTGATGTCCGACAAACAGCTGAAAAGTGCATCAGTGAGCGTGGCTCTCCTTTCCCACATGCGAGGGCATTGCAGGACTAAACTTTAAAAAAAAGAAGAAAAAAAACGCAATATAACGTAGGAACACTGTATCCTCTGGTGGCGTCATGCTAATTGCCTGTTGTGTATTTGAATGGACGCACGATCTGCCTATTTTGTGTGCGTGTCAATCACAGTACTTGTGTACTTGCATGACTTTTGAATTTGGGCAAATTGAATGTTAAGTGTTTTTCCCATATTCTTTGACGTGATTGCAACTTTTCTGTGTACTTGTACTATTTTAATCATTTCAGCAGCTTCGTTACATCCCATTCTGTTTATGGGGTTCCTATTCTGTCAAGTCAATGAAATAAAATATTGTTGCATTAATATAAATGACTTGTGATTAATTTTGTTGCGCTAACACAACAAAAGCAACAAACAAACAAAAAAGATACATGATGATCGTGTGCAGAGTTTTGCACGCCAAATGAACATGTTTTGCTCTGTCTAACCAGAGAACAGAAAAATGCTGATGTCATCTTGGACAAATTTGATTGGAATCTAGCTGAGGTTTGATGAGCCAGCACTACTGATTGGGAAAGGCAGATTTGACAGACATGGCAACACGCTGAGGCTGGAATCTGATTGGACAAAAAATCCAACATCCAAATCCACGTACTAGAAGCAGGCACAGCCATGGGAAATGCTAGTGAATGAGTAAATGTTGCAAATTCATAAAATTTGATTGAAACAAATATTCAGTTGTAAAAGTAGATCACGGTTTAGCCCACTACTGGCTTGCTGACCTGCTACACACAAAAAAAAATTGTTTTTAATTGTTTAAAAAAAAATGACTACTCACTAGATGACTGAACCACAAACCACCACTTTTCACATGATAAATATATCAATATAGTTGTTTATTGTGCAATTGAGTACAGTACACAACACACAGTGTATAACAAAACAGTGGTGCCTTGATTTAGAAATGTAATCCTTCTGTCACCATGCTTGTATCACAAATCAACTTTTAGTCATGCTACTAATCCATTCCAACCTGCCTAAAACAGCAACAACAAAACATAATTCCTTAATTGATGCATTTTTCACTTTACTTTTATCCAAATTAATGGGGTTTTTTTGTGTCTTTTTCTTCACTTTGAGCAGGTTTACCATATTTTCATTGGCAGAGATGGACATCTTTGAACTTATTCTTAGCATTTAGCGACACTTTCTGCTTAGTACATAGTATATTACGCTCATACTGCTTCGGTAAGAATAAAATATAATTTGGAAAACATAAACACAACCACAAAAAGCACCAAATACCTGCACGACCTGCGAGGTAACCATGTGAACAGATGTTGAGAACACTGCTGCCATCTAGTGGCGGATTGCCTGAAACCCACACATGTGTAAACACAAAGCAAATATTTTTCTTTATTTTTTTACAAACTTGTAAATAAAGGTTTCACTGTTTTGATGCAAATAAATAAACACTCAGATTGCAAAACAACAGTCAATGGTTGTCAGTTTAATATTCATAATAACCCCATGATAGTATACTTTTCATTTAAAGACATGACAAAAGAATATGATAAATACATGTTTTCAGTGTACCACCCTACTGCACTGTCCTGTAAAGAGTCCTGCCACCACACCTCCATTTTGTAAACTCCCCACCTTCGCTATCTTCCCACCGCACGTTTGTTGAGGTCGCCGTCGTTTCTCGGCACGTCTTTGAGGTCTCGGAGCATGTTGAGGAACAATTCATACCAGAAAAAGATGAAGCCGGTGGACAGGGCCGCCTTGACCAGGCTGGGAGAGAGGCCTTTAAAGAAGCCTCGCACGCCCTCCTCTTTGGCCATCTGCGACACACAGTCCGCTAACCCTCGGTAACGCCGCACCTACGGGACATATTTTGGGAAAATTTACTTTTGGTGCCTTGATTTACAAGCTTAACGAACATATTTCTGTTTCCGTTTTGCAGCAATTAGCATTAGAATATACCTAAGTTTCATCATTATTCACAAATCATCATCACAATCATCAAGGACGCATCTGTCGAGGAAGGACGCATCTGTACTTGCTCGTGACTTCTAACTTTTTTGTTGACGTTGGGATTTTTAACTACATTGTTGCAATATGCCTGGCGGAAAAAGAGTTTACAAAATTGAGGAGATAAAATCTTCTCTTGCAAAACTCAAATGGTCACCGAAATAGTTGAAATGAAAAAGAGCATCGAGCCACTTCTGCAGGAAACTCAGCAGTTGAAGAAAGAGACTCAAGAAAAAGATCTTTGAACAAAAAGTGAATGATTTGGAACAGAATCTCCCAATCAACGATGTGATAGTTACAGGTATCCAGATTAGACCGCGCCACGGCCCTCAGGCGAGAGCTGCGGCCAGTACAAGTGCAGTTGATTCTGAGACTGTCAAACAGCAAATGACAACTCAACTCAGAGATTTGGGATTAATTGTGGATCCAGCGCACATCCAGATATGCTTTTGGCTTCCAACTGGGGGGACACGCCCACCGGCAGTTCTGATCAGGTTTGTTGACAAGAAGAAAAAGATTGCTTTTTTGAGAGACAGCTACAAGCTTAAAGATAAACATGTCTACGTCAATAAAAATCTCACAAAACGAAATTCTGACATTGCCAGAAGGGCGCGACAATTGGTTAGCTCTTGTTTATACACCTGCATTGATAACATGTATTGCTGTTCCTGTAAGAATGTAAACACTGTTTGGCTCTATTTGGACATGTATTGTAACATGCAAGGCTGTCATGATAAGGTTGTATTGTGGCTGCAATGTATCTGCTGTAAATAGTTACAATGGGTTGGTAGACATATTTCCAGGATGCGGCTAGCAGGGGCTACTCCGCTGGGTGGGCTGACCTTGGTGGGCGCTCAGGAGTATCAAGATCTAAGCATCATCGGATGCTGGCAACAGTGGTGGCTGAAGTGACCAGAATGGAGTGAACACTGCTGTGGACGCAATGGGCAGAATGCAAGCCCATCTACTCTTCTGGAAGCCACAACATGTGTGAAAACTTATCCAAGGTCAGCGAAGACATTACTGGTGAACGGCCATGCGCTCGCCTTGGCTGCTCGCCTGGTTGGGTGGGCCCTGTTGGTGGCGTCCGGGAACCGATTTACCAATTCTTAATGATTGGTACTAGCTGCAACTTACACACAGACGTTACTTAAGATGAACTGAGCAAGGAGTGTGCAGACTTAAGTCTGGGATTGATAACGATATGAATCAATGACTATCATAATCAATGTATATGACTGATGCGTATAGTAAGAATCGCTGGAGACGGGTTACTAATAAGCCATGGATGTCAATATTGCAAATGAGATGATGTGTTTGATGTAACCTGTAAAAATGTGTCCGAAAGGAAAAAAATTAATAAAACAAACAAACAAAACAAAACAAAACAAAACAAATCTGTTTAAAACAGTTGGGGAAAGAGCTTTTTTGCAATATGGCCCTGGCTGATCTCTTAAACTCTGCTGCCACCTGCTGGCCATTTTTTGTAAGAACTACCATTGCTTTAAGCGTTCTTTACAGTTGAGAGGCTGCATCAAAGCCTTCTGTATGCGCTAGCATAATAATAATAAAAACGCATAAATACGTTTTTTGGGACACTAGTAATATTTAAAATAGAATGTATTTCTATGTTTTGGGAGCAAATGAGTTAACTAATTTCACTACCACTTAAAACAGTTCAATCAACTTTACCCATTGAAATGAATGGGAATGACAATCCATTTCAGTCACCCAAAATCCATCCAAACATCCAAAATTTAATTATTATTATTATTATTTATTTTTTTAACTGTGTTCAAATATCTGTCGCTTAAAGGGTTAGAATACCACATATTGATGCTAATCATATTAACCCATTTATGGCATTTTTCTATATGTGTGAGCATTAAGCTACAAACAAAGTTACAGTATGTGCATGGTTTGGTTAAATGCACAACATGGAATTCTCTCCGTTTGATGTTTAGTTATACAGCAAACTTTCACTAGGAGGAGAAATGAACAGCTTGAAGCAAGCACACCACCTTACACTCAAATATGTTGCTTGCAAGTCAATACAAATTAGTCAAACTTTAGACTTGAAAATAGGGTGGAAAGAGAAGTTACAATAAAAATTTAAAATAAAGCAGCTGACCTGTCCAAAGTGGACTCTAGCCTCCTCGAAGCCTCCAACTTGAAGTCTCTTCTTGAAGAGGTCAAACGGATATGTGACTGTTTTGCTAATCATTCCGGCTCCACTGCCGCACACCAGACTCCTGAGGTTCTCTTAAACAGCAAAAAAAGCCGACATGGTCAGGCCACCGCCGCCTCAAGAAAAAGACAAACTTATACTAAAATCGCGATATGACCAGAGTGTACTGACCTCCCGATTTCCCAGCGGAAGGAGGCGGCGCCAGAAGCCTTTTGAAGACGTTGTAGAAGAAGAACTGCATGCCGGCGTAAGGAAAGACGGCAATGAGCACTGGAGAGAGGCCGCGGTAGAACGTCAGCGCGCCCTCTGAACTCCACATCGTACGCACGCCATCTGTCAGGTTCTTGTACAACTGCAAACACGCAATTTGATCACATAGCATGCACATTTCAATATTTGATAACATAACATATTCTAAGAGATGCTGTATTAATAATCATAATATTTAGCATTTATAAGTGTTTTGTTTTTTTTATCCTCTGCTATTTGGTGCTCAGACCAAATTGTTGTCTAAAAGAATTGAGTAGAGAAGCTTCATTTAGCGTAAAGTAACGTCTTGGTGCCAACAAACTAGGTCAAAGTGAGTTGAGGAGCTTCATGTAGACAGAAGTAGCGCCTTACCGCAATCTTGTGGCAAATTTGTGCCAAGTTAACTATGTCAATAAGTGAGTTGAGGACCTGAATATAGATAAAAGTGGCGATTTGGTGCCATCTTATGGCCGCTTGCTACAAAGGAACTATGTTAGAGTGAGTTGAGGATTTTCAATTTAGATGATATTTTATATGATTCAGGTGTGTTAGAGGAGGGGCTGGATAGGTGCTCTCGAGGGCCAAACTTCCACTCAGGTGAGTCTGCGACATATCCCCCCGTGCTAAATGTAATCACAACGGTTGGCCATGATTGAGTGTTGTGACCATCTCGCACCTTGGGCTCGCCCTGGGCGGCAAAGCGCGTCCTGAGCGTGTCCAGAGGCTGACACACCACCGTGGCCGAGCAGGCCGCCAAGCCTCCGCACAGGAAGTGCACCCCGGACGTCTGGCTGTCGAACGCCGTCGTGTCGTGCACCGCCTTGGTCAGAAACTCAAAAGTGGCAAACTGCAAAGGGAAAAAAATGCACTTTAAAAAAATAATAATAATTCTACGCACACAAAATGTGTTCAAACAAATTACACGACAATTTTTTCTGAGTATTTTTTTATAGGTTTTTACTGTATATGGGTCAGTCCAAATTTATAGTTGGGCACCCTTAGTGTAGAACATATTGCTAGCCTCGTTGGATAATTGCCTATATAATTTTTTACGTCCTGTAAAAAAAAATTATTAAATAAATGCCAATGTTTTTATCTGCTTTTCCAACTATGCTAGTAGGCTAAGGATATGCCTGTGATTATTTTTGTAAGATTTGTTTGTATATGTGGCTGCTCTGTGAGTGATTAGCAGCGGTTTGAAGGTTAATAGTTAGCAAAACATTCATGCTAATTTCCATTAGCCCCTCTACGGCATTTCATATTGTATATATTAGCATGCGGCTAGTGAATTTAGATAAAATGGTATGGTTTGTTTGTCGTCTTAAAACTTAAAATGTTTAACACTTTTTTTCCATATGCACTAGTTTTTCTTTTTCTTTTTTTTGCATGGTTTCTCTATATCACGGATATTCATCCATCACAAATGGGTCTTGACATGATTCCTTGGCGGCAGTCAGGGGGTTGATTGTACCTGCACTGCTCCATAGCAGATGGAGAGCAGCTGTGCGGGGACGTGACCCTTCCAAAAAGCAGGGAGGCCTTCTTCTGTGTGAATGCAACGTGCCGCCTGAAATAATCCCCAGTACTTCCCTCTATGCCCGGTCGAGGACAAACTCTCAATCTGAAGCTGGAAGGGAAAATAATATTTACATCATAAACACAATATTCATGTAATAATAGCCCTAAATTGTCCATATGTGCCATGGGATTGACTGGCGACCAGTCCACCATATCAGATGGGATGGGCTCCAAGACAGAACAGGACAAGCACTATAGACAACAGATGGAAGGCTAATGTAACGGCTACATGTGACGCTACCTGAAATCGTATTTTAATGACGTCCAAAGGGTTGATGAGGGCTCGGGTGACCATGCCGGCAGCGGACCCCGCCAGGGCTGCCTCCTGGGCGCTGACCCGTACGCCCTGTACCCTGGGGTCATAGCCCACCATGTCTCCAATGCCCCTGTTACCTGTTAAAGCTAACACATTTTTAAAAAAAGAAAAGAAAAAAAAGAATCATAACTTTGGTGTGCTTGTGTCATCAAACAATACCAGTTGTGGACAAACTGATATTGATTTCCTTTGAAATAATTCGTATTTAAGAATTTACAAGAATAAACGTGTGCTGGGTCGTTCATCGAAAATCAAGCAAGAATTTTCCTTTAGCCTCTCGGATTTTGAAATCTAGAGCAGCAGTCTTTTCCTTCCATTCCCAACCACACCTTAAATCGAGAGGAAAATGTAAAACACTTGGTTGATTCAACACGAAGTCAACTTCCTTTTCACAATAATCAAACGGAGAGATAAACTAAAGTGAAATAGGTAAAATTATTTAACAAAGAATCTGAGTTCTGACAGTTGTAATGTGAGAAATATGTAAACAAACCCGACAGTAGAGGGCATGTTGTAGGACTTGGCGAAAAGCTAAGCTAACAACGAGAGCATTTTGGAAAGAAGGATGCAACGATAATAACCAGAGTAGTCAATAACTTACTTGGCTAAATGTGTCGGTCTTTACAAAAATATCCGCAACATTGAGACTTGGAAAATCTGACAAGAACAAGTTAAATGAATGCAGCTTCCACCATCAACTGTTACAACTACTTCCGGGAGGTGACGTTTCCTACTGCTTAAAAACACTTCTCATAACACCGTAAATAACAAATGTATTTCATAATACAACTTTTAGCGCCATAAAAGAATGATTAAAATGTAAATTCATACAAAAAAAGATCAAATTAAAAATGATTTTAAAAACCTCTCGCCACGACAATCAAGGTAGTTTGTCTCTCGGGTGTTTATCTTGACTTGTACTGATCGTGTATCTTTGAAAGACTACACTTACAAATGCGAGTGTTAACGTGAACTCTCTTGTAGATATATTTAATCTTTGAATGCCTCCAGTACAAGTACCTCAATGCGAGTGAAGACGCGAAGAATCTTCAATTAACTTTACGATTCACGTAGCATTTTCCAAATGTAAGTAATGAAATATTAACCCGTGTTTTCATAAATTGACATTAAACTCTTCTTGCGTTAATCTAAATTCCTACTTGTTGAGCACTAGTAAACAAGCTAGTTTGTTAGCATCATGTTCGATTTGAACGTTAAACTCTTTTGTTTTTCACACACGAATGTTAAGAGGGATGGGAGGGAATTAAAAGAGACAAAAGGGTGTGTGGTGATGAGGAAGTTATAGGATTGGGCTTTATTTAGTAATTCATTTCTGAAAAGAAACGTGTTAAATGTGACCCGAGTTAATCCTTGTTCTGGACTCTGAAGCCAACTTGATGACACCACAGGATTTTGGAGCTATTGTTGTCTCTGCCTTGCCTGCTAAATAGTTTAGGTAGGAGTTAGAATTTAGAAGAAAAAAAATCGAATTTAAAATCCCCATACAATCTAGGTGTTAGTAAGTAAGAATGAGTGAATGATTCTGTTTGTCGCTGATCTCTGCAGCTATGGAAAACTCTCCCGAGGACTACAGGATCCAGTCGTTTGATCTGGAAACACAAATGTTGCTCAAGACAGCCTTGAAAGGTGAGATCAACGCATAAATAGTCCCAACAGATTGTCAATGGACTGAAAAATATTCTCTTCCAGATCCAGGGTCAGTGAATCTGGAGAAAGTGTCCAACATCATCGTGGACCAGTCGCTGAAGGACCAAGTGTTCAGCAAAGAAGCAGGGCGCATCTGCTACACTATCGTTCAGGTGATTGCAATATCGGGAGATGTTGTACATGTACAAATGGCCTGCATTTCCTCATATAAGTGGCCAGGAGTGTGTTTATTTGCACAGTTGTGAGGAACACATTTTTGTGATAAAACTGTTTCCAAAATTCAATGGCTGAGCGTACCATGTATCTACTAGGCACGAGGCATTTTGATTCACATTCTTGCGTGAAAATCTAATCTGTGGCGCAGGCAGAGGCCAAGCAGAACAATGGCAGCATGTTTAGGAGGAATTTGCTGAACAGGCTTCAGCAGGAGTTCAAGGAACGCGAGGGTACCCGAGCTCGTTCCCAGCAGGAGTGGATCTGCTTCGTCACCTTCATCTGCAACATCTACGACTACCTCAAAGTGAGTGTGCAAACTGAATCGCTCCTCTTTCATCTATAACCGCTTCAATCACCAAAGCATATGAAGGAATGGGGGGGGGAAATGTTGGTTTGTTATAATTGTTAATGTTTTATGTTGTTTGTTTCTGTAAAGCACTTTGTGACAGCTGCGGCTGTTTAAAAGCGTGACATGAATAAAGATGACTTGACTTAAGTGAGAGTCAGCACATATAGTAGCGGCCACCATTTAAAGCTACCTAATGTAGCAAGACTCAAACATCTCCTAATTAGCAGATTAACACCTTCGCTATTCACAATGTCTTGCAGGCTTTTGGTCAATAGTTTTCAGATTGGACCGGGGTTCGAATTTCCTACCCTGTTTGCGGATGTAACGGCATGTACTGAGTGTGCCGTTTCCTTTTTTGGCCACACGTGGCAGTAGCGATTTGAAATTCAATTTCCTGCATTGAGCAGCTTTAAAGTGCACCATAAACACAAATAACGTTCAACTGTTTTTTTTTGTTTTTTTTTCAACGGTGTTGTACGGGATATAGCAAAAAAACAACAACATTTGAACAGGGGTGTGTAGACTTTTTATATCCAATGTATCAACTCAATTTCTAGAGCACTTAACAAAAACTGCAGCTGTAACAAAATGCATGTACATAAAGCGTGAAACACAAAATAATTGCACTTGGTACAAGTATAATCACAAAACATTATTCAACTGTGCATTACTGTTATTTAGTGCATCGTCTAGTCTTGTTTGGTCTACTTTTAAGCAGTGATCATTTGGCTTACCATAAACACTAGCATCAGGCTGAAACCTCACATCGCAATTTGAAAAAAACAAAAGAAACAAAACTATACTATTGGTCAATCTACATGTGTGGGTGTTGTTTTTGCAAATTATTGAACAATCTCAGGTTTTAAAAATGGCTTGCTCTTATTGATGATGAAATGTTAATCCTCCTTGACCAAAATTGCCATTTTTGTGATCTCCAGAAAAGTGATGTTAGCATGCACTTGTTTCCATTTTTGTGATGCCGCTCAGGTGAACAACGTGCCCATAGTGGCGCTGGTTCACCCCGTGTACGACTGTCTGATGAGGCTGGGGCAACCCGACGCTCTGATGAATGAAGAGGAGGTGAGCAAGACCACATTGTATTTAGACCAGCATGCTAGCTAATACTATTGATCAGGCCTCAATGGTGGCTTGTGTTGAATAATTTAACTACTGAATGAATACAGGTGTTTAGCTAACATGGCTTCATGATTGCCTCGATGTTTGATTGATGCTATATTATCCTGTCGTAGTTGCTTTACTGCCATCTTGTGGCATCTATATGCAATTACAAACCTAGATTCACAGATGTTTGCATTTCGCAGCACTGTACTCACATCCACCTTCCTTCCATCCATCCTCTCTCAGGTGGACTGTCTGGTGCTGCAGCTCCATCGCATCGGGGAGCAGCTGGAGAAGTCGAACGGCCAACGTATGGACGAGCTTTTCTACCTGCTACGCGACGGCTTCCTGCTCCAGGAGGGCCTCAGCTCCATGTCCCGCCTCCTGCTGTTGGAGATCCTGGAATTCAGGGCGGGGGGCTGGGTGCTCAGTGGCACAGCGCACAGATACTACTACAGCGAAATTGCAGACTGAAGGCGGCAAAAGGGGCATTGTGATTGGAGGGAGATACACCAGCAGTTTTCATGGACATAAGGAATGTGCAATAGATCCCAAAGTTCATTTCCTGAGGTTCAGTCACACAGCCCCCTTAGTTATTCATCTATTTATTTATTGTAGTTTTATATATATCTTGAAGGCATTTCTTTTCATGAGAAAATATTTCAAGGTTCCACCAGATACAAGCTGGTTTGACACTTTTTATGTGTGACAAATAGTTAAGAAAATAGAATATCTGTTGGAGTTTCAACATTTTTTTATTTTTAAAGATTTTTATTGCACTTATTCTTGCATGTTTTCTTTACCAGCTGGTAAAAAGGAGTGTTAAGGGTTTATTCAGGGAGATTGTTTTGTGTATGTTTTTTTTTTTTGATCCAATAAAACAGATACAAAAAAACAAAAAAATTTGGATATTAGCCTGACTTTGTCAAAATTATGTACGTTCCCTTCTACTGTGTTCAGATGCATCTCAGTGATGAATAGTGTCATTTATTCTCCAAATTGTAAAAAAAATATATATATATTTCAGTATTTCAATGCAATAAGTGAAACTCACCCATTATCCGGACCGCTTATCGTCACGAGGGTGACTGGCATGCTGGAGCCTATCCCACTGTAGGCAGCGTACCGCTTGAACTGGTTGCCTGACAATTGCAGGGCACACATAAACAAGTTGCAACCATTCACACACAATCACCTTGGGTAGAGGGTTCAATCAAACTACCATACATGTGTTTTGAACGTGGGAGGAAACTCACAGGCACGGGATAGGGAGAACATTCAATCTCCATTCACAAAAGGTAAATACCTTTGAAGATAAATGTGGCGAGCATGTGGACCAGGTCTTTGGGCTGGCTTGGACACTGCATTGTGGAGTTTAAAATGTTTATGCAAAATAATTTTCTACGTCATGCATGCTCCACCAAAGCCCAGATGTGTACAAAGTGCCCCGACTTTAACTGTGACTGCGCCTATCACCTTGTATCTTCTCTTCGGGGAGGGGAGTGTTGGGGCACACTCTTGTTTCTTGGGGGGGACATATCTGTTATTGAGCATATGAAAAATGGGCTGGAGGAAACAAAAGAAAGAAAGAGGCAGTTTTTGAGCACAGCCCAAACTCCAAGAAAAATCGAAAAACTTAAGTTTATTCGAGCGCATAGTCGCACGCACATCATGCACAAGCTTGATACAGAGGCTGAAGATACACTTTAGGCCAGAGGTGGCAGTCATGAGTAAAAATTTGACCAATTCCACAATTAAATTTTCAAGTGCCTCGCTGTCGGCCATGAGTACACACGTTACAAAGATAAGGTAGAACGGGGGAACTTGACAACTTGAAAATGATTCAAAACAGATTTTATTTTTTGTTTACTGAATACTGTATACTAAGTCATTTGAAAACAATTCTACACTACTGTATACTGTAGTTCATAATTCTTCAGCCCTCCAGTTTTCTGATGCACTATTTACAAAAGGTGCGACACATGTCACCTTTCAATATTAAGAAGACATTTTTTTGAGTCCCGCGCACTTCTACCACCAGCGGTAATGTGCGTATGCTCTGTTTGCTTCAGCCATCTTGTGCATATCGACCTTCCTCTTGAAGACATTTCCTTCCTTAACGAAAGCCGCCATCAGCTCCTGGGAGAGTTTTTCGTACATGCGTGTGCGCCGGTGCTTGTTTTCCCTGCACTCCGTTGTCATCCATTTCATGGCAAGGAAGCACCGCCTGTTTTCTGTAAGCGGCACTGGCACCTGTGTGACGAGAGGGTGTTGATAGATATATATATATATATATATATATAGATATATAGATATATAGATATATATATATATATCTATATATATATATAGATATATCTATATATATATAGATATATCTATATATAGATATATCTATATATATATATATATATATATATATATATATATATATAGATATATATATATATATATAGATATATCTATATATATATAGATATATCTATATATAGATATATCTATATATATATATATATATATATATATATATATATATATATATATATATATATATATATATATATATATATATATAGATATATATATATATATATATATTTTTTTTTATTTATTTGAGATTTCATGAGTTACTTCTAATACGTTTTATGCAATCAAAACTGACCTGGTAATACTTTCCACCTTTCTGGATGCTGGAAAGACCAACGACAGGCTTACAGTTGTCTAAAGCTTGATGGAAGATGGCGTAAGGGTTGCACTCTATCTCCTGTCTCTTCCCCTCTGGAGCTTTGTGGTACTTCTCTACCTGTTGCCTTTTTAAATGCTCCAATGTCTGGGAAAGGAAGAGACAAATGTTCAACGAACTTGAACAAAAAAAAAAAAAAGATGCCACAGCTAAAGGCCTCCTCTCGAATACAGTTTGTCGTCTAATAACGTCTTTGACGTTGTGAGTAAATATAAGTGTGTTCATACCTCTGTCATGATGCTCCGTGCCAAAACTTTGTCTCCATGCTTCATCATCAAGTTGACGAACTTGCTGCAAAACCAAAACCAAAATCATCAGCTAACAGTGGTGGGAAGAAACCAAGTATAAAAACTTCATTACTGTACTTCAGTAGATTTTTTTCAGGTACTTGAGTAATTACTTTTTTGGTGACTTTTTACTTTTACTACTAATAGGCATGGACCGATTATTCACGGAGGAGGAGGGGGGGGAGCAAAATGAAAAAGATACTAACATGGATGCCTTTTTAATCTGTTTATATATGTGCATTGTCCTTAAATTAAAGAAAAAGAAATCATGGCAGTGGGTACTAGTTAACCCAAAGGAACACAAGTAGCTCATGAGTCTGTTTCAAAAATAGATCACCAATGATGGGAACACACTGTGACTTACTGTGCTAAGGACAATTTTTTAATAATTAGAATGTTATTTCAACTTAACTCAGAACGTTTCTTAATGTACCAAATATTCTATATTTTGTTGAAATCAAACAGATTGTGTTCAATGAGGGGTGGGCGGATTATAGCCATTTACCCATGTTTTAAAGATGTGATATTAATAACGTGATCAGTTATCAATCAGAATCTGTGGTTATTAAAGCATTCTAGAAAGTATGTGAGGTACCCGATGACAGGATCATAGAAAACAGAGCTGGTGACGCCCTTTGTGGCCGCCTTGATTGGCCTCAATGCTTTCAGCGCCTTCTCTTCCTTCTCTTCATCGCTGAGTTCTGTCTCTGGTTTGTCATAGGCCTCCTTCCTCACCTCTGGCTCCAGGTAGTATGGATTGTATCTGCTCCATCGCATCGCCACCACCCTGCAAACGCAAAACATTCATAGTCGTCAAATCGTCATATCAGGCAGTCATGACAATTTCTAATGCATTTCAGTTTGAAGAATGCTACCAATGTCATAATAAGGTTGACAATGCTTTAAATGCGTATGTGTAAGAGAATATTAAATTATCGACACACACATGAGTAGGTAGCGCCATTGAGCTAACAAAACGATGATTTTCAAACATAGGGTGAGAAGCTCGGTCATCCTGCGAGGGACGGCTACTCCTCTGCGTTGAGAGAAACTAGCTGAGGTGGCTCGGGCATCTTGTCTGGATGCCTCCCTGGAGAGATGTTCCGGGCATGTCCCACCGGCGAGAGGCCCCGGGGACGACCCAGGACACGCTGGAGAGACTATGTCTCTCGGCTAGCCTGGGAACGCCTTGGGATCCCGCTGGAGGAGCTGGTTGATGTTGCTGGGGAGAGGGAAGTCTGGGCTTCCCTGCTAAAGCTGCTGCCCCCGCGACCCGACCCCGGATATGCAGTAGATGATAGATGGATGGATGAATTTCAAACAAATGTGCAAAAAGTAAGTGCAGATAGAGAGCGGGAGAGCGAAACAAAACGATCATGCACAATGCACATGCATAATGGCCATTCTAGATCGTACAGTCACAGTCAGGTATTTAAGAACAGAAGTTTGACGATACAACGGAATTTCTCTAGTCTGTACATTTAATTTTCCTTAATTTTTTAAGAAAACACAGTAAAATTACATTCAATAAAATGTTAGAGGTACAACTTATCTAGTTATAGTTTAACAATGCGACGTTACCTGGGCGTCCAAGGTTTCAAGAGTCCTGGGATGGAAGTCGCCATGTTGTAAATGTCTATCAGGACCCCGACACACATTTTAGTAGCCCGTGCAGATGCCTTCTGAAAACAAAATTATTTAGATATATGTTTTCAAAATATGAGTAAAATGAAACTGTACTTTAAAATTGCATTGCAATTTTATTTTATTGTCAAATTGCTAAGAATGCCATTTTTTCGCGACTCTCGTTCACGCGCTTGTGACATCTCGTCTCGCGATGCTTTGATTGCTATGGCGTACCAGGAAGGGGAGACGCTTGAATCCTGGCTCAGTGAGTGATTATTATAATTTTATAAATTAAAAGACAACAGTAGTCATGCAAATTCCAATGCCAGCGTTACGAAACAGTAATTCATTTAATACAGTCGTTGTCAGAACTGTTTTCCGTCACTTTCGGTGCCGTTGTAGTCGTGTCTAGTGGATGTGTGCATCATTTCAATCATCAGGGTGGAGATGTTTGAATGTGGTGTCTTTTCAGTGTATGATTGGACCGATGATCATTATGTAATTATGTGAAAATGTGTGCGTGTGTGTTTGTATCAGATAAAGCCACCCATCCAACAAACAGACAAGAGGACTGGGAGTACATAATTGGTTTCTGTGATCAAGTCAACAAGGAACTGGAAGGGTTTGTTTAACATTTACAACACATATTTGTTCATTATTATCCTCGTCTAGAAAAAAAAAAGGACTTTTCTTTTGCAGCCCCCAAATTGCAATACCACTACTGGTCCACAAAATCCATTCACCACAAGAATGGGAATCTCTTCAGGCACTTACAGTAAGAAGAAGAAGAAGAAGAACAAAATCTTCAGTGCAGCAGAAACAAACTTGATTAAATTGGATTTATTGATTGTGTGCGCAGGTGTTAGAGGCATGCATGAAGAACTGTGGGAGGAGGTTTCATAACGAAGTTGGGAAATACCGATTTTTAAACGAGCTGATTAAAGTTGTGTCTCCAAAGGTAAGTTGTCTTACGTCTAAAGCCGGGTACACACATAAAGACAATTGGGCTGTTTTTGTCACAAATTTGCCCCTTCCCAACCAAGAACGTCAAACTCCTGACAATTTTATGTTTTATAAGATTATCTTTATGTGTGAGCTGTGTTAAGATTGGGTTTGTCCCGATAATCGGGTCTAAATCCAGTCAAATCGACAATTTTAAATAATGAACGTGTTCATTATTTACGATGAAAATCTTCATGTGAGGTGGTGAAGCAGAGTCGCTGACATCTCCTGACGCCGCAGACTGTGACGTGAACGGAATGTAGCCAATCAAAGAAGCTCTCTGACATGACGAACTAGTAAGCGCGCCAGTAAATAAAACAAATGAATATCCTACCTGAAGTGCATCCATCCATTTTGTGAATATGGAGTGGTTACAACAAGCCACAAGCACCTTTTCTGTGAGCTGGGTGATAACGACAAGTAGCAATTCTGCGCATGGAAAGTTGTCTGACCTACTTTTACCCCGCAAGCGCGTGGTCACGGGTTTGAATCCCGCTGTATCTGTTTCTATTTCTTTCTTCTTCTTTTTTTTATAACTACAATTTCTTGACAACAACCTATATACTGAGGGTGGCCTACCCAATGTCATTTTTGTATAAACGTAGGTTCCCCAGGCGGAAGAAATTACTTTCCAAAGCAATTATTTCCTTGCAGAGGTAAACACCTTACTGCTCCGGTCTCGTGTCCCCTTCGGAAACATTCGGCAATCGCGATTCTCATTTAGTACGATTCAGAATCGATTTTAAATGTCCCAAAATCGATTTTATTTGAATTATTTTATACAGTCTTGCCTTGTCTTGTCTGTGTGTGCCTTTATTTGGAGCGCTGTTCATGTTGTACCCGGTTTGGCCACTGAGGGGCAGTGTGGTTCCACGCGGTCTAATACACTGTTATGTTGTAGCCACATTAGAGAGTAGAAGAAAAAAGTCACGATCAACTTATTCCAATAAAAGTTTGGGTTTTTTTCAGCGTGGAGCTGTTCTTTTGAGTGATAAAAGTGTCGCGAGTAGCGCACTAATTAGCATTAGCGAGTCAGACTGGAGTAGATCATTACAATTCCTTGCACATCTATAAATTGAAGCAAAAATCATTGTCAATCAAATCATTTTGAATAAAATAAGGTTCTTAATCGAAAATCGATTCTGAATCAAATCGCAGACCCAAAAATCGGAATCGAATTGAATCGTGAGACATTCAGAAATTCCCACCCCTATAAAGTAAACACAAAAAGTTTAATCAAACCATATCATTTCATCTAGCCAAAGTCTAGCCAAAAAATTAAGAGACCAAAGAAAGCACAAGACCTTTTGGTTTGTTTTTGTATATATTATTTTTTGCAAATAAATGCGCAACAATAATATTGTATTTGGGAGTAGTGTTGTCAGTAGACATAAACAGCCAAATCAGAGAAATTGTTAATTGCGCAGTGGACTGTTAATTTTCTCGGAACTGTATAATTTGAAACACCACCGACGGGACAACAGATATTAGCCTGGGTGTTACAGTAATTCTAAACCTTCAACCAAACACCTGGAGGAGCAACACATACAAACAGAGCACACTACAATACTCACAGATATTCTCTCTACTGTATGGGTCATGATGACTACCAATGCAACTAGGATGGTGACCTTCACTGCCTCCTCTTCTTGCTTCCTAATTATGTTGTAACTAAATCCTGATTCACCTCTATACTATTAAAACCTATTACAAAAAAATGAACCGTAGCTGGATGTGTGCTCCATTTTGTTGATTTCCAGTACATGGGCGACAGTGCACCTGAGAAGGTGAAGACAAAGATTGTTGAAATGCTGTACAGCTGGACCGTTGCATTCTCCAACGAGCCCAAGATCAACGAAGCCTACCAAACACTGAGAAGACAAGGTTTGCGCTGACACCATTTGGGTCAGCCTTTTTCCTCTCCCGTTCTTTGCTTATTCTAACACTCTTCCCCTCAGGGTTGGTGATGCAGGATCCAGAGTTACCGCTGGACCGGACTTTGATTCCCTCTCCACCCACGCGGCCCAAACATCCAGTGTTTGACAATGAAGACATGGGGAAGGTTTTTGTCATGTTATTAGATACGTTTTGATTGCGAACTGCTCCAGATGATTATACATATACCACAGTTGCCAACTTTTTGATAGCGTTTTTTTGTACAGTGGTGATGGTTTCGACATGCAGTAAACTAGTGTGCCTTTGACCGTGTGCGTGTCCACAGCTCCTTGCTGAGCTTCTCCGCAGCAAAAATCCCGAAGACCTGCAGGAGGCCAACAGGTTAATCAAAAATATGGTGAAAGAGGTGAGACGCTTCAGTCATGTTGTGTTGCATTTTCAAATATAAAATATTATTTTTTAAATATTTAACACAATTGTCTTGTTACTTAACATTTACTGCCAAATTGGACTTGAAACCTTGTTGCCATGATAACCGCCAGGGATGGAAAGGCTTGTGATACTCTAAGTAATTGTCTTTCAAATCTATACTTGGTTAGATTTTGTACTTTTGTCTTCAATTAACTCGTTTGCTCCCAAAAACATATAAATACGTTTTATTTTTAATATTACCATTCTCCCGAAGACGCATTTATACGTTTAAAAAAAGTTTTTTTTTTTTTTTTATGCTAGAGCATGCAAAAGGATTTGATGCAGCTTCTGAGATGAAGAGAATGCTTGAAGCAATGGTAGTGATTACAAAAAACGGCCAGCAGGTGGCAGCAGAGTATAAGAGATCAATCAGGGCCATATTGCAACCAACTAATTTCCCCAGTGTTTTAAACAGATTTGTGAATAATGATGAAACTTAGCTATATTCTGATGCTAATTTCAGCAAAACGGAAACAAACACAAATATACTTTTTTTCCTGATGAAAGAAGACACTCTAATCTCTCTTTTGGTAGGTTCCATGTTTTTATAGCAATAGAACACAATATTCTGTGGGCCAAATCCAGTAAAACAGCCGAGAGCAAAGGGGGTTGCTTCAGTGAAAATGGCTGCGAGTGAATGAGTTAAAGAGGCCCAGATCTCACAAGATCATGACGTATTATTTCACTATTCATCCCTTTTGTGAGATTTTTCTAATGTAAAATGGCAGCTTTGGTTGACCAAAGGTTGGGAAAAACAGTTTTGTTATTATTACGCCGGGTTGTGAGCATCGTATTTCTTTTCCCCAGGATGAAGTGCGGGTGCAGAAGGCGTCAAAGCGCAACAACACACTGGAAGAGGTGAGCATCAACGTCAAGCTCTTATCTGAGATGCTCTCCCACTACGACAAAGACGCCTCGTCAGAATCCGACAAGGAGATTATTAAGGTTTGTGTTCAAATACGTCGTCAGTTACACCGAACCGATACTTGACAAACTTGTTCTTCGCCGCCTTTAGGAACTGTACGAGCGCTGTGATAAGCTGAGGCGGGCCACTTTCAAAATGGCCACCGAGGCTGAGGACAATGACGCCAATTTAGGTTAGTCGATTTATTTATTTATTTTTAAGGAACTGCAAAAAAACTAGCTGAGACTTAAGTATTGCAATCCATTTAGCCTCAGGCTCTTCCACATGATCAATCAATAATCAATTACACTTCATTCTTAACGAGGAATTAATGGTTGTTATGCTCAGGTGACATCCTGCAGGCTAGCGACGACCTCTCCAGAGTCATCAACTCCTACAAGAAAATAGTCGAGGGATTGCCCATCAATGGAGACAGCCAGGAGCCTCGTGGACACGCCCACAGCGGTCAGATGCTCACAATACACAAACAAAATGCTCACTAACATCACACAAAATGAACACGACTCAAAAAAACGTGTTCACAAAACACAATCCCTCACAAAGATGATCCTGTATGGCGCGTCATCGTCTTGCCTTGTTTGTCCCCCAGACTCGCCAGAGACAACGGACACATTAATCGACCTGGCCGGCATGGACCCCCCGAGTCCTCCTCGGCCGGTGGCCCCCGCGGCCCCCGTCCAGCTCTGCGCCGATCTGTCCGACATCTTGGGAAACTCGTCCTTCCCCGCCCTGCCCCCGCCTCCCAAACACCCGCCGGGCTCGCTGGCTAGTCAGAGCGACAGCCCAGGTCACCCCCCGCCCGAAAAGGCCTCCGACGCGCTCTCGCTTCTTGATCATGAGCTGCTGTCGTTAGGTACTCAGTCAACTGCTTTACTTAAGTCAAAAGGACAGAAGCAAGAATGAATTTTGTCCATCTCACAGGACTAAATGATGACCAACCAGCATTACTGAGCGACCAATCCAAACCAAAGTTGAACGACGCATCCAATCAGTGGAGTTCCTTGCAGGTACACTAAGTACTCATTGGTTAAGTTAAGCGCACAATAGGAGGTGCCGGTGCTCTCTGTCCTCACTAATAAGACAATTCAGCGCACTAGTAGAACAACCATGATTTACTTGGAAATGTTTTTCCAAATGGTGGGAATCTTTGACTGTCTCACAATTTGATTCGATTCACAATCGATTTTCAATTCAAAACGATTCGATCGACTTTTGCTTCAATCTATAGATACGTAAAGAATTGTCATGATCTTTGCGAGACAAAATGACAAATGAAGACATTAAAGTGCCTTTTTATTTTTATTTGTTAAGTTTTGAATTGTAAGGAAAGTGCCTTTTTCCACAAAAACAGCATGTGGACCACAATTGCTACAACTGAAGCTAACTATAAATTGTATAGCTTTTATATATTCTGCCCTCCCTGAGCAGTCTGAGTTTGGCAGATAGCTTACAGTCTCTCAAAAACAGTCCAATGTGACTAGTTTCAAGCCGTTTATTAAACTCCAATTGAGGTTAACTGTAAAACTAAAAACACAAATCGAAAAGAATTACACACAGCGCACTCTTTGTTTCCCGAACGTAGCTAGCGCAAAGCTAATGCACAATAGAAAGCGCCATTGACTTGCTAACGCTAATTAGCGCGCAACTCGCAGCACTTTTTTCACTCAAAAGAACAGCTATCCCTATAAAACGCCGCAAGAATGTATAAAGAGAAGCATCTTAACATTACTTACAGGCGCATGCTCTTCCTACGCTGCAAAAAAAACAACTTGTATTCACAAAACTTGATCGTAGCTTTTCTCTCCTACTCTTAAATGTGGCTACTGGCTACGAGACAGTGTCTGAACGCCTGGAACCACACTCTACCTACGTGGCCAAATTGTGGACAACATGAACAGCGCTCCCAATAAAGGCTCACATAAACAAGGGCAATACTGTTTAAATAGAATCGATTTTAAGACATTTTATATCAATTCTGAATCATAGTAAGTGAGAATTGTGATTCTTAATGAGCCACTTTTGCCTTTCTAGTACACATTCTATTACAGTAATAATCTACGAGGTTGAACTAGTAACAATACTAGGTCTGTGTCTTGCACTCGTAACCTCTTGTACCACTAGTGAGCTGAATTGTCTTACTAGTAAGGAATAAGGATATGGAACAAATGCTCAGAGGGCTTTCTTTATCTCCAGAACCCTGCTTCGAATACAGATTTATTCGGAAGTGCAGTGTGTCCGGGTCCACTCTTGCCCCCAGCAGAACCCGACTTTACCTCGCTCCAAAACCTTCAAGACTTGGCTATGATGGGCTTCCCCAATCATAAAAGGTGCCAATTACTGCTTGACCATGTTTATTTGTTAACCACCTAATATTATATACTTATTCGGAGGATATTACAGCTTTGTTGTACAAATGGAAATTTTCCCCTTTTACAATTACAACTTTATTCTCATAAAATGACGTCTTTTTTTCCTTTTAAGTCGTAAAGTAACATGCTTCTGGTAATATTGTTACTTCATAGTGTAAATAATGCATGATCAATTATAAGCATAATATCAGCATTCTAATATAGTTTTAGTAAACGTATGTGTAACTTTAAATGAGTGCTGTCAAAGTTAAAGCGTTAACTGATTAATTAATCACAAGAAATGATCGCATTAATCATGAATTAACGCAGATTAATGGCACTATTAATTTTGACCAAAGATTATCCTTTAGCGTGACAGCGGATGGCTACGTTTAAGGTAGCACACGCAGTTTGAGCAATAAAAATAATTACATGCATTTAATAAATGTTTGCGGATCACCTTTAGAATATTTGAGGGAGGAGGAGGATGAGCGTGTGCAGTGGATCAAAAAATGTTGAAGACGTCCTCTTAACATTAAATGTCAAAAGAGTGAACACATAACCCGGTGCTCTTCAAATTTGGCGAGAATTCTTTTGGGATAAGAAAGCCTTTTTTATTAAGCGATTAATCGTGATTAATCAAAATTCGAAGATGTGATTAATCTGATTTAAAAAATGAATCGTTTGACAGCTCTACTTTAAAGTTAACAATAGGCTCGTTTAGAAGAAAGAAGCACCCAATTTTAATAAAGACAGAAAATGTGTTCAGTCACATTTCTTGAAGACTAGTAGATTAATTTGAGTCCGTTTACTTGTTATGTAGAGGCCATTCATGATTCATAAAACGTAGCATCAAAAAAATGGAAATCAACAAATTTTTACTACCTTGTCATGAAAGCAAAACAATTTGTATATTAGCTCATTTACTGCCATTGACGGCTATAGACGTCAAAAATTCATTTGAACTATTTCTGTTAGTTTCACATTTTTTTCCACTTTTGTCAACAAGAGTATGAAAACCTAGACATTTTTTTATTGTACATATAGAACAGATATAAAATGTGTGATTAATCTTGAGTTTAATAATTAAGTAATCAAACAAAAAAGAAAATATTATAAAAAAAAATAGGGGCGTGAGACGATAATTTTTTAAAATTGTAATTAATCGCATGACTAGTTAACTCACGATTAATCACAAATTTGATATCTGTTCTAAACGTACAATACATTTTTTTCTAGGTTTTCATACTCTTGTTAACAAGAGTGGGACAAAATGTGAAACTAATAGAAATAGTTCAAATGAATTTTTGACGTCTATAGCCGTCAATGGCAGTGAATGAGTTAAATGCTGGCAATGTTGAATAAAAAGTGTGACTTTATACTTTTTCCAGTCACATGATGGTGGGAAGCGGTTTCGGGGCACCCGCAGTCGTTCCAACCCCCGCACCCGTGTCAAGCTCCCCGTCTCCAGCATCTCTCTTTCAGGGCGTTGTGCACGGCTCTCCAGCCCTGACCCACACCACGGCCCAGAACCTGGCCTCCGACCCGGGAAGCCCGCTGTTCCGCTCCCTGTCCCCGGCCCACCCTGCAGTCCAGGGAAGCCCCGCCAGAGCTGCACAGGTGTCCCTAAGCAACGTACACGTTCCTCTGGAGGCCATCAGACCCAGTAAGACAAACAAAATACTTAGACAGCCTGTTAAGTGGCACCATTCAGTTTGGTAAATTCCTGCTTTCTTTATGGCTTCTGATTGGCTAACGTGTCCTTCCTGTTGTAGGTAAAGTGCTGCCGGTCACCGCCTACGACAAGGACGGCGTTCGGGTTCTGCTCAATTTTGCTTCCGACTCTCCTCCCGGCAGGCCCGACGTCTTGGTCATGGTGGTGTCCATGCTTAACACAGCGCCACTCCCTGTTCATGGGGTGGTACTGCAAGCTGCTGTACCAAAGGTAGACTAGTGTAAGCCCTAATATAAAAGTAGTGATTTGGCATCATCTAATCAATATACACTTCTAAACATGTGAGGGCGTGGTGCAATTTCACTTTTCAACATTTCTAAAGCCCTATGTACGGAGTCTGTAAGTGTTTCTTTGTTGTTGTTGTTCCTTTTTTCCCATCTTGTCCCAGTCAATGAAGGTGAAGCTGCAACCTCCTTCGGGAACGGAATTGGCCGCGTTTAACCCCATCCTGCCCCCAGCCTCAATCACGCAGATCATGCTGCTGGCCAATCCAACAAAGGCGAGTCACACTCATACACACAAATGTCCCGTTACTCTACGTTACATTAACTTTTTAGCCACTCGCGGTGTTTGTTGTTTGCATATTTTCAGGAGAAGGTGCGGCTGCGCTACAAGCTGGCGTTCACGCTTGGGGATGTACAGCGCAACGAGGTGGGGGAGGTGGACCAGTTCCCATCGCCTGAGGCATGGGGACACCTATAAACACACGCACCTACACTATCCAACACATACAAATGCACTTACGCACACATACAGTTTACATGAAGGAGATCTATCATCACTGCATTAGTGCAGTTGTAACAACTCATTTTTCATTGGTTTAAGTGACACTTTAGGTTTTATTTATATACTATATAGCTAAGCTTATATGTTTGTTTTTTGTTTTTTTTGCAGGTAGCTTAAGATAAACACTGGTGAAGACAGTCATATTTAAAGGGGACATACTACAGAAAATTGACATTTTAATTGTTTGTATGCAAATAGTGAACCTTGACTTAAGTTCTGAGTGCCCCAACTTCAGTTAGCTATTGCTTGTTTTGTTTTTTTGTGGCTTTTTGTTTGCTTTTTTTCTCCAAACCATGTTTTGCAGCGAGGAAGCACATTCCTCGGTTCGGGGTGAATACTACCTTCTACAACTTAAGTGTATAAATGTCATATATGTTAAGTGTGATTGACTTAGTGGTTGCCTTCCACTGGGCAACTTTCATAATCATGTACAAAAAACAATTTGAAAAATATTCCATAAATTTTGGCATGGATATATAAATAATAATAATTTAAATTTTAAAAAATCACTAGAGTGGTTGGGAAAGTAGTTACATATACCGACCAAATTGCTTATTTGGCACCTCTGGCTGTACTTTTGTCAACTACCACTTCCTTGTTGGTGGCCATGGTTGTTAGCTGATGTTGTGCACATCAGTGGGGACGCGCTTGGAACTATAGAAGCAAAGCAATTAAACAGACTATGGCAGGAGTGAATATTTCAGTCTCCAAAAGGTTGCCGCTACATTTGTTGCTATTCACTTGCTAGAAATAGTTGCTGTAGGAATACTCTGAAAATATAGCAAGAATATCACTACACTGGCAACCCAGTAGCATTGGCAGTAGAGAGGAGTGTCCACAGTGGCTCATTTGCATAAAACTGGCACACCCACTCAAAACTGGTCAATTTCAGCAAGGCTTAAAATAGTATCAGTCTTAAAGCTTTGGGGTATTGTGACAAAATGTGTAATATGTCTCCTTTAACGTAAAGATCCAAGTTAATATCCCCCCATGACTAAAATTCTGACTGAATCGCAGCTTAACAGAAAAAATGTGTACATTTTCAGGTTTGTAACTAGAAAATGAATTTGATAAATGTGACAAATCCTCAGTATTTTAACATTTACTGTTTGCACAAAATGTCTAAGCAAATAATATTTTTGCTTTAAAATATTGTTTGTTGAAGGGTTATAATTTCTGACGACCAAATAACTTGTGTAACGCAGTTTTTATTTCATTTGATGCCGGTTATCATTTGGATTATAGTTTTTCTTCAACTATTCCCAGATTGCGGAGTACAGGACAATGAACTCGCGCATATTTGCATTTTGTTTTGCTATTTTGTGGCATCTTGGTGCCAAGGAACTATGTTGAAGTGAGTTGATGAGATTCATTAGACAAAAGTTGTGCTTTGCTGCCATCTTATGGCATCTATAAGCAATTACAAATCATCATTAATGTATTTCTTAGGGTTTACTATACGTTGGCTGCATTTTATTGTCAGTTAGCATTGAACCTTGAAAATGTGAAATAAAATATATGGATGTGAATTAAAACAAATATTCAGCAGTGGAATTGTTATGGTGACTATAATAGCCTCATTTGCATATGAGATGTACAGAAATGCGTGTTAAGTGTACATAAATCCAATCTGTCTTGTCGTTTGTGAATATGTGACATGTTTAGAGTTTTACATTTGTACATTCAGTTTGTTTGCTGCATGAAATAAATATTTCTGCGTGAGTGGAAGCTGATTTTCATTGAAGAAGTAACACCAGGTTGGTTATCAAACACAGGATTTTACTTGAAAATGTATATAAACAATAGAAAAGAGTTGTTGTGTATGCTGAGGTTCACACTTCTACTGTGGCTTCCTTGATGATGGCCATGGCCAAGTTCCTCGCCAGGGCGAGTCTCAGGAGCTCCACTTTGGCCACCTCCAAATCTTCCTCCTTCAACAGCAAACAATGGTCAAGTTCATGTTTGGTTTTGGGGGGGTTTCCCCACAAATCAATACAACTGGTGTTTCCCCACGTTGGTCTTTTTTTTTATTTAAGAAATTAATTTAAAAAGAGTTGAAAATAGTTTGAGAACAAATCTGTCAGCTGTACACTTAAACTCAAGTGTAAAAAAATAAATAAAAATAGTGGACTCTTTCTCACGCTGTCGTGCACAAGTAGACTTCCTCGTGGTGCTCACACCCTTGCCCCCTCTCAAAAAAGTGCCCTTTGGAAAGTTCGTCTTTTTGTTTTTAAATAAACACTTTACTGAGGACAGGTCAATGTTGACACAATCTTTTAGAAAAGCTGCATGATTAATTGCGTGTGGGAAAAAAACCCAATATGCGTCCCCTGCTGCTCCACCCCAGCCAGCTAACTGTGTTATGAATCCAGTGAAATTGTATTGTTTGTTTGCCCTCTATTCCCTACCTATGATCGTTTTATTGTGAAGTAGCATTTCTCATACAGCACAAACAACTGAGCATAAATAAGCCGATATTAGCTATTTAGTTTAAAATGCTATATGCTAATTCAACAATAGATAACGTGATAGCCACCACATAGTAAGACTAATGACGGTAAAAGGAAGTTCTCTGTGATCCGTGCATTGAAAAGCATTGGACTTTGGATCATTGTAATTTGATTTGTGGGGATTATTTTTGACTTAAAAATGTGATGAACCGTTTGTGTCTGGTTTGTATCATGCTAGTAGTCACAGGCAAAAGCAATCCAATAAGTCATTGGTGGTCGAAGCATTTGCATTGAGTTGCATTGTGGAAATATCAGAAATGCCCGGATGTTTGAAATTGTCAATTGCCTGTGAAAAATACCCTTTTGCCTTCTTGTAATGACAACAGTCAGTCTTATTCCTTCTCGTGCCTTTGACCTGTTTGGTTACAATTGGTCTATTTATTTAGTAATTGTAGCATATTGCCGAGAAAGGAGAAACTGAAAAGGGGAAAAGAAAAGGAGCTACAGCAAGCAGTCAAGGGAAGCATCTCTCTGCTCTCTTGGATGAAATCAAAGACGCATGAAGATGAAAGGTCAGGCTCAGAGTCAAGGACGGAACGAGTCATGTTAACGAGAGTTTAGCACCTTTTAAAGATTCCATTTTAATATTGATTTGCTCCTTAAGGTTAATTGTATTGAAAATTCTTTTTTTAAGTAGTGTGTACTAAATCAGCAGGCATAAAGCTATTATTAGCTAAATTATTAGCTATTATTTAATACAGATCATAACTGTAAGTTACTTCTATGCTACAAGTCTTGAAGTCATGTTGCCCTAATAGGCTGTTATTAAAACTAGCTGTGGGGTACCATTAATTAGTATGTGTGTATAATGTTTATTTAAAAACTTCTATTGACATTTCCGAACATCCGGGAATTTCTGATATGTCCCCAATGCAAATGCTTCCTTTATACGGTGAAAACAAACGGCAGATTATAATGCTTTTTCCTGTGACTATCATACAAACGACTCATCACATTTTGAAATCAAAAATAATCCTCACAAATCAAATTACAACCATCCAAAGTCCAACGCTTTTCGCCCACCAAAATTGACAGCCATCTTGACTTGTGACGTCATCTCGGAATTGTCAGTAAGGTATATCCACCACCACCACCACCACCACCACCACCCCCGGAGCACCCCAGAATCTCTGTGCACTCTGCTTCCTCACAATGTGGGAGCCGTGCCGGATAATGTCCCCTCAAAATTGAAAGTCTGAATGCTTTTTAGTCACTACCAAGTGAAAATCAGATACATTTGAGTTACATTTTGTTAGGCATGGATCGGTGTGATGCTTCAATGCATTGAGATGTGTACCTGCATGGAAGTGTCGGTCCTGGAAACAGCGGCGGTGGTGTCGCAGGAAGAGGAGGTGAGTTCCTCCAAACAGTAGATGAGCTCATAGGTTTGCTCTGATGTGAAAACGACCTGAAATGCAGCAATAAAAAGCAATACGCAATTGAGTTTAGTTCCCCGGGCTTGCACGAGTGAGACGAGTTTGTCTGCCGCCATCTATACCGGCTGCGTTTCTAAAGCTCGCTCATACCAAGGTTGCAAAATTCCCGGAATTTCCAATGTCGGAAACTTTCAATGGGAACTAATATATAATAATATATTTTCTATATAGAAAATTGGGAAAAGCAAATTGCTGGCGTGTTCTGTGTGTATGTGTTATTTTTACAAATGAGTGTTAAAAATAGCTTGCAACGCAATGTTAGTTGGTTGAATACTTTTTTTTTTGGTCTCCTGAAAAGTGAGGATTTTGCAGGTACCATGATTCCGTCCGACAGCGGTGATACGTTTCCACCCAACCTGTATCTAAAATGCTTTTGCCTTACTGACCTCTTTTTGCTCGAGCAGCGGCAGGGCATCGGTCAGTAAAGTCATCCAGAAGCTTCTTGGGGCAATCTTGGCAGTCATCAAGGAGAGGAGAAGCTTGGCTGCCTCCCTGAAGCGCTTCTCTCCATACAACCTGTGGAACTCACGGTACTTCCCTAAGATAAAAGAATGAAAAAACTAATGAAAATTCTCTATGGCGGTCAAGCAAATTCCAGAGCAACAGGAGGCATTTTCAGAAAGCTTGAAGAAAGTTATTTGGGGGGGGGGGGGGAAAGGTGCAATAAGAAAAGAGAAAATATGCATGTGGACTGATTGTTATGCTCATCAAAAGCAAGGTGTGCATTCTTGTTGCATACCGAGGAATGTGAGTCTGTCACTGAGCAGCATGGCCGAACCTAAATTGTCTATGAGGTCCAAATCTGAAAAGGTCCCCCTGGCGCAGTAATCCTGTAAATACCTGAACACAAACGCATAGGTTGATTGTCGAGTAGGTAACGCAACACGCAATCTCGGCCTTTTTCCCCCCCATGAGTCATCTCTAGGCACAGACAAACCTTTCAGAAATTAAGGTGGCAAAGCCCGCGTCTTTGGCTCTGATGCTCCAGGAGAGGGCGGAGCCAAGTCTGTTGTTCCTCAGAGTGCGCATGGCCATTATCTTACAAATACTGCGCACTGTGTAAGAAAAGAGGGAGGGGGTGGGGGGGCATTCAATGCAAATGTAATGTACTCAACAGTTAAATAGAATTGAACTGTGCATAGAAAATGTGCAAGCCACTGTAACATTACACACAATTTGGACATTTAATTCAGTGATTCTTCCACATACCAATCGAGGAAGTCAATGTACTACTGAGAATCACTGCTGTTGTGCATTAAAAACAACAACAGCACCTTGTAGAAGAGAGAAGGAGCTACCTTGTTCAGACATCTGCCTTTGCTCACAGATCCTGAGCACCTTGAGGGCTTTGCGTTCCGTGTCTAAGGGGATGCGCTCCATTTGCAGTTCCAGGTAGACGCGGCCAAACTCTGGACAATGGTCAAAGTAGTCCACAGCCAACTGCCACAGACTGAACACAAGCATGAACTCTGGTAAGACTGGAGTTGTAGAATATTTGTCTTTACGTGAAAATATAATGGATAGCTGACTTTCTAATCCGTTTGGTTAATTGTTTGCTTTGTGCTGCTAGCCAAAATGTAAGTTTCAAGCAATCTTCAGATACGCAGCTGCTTTATTGAAGTGCGGATTAAAGAGGAAGAGTAACTAACAGACTAATGGTGAGCTTTTTGGTTGTATATCAGTAAATCAATTATACAAACAAAAGCCCTTTCTCGGTCTTGTTTTTGTTTTACAGTTTGAAGCATCCCAAAAAGCTTATTTTCTCCACCTTTTTGGCCAGGAACCAGTGTTTTTAGTTAAACCAAGCCAAGTTTTACTGCTGATTTCTAAAGAACCGAAAATGCTATAAGCTTCTTTTTTTCTTGGTGAAGGAAGAGTCGACGCTTTCTTTTGGTAGGTTCAATGCTTGTCTTGCGACAGACCACAGTATTCTGCAATATGCATGTCTTAAAAGATCAGTCAATATGTTCTAAAACGGCCGGCAATATGGGGAACTCGGCTTTGAAAATAGCTGGCAGTCAATGAGTTAATAATGAAAAAGCCTATACCTGTGGTGAGTGAAGAGACCAGATGCATATTCCAACAGCAGAAACTCTCTCAAATTGGATCCAAAGCTAAAAAGACAAAAAGAAGGATCTGCTGCATCTCTGTGTAAAATGTCCATTGATGTGACTTGCCTCGTCCGGTGCTTACTGCAGATTGTGAGACTGGAGGAGCTGGCAGTGATCGAGCAGATCTGTCAGATGAGCCACGAACCACCAATTGTTGAGAGCAATGCTGAGGGGACACACATGGGGGGGTTACCAAAAAAACCATAGCTGTATCCAGTTTGTTACTTTTCAAGCTGCATCGTGAGACAAAGTGATGGCTCTCACTGCGGAGGATGATATGTAGTGAATAAGGAATGATTCCCAACACAGTGTGAATTCCATGACGCTACACTACCTGCATTCCTTGATGACCTGATGGATGTCAAACTCAAAAGCAGCTAATAAGATGCTGTCCAGGGCTTCAGGAGCGCTCCTGGGGTCCAGAAACATGGTCATGCATGACTGCAAAGAGCACACAAACACATTAGGCAACAAATGAAGCGGCATGAACAGCAAACGGTGCTGCTGTAGTGATCGAACCTGGGCGTAGAAATGCAGCTCTGTGGATTTGACTGTGGGGTGGCAATAGAGCAGTCTTGTGACCAGGAAGTGGTACCAGGTGCCCACAAGCTCTTTCTGTTCCAACAAAGTGTCTTCATCTCCCACTAAGATCTAAAAGGACAGGAAATGGGGGTGGGGGGCAAGGAATTGACTTTTAATAGCTTAAACGCCTTAAAGGCACACCACCAAAACACAGATACCATAGTAATTAATTACACTTTATGAAATGTTCTGTGCTGAGGGTGGTCCGACCTTGCATATGAGTTCCAGGTGTGGGATGCTGGCAAAAGAATTGTCCTGGAGGCAGTGGTCCACTTCCTCGTGCCAGTGTCTCCACTTGACGTCAAACTCTGTCGCCGTCTGAGTACCACCAGGCTGAAGGAAGAGTAAACAATTGTGGGGTTTATTTCAGTTTTTGCTTATGCTGCAATACAGCCTGGTGGCCAAATTCAGTCCAACACAATACATTTTCTGGCTTAATTATGTAGTTATGGTTTAAACCATGGAAGGCCAGATCCAGTCCTTGAGGGCCGGAGTCCTGCAGGTCTTGGATATTTCCCTTCTTCAACACAGCTGATTCATGATCAGCTCATCAGCAAGCTCTGCATAAGCCGGATAATGATCCTGTTAATTGGAATCAGCTGCAGTTCGAGTAGGTCAACCTCTAAAACCTGCAGGACTCTGGCCCCTCGAAAACCGCAGTTTGCCATCCCTGGTTTAAACGATTAATATAGGCACTTTTAAACAGGCATGGGGAGTAAAAAAAATATATTCAGGATACACTTTTTTTCTTTAACTGTAATCCAAAAAACCGCAATTAGATTACTGGTACATTGATTAAAACTTTGAATTATTTTGCAGGATTACATTTTGTATGCAGGGAGAGACTGGCTGCTGAATTGGGGCTTTGTCCGCTTTCAAACAAGTGGGTCAACTAAACTTCCCAAGAGTTGAGCGGATAACTAGTCACAGCATATATATAGCTCAATGGTCCACCATTACTCGTCGTCAGGTAAAGTTTTTGTTGGTCATTCAAGCAAATGACATTCCACTGAATTTGTTGAGAATGAACAGTGACTGTTTGGATCATATTCACTGGAGAACTTACCATTTTTAAAATAACACCATATTACCAATATCAACAGCTAAACTTGTCACCAGGAATGGAAAAAATATAAATATTAGTTTTTCCAAATTATCAGTCATCGTATTGATGCACACATGCGTCTGTGGCCTTTTTGTGCATGCACGTGGTAGTAAAGCTAACCACAACAGTTGCATAAGATAAATTAGTCTTTTTTACTCAATTTTCCCTCATACAACCGGTCATGTGGAAAGGTTTGAAAAGATGTGTTATGAAACTAGAAAATCTCATTTCCCACACACCACGAATTGAAGTTATCCATCTATAGCACCGTGAACATAACAAGACACAAAACAAGGTTTTACATTATAGAAGGGCATCTTGCTGAGCAGGTTGTCCATCAGCTTGAACATGCTCCTGGCAGCGGGCTGGAGGATGGCCTGCTTAGCTAGCAACTGTCTGACTTCTTCCAAACGGCCCTGCAGCACGTAGCTCACCACCTGTACAAGGAAAGACCATCATTAATGTACTTGAATTCACAGACAGCGTGTGCACATTACTTACCACGTCCCAGTAACTGAGGTGTTCAGCGGGACTCTCGCTTTGCAGCACGTGCGTCGCCTTCTCGTCCACGTCGCCCTTGTGTAACCTCACCCAGTCCAGCAGATGAAGCAACAGGGCATCCGCTAAGGGCACAAACAAAAACGAGAGAAAGGTTAGCCGCAAACACAGAAAAAAGGAGAAAATAAACCAGTGCACAGTGACACTGACCTGCATCAATGAAGAGCACTTCACAAAGATTCCAGATCAGTTCAATGGCCAACAGGATGGACACCTGATCATACAGAACAATAAGGTAGGGTGAGATGCAAATAGTAATTATGTTTTTGAAAACCAGTTTATTTCTTCTGTTATTTTATTAGAAAACAAGTTTTGAATGATTCTAAATGAAAAAAATACCAACCTGATTTCCATATTGTGTACACACCACTGAGTCTTTGGTATTAACTAATAAGAAAGGAAAATAAAACAAATCATATATTACTGAGTAAGTGGTAACAATCTATAAGTGTAGTAAGTAAATGCAAACCTGCAACTTGTTGAAGCTCTTCTATACAGGCCCGTATTACAGATCTATAATTTTTACTGATGCTGACAAATCTAAGGAGGAAAAAAAAACATGTTTGAAAGGGTTGAAAGTTAACTGGATAAGTCTTGAGTTGATCTTACTGGGAATTCTTGTTCTTGCCGGGGATTTCCTCTCGGATTGTCTGCAGGCCAACAAAAATGTAGTGCGACTCGTTGAAGAGTTTGCGTAATATGGGGGCGTAAATGTCCTCGTCCTTCCTGACCTTGTGGATGAAGGGGCTGCATGGCCCTGAAGTGCCTGCAAACAGAGGGCACAAGCAAGTATGCATGGATTACGTGTGAGCTAGGCGAATTATGGCTGATAGAGGAGTGTCTGTGCCGATCGACCACCTAGTGTGGGAGCCATCACAGCTATCTGATGTGTGTGCCCGTGTCAAACAAAAGGGTTATGTCTCTGATGTTTGGAACTGACAAAAACCGAGTAGGATAAATCAGATTTTCCACTTTTCTCGAACGCTGCATTTTTTACGGCGAAAGGACACTCTCCGCTCATTGAAAACATTTAAATTGCAGAAAGATCAGAAATGCCCGGATGTTTGGAATTGTCGATATATTTAAACGTTTACGCCACATTTGTGTGGCAGAATTATGTTGTGGTGAGTATTTAGTAAGTTTACACCTGGAATTGTTTCAATCTGTCTTTCATATTACTTAATAATTCATTTGCCTTTTGCTTATTAATATCCTATAATGCAAAAATC
Source organism: Leptonotus elevatus (assembly GCF_054856555.1). Classification (NCBI taxonomy): domain Eukaryota; kingdom Metazoa; phylum Chordata; class Actinopteri; order Syngnathiformes; family Syngnathidae; genus Leptonotus; species Leptonotus elevatus. Next base: position 31,493,259 of record NC_141239.1, on the reverse strand, counting down.
ATTCTGATATTGTAATTATTTTTGAATCATTGCTTTTGTTTATTAAAAAAATAATAATTGAAAAAAACCTTGGGGGAAAATTATTGCATATTTGATCAGAATTTTTTAGGTTAAAAAATAAAATAAATCGCAATTACTTTATTTTCCAAAATAATCAGCCCTAATCAAGAACACCATAATATTTGTTTAATTGATTTATCCGTTTTTAGTAACTTCTATTAAACATGAGTTTGAATGTGATTCGGGTGTGTAGACTTTTATATCCACTAAATAGTACACACCAGATTGTTTGTAAAGAGTCTCATACACGAGGATATCTCCTGGACCCCAAGCAAAACCCAAATGTTTCCCATGACTGGATGTTGGAATTTTCTGCAAGAAATAAAACAGAGAGAGAGAGAGAGAGAGACATGACAAGAACACAACAGCAATCGACACTTGTCATCTCTTAACCTGAACCTGTACTCAACAAACTACATTTTGTGACGTGTATAGTTTGAAATTTTTGGCGAGAAAATAGCGAGAGAAACTTAGCGACTGAAGTCTCTTACTGTAGTTGTCGGGTCAACGTCAACCTCCTCCATCAGGGAATATCACCAATATAATACAATGGGGAGAAAGAAGCAAATATAGAGATAAATACATGTAGATGAAGTACAAATGTGATATTTTAGCGCGCGCCAGCTATACAGTAAAAGGCCCCCGCAGTGCCGCCTGATGACGTCAAGACACGACTGCCCGCTTTCATGCCTGATTTTCCATTTGTCCTCGCTTCGTAGTTAATCTGCATTGCTTTACCGATAATGACCGAAATTACACTACGAAATTATACTATTTGACAATGAACACACAAAGAATCGTGTGGCATTCAATTTTGTACGAAAGTAAAGGAATTTGGAACACAAAAATGACGAACGTACGGTGGCTATTTTTACGTAGGCGGTTGACAAAGAGAGTATTACAGGGGACACTCGTTAGAAGATAGTCGGTTTTGTTTTTATTTATGCTTTGATTCGGTGCATTTACCCCAATCAAAAAGCCAACAAAGGAAAAACAACGACATGCGCGCTCACGTTGGGCTAAGAGTCTCCTCTGTAACGCGCATCTTTCTTCTCCCGCCCACGCCCGGGCTGGCGTCCAACCGCGTGACAGCCGGCGGCCAATCGGAGCTCACCGTATCGTGCGCGCACCGTCTCGGGGCCGCGCACGCAGGGTTTGGAAACTTTTAGCGGGAACGAGCACGTGCGCGCGCCCGTGTTCTTTGTGTGGCAGCAAAGAGAAACCGCCAAAAGAGTGACCATGGCTGATGAGAAACCTAAGGTGAGTGCTACTACACCACATCGCCTTTCAATCCGATTTTAATCCACAACGTGGGAGGCGCAGGGGCTCAGATAAAACGTGAATTTCCACGTGCTTTGTTGAATCTTGTCTAAGTTTGCAAGCTACAACTGAAGTCGTTGAACCGACTTGGATAGACCGGAAGGCTTGTGCACGCGCATTGAGCGGCGCGCGGCCGGCATTTTGTGCATGCATGAGCACACGGCGCAGCCAACCAGCTGGTGTCACCCTCAGTTCACGTCTTCGTTCAACAATGTTTCCATCCTTTCACTTGTCGAATTGCTTGAAATGTTGAGAAATACTCCCATGGTGTCCAGTGATGAAAAGTAACAGAGTACAAATACTATTTACATTAAGTATTCTGTACTTGAGTAACGAAGTACAAATATTGTGTTACTGTACGTAAGTATATTTTTCAGTCATCTGCACTCTGATTAATGATGAACTTGACAAATACTTTTTTGTAAACACTAGAAATTCATTTAAAAAGTGTATATATTGAAAACCTATTATTGACAATTCCAAACTTACGTCACAGGGTCAAGTCAAAATGGCGGTCTTCTTCGGTGAAATGACGATCTTCGTCCATTGAAAAGCATTGGAATTTGGATCCTTGTAATTTGATTTGGGGTAATTTTATGTGACTCATGGGACTGTAAACAATCGTCAATAATAAGCCTGGTGCTGAAAGTTCAGTGCGGGGCTGCCACTTTTACAGTCCAACTGTTAGTACAGTATTGACATTTGACAATTTCGAACATCTAGGCATTTCTCATATTTCTGCAGTGCAACGCAATGCAAATTCTTCCTTTACACGGTGAAAACAAACAGCGTATTCAATTGCTTTTGCTTATTACTATCATACAAATCAAGCAGATTGTTATAATAGTCAAATGACATTTCATCACACTTTTAAATCAAATTAATCCTCAAAAATCAAATTGCAATGATCCTAAGTCCAATTCTTTTCGCTGAGCATTTTTTACTTGTGACGTAAACTCAGAATTGTCAATATCTGAAGTTACGTGGACCAGTGCTGCTGATTCTTAAGGCCCCCTCTGCAGTTAATTCACATGGCAACACATAGAGGCTGAAATCTGACATCCACATACAGGACACTTACGGTGTTACTGTGCTACAAAACAAAGAGATTTCACAAACCAAATACTGAAATTTAGGATGGCGTCAAGCACAATCCTTATACCTTAAAAAAAATATCATCGCTTTTCAGGCGACCCCAAAAACAGTATGTTTGTTCAGTCATTATAATTGCATCATCACACTTAAGATAAATGAATACTTTATTTTCGGCTCCATACACAACGCAGGAAAGAAAACACAAACATCCCTTTGAATAAATAAATTAACCGAAAAAGTTATAGGCTGAACTTTCAGCACCAGGCTTATTATTGACGATTGTTTACAGTCCCATGAGTCACATAAAATTACACTCACAATGTAATTCCTATATGTTTTGCAGTTTATCAATGGCACTATAGGCTCAGCATTAATTATTTGTGGACTGATCAATAGTATAATTTTGTGGGGGGGGGAAGTGAAATATACTAGATTGTGATGTAGGAAGGAACGCCAGTGATATGTAGGATGCCAACAGAGAACGCCTCACTGACTCCGACCTCCCACAACCGCAACGTTAACTTCTGGTTTGTGTTTTTCCCTGCTTCTGTCCCATAGGAAGGCGTAAAGACTGAAGGTAATGAACACATCAACCTGAAGGTGGCAGGCCAGGATGGATCCGTCGTGCAGTTCAAGATCAAAAGACACACGGCGCTCAGTAAACTCATGAAGGCCTACTGCGATAGACAGGTAGCTCTACTTGACGCCTGACAGTCGGCCTTTGATTTACAAGAGCCGCATCTTACAAGCTTTTCCAGTTGCTTGATCAGATACACCATTGCTCGATTAAAGCGGGCAAGGAAACGTTTTCACTTTTAATGCAGCGTCTTTGGCAAATAGTCTATGTTGAAATTATGGATCCTAAAAGTATTTCTTTCCATCTGTGTAGTGGTGCAAATAGAGTATTTGGTGTGTGGGGCATTATATGAAAATAATTGAATGACTTTATGATTCAGAAGGGGAACACCTGTTTGTACTTTGCAAGTTTGTTTTCTTTTATGTGTGGGCAACTGAAAAATCATGTGATTAACTAATTACTGTTGTCACACTTCCACATTATGCACCGTAACTCATTATTAACCAGGAACAAAGTGGTATTTACTGCACTCTGTGTTTTGGTAATTTACCTTTTAAGCAGTTATAATAAGTTGATAATTGATCATCTTTGTTTATAATGTTAGGTATCTTTTCGTTTTATACAATTCACTATTCATTTATAGCAACCCAAACGTATTGAGTGATTGCAACTGTGTTCCGAAATCACTGGTCATTTCCCATTCTCTAACCACTATATATGAATTTTTAGTTGACCTTTTAGTGAACTAGACTCCCCTTTAATATATCTCTATCTACAGTAAAGATGTACGCTGACAATGTGCATGTTCTTCCAGGGATTGTCCATGAGGCAAATCCGGTTCAGATTTGATGGACAGCCAATAAACGAGACAGACACACCATCACAAGTAAGTTTAAGACATTTACAAACCAACAACGTACATACCATTGGAAGAGGATCTGATCAAGTTCACCCTTGTGCTTATGGTATCATATTCACGTGATTGCTGTTGATGCATTCGCAGCTTTCGTGTCAAGTCTTGGTCAAGGGTTGTCCAGGATTTCATGCATTCTTTGCCATCTGCGCGCATGGGGACGCTTAACTGACTATTTCGTGATATGATATTCACTTTTTTCCCTTGGGCAAAATGTATCCAGTGTTTCTCCAAGACCCATGATTTGCAAACATGCAGAATCTCAGATATTCTTAAACGGACAAAAGCGGGTCTGTTGACAAGTAGGGCATGGAAGAAGAAGAAGGCGTGTAATTATAGTGCAGATCAAGACATTAGTTTGTACTTTTTTCCCCCAACAGCATGTTTCCTTAACTTCTTAGTGAATAATGGAAAAATACCATAACTCCTCAGATCACCTATCTGTTTACTGATACTCAATTGCAGTGATTACCTTGACTTTATTAAGGAATAAGATGCTTGTTATATGCCCTGCGATTGGCTGGCAACCAGTTCAGGGTGTACCCTGCTTACTGCCCGAAGCTGGCTGGGATAGGGTCCAGCGCCCCCCGCGACCCATGTGAGGACAAGCGATTAAGAAAATAGATTGATGGATGGAGGGATGCTTGTTATAGGGAAGTCTTTATATCTGCATTTGTATTTCTATGATGACAGTGATAGGCCGTCGTCGCGCCACGTTGTTTCCCAAATTTTTAAGCAGTAGTTCTTTAGTTTTTAAAGTATACAGACAAGTCTGAATTTTGAGTTGCAGGCCTTTGGTGTAGTACCACATTGTGCCACAACAATGCCAGGCGGCACAGAGCACTAATGGAAGAGATGAAGAAGCTAGCCTGGCAATCCAGACTCACTCGCGACTTTGCCGGAGAGTGAGTCTGGTCAGTCGCATTTCTGAGGCGGGGCAAACCTCAGCTAACAGACAGTGGAATGACCCAAGCAAAGAGCGGACATGGCGTCAGAAAAAAGACTTGTTGAAGTCTCTTTTTTTTTGGGCGGAGACGGAGTAAAAATCCAACATGGCTACTAGCCGAAGGGAGATAGTAGTGAATGACGCCGTTGTTGAATGTCGTCGTTGCAGGAAAAACTTCAAGAGTGACGTTGCTCACGAAGACAACGTCACGCAAATAGACGAATTTGATTGGCCTGGCCTGGTTTCGGACGGTGCCGAATCGCTGTCTATGGACGCCTCTCCAGACCCACTTTCTCTTTTAAGGCTAAGAAGAAGCGGCAGAGAATGTCCCACAAAGCTCTAGTGATGACTACCGTAACATCTCCACTAATTCCCACTAGGCCATCTTTGACTTTTCACATTTAGTGTTCTCTCACTACTTTGTGGTTTGCTTATTGCAGATTCACTCCATTGCGTTTTTTTAAAATTGTGACAATTTGTGACATAACCCAGTTAAAGCCATTTTAAGATTTTTTTTTTTTTAAAGAGTTGTTGAGTTATATTTGTCGTTGTCCTCATTGCTGCCGGTGTGCAGGGAGTGCATCCGCGCACATTTATTTCTGAACACAGCCTGTAATTATAATATTTATTCTACATGTAGAATTTTAAAAGTAAATTAACAAGGGTTTTAAAGTGTGGGAACCATGTTGGTGGTTTCTAATGGCTTAATAGAGGTGTAAGTTCCCCGCCAAATATTAGTATTATTATTTTTTTTATATAATTTAAAAAGTCAACCTTTATGCAGAAATTCACCTATTCCATTGGGGCTTGGAACATATAAACAGCAAAAAGTGAGGGAACACTGTGTATGTTAGCATTAACTTAGCAGAATTTTATTAGGTGAAATATGGGTTGATAGGAATCTTTGGTGTTTAAAATGCACACTTTTTTTTTTAACTCATTCGCTGCTGTGGACATTTATATTTGTCAACTAGAAACCAACCATTTCTTGCCTCTGATGAATCTATTTGTCAAGAACTTTTTTTTCAAGGGGTGGGCATAGAAGAGAGTCTAGCCTAGTTTGTCTGTGAAATTCAAGTTTGTCAACCACTGTAATGTAACGGTGTTTGTACACCAGCCGGGAGTATCTAACACAAACAGCTTGAAACAAGCAGACGTTGCCTCTTATGTGGAGAACCGTGCGATCAAGAGTCTTTTCGTTTCCTCAAAGTGATGTTTTACAGTAATCTCTCATTTCTTGACAGAGAGTGAGAACAGGTGTTAGCAGATTTTCACCTATTTCAAACTTATAAACGGGAAACTTGGACTTTCCAAATGCCATCTCTGCTCCACAAGTGACTTATGGTGGTGTAAATGAACAAAAAAAACAGGAATATCCTCAACACAGCAGTGCTGCAAAGCAGATGTGCAATGTTTTTGTAAGTTTCTAAAACAAATTAAAATAGTTTTTGTTCTTGTTCTTTTTTTACAGTTGGAAATGGAAGATGAAGACACGATTGATGTGTTCCAACAACAGACAGGAGGAGTGATTTAATCAAGCGTCCCCATATGCCATCTTTCCTCATTTAACAGAGCCGCAGCCTGGTATACACATCATTCACATCTTGTCCTATCGAGGTTTAAATGACTCTACTGTACAGTGTTTTCAATATTGGCCCTGTTACTTCTATACCTTTTGTACATAAACCAATCCAGATCAATGTTCAGGTGTAGGTCGTCAAATTGGACTGATTCTTAAATGAGAAATATTAGAAGTTTTCCAACCGCCAGGCTAGGTCAAGAGTTTTGCTTGTAAATTAGTTCTAAAGGTGAGCTGTCTGACGTTCACACTACTTAAACAATGTCACAAGGGGCCAAACCACCCCCAAAATAGATTTGTGTGAACAGGTCACTGTTCATGTTGCCCACTTAAGAGGTGGCCACTTGGAGCACGTCCATAAATGTCAGGGCTTTATCAAACTATTGAAATGGGCTTAAAATCTCATTTGGTGACTGTATGAAAATTTATTTGATTTTTACCGTTATATGGTGGTGAATGTGTGGACAATTGCTTTGATTAATCCGTTAACCAGACCAAATGTCATTTTTGGGAAAAGGGGAGGAGGATATTTTGCCATCATGCAAACAATCTGTATTGTATGTTAAGATACCTGTTGAAATAAAGCTATTGTTGTTTTTCCAATACTCTTATTTTGTGATTGTTTGCGAAACTAGGTGGCAACGTTTTTAATCGCAGTTGTGTGTTTCAGTTACTTACTTGATGAATTGGGTAACTTGCATTGATAAACCCCTAAAGTATGGCTACTTCTTAAGAAAAGGCACAATATTCATTGTGGTTTATTAAAACAACATAAGATCCAAACAGTGCTGGATAAAGGCTGGTCATACAGAAGTGTATTCATCCTCCTGTTATCTTCAAATTTAATAACTATTGGGTTAAACTTAAACCTCCAGAAAGGGATTATAATTAAAACAAATGTCTGCGTTTATTTACTTGATGTTTGTTAACAGGGTTGGGGTATCCAGATCCAGAAAGTAAAAACCTTGTCACAGATTGGCTTGAGCCACAGGTGCTTCTTCGCAACAGACAGGCACACGAGCTCATCTCCACCTGTTGAGTAGAAGCAACTGTGGCTAAAGCCAAAGTGTTTTAGGATTTTTACCTTCTGGACCTGGATTCCCCAACCCTGTTTGTTAACTATATAACTATTTTAGAAGTTTTTAAAAAAAATTACATCCATCCATCCATCACTTTTCTACACCCATTATTCTCATTAGCGTCGCCGAATAAATCTAACATGCATGTTTTAGGAGAACATACATAGACCACAGGCTCAGACTCAAACCCCCAACCCTGTGAGGCAGATATCCCAGAGCAGTTTAGTATTAAATCTACTCCTTAAAACGAAAACCACAGACCTCTGGAAGCTGTATGGACACCCTTGTATAATGAATTAAAAATAATAATAATACTGTAATCAAAAAACAAACAGAAAATGGCCTTGGGTTCACTGGGAAGAAGCTGCCACCAACAACAGAGGTGAGTTCCGTGTTTTTCATCCAATGATGATGAAGAATAAAGTTGAGTTACACGAGGTGCCGTCCAATCAGAGCCAGGCGAATGACAGTGGGCGGAGTCGATTCTTTGCAGTTACCGAAGCAGTTCTCCGTGGACGGACGGCTTCGCTTCAAGCTTTCCACGGCGTCGGGTGGAGACCACCGCATTTGATCCCCCTCGGCTGTTGACTTTTTTTGTATTCGTCGCTTCGAATTCCCTGAAATACCCTTCGATGATGACGACGACCACCACCTTCCAAGGAGTGGAACCCGGTGCCAAAAGCAGTTCCAGGTAAACGGCAGCTTTTCAGTCCATTTGGCGGCGGTGAACAAAAGGAGTGGATGCGGCTAACAAAAACGCCTCTTTTTCTTCTCTCGAAGCTAACTCCTTAGCCACCGCTAGCCTGCTGGTGGATTCCTGTGGCTTGAGCTAAACTGTCACACAATCTTGCTAATTAAATTAATCTGATGCGCCGTTTAGACTTTAGCTGCTCTGCATGGGGTCATTCTGTCTAGTCTTTGTTCAACAATTAGGTGGCTGATCTTAAAACCTTGAGAAAAATAATATTAATGGGTTTTTTTTAATCTGAAGTAGCTAGGCCTAATAACTTAATACCCCCTCTTACAGTTACTCTTCCTTCTATACTTACAGTTTTAATGCCTTACAAGAGTTTGACAGTGCTCTAAAAAACAGGAAGTCTTCTGAATCTGTAAATGTCATCTAACGCAGGAATAGTTCATTATCGGTTGGTGCCAGTTTAAGTGAAATACCTCAGTGTGTGTTTAAAACCTCAATTTGTGAGTAAACCCCACTGCAGGACTATTCATCCAAAAGGTATGCAGTCATATCATAGCTGGAAGTCATGAATCTCGCCTTCTCGCCTCCCACTTGGCCCACAAAACAATGCAAAGAAAATGTGCTGTCTCAGTGCATGGGTGGGGAGGGGGGCTATGAATCAGGGAATATTAATCAGATTTTAGGAGAGGAGACCTGTTTTTTTTTTTTTTGCTTAACAAATCTGTCAGTCGTCAAGCATTTTGATCTGGCATGTGGAGGAGGGGGGTGGGGTGTGCTCGGGCGGGGGCTTTGGGTTCGCTAAGCCTCCCAAATCTCTCCTTCAGATCTTTGCTCTCGCTCCTTTAAAGTCTCATTTACTGCTCATCTCTGCGCCTGGTTGGTCTGTAGGGCTCCTTCCAGATGCAATCGGGCAGCCCGAATGTGGCTCAGATCTCACCAGGCCACCAAAATAAAGCACATGCCTTATCAGACTTGCTGTCTTTGGCCCCTTAAACACTCCAACCATCCGCTCGCTGCCCCTCCACCCCACGCAGCCTCTGTCTGTCTGCTAAAGCCGTTTCACATCGATGTCATTTGCAGTGTGATTCTAGGGTGGGGTCCGCTGCCAGGCCGCTTAAAGCCTCCCTCTCGCTCTCTCTGTGTCTGTGTGGAAAGCATGAGCTCATCTCCTGCTCTGCTTTAGCTTTTCCCACACAAGCCAAGCGGGACAGACACGGATGTGCAAGCACCGGTTGATAGACGACGCACATTTGCTGGCCAATGTGGAAAGATAGCAGAGCCTTGGACAGCTGCTAAGTGTGTCAGCTGGTGGCTTCATTGACTCCAGAGAAGAGAGATAGTTGGAAAAAAAGAGGGAGGGGTCCAGTTCCTCTTTTTGTCCTTTGGTACAACAAGGAAAAAGCCTTCTTCCTTATTATTGTCTTCCTTTTGTTCAATTTGCGGTGTGATGATACTTTGCTTACCAAGTCTATTCATCCATTGACATACATAACGTCGACTTTTGACCTCGGTTGAGTAATATTAACCCAGAAGACCGCATTGGATTCAATGGAGACATTCAATAATTGAGATAACCGCCCTGGCGTGTCTGTCACTGCAAAAATAATCCGACGGATGGTAGCGGCTAGCTGGATTCAGCTGCAGCGTAGACATTCTGTGGCAGAATGACTGCCAGCTGAGAGAATGAAGAGATCATTTTAATGTGACTCACATTTTTCACATGTTACAGACTCTGCGATACTGAGAAATCATAATGTCACTGATTACTTTTCAGGAAAATGAAAGTTAGTGTGAAGTTGGACAGAATGCTTTTGAAGCTGAATTATTCCATGCGATAGACTTGTGATCAGACAATAAGAAAGTGACAGTCAAAATGTGGGGAAATGAATCTAATATTAAAGAACTGCATTATATATATATATAAAAATCAAGGCATACCCCTTAATAATAGTCTTCTTACACCTAATAGATGCCCAGTGCTCTCTGCGATCCACTGCTGCATATGAGGAAATGAGATGCATGCCTGCCAGCATACATTACAGTAGCGGGCGATGCATTTGCTACCCGTGCCTTCAGTGGGTAGTGGTGCACTTACCTGACTTAATCCACCACTCACATCGCAATTATACAAACCATCTTTACGGGACATAGGACTGGGCGATATGGGGGGGGTTGGGGGAGTGGGTTCCCAGTCATGTTACCTGCGTCTCCTGTAGCCTCAAGATCCACAAGTGAATGACGGCGAACTAACGTTACATACGGTATGTCTGCTCGCAACACGTTTTTTGTTTTTAATATATTTTTATTAAATTTTCTTGAAAACTTCTTGGGTGGTGGCCAGTTTACTTGGGTGGCCCGCCCAAGTATTAACATGGTGTGGTGCATTTTCAGTCGACAACAAGTAGCAAAATGGTCACCCTCTGAGATGGATAAAAACGTGGATTTTGCTACTTAACTCATATTCCACAAACACAATATTAATCTGAATGCTGTGTTTAGAGTACTGGGGGCACATGCAACGTGTTATTGTCAAGAACCTTTTGGGGTTGTTTTCCCCTTTAAGAAATTATTTACATCATACAAGATATGCTGTTCAGTAAATATATTAATGTGCATATATCGTGACAGATGTGTTTTGCTAGTCAGTGTTCACTTCTGCTCCTTCTCAAACTTGCATCTTATCATATTGTGGCATTTTCTTTCCTCTGTCATGTTTTTATTCTTGTGCTTGTAGGAAACAAATCAAATCAAAGTGATTGTTGGCCGAACGTTTTGCTCTGGCCAACCAATCGGGAAAAAAATGAGGGCCAGCTTGGTGATATCTGATTGGTTAAATAAATGGTCTCATTGCTATTATGGTAGTTTAGGACAAGACCCATGGGTTAGCACTACTGATTAGGAAGGCCCTAGGTAGATTATGTTGACATGGCAACAGAAAGAGGATGAAATCTGATTGGTCTAATTCTCCTTCTGGTAGCGTTTAGACCAGCAGGGACCTCCCACCAGTTCAGCATTAAAACTTGAATAACTTGCTCTTCCCAAGGGTACTGCGACCACCAGGCGGCGCCTCCAGCTTCACCTTCGGCACGGACGAGAACGCCACCCCACAGCGCAAGAACAAGATGGCCTCCAGCATCTTTGCAGAACCCGATGACCCCCATGCTCATCGGAGGAACAATCCGCCCAGTCAGTTCCTTTTTCATATATTTTCGCATTCATCTGCTCTGCAATGTGCTGTACTTTCAAGCACTTCACTCCATGTTGGAAGAGTTACAAACGACAAGGATCACTTAGGATTTTTCCGTTGAAGTAGTCAGAACATTCCATTGGTCTAATATACAAGAAAAGCAACTCGGCAGTGCTGGGATACGAGTAATTTGACCCGGGGGCTTTGTTATTGGGGTGGGATTAGATCAGCCCACAATGGAAAGAAATGAGTCAGTTTAAGTATGGGCCTCGTATAGACATGAGCAAGACTTGAATAACAAAGGCGACGTAAGCTCCCGCGATAGTTAGTACCTGCCTGTATGCTTCAAAAAACCCAGGTAAGCCTTGTTCCGATGAGCTACATTGTTTGTTTAGCATAATCTTTAGGCAAGGCAAGTTTATTTCTATAGCACATTTTATACACAAGGCGACTCAATGTACTTTACACGAGGAAAGACACAATATCTGCAAGCATCAACAAACAACAGTTAACAACAAAGCAGAGAAAACAAAAGTAGCTGAAAAAATTACAAAAAGAACATACATTAACAATGTTAAAACGCATCAACAGCAAACTTTAAAACATTTAGGGTAAAGAAATAAGTAGTTTTCTAAAGTAATTAAAAGAAAAACATGATTTAAAAGTGTTTCGAAGACACAAATCAAAGGTATGTGGGAAAAAAGCAAAGCAAAGTTTTTAACCTGGATTTAACAGCATTTACACTCGGGGCTAACTTCACTTCTGTTGGCAGCTTATTCTATTTGTGTGCAGCATAACCGCTAAATGCAGCTTCACCGTGTTTAGTTAGAACTCTGGGTTCCACTAATTGACCAAAGTCTACAGATCTCAAGGCCCTACTGGGTTTATATTGAGTCAGCATTTCTTGAACAAATTCAGGACCAAGACCATACAGTGATTGATTTATAGACCAGCAGCACAATTTTAAAATCTGTTCTACAGCTGACTGGGAGCCAGTGTAAAGCCTTACGGACTGGAATGATATGTTCTGCTCTCTTTGTTTTGGTCAGAATTTGAGCTGCAGCGTTCCGAATGAGCTGCAATTGTCCGATGTTCTTTTGGGAGAGTCCAGTCAGAAGACGGTTACAGTGATCCGGTCTACTGGAGATAAAAGCGTGGATAAGTTTCTCTTGGTCTGCTCGGAGCATGCAGTCCTTCAGTCTGGAGATGTTTTTCAGCTCCAAAGAGGCTGTTTTAGTGATTGATTTGATATGATTGCTGAAAGTCAGGTCTTACTCTATCAGCACCCCAAGATTATCGGACTTGGTCTGGTTCTAAAGACAGTAGCTCGGGGTGTTTTCTAACAACAATCCTCTTTTCTTTATTGCCGTACAACAATGACCGCCGTTTTGTTTTGGTTTAGCTGGTTTAAGTGGGACGCTGTTGTTTTTCCAGTTTGCCAAAGTACTTCATGTTTCTTCGCAGCATCACATGTTTTCACTCTAACCCATTTGCAGAAAGGCATCTATCTGCATGCTGTGTCTGTTTATTTGGTATAGAATTACCATGATTTAGAATTTTAATTTGTTCTAGCGTCTCTTTATTTGTTTCTGACTGTTTGTCCCAGACTTACTCAAACATATTTTTACTATTTTCACTCTTCCTCGTCTAAGAATCATCCAGATTTTCAGTCTCGAAGTGACCAGTTGAGCATTGAAGAAACTTTTAAAGATTTAAGCTTGAGCTATTTTCACTACTTTAAATGGGTTGCTAATGCATACAAATAACATATGGCATGGGTGCAGACCAATAGTATTATAACCTTAAATTGACCATATTTGGACATATGAGGTTTCCCTTGACAGCAACTATATGCTACCCATGGAATGGTCCTTCTTCCTGCTCGCATTCTTCGACAAGGGTGAAGGCCAAGTTCAGGCCAGCCTTCCTGTACTACTTCCTATTGACGAGAACATGTGGGAGATGCTTATTTGTTTGAAAGTGTTTGCCTTGGCTTTTCTCTGTGTATAAAATCTTGTAACGAGCAAGATGCGAGTGACCCCCTCTTTGTGTCAAACAGCTTGACTGTGTATACTTGGCTCACATGGATTTCATTTTGTTAAATACTTTAAGACACACATTTTTTCCTCATTATGAACAACAGCCAGCCAGCAATTGTAGTCTATTGCTTTCAAGAACAGTGTGTACGATACATTGTGTTTCCAAAATTAACGCACAGCCTCGCACGGTGGGTGTGACAATCAGTGGTACTTTAACTTTAACACTGTACCGCACAAGAATGCTTCACCACCCCTGGCTACGAAGCAGTTTAACGTTGTTGCTGATGCACGTCGTAGCTTGTATTCATAAGTGACTTGTGTGTTGACTGTTGCTAACTTTAGACCAGCTGTTGGGTTCAGCTGCTCAGCTGAGGCAAATGTCCTCGGGACGCACATTCTCACAACCTTCATCAGACTAGAAAGCAGAGACGTACACTACACACAAAAAGTTTGGGATCTTGGTAAGGATGCACCGATACCCTTTTTTTTCTTCTTCTTTAGACCGAGAACAAGTACTTCCATTTGAATGCTCGCCCATGACAAGTAAATATAATTCATAATGCCATTGCAACTTAAAATTGTGATGGAAATGTGTTTCTTGGTTAGAAAATGCTTGTTGGCATTAGCATAGCAGCCAGCTGCCTCTTTGTTGGTAATTAATCAAATCTAATCTAATCATGTCAAAGTCGTCGGTAAATGAGCGAATCCGTTTTGATCAGCTGCTCCAATTGAGCAAAGTTGAATGGTCTTGCATGCTGTCATTAAATCGCAAGGCATCCCCTGGCTGGTCGGAAAAGTATAGAGCATTTGTGTTTTTTGTTTGCTTTTGGGCGTTTTGCCTCTAATGGACAGGACAGCTGAAGGAGAGAGAGGAAGCAGAAGAGAGAGGGAATGACATGCAGGAAAGAGCCGCTTGGCACGGGGTTTGAACCAGGGTTACCTTCTCCAAAGGAAAGGCCTCAACACATGATGCAGATGGTCTACCAGTGAGATTAACACCGCCAGGTCTAGTGCATTTGGCACAATACAATAATGTTGACTCATTCAAGTCTCAAAAGGATTAATTGATTGGAAAACTGTCATGTCGTCAGCATTTCAGTACTATGATGTTGATGTTTTCCTGTCTCCAAGCTTGTGGATGATACACACTTGACTTAATGCACCCAGGGGATCTGTAAATTTAAGTTGAAAGACATTGATGTCATCACGTTGCGTTATATTTGATTAATTTCCTCTTCTTTCCATTTGATGTTTGCGTTGCACTGTCCAGAGAATGCCGCAGACTCATAAACACGGCGCCGGTAATGAAGGAACCGTTGTTGTCGAGGGGCCGATGCGGAAGCTCTTCACTCCATTAACCAGAGTGGCCACTCCTCTGATTCTTTAGCATCCATTGTTCCCCGCGTGACAAAGACGCTCTGTGCTGGTTTTCAGGTCGGCCGCCTGGAGATATTCCATAGCATTTGCTGAGTCACAACCCTTTCCAGTTAGGAGTTACTTCTGTATGTATGGTCGTTTCCGTAAAGTTCAGGTTTTGTGTCAGACCTGAGGATGGAGAGATGTGCAACAGGGGGGAGGGGAAACTGTTGAGTATGTTTGTGGTTGGATGATGAAGTCAGACAAGACCACACCTTCCTGGGATAAGAGACACAAATGATGATATTCCGATAGAATACAGTCCATGTTTAGTGAAGAGGGAGGGATGGGACTTAACAACTGACAATTTGACAACACCCCAAAAGAAGAAGTCCTTTGAGATGAAGTCTATTTATTTTAGTGGCCAATCATTCAACTGGCCTTCATGAAATATATATATATTTTAAATACATTGATTCAAAAAGGTAAATAAAGAACTCTGTGTGTATGAGTCTTACAACCGTGTACCTGCTGTGTATAGCTTGCCTCACTCATGGTTTACAGCACATGAGTCTGGGGGTGACTGTGACTAATTGCATTAGGCTCCATATTGGAGGACATCTGCTCGGAAGCCTGAATCACTGTGGGTCATCTGTCTCAGCGGTTTCCTGTCTAATCCTTCTGTCATCCGATCCAAAAACCATACATTTGGATTAAATATGACACTTTGTGTCTGATTTGCTAAGGGTTGTGCAAACCTGATTGCTTATGCAAAAAAAGATGGATGCGCTAACCAACCGGGTTCACCCAGGACTGTGATTTGGCAAATTGGTCAAATTTCATACTGGGCACAATAAAGGCAATTGGATTACTTTAACACGAGCAATTGTGATCTATTAAACGTGAGGTTAATTGCGATGTCTGGATACTGCTGTGCGTAACCATGACTACGGTAACTGTTATTGTGATGTGAATGAGAGGCCACGGGGAGAATGAAATGTTTTCCTCTGGTTGTAGACATTAGTGAAATGCCAGAAACAAAAATGTGTGACATCTTGAATGATATGTTTGAGAAGCTGACTTAGAGCCAGTTAAAGGAAGGAGTCATGCCATTTTGTCTGACAAAACTGCCTCTCTGTGGGTCATTTCAGTGCACTGTGACAATTGACTGTTGCAGGCCTATGCAAGAGTAGTTTTTGTTGTTGTTTTTTATGATGCCCAAAGTCTTTAAACGTATTAAATGTTACACATGATGGGCACTCGGGATGAGTTAAGTCAAACAAAGTATGGCTTTCATGCAGTTGCTGATTTCTCCAAAAATGTTCGGAGCAATAGATTGCTTTTCTGTAACTCTGTAATGTTTGTTTGTCTTCCACAAACACTTCGTGTTCCATCAATTAAAACCAAATTTTCCACTTGCGGTAATTTCCCATCGTGAAAACCATCAAAGCACGCTTGCCCTTTTGTCTGAAGACTTGCTGGTTAACTTTCCCAGGTGCCAGTGATGCCGCCGTGGGGACCCTGTGCGGGGAGCCTTCGGCCCCACTGAGACGGTGCCAGCAGCCTATTCTGTTCCCCAAGAACCCTCAGCCGGAGCTCACCACCATCCACAACTCTGGAGCCGCTTTGGTGTGGAACCAAAGACAAGAGGTAACGACACTCGCGCCGTTGTCTTTCTGAATCAGTGTTGCCACGGATGAGATGTGACAGCTCTGGGAAAACTTCACAGAGTGAAGGAGGACTATGTTCATTGGATAGGATCCAACCCAATGTACTGTTGGCATTTAATGTTACACTGCTGGGAATGAGACAGTTTTGACACAAACATTAAGGACCAAACCTCAAATAGTGGCCATCTCTTGAATGGGCACTGTGTCCCAGTTAGTTGCAGGGTGCGACACCTCGACCAGGCGTGTCAAAATCATTTACATAGCAGGCAAAGTGGTGACAAAGCACAACTTGAGTCAACTAAATGAAGCTCCTCAACTCGCTTCATTATAGTACCTAGGTAACAAAATGGTGCCAAAGCAATACTCCAACGGTATACAAGGATGTTCCGTTTATGTTTAGAAGAGATTTTTTTTATCGATCTGCTAACCAAAACAGCAGTACCGAGGTCAGAAACAGATGAGATAGTCATTAGTCAATGTATTGTGTGCAGATTGTCACAGATATGTTTTAATTATGAATTTCTATGAAAAATTCAAGTTTTATTTTGTTTTTGTTTTTTAATGGCTGAGTTTTTCTGATGATGAGAACCTGCCAAAATGCAAGTTGACTGTAGAAGACGACCTGTTTGTTGCGTTACTCTAATCTCTCTCCCCACCCCCCCTTTCTGAGTTGAAAGGACGGCTTCAGCTGTCCTGCTAATTATGTCACATGATGACAGGGTGTTGTCCCAAGTCTGAATGAACGGGCCGTAGTTAGAAGGGTCACTTTGGTTCAGCAGGGCATGTTTACTTTGTTTCTTCATGTTTTCTCATGTTTTTTTATGACAGGACGAGAATGGCCAAGAACCAGCAAACGCTGGTGAGTATCTTGACGTTCACAGCACTTTCATGTATAAAAGAGGATTTATCAGTTTTCTTTATAGATTGCTTGTGTACTTCCCTTTTTGTGGTGTGATGGTTGGTTTGTTCTTTTTTTATTTTTTAAAGAGCAAGCATCCCCTCAAATTAAAAGGCTCTCAAGGGTTTTGTAAAGGGGAGGCCCTTGTAACAATGTTGCTCAGTTAGAAGGGCAGCCAGAAGGCAAGAGTGATGATGCATGGGATTTAATTTCTCTGCAAATGTGATTGGTCAAGCATGGTAGCAACCACTATGTTTCGAAGAGAACGTCATTGGTTAGAAACACAGGTGGAAAGTAAGAAAGGACAAATGGTAACGGGTGTCTGCTTCACTTGGCAGAGTGTCCCGACAACGGGGAGACGGAGCAGGAGGAGCAGGAGGAGCCACAGCCCTCCGCCCCGTCGGGAAGTGCCAACTCCACTCCGGGAAGCCGAAGAAACCCACCTGGTGGCAAGTCCAGCCTCATCCTGGGTTGAGAAGAGACCCTTCTCCTTCTTTTTTTTGTTCTTCCATTTGAACACTTTTTTTATTTTTGAAAGATAAATCCCCCGTCACTCTCTTCCTCTCCATCAACCAGTCACCTGTGACGCGTGTCCTCCACACGGTCAAGTCCGCCTCCTTTCTAACACCAACATGTCCTTTTAATCCTTTTTTCTATTATAGAACTGTCAATAAAAGCACTTTACGTATCTCTGTGCCCTCCTTCCCGCCCGTTGAAGCTCATCCTGTAGTGCATCGCGCCTGCCGGGGAAGTCGAAACATTTAGCTCATCTCCATCCCTGTTCATCCATGTTGTAAATGCTTAAAAAAAAGAAAAACAAAACTGAATTGTTGCGTGAATTTCTAAATACAATAAAGATTGATATGAATTTGCTGGGGCTCCTTTTGTATTTCTTCATGAATATTAAATTCCCACATTTCTTCAATCGTGTATTGTATTTCAATGGAGGCCCCATTTTGTGCCTCAGTCACTCGGTCCTTTGACTTGAAAAAAATACACACCTGAGGAAATACAGTCCCCTCCTGAACGATTACAACAGCAAGGTTGATTCCTTTGTATTTGTTGTATACAGAATACTTTTGGGTTTCAGATGAATGTCAGACAAAAGTTCTGAATTTCAGCTTTTATTTCATGGTATTCACATCTTACATGTGTTAAATAATTCTGGACATGCAAGCCCAAGCCCTGACCTCCACCATGCTCCACAGATGACTTTGTATGTTTTGGACCACATGAATTTTGCAAAGAAGTGCGGAGATAAGCCACAAAAGTTTTGGAACAAAGTTTTATGGACTGATGAGACTAAGATTAACATCTATCAAAATGATGGGAAAGGCCAAAGTATGGAGAAAGGGTCTGCTTATGATCCAATATAAAAAAAATTTTTTTTATTAAAAATGATGAAAAGAAAAGAAATACTTGGCTCGCTAACCAAAATTATGATTGCTTTAGTTTAGATAAGTTATCAATTTTTTAGATAGTGTTTTTCTTTATAAAAGGCTATAATTAATACGTTTTGTTCTCTAGACAAGTTTCTTTTTTTACTCAACAAAAAATAATGTTTTGAATATAACGTTCCAGATAAGGTGTCATTTTTCTAGAAAGTTGTAGTTTGAGGGGTCTTTTTTTATTTTATTTATGAAGAAAAAAAAGTTGTAGATGGATTTTTCCTAGATTAAAAGTTCTATATTTTTCTCTCCGAATTTTCTAGATAATCATAAAATGTTACCTTGAGTAGATGAAAGCCTCTTTTCTAGTAATTAATCACTAATAAACAACTATTACTCTTTACTTACTAACTATTACTATTTCAACAATGATTCAAAAATATTTGTAAAGATAAAATGTTTGTACTATATGCATTTCATTCTATCATCATATGCTAAAATGTTGGATTAAGGCACAAAGGTAGCGTTTATCTCGCGTTCCCATCTTGTGTCCAGAGACGACATCATTTGACAGGCTTGTGAATCTCCTTGACCTGATTTATGTGCTGCGAGTGTGTGTTTTATTGCGGTGCTGATGTGGCTTGTGCGACATGCAATGAATATACAGCACTCTTCAGGGCTTTGCTTTATTTGGAAGTGCTCGCCTTGGCCTCGATTCTTTGGCTTCTGTAGCACGGTTTGGGAAAAGTCGGATCCAGAACACGATTGGACCTTTATGTGACATCAAATCTTATCCAGCTTACTCTCTTTTTTACATTTTATATTTGGTGAAAATTGACTTTACACTTGAGATTGATGAGGTGTGTCAGAAAGGTTCCAGGACTGGTGTCACAAAAGTTTTCCTCTTTACTCTTTACTCACTTTCCCAACCTTCTCCATTAACCAATAAATGAATACAGTACATCATAAGTCACCAAAAATGTGCACTGATTGCTTCAGACTTGCTTTGATACTTGTTAGTCTTGCTCAGACCCACCAATGCGGAGGGCGGGAAAAAACTGATGTTATTGGTGGGCCAAAATTTTTATCTGATTGGCTGAAGACAAAGTCTGATTTTTTTATATACTGACAAGATTGATAGACGGACAAGATTATCATGGCGGCACATTGAGAATGCTGAAATCACCCAACACTGCTATGTTCTTTTTAAGAATGGGAGTGACTCATGATGAGTAATTGAGCATGCCTTTCTGATGAGTCACACATTTTTGTAGTCCAAAGAAACAAAAAGTCTACATTAGTGTTTGGAGAATTTATTTCTGGCATTATTCTTCAACTTTCTATAACTCCAATTCCAAAGTTGGGACACTATACAAATAGTGAATAAAAACTGAATGTAATTATGTGGAAATGCCCAATTTCAATATTTTGTTCAGAATAAAACATAGATGACAGGTCAAAGGTTTAAACTGAGAAAATGTATAATTTTAAGGGGAAAATATGTTGATTGTAAATTTCATGGTGCCAACAAATCTCCAAAAAGTTGAGACAGGTAGCAATAAGAGGCTGGAAAAGTCAATTGCACTTATAAAAAAAAAACAGCTGGATGACCAGTTACCACTAATGAGGTTCATTGGCAACATGATTGGAATATAAAAAGAGCTTCTTGGAGTGGCAGTGTCTCTCAGAAGCCAAGATGGGTAGAGAATTATCAATTCCTCCAATTTTGCGCAGAAAGAAACATTGCAAAAAAGGTTGAAGTAATCATCATCCAAAGATTGAGAGAATCTGGAACAATCTGTGTGTAAGGGTCAAGGCCGAAAAATCCTACTGGATGACCTTCGGGCCCTTAAACGGCACTGCGCCGCAAACATCAATGCTAACTGTAAGGGAAATCACAGAAAGGGCTCAGCAATACTTCCAGAAAACATTGTGGGTGAACACAATCCACCGTGCCAGCCACCGTTGCCAGATGAAACTCCACAGTACAAAGAAGAAGCCATTTCTAAAGCAGACCAAGAAGCGCAGGCGTTTCTCTGGGCCAGGGCTTATTTAAAATGGAGTGTGGCAAAGTGGAAAGCTGTTTTGTGGTCAGACCAATCACGATTTGAAGAAAAAAATTGGGGCGCTATATCATACTGACTAAAGAGGACAAGGACATTATAACAGACATTACGAACATTTTTACACCAAATGTCTGACCTAAGTGTAGCTAAAATAATCGGACTGTTAATTTGATGCTGGATAATCTCCTTTTAGGGATCAAATGAATGAAGTAGATCATCCCAGTGGGATGATATATTTGAAGATAAGACGGGTAATCTTTGTTGCAGTTACCCTTAGTTTTAAGCTGTGTTAGAGTGTTGCGTTTGTGCCAAAACATAACATACCTTTTGGCATTTTGGCCAAAAACCTCAACTATGGTTTCTTTGGACTCGGACCATAACGTGTTTTGCTCCTCCCATTACATAAACATTGGCCCAGATAGTGCAAAAGCTAACCCTACCCCCCATTTGACATTGATTTATCCCCCAAAAGCCACAAAAACAGTAACAGGTGTTGTGCATTGTATAAAGGAGGTTAAGGCTCCAAGGCAAACACAAATAGGGAATTTACAAATGTTGAACTATGAAAATGTGGGCACCAGTCACTACATATTTGAACAGCACTACAAAATGGCCACTGACTTAATAGGTCAGTGATTGCCAACATAACTTTAAAGAAACGGAGTTTTGAGTCTGACATTACCCAGCCAGCGCTTGCTATCTGAAGACATATGGCCACAAAAAGTCAAACGGATCTTCCCTCACTACCTGGAATTACAATTGGAACCTAAGAAGACTGACAGGAGAGTTGCAGTTTCCAAGCTGAGAGGCATGTGGAGGTCACTCGGGATCGAGACAGGCACTTCCTATCCTGGAGACACGCCAGGATGTTGGAGCCAAGTCGATGATTTTTACTCAGTCGGAGGGTTTGATGAATATTTAAGTGCAACAGGATACCAGACCTGGAGACATTGTTACCTCTCACATGATGCTTTTTATTACAGCAAATATGTATTTTCCTATGATTATCTTGGTGTATCTATATCAATTTAGATTTTGTTGGTGCACATTGCGTTTGTCCATGTCTGGACCTCCAGTCTGTAAATAAAGCGAATGGGGTAGTTGCCACCGACTTTCGACTTCCGGGTTTTACACATCAGCGCCGTTTCCGGCCACTGCTGGTCGCGTTCCAACACTCGCACCCCCATGCCCCACAACCGCGCGCTCCCCGCTCATTGGCGGGAGGGCGTCTCGGCTATCTGAAATGCTTCGGACACTGAGACAAACACTACATACTCGCAGCCTCGCACCCGTCGACTGGAACGCGCACGTATTGGGACGCGGCCCACATGACGCAAACCGGAAACGGAAACAAAGTTGATGGGTGAAAACCCGGAAGTCCCACCTCCTCCGTGGCATATAGTCCATTGAGTGATTGATTAAATGCAGAGTGTAGTGTAACTACTTTATTTTATTTTTTTAATTCAGATTTTTGTCTTTAGTCATGCTCAACAAAACTGAATCTTCTTCTCCAACCACAAGTCATCTTTCTGAAAAAAGGCAAGCTTCGTCCTGTTCTCCCCCACAGGCAGCAGCCACATTGCTGACTGTGAATAATCAGCCTGGGTCAACCTTTTACGGCGTGCTGGCCAGATGAGGCCCTGTGTGTGTACTGTTAACTCTCGGGAGTTCCATGACCAGACCCCCAAAGCAAAGTGGAGCTGTAAACGTGGGGAGGAAATGAGATGAGTTATCCCTAATTGACACAAAACTTGGTACTTGGATAGAAGTGCAGATACTAAGCTAACCTGAAAAGTTAACTTAAGTACAGTAATAAAGTATTTGTACCATTACTGCCAATCAATACCCTCGTTGAGTCATAAGAGCGCTGACTCGGCAAACTGGCCTTTGGCTCAGCGGAAGTTGTAAACAGGATGTGATGATTGCTAAATGGCAGCGCAGCTGTGGTTCTTTTTGCTACACTACAGTCAGCTTGCCACAGGAAGCAGGAAATAATGTGACTTTAATTGGTCTCCAAAGAGCCTTCATTTGAAGGGGAAATGTCTTCATACCAGTGGCGGTCCTTGAATTTGGTACCTGGGCTCAACATATCCCCCCCACACTGTACTTTTTCAAATTGTGGCAAGGGATATTAATTAGAGAGGAGGCCTTTAAAATAAATAAATAATAATATAATTTTTATTATTGAAGTCAAGTGCGGTTTTCCTGGCATGTTTTTGCTTTGTAGTCTGTAGAGGGCACTCTTGCTTCAAACGGTGTGATTCCACAAGTCTATTCCATAAATCATTTTCCCTTATTTGTGCAATTTGAGAAATCCTGAATCTAGTGTGTGTTTTCTTTTTATGTATCTTGTAACCAAACTGTTTAATATACATACAGTATGAAACGGCAACGCCTAATAGAGGTTTGTGTTAAAACTAGCAAAAAAAATCCTTAATGTTGGAAGTTGGAACAGAATGTTACAAGAATAAAGTTGCATGACTATTAGGCTAAAACTATTTTGAGGGGAAAAGAAAGTCCTTTTAATATGAGAATGTAGCTATTTATTTAGAATGTATATTTCCAAGGGAAAAGACATAACATACTAGAGTAAAGTTTTTTTTTTTAATAAGTCATAATAGCATGAGATAAAATTGCATTTATTTTAAGACAATAAAAGTCATAATTTTGTGTTATCTTGATAACTACAGTTTTATACGCACGTGAGTCCATCTCTCTGTTTAATGGCTTTCTTTGTCCTTTTGCGCCAGGCTGGCGATGGCGTGTGCCAGGTTGTTAATGGCCTCAATCTTCCTCTCCTCCAGCGCCTTCTGCTGGGCCCACATGTTCAGCTTCCTCTCCTGCAACTCCATGTACAGCTGAAGGACATCCTGCGGCGGCCTCAGGGCGCACGACATTGTGGACATTGAGCATACCGCGGGAGGAGGCGACGGCAGAATGGGCGTAAACCTCTTGCTGCTGGTCTTGATCCCGCCCATCTTGACGCCCCGCCCAGCCTGCGCCTCTTTACCCAGGACGCGCTGCATGGCCCCGAAAAACTCCCAGTGGACGGCGGCGGCCCCCAGCCTCTTAGCCCGCTCTGTGTTCTTCCTGTAGGTGGTCAACATGTTTCTCCACTTCAGGTCGCACTCGTGGGCCTTGACGCCCACGTCGGCTGCATCCTGCGCATCCTCCCTGAGCCGGGCGTTGACCCTCTCGGCCACCGTCTCCCAAAGTTTCTTCTTTTTGCACACTGGCTGCTCAAAAGCCTGGTCCATTTCCAGACGGGTGTTGACAAGGTGCCACGTGGCCTGGAGGGTCCATATGAACTCTATAAGGGGCAAGAAAGTTTAAAATTAGTTTCCTCTCCCTAGCCACTTCATCTGAATCTTCCAGTGGGATAGCAAGATGTTCCCAGGCCAGCCGAGAGGTGTCTTTAGGATGCATGTCTTTCGTCTTCCCCTGGTGGGACATGACTGGAAAACCTCATCAGGCAGGAGGAGTTCAGGAGGCATCTTCAACTGATGCCCAAGCCATCTCATTGGGTGAAAATGTTTAAAAGCTTGTTTGGTATCAGGAGAAATCACGCAAATTCTAGATGGCGGAAATTTTATTCCAAACCCATATCATTCAGCCCTAATTTAATAATTTAAAAAAAGAGTAATAATTTCAATAATAACTAAAATTGTTGTTGTCAAACCTAATATCAGTCATATCCAATCATTTTATTCGCCTGCCTACCCATCCACTAATCGTGAGGCCCTCCTCCTCTTCAGCGATGCCTCGATGAAATATAAACCAAACTTTAACAAATACAAACCCGCTTTAGTTTCTTCTGCTTCCACTATGGGCACCGCCGCTTCCTTCTCCTTCATTTCCGTTCTTTGTATAACAATTGTTTCGATGACCTCCATATTTTTGCAAAATCACAAGTATTTCGGTGAATGCGATGTCTCCATCGTGGAGATTAACAACACTATAAAAAGTCCTTCTCGCATTGGACAAAAGGGTTCCACAACAAAACACTTGGAAGTTTAGGGAAATGTAGTTCATTTTATCCCACACAACAGTAGACTGTAATGATATGTTTGTCAGTAAAACTACAATCCCGAAAGGCCGCGCGCCATATTGTACTAGTACTACCACTCGGATTGTAGTTTTCTCGAGCAGGAAGCGTACAATAGAAAGCTTCTCGGCCTGAAAGTTGGACTACAACTCCCAGCATTTATTAAACCGAGTCCTCCTATACGCTCCCTGCTTCTTTCGCCGAGCGCCCCTGTTTTTCTTGTTTGGCTAAAGATGGCGTTAGCGGCTAACACAGGCGATTGCTTTTTGTGTCACACAAACTATTTGGACGGTTGCGGCACTGCAGCGAGTAATCATAGCTTTGCCTCGTCACTCGGTGTGTGAAATTATGTTACATTGGACAAACACGCGTCAGGGAGCAGGAAAAACGATTGGCTGGCCTTCGACACGACATAGGCCTGTCTTGCGGGGAGCGGAGGGGAAGCAGCCGAAACTCCATTTCCCATGAGCAACCGCGGCATCAGGTGATAGAAGCTTCTTTTTCTTTTTTTTGTCATACCGGAGATTGTAGTTTTCTAAGCATGTGAGAGTGTTTTCTTTCTTTCTTTTTTAAATACAGTATGAATTAACAGTCCACTCTCTAATGGATCGCAAAAGTCAATGAATTGCTGTTAAAAGTCTCCAGGCAGTGGAATAAAATGTAAATTAATAAATATCAAACAAAAGGTAAAGACCAATGAGCCAGTAGGCTACCTGGTAAAAGGAACCATGACTGCTTTACCCATGCCAAGGGGCCGAAAGCCATCTCGAGCCCCTTCCAGCAGGGAAGGGTCTCCATCAGCGCCAGAGTACTCATTGACCTGGTGCCTGGCACACCTGAACAAGCCCCCACCTGACTCGGGAGGTGAACTGGACAAGAGGTCCAGATTGTCCCAGTGGCGAGCGTTGGTTGCTATCCGAACCCAACACATAAAGGGCGACAAGGACGGCATCAGCCGCTTCCGCACTCAGGGGGGTCTGCGGCCCTTGCTGGACCTGCTCGGCCACCCAGAGTGCTCCCGGAAGTTTCAGGACCTGGCCCTCAGCATCTTGGCCAACTGCTGCACCGAACTGGAGACACGCATTGAAGTAAGATAAAAGAACCACTCACACTGCAGTTATTTATACTGTTGCAAGAAAAAGTTTGTGAACCCTTCGTTAGGATTTGGTCATAAAAATGCGTTCTGAACTAGAGAGTACTATTAAAGTACCGCTGTTAAAGTACCGTGATAACTCACCATCACAAAAATATTTTGAGTACATTGGT
This sequence comes from Leptonotus elevatus, assembly GCF_054856555.1. Lineage (NCBI taxonomy): Eukaryota > Metazoa > Chordata > Actinopteri > Syngnathiformes > Syngnathidae > Leptonotus > Leptonotus elevatus. The sequence goes on along the minus strand of NC_141239.1, from coordinate 31,467,078 downwards.
GACGTGTGACTCGAGTGACCTGAGCTGTTGTTAGTTCGTTTTCCTTTTTTTGTTTGTTTGTTTTTCTTTCACTTGCAAGCACGTGATTGAGATATGAGTGCCCTATGGTGGCTGTGAACTTAACTTCACAATTTATGCAGAAATGCAGGTCATTCCAAAGGGTTTACATACTTTTTCTTTCACCTGGATCTTTCTTTCGAATATTAAATCTTTATACATTTCCAATATAGGTTCGCAAGCTTGACGGAATAAATGTTGTGGGTGAGTTTCCTTTTTAGACATTTTGATACAATGTTTATGTAGCGTAAATCAGCAACTGTGGTTGTGCCGTGTACTGTACACACATCACAGCATCTTGACAAATGTCCTTGTTGTCTCAGTGGATGTGATGAAGAGGAACGTGGCCCAGGAGACCATCCAGAACCGAGCCGCGCGGGCTTTGGGGAATCTGGCCATGGACTCGCAGAGCTCGGCGCTCATTCACTCGACTGGTGAGTCCCCGTGCCCACTGCACATTGCGGGTTGGAAACTGATTTCACATTAGGAATAAATGGCTTAAATTATTTTCCCAGTTAGGCAGAATTTGTGGGTCCCTTTAATGCAGAATCACAACCAAACTTTTATTAGGTTGTATAAAATAATGAACAATGATGAAATAATCTTCCAAGGATTAAGAGCAGAAAACAAAATTTTATGAGAATAAATTGATTTTAACTTGCTGCTATGGCTGCCTTGTCACTTATTGCTAGGCAGAATTCCGCCACTTCACATGATAACATTTTTTTTAATTTCAATTGTTACTTTGTCATTTTTCTCCACTCAGGTGGCGTACCTCTCCTCCTTCTGTGTTTGTCTCTGTCACCCGCCCCGTCCTCCCCCACCGCCGCGCTGCCCAACGACGCCTGCCCCAAGCTGGAGTGCGCCCAGTCGGCCTCGCGGGCGCTCCTCTACCTGTCGGACACGCCCAACAACCGCCTGTCTCTTCTCACTCAGGGTGCCTTGTCGGCCCTCGCCCCTCTCATCTCCCCAGACTACCCCCAAGGCCTACGGAGGGCGGCCCTCAGGACCGTCCACGAGCTCACCCGAGGCTGTGGTCCCGAATGCGCCAGGGAGTTGTCACGCTCAGGGGTCCTGGCCCAGCTGGGCGTCATGGCGTCCGGAGAGGCTGGCAAGCCGTTTGAGGAGTTGGCACTCAAGACTCTGGCCAACCTGTGCTCTCAAGGATGCCTGCGCCCCTTGGTGGGCTCCCTGGGGGTCATCCCCAGGTTCACGGCGGAGGCGAAGAAGGACCCCCTCAAGTCGGGGGTCTTCCTCAAGGCGCTGTGCCTGTGCTGCAAGGAGGCGGTCAACCGCGCCAAGGTGAAGGAGAGTGGCGGGCTAGAGGCGCTCGTGGGCTTTCTGGCGGCGCACCCGAGTCACCCCCTGGCGCGGCTGGCCATCCTGGCCTGTGTGGACTTTGTCTTTGACGAGTCGGCTGTGGAGCAGCTGCAGGAGTTTGGGCTGGTACCCCTGCTAGTTGCCCGGCTGGTGGCGATCACTGCGGGTGATAAGACAGACACGACCGGCAGCAGCCCGGGCACCTCGTCGGGTTCATGTCACAGCGAGCTTCTTTCGCCGCCAGGCTTGGACTCCTTTGACTTTGCGCCTTTCGTGGGTTGCAAGAAGGAGGAGGGCGGCAGGGAACAGGGCTCGTCAAGCTTTTTAAGTCTCAGGTATGACAAATTCAGCCCAGCACCATTTACATTAACAAGAATCCTGTATTATTTGTGTTAATTAATTAATTTGTTTATTATTATTAATTTTATTTTATTCTATTTTTACTCAAAATTGGTTAAAATGCACTTATTCACTTTTTTTTTTAAATTATAATTTACTGTCATTTAAGAATTTGTCAATTGATTTATTGTAAATAATTAAATATGTTTTTACATATTTAAATATACAATGAAAATGAAGTATTTCATAAATAAATGAATGACATATACATTAAAAAAATTATGTAATGAATTTTATATTGCACATTATTATGTGTATTAAGTAAACAGTTTTCCATACACATATAATTTACTGCAACTTCTATAAATGTATTGATGTTTAATCGTATTTAAATTAATTAGCATAATAAAAATTAAAAGGAGAAGTCATGATTTAATCAGAAAACTATTTTACAAGCACATTTAATATATGGCTGAATTAACTGTATTTAAATTAGTTATCTAATACACATTTTAAAACACAAAATCTATTATTTGTATCATATAAATTATTTTTGCATGCACGTATGTTTAATTATTAAAATTAAATGTACTTATTAAATAATTAGTTAATTATAAAGAGATTGTATATAATATATTTTTTAATCACTATTAATGTACATTACACATTTAACGTTTATTGAATTATTTGTTGATCATTATAATTCATTTAATTATGTATAATAAAGAATCAAAATTACATGTATTTTTAATATGAAACTAATGCACAATTTAAAAAAATCATATTTGATTATGCAATTAAAATAATTATGAATACAATAAAAAAAAATGAAGCCTGTATAAAAATTTGTCATTTAGTTATGATTCAACTATTTGACAAATTTAAATAAGTAACTTGTGTTGCATCTAGGTCCTGGCTGTTGTCTGAGGGTATGATCTCCTCCGAAGAAGACTTGCTGGATTCCTCGAGCAGTGCCGACGGGGAGTGGGCGGCATCACCCCCTCAAAGCTCCCCGAACCCCGACTGCCTCGCCCCACTTAAAACCTGCTCTTCTTTCAACGCAGCTACCTCAAAGAAAGACGCTCCGAACTCCTCGTCATCGCGGTGGAAAGCGGGAGATCCGCCACCCTGCAGCCCTCCCACCGTGTCCCCCGCCTTAAAAGCCACAAACCCGCCCTCCCCTTCCAAGTTCTCATCGCCCAACAGAAGGCATCAGCGGGCGCACTCTGCGCTTTCTTCCGCAGCGAAGCTCACCGTTGACGCGCCTCCGTCCACGCCACGGCGCTTCGCTTACCAGCACCCGTACCACCCCGAACCTTGGACGGCCGAGTCGCCCGTCCTGCTGCTGCTGTCGCGCTTTTCCCACGTCGCCGACCCTAGCCCCGCACTGGTCACCTCGAGCACTGTGCTGGGCCTGCTGCGCTACCTCAGTCAGCACCAGGACCCCAGCAGCCGCTGTTTCCGCCTCCTCTGCCGCCTCAGCTGCAATCCCAGCTGCCTTCGAGCGCTCCTTCGAACCGGGGCCGTGGCACTCATCTACCACCACCTCTGCCAGAGAGACCGCGGGGCCAGGCGACAGCATGACCGGGTGAAAGCCAAGGTCAAACAGCTTGGTAAGATGTTGATTAATTTGTCAGCTTAATTTTCAAGCTCGGAGACATGCAAATCAAACGTATGAAGCATGATACTTAAATCTAAATTGCTTATTTTTGTATATACACAGTATTTTCTATTTATTTTCCTTCTGCTCTAATTTATTTTAACAGAGTATGCACAGTTGTCTAAATGTGTAGTTCACCACAGTTTGAACATTGCCAAAACAAGTAGAAATCTATTTATTCCACAAGTAGTTGAAAAGTATCTATTAGGGTCCGGGATTAGGTCTTTAAATTTGTGTAAATTTTTGATATAATGTTAAATTGTATTTCCCCAAAAATTAACCCGGTGTTTAAAAATAAGTTTAATACTGAGAATCTGCAGAAATCATGACTTGGTGGAGCTAAAAAGTTATGTAAAACCATTAAACACTGAAATACACACAACATTGTGGAGCGACCACATCAGTCTATTGGCACAACATTGCATATAGAACACGTCAATCTATTGGTACGCAATATTGTGACCCCATGTCACCTTTGACTGGCACACAGCATTGTGGAGTGACCATGTTAGAATTGTCTGTCACAAAATTAAGGAGCAACCGCATGACAGGGTCTACTCAAACACAACATTACGGAGCGACCATGTTGAAATCAACTGGTGTAAAACATTGCAGAGCAACACCATGTCAAAGTTTTTGGGCACACATTGCCTAGCGATCACTACTGGCACACAACATTGCGTAGCAACCCCATCAATCCACTTGAATACAATATTTCAAAGTGAATATGTTAGTGGCCTTGAACGCAACATTGTCGAGGGACCACATGTCTGACTCTACTGGCACAGCATTGTGGAGGGTACTCATGGCAGTTTACTGGCACAACATTGTGGAGTGGCCACGTTATCTACTGACACACAACATTATGGAGTGCCCACATGTTAGTATACTTGCACACAACATGGCAGAAAGACTGCATGTTCATCCACTGGCACACAACATAATGAGCGGTCATCTGCAGTCTACTGGCACACAACATTGTAGAGTGACCATATTAGTATATTCGCACACAACATCGCTGTAAGACTGCATGTCTATCCACTGGCACACAACATAATGAGCGGTCACATCAGTCTACTGGAACTCAACATTGTGGAGTGACTTGTCTTGTCTGGTACACAAGGTTTGGTGCATTATTTAAACACGGGTGATTTGTAACGTTTTCTCTTTTGTGCAGGTGTGACTGTCCTCAACAATCTTCACGTCCAGTGCGAGTCGGCTTTTGGCGCGGGGGTCCTCGCACACGTCATGCTGTCGGGCTCCGAGTCGGACCGAGTCAACTGCGCACTGTCCCTGCCTTTAATCAGCAGGTGAGTCCTTTTTTCAGTCTCAATCTCAATCTCATTTCGATTTCAGGCATTCTGTTAGCTTCGTGTCTCTGTGCGGCATCGCCAGGGAGACAAACACAACAAACATCTTGTTTTGTGCTTTCTCAGGCACAGCAATAATGATCCCGGCTCAGTTTGATCCGGGCATGTTTATCAAACCAAAAGTGCAGGATTGAAAAATTACAATAATATATATATATTTTTTAATCTATTAAGTCAACTTTCAAATATGAACCATTTTCATTGGACATGTTAAGAACTACTTAACCTGATTTACTTGTAAATGGATCAGTTTGACCCAGCCACGACCAGGATTAAAAAGGAGGGGGGGGGGTCACTGTTTTCTTACTGAAGAAACAATATTCACTATAAATGTTTAGATTACTTAAAAAATGTACTTCATGCAAACGAGCCATTTAAATTGTATAATATTATACCAAAGAATAATTTGTGTTTGTTTTTTCCGCAAAGTGAGAACAAATGTTCAGTCAAAGCCAAATATGACGTCACAATAGTTTTATTGTTATCGACTATTGAACAGTGGCAAAATCTTAACAGTCTCCAGTTGCACAAGAAACAGACTTAAGAAAAAAAACTTAGATCAACTTAACCCCCCCGCCCCCCTCTTTTCCTACTTTGATAAACAGAAGATCTAACCTTGGCTAATACTTGTCTATCGCACTCCCCACATATAACGTGATTTTGTTGCTCATCTTATACTTTAAAACCAAACCATCTGTAAATTACTGAGCCACTGCTTCTTTTTTTACATCCCAATTCTTCTTTTGCTCTCTCCGCAGCCATTGTTGCTTCCTCCATGCTTGTTGATGAGTGCTGTTGTGTCTCTTCCCGGCCCCTCCCACTTGTTTGCACAAGAGAGGAGGGGCGGAGGCACGCGGCAGCGCTGTAGACTGCTCCCAGTCAAGAGCACAGCAACGGCGCAAATTTGAAATATATCGATATATATATATACGAAATAGTCTATAATTCCATATCCCATTTAAAAATACAGTGGTACCTCTGAGTTTGAACATAATTCGTTCCTGCGGAATGTTCAAAGTCTGAATTGTTCAACCTCTGAAACATTTTTGCCCATAGGAAATAATGTAAATGCAATTAATCCGTTCCCAAGCTCCAAAAACAGAAAATTCTTATTTTAATTTCTATTTATGTTTTTTTACATTATTTGAACAATAAATAATACCTTACCTTTTTTGTTGTGGTGCGATGGCATCAGTGGATGATAAACGCTATGTTAATGCTAGCTTTAGTTCAGTGCTGAGTTTGTGTATTTTACATTGGGCATATTGTTAGACTACTAAGCGGTCCTTGCGTGCGTTGTTTAACGTCCGGCACGTTGTTGAACTGCTAAGGGGGGTCCTCGTGCCAGTATTTACAGAAGTAGTCACGGTAGTTACAACGGCGCGATAATCTCCTTTCTAATTCCACTGTGGTTCGTAGCACTGTATGTTTTTCTTTGCTGCCACTGGCACTGTTGTCTTTCTTTGGCCCCATGGTGAAAAAAATTGTCATGGAAAATTCAAAAGTATGGATGGAGCACCTCCGGGAGTATTGACGATCTGACTGGAAATGAGCAGTGCATCGTCTCAACTACCGCAACGTGAGCATTCGGCATTGCTCGGCTTAGCTCGGCTTCACTCGGCTACCCGTTTTCAAGGTACGTTCGGCTTAGCTTGCTTTGCTTGGGTGTTCGAACTCCGAAAATGAGTTCAAACTCCGAGGCATTTTTTACTCAGAATTTTTGGTTGAAGTCCGAATTGTACTAGTTCCAAGACGTTCAAACTCCGAGGTTCCACTGTTTATCCAAATTATTTATGTATCGATAAATCGCCCAGCTGTACTTTGTACTGATGGGTTTAAAAAATACATGATTTTGTGCCTTATATATATATTTTAAGCTTTTAAGTCAAGGTTCCACAGTAATCCTAATTTCCTTTTTCTGACAGCAACAAGCCTCAGTTGCGGAAACTCCTCTTGGACTCCGGCGGCCTTCTCTTGGCCCTGCAGCCTCTCGATTGCCGCGACGACATGGACGCCCACACCGCCGATTGTAGGCGCCTGCTTTCCACCTGGCCGGACGTGTCCCTCCACTCGCTCTACTTCTCCCTTCTGATTGGCTGCTTGTCTCCCCTGGTGTCCAGCATCAAATCGCACCCTGATGCCGGACGCCTCATTAAACTTTGTCAAGCTGACTCAGCGGCGCCACCTCCCTCTAAGAAGCCTCGCCACGCTTATGTCTGCCCGTATGCCACATCTGACTTTGACTTGCTGCTGCTTCTGGATGATGGGGCGAAGGTCCCGGCCAACAAGGAGACCGTGGCTGGCTCGGGCTCGGAGTACTTCAGGGCTCTGCTGAAAGGCGGCTTCGGGGAAGCTAAATCCGGAGAAGCTGTCCGCATTAAAGACGTTACTGAAGGCATGTTGGTACCGGTGTTGCACCACCTGCACGGGTGCCGGCTGGCAGCATCGAACCAGGCGGAGGAGTGCCAGTTTTTGGACTCGTTGAAACTTGAGGGGCTCGCTTCCTCTCATTCAGAGGAGCCGTCCTTCCAGAAATCTCCGTTAGGCGAGGCCATGATGGGAGCGTGCAGATTCTTGGCCACGGAGCTTCAGAGAGAGCTGGAGGACCTTTGCGTGGCTTGTCTCCTGTCTGGTGACGATCGTACTGCAGCGCCCCCCTCAGGAGGAGACCAGGACAACACCGAAGAGCACCTGGCCAGCAGGACATCAGAGTTGGACCTGACGTGCGTTCACCTGCGATTAGAGACTCTTTTGGAGACCAGCATGAAAACAACAACTTCCTTTAACAAGAAAGAGAGCAAAAACATCCCAGGAAGGAAAGTCGACAGTATTTGTCAAATTAAAAGTTTGAAACCCTGTGCAGAAAAGTCAGAGGTAAAAAGCTCGGCTCAGCTCCTCAAAGCAGAACTTCCGGACTCCCTCAAACCCCCGGAGGAGGAACGATACGGTACGAAAGTGGTCCCGGCTGGCCTTCTGCCAGAAGTGTACTGCTTTGCGCAGCGCTACAATTACCCGGCGCTGCGTCGGGCCTGCCTGACGCTGATGCTGGGCTGTCGGGATACGGGGCAGCGGCCCTGCTTCTCGGCCAACGAGGCCGCCGACTGCCTGCGAGAGGCTGCCGGGCAGGCCGACTGCGTTGACACGCTAAGGCAGGATCTTCTCAGTCTGGCTGCAGACACGCTAAACTGAGAACCGTTTGAAAGCCTGTATGCATGCGTTGTTTATTTTGGGGGACTGCATCCTTTTTTCCCCCTCTACACATATGTTCAAGGTGTATAAAAAAATATATGCTTTGACTGACCATTTGTCATATTTGGTTTTGATTTTGGCTTTTATTGTCATAGATATACAAGAGGTGAATTAAAAAAATTAAGATAAATTAATAACTTAAAAGAAAACATTACTACATTCAATCCAGCATATTTGTGGTTTGTCATTGGAAAATTCACTGACTCACAATTTTTTTTTGAGGGGGGGGTTATCAGATCTGTTATTCACTGAAGAAGAAAAAAGCTAAGCTTTTGCCATTATTTCAAAAAATTTCATTTGGAATTGCGAGACATTGTCACCTCATCAACTGTTGCTGTTTTTGTGACATGAACATTCTTTGGGGTATTGCGTGAGGTTTGGGGAATGTGCAGTGAATTCAACCCTACCTTTTTGTGCGAGCCACCTGCATAATTTAGTGATGTACTTGTAATTCCAGTAAAATGTTATGGCAACATTTCTTTCATCTTAAGTTAATTGTATATTAATATTTGCATTAGGTTTAGTTGCACCCAAAACAAAATTATGAGTAATGGGCAGTCAAAGGTGTAAGTTTTTTCACCGTGTTGATGAATTCAAACCCGTCTCATCATATCATAATTGTTTATGATATACAGTACTTCCGTTTGTTTTGGATTTTCTTACTTTTTTTTTTTGTAATGAGACATCTGTTGCTGTCGCCTTTTTTCAAGTGGTTTTACTGGAAGTACTGAGACAATCAGGGTCATGTCTTGTTTATTTTGTACATAGAGATCAATTGGAGACGTAGGTGTAGAATTCACCTGCCCGATATCAACTCCATGCCACTGAAATATAAAGATTTATGACACGCGCTATGCAGTGTTGCTTGTTTTATTTACATAAACTAGTCCAAGTGCATTTGATCATTCCTGTGGACCAGCAATACAATACATGGGATGCTAACTTGTCGAGTCATTTAAATTTGATGGCGTCCTTTATTGCAGTGCTTCTCAACTCTTTTCTATTATGCCATAGGTGAAAGGAAGAAAATATTTTTGCACCACACCAGCTCTCTGCCATGACTATACTATAAATAGTATCATTTGTCTCTAAAATTATTAAAAGCACACCTATGCATAATATCGTGTTATATTATTAATATTATGAAAGCAAAGGAAAAAATATATAAACTTACAACAAACAATGAGAGAAAAGGGGAAAAAAAACGTCCGTCGGGTCACATGCATGAATCTATATCACGCTCGAAAAGGGAAATCTATTCGATATTGGTTATTCGTTTTTTTTAAACCCAGCCTTAATCAGACAGCTGTGATGCCCGTGACCCACGTGATGATTGATAAGCGGTTCATATAATGAAATTATGAATGGATGGAATGGATACATAAATAGCAATAAAATTATATTTTTAAAATCCCGAAATTGGGACGCAAATGTTAAGTAAATCAGGAGACATATGAGCTAGACTTGTTATAATTTGATTCCATCAATGCACCTACTGCAGTTTAGTAACTTAATGAATGCCACTTGTAGGGAAATAAAAATAACACATTTGTGGTAGGTTAACAACAACTAAATTGCCATTCTCGAAGGACATTATCTTCGCGTGGAGTTACCGTTACATAAGACGTTACTCTAAAAGTACGCACACAACTTCCACAAGATGGCGCCATCTTCTCCTGTCAGAAGGAAGTTACAGGCGTAGCGGTTACTCCAAGCCGGTAAGACATTCCCCTGCAAAAAACTTTCTAAAGTTCATGTTAGCTCAGTTTCGGTAGTTTTAAAAGCTCCGGTGGCAAACAATACAACATTTTCATGTGACTAATTTATACAGCTCTATGACGTATCTTTGAGGTATCGCTGGCTAACCATCTTAAGCCGATTTGCTAATGTTAGCATTGTGTTGTGTACAGTACTACCAATATATATTTTTAATTTTAGCCTGTGTTATTTGAGTCAATATAGTTAGTATGATAAGTAAGTATATTCCGGGCAGAAGGTTTCTGTTCATTCAGTGTGCACGGTGTTTGAAACAAGGACTATAAGTTATTTGCATTCGAAAATGCCTTTAAAACTACAAAAATGCTTTTAAAACAAAGAAATCACAAGTTAGAAATGTAACACATGTTACTTGTGTTAAATGTGTATTTTTGTGCTGATAGGGTGATTTAAACCTTCTGTTCATAAATCATGTCCATTGTTTAAAAGTAAAAGTAGCAAACTGTAGAAGTAAATGTAGACAAACTATGGATGAATGGGCATATTTACAGCAAAAATATTGCTATATAATCGTTGTTAGTTGCTTTTAAGCAGTCCAAATTTCGGAACTAGTAGTTACAGTAAGTCACTGACCAAGGAAATGATTCTAAAATCATTGCTTTTTTTGGTCTTTTGTTTGACCAGCCCACCTGCTTGAAGCAGATTTCTTGGTTATTTTTAGTCCACTCTCCTAGTACTGCTGTCATTATTTCTTATTTAAAAAAACAAAAAACGATGACACTTGAATTCGTGCATAAGATGATGATGATCCTTATTTCAATGCAAGACATCACTGTGTGGATGGAAGACCCCTCAGTGGTGGGAGTTCTCGTAGTCATCGGGCAAAGGGTTGGTGTGAGAATTGTGGAACAGCGTGTGGTTGCCATCGCCCCATGGGAATTTCTGTCAGGAGACAGCGGTGAGTGATGTCTGAGTATTCCCATAAATTTTGGCCTAGGTACGGAGCAATGGAATACAAATAATGCCGAGGGAGTGTCAAGAAGCCGCTCACCTTGGTGCGGATGCGGAGGTGTTCGTAGGGCACAAATTCCGGCTGCTCGTGTGATTGCGCCTGCATCTTCATGTAGGCGTTGAACGTGCACACGCCCACGCCGGGCAACGCCAGCACATAGGTCAGAATCTCCCAGGTCCTCGCTGTGGAAAGTTTGGCAGAATTAATGAAATGTTTTTATTAGGGATGGGCGAGTACCGATACCAGGCCAATTTCATGGTATCGGTACTTGCGACGGTTCTTGATACTGGTATCGGCCCCTGCTCTTGTGGCCATTTTTTGGTCAGGAACTGTCGGAAAGACTGGGGGGAACGAAAGTTTTGTTCCGTCTCCTTCGTTTCCTGTGTATCTCCTTATGAGGTAATACTTATTAATTTTATTACTTCTTGCAGCGCCGTTTCGGTGTGCATTACTGAGAATGAGTAAGTACTCTTGCTGTGAGTAATATCACCTCTATCTGTGGTTCATATATGTTTGTAGCTTACGTAACTTCGCCGTGTTTAATTGCCTCTTGCCTTGCTCTTAACTCATTCAAACCCAAAAACATAATGTTTTTTGATAGTTTGTCCTTCACTCCCAAAAACATATTTTTATGCAAGAGCATACTTAGAAGGCTTTGGTGCAGCTTCTGACATGAAGAGGTGGCTTAAAGCAATGGTAGTTATTACAAAAACGGCCAGCAGGTGGCAGCAGAGTATAAGAGCTCAGCCAGGGCCATGTTGCAACAAGGTCTTTTTGACAGTGTTTTCAACAGGAATGTGAATAATAATGACATTTTCTAATGCTAACAGAAACAGATACAAATATACTTTTTTTTTCCTGATGAAAGAAGAGACTCTAATCTGTCTTTTGGTAGGTTCCATGTTTTTTTTTTTTTATAGCAATACAACACAATATTCTGTGGGACTTGCAAAATCTGTGAAAATCCAGTAACACAGCCGGGAGCCAAGGGGGTTGCTTTCATGAAAATGGCTGGGAGTGAATTAGTTAATTGCCTTGTTAATGTCGTTGCAGTGCTAAAAATAGAACGGTGTCGTTACGGCCCTCGCAGATGCTAATTATAGCTCTTATAACACTACATTATATTTGTAATGTGGCTTTTCGTTTCCCTTTGGGTTTTATATATACTAATTCATATACAGAGCAGCCTTCCAAATTAAAAGCATGGGTTTTGTTAAGTTAGTAACATTGTTTTTCAGTTTCAATTGATATTTTAGCCGTTTTGGATTTAGTTATAGCTGTGGAGCTCAATGAATGGGATTGTCTATTGTATCTGTCTCACACTCCTGAGAAAATAAGGGAGTGTATGTGTCTGGTACCTGTCTCTGTCGGAAGGGGGGCACAGGCTGATTATTGTTTTTCTCTAATCTGATTTATAGCTATGGGAACTTGCAGAAGGGAGGAGAGAGGAATTCTCTTGTTTTTACTGAGTTGTAAACAAATGTATTGTGGGCTGATGGGAGGAGACTTATTCACCCACTTTTCAATAAATAATGATGTGCCGGAGAGCCCGAGACACAATCTGATGGAACACGGCTTCAGTGTAGTCAATTGTTGTCATCAGAAGCTTCTGATAATTATAATACCTTTGCAAAGGGACTTCTTCACCAGGATCTCACCATTCAGTTAATTGAACACGCAAAGAGTACAATACTTAATATTGTCTACTCTAACCGTTTCAAAACAAGATATAATTAAACATCACACCAAACAGCTCGAGAAAGTCTTACAATTCTAACACCACTGTATTGAATTGAATTATTTGCACTTCACTGTATTCCTTAAAAAGAAGTTGTACAATCACATGTTTTGATTGGGACTTTTTTTTCTGGCCACTGGATTATTAGTTTCATTTTATATATGGATTTTTAAAAATTCATTATATTATGTGCTTTATGCAAAATTACTTTTATGAGAACATTGAAAACATATAATTGCCATACATTTCATTAAATTTTAAGGAAATTTGCTATCGTTGGGATATGTATGTCTTTTTTTAAAAAAAATTATGTGTCTTTTTTTGTGTGTGTGCAAATTTTATGTATCATAGGTACTAATGGTATTGGCACTTGGTATCGGTGAGTACTGAAGATTTGAGTATCGTATCGGTCTAAAAAAAAGTGGTATCGAACAGCCCTAGTTTTTATGGTGTTCCACAATGGGTTGCAAGACTGCCTGCCAAGGAGCAAGAATATATATATGCTGGCTACCAGCTTTAAAGTTCATCTTGAGCTATAATAAATATATTATACATAATTGTGAGGATAAGCGGTATGGTTAATGGATGGATGGGTGACACGCTATATACACTGTGAGAAATCCTACTTGTGTAAATCCACAGTTGCTGTGTATAGGGCTAATTATTACTAGTGGCAGGTGAGTCGCAAGGCAGACGTGCTGCAAACATCAAATTTGTATGCATTCTTAACTGCCATAGAAAGACGTTAACCACTGTTAAGAGTAAAAACAATAACAGTCTACCTTAATTTTCTTTGACAGCAATTGACGACACATATGATACTGAACTTCCAGTGTTTATTCTCCCCATGTCGGCACTTATTGAGGCTGTGTGTTATTTTGAAATAAATGCCAAAGAATCTGTTGACGCTTTGGTGAGGACATGTCCTGCTATGTCACGTTTTGTCTTTTAAAGGCATATACTGTATTTCACAAAAACATTTTGTTCAAATTCTGATTTGTATGCCAGTGTTTTGTTTTTGTGAGTGTGAAGACGTTCTGACTTCCTCCCTTGTGGCTCGAATGCGATGCGGCTGACGACGACATCTGTGTATAGGCAGACCACAGACACAGTTTGCAGGGTAAGACATAACACAGTCTTGTTTACTTGTGTGTTATGCAGACGCCGATGAACAATCATTTCTTTCGTATTTTAAACATGCATATCAGTAAAGAGAGGTTTGCATGGCTCATTTGCAGAACTTACTGTTATTCGGGCAAGCGATAGGTCAATAAGTCTTTATTTTCTTAGCACGCCTGTTGCTGGCTTTACCTTTCGTCTCCTTCTTTCTTGTTTTGTCCTTCAGTCTGTCCCGAGCTTCACTCACCTCCGCAGGCTCCTCCCTACTCTCAGTCTGTCACTGTGCCTGGGAACATCAAGTTTATATTAAACCAAGTGCAGTAGGCCCGTTGATATGTGACTGAGAAGCAATGGAGGAGGCGTGTCTTCATGAAAAGATCTACGGGATTTCCATTTTTTAACTCTCACGTGACTGTAAATCCTTGGCGGGACGCAAAGGCACACATATAGGTGAGAAAGTAAGTCAGTGGAAAAATGTTTAGTACCCTACCACATGTGTTACTTAGACTGGATTTACACTGCAGGGCCATTTAATCCCTATATCAACAACACAAAAGTAGACAATAAATAAATAATTGAAATACTACACCTTGCATAGTTTCCCCGGTGTTTTTAAATGAGAGTAAACTCCAAATCTATATCATTAGTATTATTTGAGAAAGAATTGGACTCTTTGGACTACAAAATTATGTAAATTTTTCGGGGACGCTATATGTTAACGTTGTATTTTCTGTCTCTACGCTAGAAAATGGTAATCATCGCTTGAGTTTTCCAAAATGTTAGTAGTAAAAATATCATGAGTTACTGTTCATATGGACAAGGACGTGTACGTCCTTAGTTTACAAGACGTAAGTTCTTTTTTAGTACGTCATGACTTGAACTTATGTGGCAGGACAAAATCTTGATTTTATACATTTCACGAGTTGGAAATAACACAGATTTCAAACAAAAATATATGAAGGAGTACAATATTATACTGCTGAAATAACCATCCATTTTATGGGAACAAAAACCGCCAACCAGATGGTGTAGCGCTGCACAGGGGTGTTGCTTGGCTCAGGCTTTATGTTGAGTTGACGAAATTAGATTACATTAGGTTTGATTAAATTAGATTATTAATTATATTTGACTTAAAACAATTATCGTGTGGAAAATGAATGACTAAAGTCATGATTATTTTTTAATTAAAAAAATATGCTCCAAACCCCTGTTTATATGCCTCATGTTGTTTTAAGCAAGAAATACTAATGTTGCCTGGGGTAGTTGCTACCATATTGTGGACATTGCTCCATTGTTCACAGCTGACAAAGATGTTGTTTTCTAAACTGAAACCTATTTGAGGTGAGCTGTGACGTTTGCGATGCGAGCCTGAGGGTACTTTGATGTGTCAAATCGTAGTAATGTCAAAATGGCAGCGCCCTGAGATGGATAAAATGGATGCTGTTTAATTCTTATTCCACTAACACAATATTAATTAGAATACCGTTTTGAGTAAGTTAAGGCATGTAGAATATAATTTATTACAAATTTGCCTTGGAGTTCCCCTCTAAGTACAACAGCCAAAGAACAACCCTTTAAAACGTCAACATTGAATTGATCCAAATAACGATGCGGTTTGTGCAAATTTGCTCAATTTATTGTCTGTGGATAACCATGGCGTAATTGGAGCAGTTCATCCACGAATCAAAATCATCCGCCTGTTCATCTTACATTATCTTCCATAAATCAGGAAGTAGCCTTACAACTACGGACAATCAAATGCAAACAGGACCACACATTCCACTTCAAACTGCTTAGTGTGTGGCATGTGCCTGTCCATTTGAGTATAAAGACAGATGGCAAGTCTGATGGCTGTCTGTATTTCAGTGTTTTTTTCACATTGTTAGCACTACTTTTGTTGCCTGCACCTGGCCACTCAGACCGCCTGAGTCAACCAGTAGTGATGTCATACAAACAGTCAGTCTGACTGCCTTGTGAGTGGTATTGTGGGAAGCCTGTACTCGCCATCTTGGCACATGCCCACGTTTTCCGTTTGCTGCAGGTTTTCTGCAAGAGTTGCTTGCTCGTATCGTCTTTTTCTGTATGTAAACCTTAGTAAGATTAATCCACTTCTTTAAGAAAACCCATGATCAACTATTTCACTTGAAAATCACAAGGTCTTATTTGGTCATAAATCACTCTCTGTGAACCAATGTTGCGTTTTTACACAGTTTACCAGTCCAACTACGCTACAATAAGCGCAACACTAATATTGATCTCGCGCAGCAGGTGGTCAACGTTGACTAACACAAGCATGAAACTGCCTCTAAATTCTCAACAGAAGCAAAGAAAAGACACCAGCAGGTGATTTTCTTCTGTCCCCGTTTCAGTGTTAGGCCTAATTCGTTTGCTGCCTAAATAGCTATTGAAACAAACAAAAAGTGCGTCAGTAACTTTTTTTTTAAACATTTGTTGGACTGCTTTCACATGTCCATTCTTCCCAACAACAATCATCTCTTTAGTTTGTTGCACTTCTTCTATGCTAGCAGGCTTAACAGGTTTTATCTGCACGACCAGGTGCCAGCTCCATCTCCAAAGACCCCATACATACACCCTGGCCACAAACTGTTTACTTCCCTCCCTTCTGGAAGAAGATACAAGAAGACACTGGGCGTGCGCTCAAATAGACTACTGCATAGTTTCAATTCACAAGTAGTTAAATGCATAAAACGCACTTGCGCATTACCACTTTTAAATGGATTTATATTGGCATTAGGGCTTATTTTATTATTTGTTGTGTATATGTATGTCATTGTTGATCATTTATGTTGCTGCTAAAATAAGTTTAATTGTGTACATAATGACACATAAAGTTCTATTCTATTCTTCATCCATTTGAAAGTGAAGCCATTTATCTAGCTCGGAATCTTTTTCTTCCTCCCCCAGAACATACAGAAACTCTAGAGCTATTTTCTGTGGCCAGGCATTCCGTGACCCGAGTTAGGGACGCGCTCGTGTGCGAGGTAGAGAAGTTTCGACTAGAGTCTAAACATACTCTGACTCGCCTCTCGAGAGGGGTGGGACTCTTTTCCACTCTGGAGTTGCCCATGGTGAGAGGCGCAGCGCAGGTGTGGGCATACTTATTGCCCCCTGGCTTGGCGCGTGCATGTTGGGGTTCATCCTTGTGGACGAAAGCCTCCCTCCATCATCGGGTGGGTAACGGGTCCTGACTGTTGTTTGTATCTATGCACCAAACAGCAGCTCAGAGCACCCCCTATGGAGTCCTTGGAGGGTGTGTTGGAGAGCGATTGTGGCCATAAAGTGGTCGGTGCCTGTCGTGGCAGCAATCCCTGAACCCGCTGGTGGAGACCGGCGGTAAAGGGTTGCCGCCAGGCTGAAAGAGTTAGGGAATTTGGTCTGTGGCACTCAGGAGGCAGCTCATGGGTTCCACCTGGCCAAGCGGAACACAGCTTCAACCGTCACCGAGGCAAATACTGAAGCATGGGAGGAGTTTCGGCGAAGCCATGGAAAACAACTAAAGAAATTCTCAGGAGGGGGAAGCAATGCACCATTAACACTTTGTACAGTGAAGATGATTTGTCGCTGACTTTGACTCGGGACATTGTTAATCAGTAGGAAAAATACTTCAAAGACCTACTCAATTCCACCGACACCTTCCTTTGAGGAAGCACAATCTGGGGACTCTGAGATGGGCACTCCTATAAGTGAAAAAAAAACAACTTGATATCAAACAAAGCCGTCATTTGAATGGCGGCGAATGGAGCGCTAAAAGTGTTTGCGTAACTGCACACCTTAAAGCTTGCAAGCATTGTTTAAACCAGAGGTGGGCAATCTCGGTCCTCGAGGGCCGGAGTCCTGCAGGTTTTGGAGATTTCTCACTTCCAACACAAGCTGATTCCAATCAACAGGATCGTTATCAGGCTTATGCAGAGCTTGCTGATGAGCTGATCATATATCAGATGTGTTGGAGAAGGGCAACATGCAAAGCCTGCAGGACTCCGGCCCTCAATGCCCACCTCTGGTTTAAACGGTTGTCAGCCTTAAGTAACAAAACGACAGGTGCACTTGGTGCCATTTTTAACTGTCCTAATGGAGTTTATAGGCAAAAAACACCATTGAAAGCTCGAGAAGACGGAAGTGTATGTTTGTAAACCTCCGTTCACTCTTCCCAATTTTCAGACGGAAAAGAAAGATCCAAACAGACGTAAAAGAGGCTAAAATGGAAAATTTCTTTAACACATTTATTTTGTCAATATCCTGAAACCGAGGGAACAGATGGAAGCATCACGAAGCTTGCCAGCTGACGTACGTGCGGTCCAAGATGCGCACTTCATTTATTCCTGGGGTAGTATGACATCCACCCAGAGTTCCTCTGGATTGACAGACCGGAGTGGTAGTCTCCCTTCTTGAGAAGGGTCCCGGAGGGTGTGTTCCAACTACAGAAGAGTCACACTGCTCAGCTTCCCTGGTAAGATCTATCCAAGGGTTCTGAAGAGGAGGGTCTGTTGGGAAGTCGAATCTCAGATTCAGGAGTAGTATGGTTTTCATCCTGGCCGTGGAACAGTGGACCAGCTTTACACCCTTGGCAGGGTTCTCGAGGGTGAATGTGGGTTCATCCAACCATCATGTGTGTGTTTTGTGGACTTGGAGAAGGCGTTCGACCGTGTTCTGTGGAGGGTGCTTCAGGAGTACAGGGTACCAAACCACCAATACGGGCTGTTCGGTCCCTGTTCCAGTGATGTCAGAGATGGTATTACATCCAGTTGGATTAGTTTTCAGTGAGGGTTGGACTCCGCCACGGCTGCCCTTCTTTTTTTTTTTTTTTACCAATTCTGTTCATAACTTTTATGGACAGAATTGCATAATACATCTAAGCTTTATGCAGATGATGTGGTACTGTTGGCTTCTTCAGCCGCAATCTCCAACTGTCACTGTAGCGGTTCACAGTCAAGTCTGTCAAGTCTGAAGCCGTTGGGATGAGACCATTGTCCTCTGTCAGAAAAGGGTGGAGGAGTTCAAGTATCTTGGGGTCTTGTTTAAGAGTGAGGGCAGGATGAAGGGGGAGATCAACAGGCGGATTGGTGCAGTGTCTGCTGTGATGCGGACTCTCTATCGGTCTGTCGTAGTGAAGAAGGAGCTGAGCCGAAAGGCTAATCTTTTGATTTACCGGTCGATCTATGTTCTTACCCTCACCTATGGTCACGAGCTGTGGGTCGCGACCGAAAGAACGAGATTCCGACCGAAAGAACGAGATTCCGGATACTTGGTTTTCCTCTGGAGGGTGTCCGGACTCTCCCTTAGAGAGGGATTCTAATTGAGCCGCTCTTCTCCCTGTTGAGAGGAGCCAGTGGTGTGGGTCTCCCGGGCGTGTCCCACTGGCAGGAAGCCCTGGCTGGGGACAACAAAGGACACGCTGGAAAGACTATGGCTGGGCAGAGGGAAGTCTCGGCTTCCCCGCTAAAGCTACTGCCACCGCAACCCGCCTATGGATGGATGGATGGATATTAAATAATAAAACCAATAACAAGGAATAATTTGTGATTATGAATTAATACAAATACCTATTTTCAGGGGACAGGAAGTATCTTAATTACAGTAAGTAAAATCATCATTACTAAAATAACAGTAAACTAGAGGATGGATTGATGACGCCTTATGATACAATATCGATATTTTGACCCACAATATTTTGATGACACCACGAGTTGTACGATGACAAGGCGTTAACCCGCTCTTTTATGATTGCCTAATACCTCTAAGGCAGTGGTGGGAAAACTCGGTCCTCGAGGGCCGGAGTCCTGCAGGTTTTGGATATTTGCTGCTCCAACGCAGCTGATTGATCAACAGTATCATTATCAGGCTTATGCAGAGCTTGCCGGTGAGCTGATCTTATATCAGTTGTGTTGGAGAAGGGAAACATACATCCAAAACCTTCAGGACTCTGGCCCTCGAGGACTGAGTTTGCCCATCCCTGCTCTAAGGGCACATCAGGACAGTTGTCATCTGTGTGTCTTCATTTTGGGCTGTATTTCTAATAGGACAGACCACCGTGAAACTAACATCCAGATGAGTGTCCAGACACCCTCACCTCGTTTCAATCTCCTCTGTAGCTAAATGAGCTGAGACAGTCTGCCTTTGTCCTACCGAGCCTCCCAAAAACAGTCGCCTCGCGCAGTAGGAAGAAGGCAGATGGTCCTTACGGATTGCAGAGTGGCTTTTATTGCCAAGCAAACGTGCACAGACAGACAAATGTTTAGAGGTGAACCGATGGCTGGTGAGTCAGCCGGGTTTTATGTTTTGGTCTTGAGCTCACTACCTCCAAGGAAGACGATGTGGTGGTCCAAAGTCAGCTGGACCAAAAAAACAAAAAAAAAAACCTAGAGTGCACTCTTTCGAGGCAGAACCGTCGTATGTGCTGATGTCTTTAGACAATGTAAATGTTACATAAATAATGAAATAAATGCCATCATGTGCATATGCTTCTTGTTCGTAGTCTCAACACTTGATCACAGCAACCGCTTGTTGCTATGGAAACTCGTTCACTATATTGTTTTTGAACAGATTGTCTTGGCATGGTCCCGCTCCCATCTTGTACACTGATGTGAGACCACCACCAAAACCTTTCTAACTCTCTTTTTATACTCTTCTATCGAATCCTGTGCTACTATGCTGCTCTTACTGGTGTGCTATTGATGAAGGTCTGTTTTGATGATTTTTTTTTGCTGTTTGGTATGCTTTGTATTTAACCAAATAACAAAACTTTATTTTCAGAAAGCCATCACACAATAGAAAATGCCATAGGTGAGCTAACTAGAATCAATGTCATGGTAGTTATAGCCTTTAAACAACTGACATCTGAACACAAAAGTTAAAGAAGCACATGCACACAGATAGTTAAACAATACACAAAAGCATATGGTAATATCAATAATCTACTAATGCACTAAATTATCCATGTACTAGTATGCCCTTCATCCCCACCAGTAAGACAATTCAGCGCACCAGTATAATGACTAGGGCGTATGAATAGAACCGCTACTTGTTACAACTAAGTAAAAGTGTGCCAGCTGACAACTACGTACTGCAAGTACTACTAATGACATAATAAAATTTTACTAGTTAA
Source organism: Leptonotus elevatus (assembly GCF_054856555.1). Lineage (NCBI taxonomy): Eukaryota > Metazoa > Chordata > Actinopteri > Syngnathiformes > Syngnathidae > Leptonotus > Leptonotus elevatus. The sequence goes on along the minus strand of NC_141239.1, from coordinate 31,446,375 downwards.
CAATGCATGCAATGCATTGCTAGTGGTCCTAGTAGTACACAGATGACAACTATTGTACAGTTTAGCCTTACTAGTAAAATTACATTCTACTAGTGGGAAAAATATACAGTCTACAAAAGGTTCTGTGTGTGGTCAGATGTTTTATTGTGTGTCACAAATGCCCTGTATTTCAGCATAGTCACCAAACCTCGACGTTACCCTCTGATGCCAGCGCAGAGGGCGGGTACCATTCGGTGGGAGGAGTAGGAGCATGGATATAAAAGACATCAGAGGATGCCACATTCATGCATTGATTCATCCATCATTTGATTGCCCGCCTCCATCATGTGGTGTTCGGCTCTTCTTCGCACCTCGCTGCTTCTCTGCCTCGCCAGGCAAACTCTACAAAGAGGTAATCAAAAACTCAACTCAAAACAAAACAATCAGATCACAAAAACAGACAAATATTTATGCATTCTATATTTTATATTTTTTCATAGATATACTGTGGCCCTTGAAGGACTTAATATGGCTCCTCTTGATAGAACGAACATTTGTAATTCAACAACAACAAATATTCAAAATGTGAGCGTTAATTTGGCCGTTTTTAACAGCTTTTTAGAGTTTTTTCCTAGATGGATATATCTTAAAATCTCTTAAAAATGCCTACTTCTAAGCAGCAACGGTGCTTTGTAAATATAAACTATTGTTAATAATGTTGAAAGAAGCAAGTCTATTTCATAAGTAAACAGTGGAATGATTTATCTTCCAAAGCTGCCATGAATCGGCGCCTTCAGTAGCTGCCTCTCACCCACGTGTTAAAAATCGCTCCACTCTACCGCACTTTGAATCATTTATTATCACTTCAATCAAAGGATTGAGGTGAGCAGAAGGGATAAAATTTGGCGGCTGCACGCGAGAAGAAGCTGCAGGCTCCACACAGTCGCCTCTTTTATTTATTGTTTTAGTAGTTACTAGTTATCATCAGTGGATGCCTCTTTCAATATGACTGTTCAGTATTTAGGAGGTCAAGTGTAAAACGTTTGATGTGGTTATTTAGTATTTTTATTTTTCAGGGGTTACAGCTCAGGGCATGTCTTGGAGGAGAATCATGCCAGCCAGAGGTACAGTAAATGGGATCACTGCTAATCAAATATCTTTAAATACTGTATTTATTTGTTTGTTTACTAAGAACAGAGAAGGCTTATACACAAGTGAAAGTGGAATTTAAAAAAAAAAAACTACAGTGAATGTACTGCAAAAACGTTACACACCTGTTCAACTGACAGGTCTCTGTGATAAAAAAAAGAAAGAAAAGAAAAGAATAAAAGGCTAAGATAAATCATTTTAACAGTACCACAATTAATGTGGCCTATAACCTGTCCAGCTAAAAAAAAAGAAGTTTTTTTTTAGGGGAAAGTAAAAACAAACAACTGAGACAATGTTGCATAAGTATATAAGTATAACAAAATCCTCAAACGTGGTAAAATCTGTTTTGGGCCGATGAAACCAAGGTTGAACTATTTTACAATAATTTAAAATATATTTTTATGCAAACACAACTGTTCATCACCAAAAGAACATCATACCTGCAGTGAAGTATGAAACTGCCTTTATCGTGAACTATTTATCATGAACTGGGGCATTGCTTAAGGTGGAGGGAATTATGAACAGTTTCAAGTAGCAGTCAGTGTTGGCACAAAACCTATCTGCACCTAATTTGTGATAAATGGAGGCTTTTAAAATCCTGGCACTTGTCTGCTGACTCTTATTTAACATGAGTTTGATGCACACCTCGTTATAAGAGGGTGTGCACACTTGTGTAACCACATGTTTTCAGTTTATTTTTACTTACTTTTACTTAGGGTTTTTTTCTGTAAGTTGTACAGGTTACAGGTCACATTGTTTTTTGTTTTTTTCCCCACAATAATTCATTCAGTGCTTACTGTTTTAATTTGCAATAGAATTCAGCATTTGTCTATGAACTGAGAGAAATACTTTGCTATAACTTTTTTCCCCTGGTGGGAAAAGTGAGACGTCTACTCTTAAATGAAGAAAGAAGCAATATTTATGTACTATTTGAGGAAATACAATATCTTGTTTAAATTACCCCTGTTGAACTTGAAAGTGATGAAAATGCTTCCATCTGCTCTCCAGGTGTCGGCATCGGAACTAAAGGCGGTTAGTGCTTTCTGTTTAGCACATTATCATCTACACTCAAAATTGTGAGAGATGTCTGTAATATTTTGATATTGTGTCATAGTGAATGGTGTCCACAGAGCTCTTGGGAACAGATATGTCAACAAACCATTGAAAGCTGGAAGTATGTTTCATTTTCATTGTGACTGATGATTATTTCTATTATAAGAATGAGGTTAACTGAGAGTTGCGGTTACAAAAAGTCATACTCATGTTTAAATGCTTTTCTTTGTTCAGTTGGACATTATCCTGTTCCCAGTCCACTAGGTGTTGGTAAGTTGTCATCATCATAAAACAAACAGAATATACAGGGAAATCCTCCTCAAAATTATATCATTTCATAGTCTAATAACATAGCCAAATCTTGCTCAAATGATCTCAGATTCTCACAATGTGTAAAAGCAAAATTGTGTGTGAACTGAAGCTCAAGGTTTTTTTTGTTGTTGTTGTGTTTTTTTTTCCATATTTGTTTTGCCTTTTATTTGTTTCCAGGGGGAATAATGACATTTACTAGCAATGAAAATGTTTTGATACATCAGTGGTTCACAAACCTTTTACACAGACACTCTAATAATTAGGCCTAAACCCATGCAAGATAAGTCAAACTCACAGGACTGGCATAAATAGAAAGTCCATCAAATAAATCCTTGTTTTCATAGGGGGCTACCAACCTCTTGGGCGAGGGGTTGTACCTGGACGATTCCCTGCCTTTGGAAACCATGGACACTATGGTATTAAAGCCTATACTTAGTAGAGCTATTAACTTCTCTTGGTTACTGTGTGAGATGACTAGAAATATTTATTTTAGGTGGCAATCTTGGCACTGGCTTGCCACTGGGTCTCACGCCTGCAAATGGCCTGGGCTTGGGCCACGGAGGCAAACGCGGTAAGAGGAACAACTCTCTCTAGTGTCATCTATAGTGAATTATGCTAAGTCATTCTATGTTGTGAGTAAAATTGTTGTTTTTGTTGTGTGTCTTTATAGTTTATGGTGTCGGCCCTGTTGCAGGTACGCATCCATTCACTTTTGTCCCAAGTTTATCCACGTCAGACTGTGTCAATATTTATAACTTCTTTCCAGGATATGCTCCGTACACCAACATGGGCTACCCCGCCGTCCAACCAGGTACTAGAAACCACATTGTCTGAACCCTGGGACATTGTGTAAGATTTATTGAGGTTAGATGCAGAGCAATGCTTTTACTGTGGAAATGTGTTGTTGTTTTTTTTACCATCTTGAATGTATAGACCCATGGGAATGCTTGGTTTTCAGCTCATTTAACCCAACAACATGGAACATATCCATACTTTATATTATCCCCTTTTCTGCAGTTTATTTTACATCAGGGACTACTTTGGGTTTGAGATGGCCCAAATGCTCTCTGGCAACATGGATGCCAGATGGATGACGGTTGAAAGGTGCATGTGATGAACGGCGTTGTTTTGACGCCGTGGGATGAACACATTTCGTATGATGGTATGTCCTCCGTCAGGTGTTTCTGCGGCGGAATTGGGAGGATTGGAGGAGTCTGCCCGTGGCCAGGCTGCTCAGGATCTGAAAACAGCAAAAACCGGAACACTTGGTGTCTTGTTTGGAGGACCAGAAGAAACAGGAAGATTCACCATGGGGAGAGGAAATGGAAATAGTTTTAGAACTGAAGTGGTATCAACTGGAAGTGAACTTAAAATCTTTGACCCAACATCAAAGGTGTCAAGCCTTGGACTGACCACAGGGGATCCAAATCTTGCTCAGGCTGCCGGAGGTAGTGTTGAGCCTTCAGTCCTCAGTCATGGCGCAAGACAGCCGCAGTCTGTTGGTAAAGACAAGCTCCAAAAACTGGCTTCTGCTGCTTCACCAGTACAGAATGCCAGAAACCGAGGATCTGCTCGTTCACAACGCCGCAAAAACAAAAAGTGTGGATCCTTGTATTTGCCAAACAATCACCGTGAGCCGTCTGGAATGACGCCGAGATTAGCGCCTAATCTTGCTCCTCAAGACCCAAGACCGGATCAGTATCAACTTCTACCATCCCAAGATACACGCTTACAAGCTCCCATATCCAGAATCTTTTTAGCTCCTGAACAGAGGAGTCCAAATGTCTCAAATGGGCAAATCGGTGGAAGCCAGCAAGTGTCAAATTCTCAAGTACGAGAAGTGCAGAGAACTATACCTTTGTCTCCGGAGACAGGTTTAAGTCTTGCCCGGGCAGGTGTGCAAGAAGGTAAAATAAAATAAAAAATTTAAAAAAGCTTTAATCTCCCCAGGTGTCCTCTAACGTATCCTCACGCTTTCACAAATCATAAAAATGTTACTCAAATTTTTCATTGGATTCAAGCTAAACAATGAGGTATTTCAGAATAGCACAATTAGCAAAGACAATACTCAACTGTATAATGTTGAACTGTGAATATGCAGGTGCAATATAAGGCTGAGCTCCCATTGTGTACTTCTTTTGGTCTTATTTAGTTAAGTCTTCATTTCTATCAAAGTTAACTTAAAAATGTCCATATTGCATTTGCCATTTATTTACCTAGTTCTGTGCTTATTATGTTATTTCTCATCCATGCTGCTAATTTGTAGGTTTGTTGTGGTGTGGTCTTGTGTTCAACCAGTTCATTTGTTCCACAGGTTATATTGGTGGTGCAGGGAACTATCTGGGAGGAAACTTGGCCCCAGGGGCTTACGGACCAGGTAACGCTGGCCCACTAACATGAAAAGCAACATTACTTCTAAAGCATTAGGATGTAAATGATGTTTATGCACTGGCCATAAATTTAGGACAGGGAGGATACCTGGGAGCAGCAGGGAAACTTGGAGGTAAATCCGTCATCATCAAATCATCCTAAATTTGTACTTTTGTGTGTGTGTCTTATTTATCTAATTCACACCTTTTATGTCAAACATGTCAGCTCCAGCTGCTGTCGGTCAGGGAGGATACACAAAAGGTCCTGCAGGTGTATCAACAGGTCTGGATGATTATTTTTGGCAAATTTCTTTGAAGCGTTTTCCTACAAATGTAGTGTGAGTGTGTTGAATAACAGGTTATGGTAACGGTGCAGGAGGATACGGGGGTGCTTTGGCGGGCAATGGCTTGGGTAAGAAAACGCCAAACTAAAGATGGATGTGTAAATGTATACAAATTACTACTAATACTTGCCACACCTTTTGACAGGTTATGGAAATGGTTACGCCAACCCGTACGGAGCTGGTAAGTACATAGAAAACAACTTTTAATTAGCTGAGGGAGTGAATTTAAATAAAGGAAATCAATAAATACATGTTGCGGCTGGAGCATTAAAGTTGCAGTATGTGCTTCTGTCCACTTGGTGTAGCTGTTGTAAAACTGTCCATTTGAGTTTTGTTATTGTTTAAATCCAGCCCACTAAGAGTTTACATTATCAAAAGTCCTGTAATATTTGTTACATTAATTGTAGTTTTTCCCTAAAATTAATGTCATGTCAAATATTTTCCATTGGCATTCCAAAACCATCACTTTTCAAGAAACAAAAGCCTGTTGAGCCAGTTTGACTAGAAAGGCACACAATAAAGTAATAAATGGTCATAAGTGATTAACTACCACGATTAACCGCACCCGCCCACCCTCCTGAATTTTGCAGCTCTGGGTACCGGTAGCTATGCTGGTCAGCCTCAGGCACCATATGGTAAGATATTAAGCAGTCCAATCATGTCTGCCCTGCCATCGAATTGTCTTATGTGTATAAAGTAATGTATGTTAAGGACCTTATATGTTTTTGCAGGAGGACTTGGTGCTGGACTGGACCCAGCTGCTGGAAAATATGGTGAGAATACTCAACTTGTTAAATCATAGAATAGCATCCACTCATGAAAATCCGTCCACAAGAGTTTGTTTTCATCCTGTAGGAGGTGCACCACCCGAAGCAGCATCTCAGGTTCCTTACGGCGGCGCTCCAGTTGCTCCCGGCAGACTCGATGGTAACTTTTGTTTTTACTTTAGAATGAACTTGTTACTTTCGCACAATAGCCATGAACATGTCTGTCCCTTTAGGAGATGGCGGGTATCCGTACGCCGCCCAGCCCATCGGCCTCAGCGGTGATGGCAGCAAACACGGTGAGAACAAGTTATGGTGTGTGTGTGTGTGTGGGGGGGGGCGCTTCTTCAATCTGACCCACTTTTATTCAGCTTGTCATCAACAATCGCTACGAATTGACGCCCCCTCTAAATATTTTATATCAGTGCTTCTCAAACTTTTTACACCAAGTACCACTTCAAAAAATACCACCATGACTCATAGCAATTTTTTTGTAAGCAATTGTAGCGCGTATATGCAGTTTGAGCATGAACACTGCACTGGATGGATAAAAATAACTTTACTGTTTCAATTCAAATCCACCTTAACAGTTCAATAAAAAAAAATTGCACCCTAATTAAATGTTTTTGAAAATGTCGTTGTACTTAAAAGTGAAATACAACTGAGCTGTACTGTGCTGTATTGAAGAATAAAAAACAAATTTGTATCAGTAAAACTGCAGAATTTAAACATTTTATTCTGTGATTCTTTTGTGTGCCACTAAAGAAGGTCTAAGTGTATTTCAATTAAAGCATGTCCCCCCAAAAAAAAATTTGTGTAGAAAAGGCATAATTGGCCTCATTTAAAATAGAGCGCAGTTTCCTGCTCATTTCAAGTCACCAGGAAATTGACGTTTTTGCCCAGAATCATATATTGTGTGTGCTTTCAGGTTCCACATATGGAGCTCCACAAGCAGGTGACTCTTTCCTCAAAGTTCTCTCAACCGACCACATTGTTAACTATGTCAAACATGTCATTGTTCTACAACGTTAATGCGCTTATAAAGCATTTTTATATCAAATATATATGAACTCATGAAAAGATTTCGAAGTCTGCTGTGTGTTTTCATTTATCCAAACATCCAAAAAGTGCTTTGTGTGTGTTTACCCAGGCTACCTTCCACAGCAGTTAGGCCCAAGTCAGGATGCGTTGGGTAAGCGAGACACCAGTCCAACTTTCTCCTTCACAAGCAACTTCCTGGCATTGTTGCAAAATGCCATAATCAACTCCCAAATTTTGAGGAGAGTAGCATAGCTCCAAATGAAGATATTTGGTTTTCTAGTACTCAATGGAAGAAAGAGGAAATGTGACTTTGTGTTGACTTTGTATGTAGTAAAAAAAATGTGTTTCTATATTCAGGATATATATGACTAAAATGTTGCATATTTACACATTTTCTTGTTTATATGCATTATTTGGGGCCTATTCATTCTTATTATTCTCGTGGGGTGTTTTTTTTAATATATATATATATATCCACATTTCTTACCTTTTCGAATGTGGCTCGTCCTTTACAGGAGCAAAAGCGGCCAAGTACGGTGCAGGAACTGGACCACTTGGAGGTGGATACAAAGGTGAGAATGAGGGTCGGTAGACAATGATCCAATAAAACCCTAATAAAGTTTAGAGTACGAGTTTCCTATTTACAGCAATACATGGAAGGTTTTGTTTGTCTCTTTAAAAATAGTCTTCAATTGTCCTGTTTATCTGTGTCTTTGTCAGGTTGATTGAAATGACATGCTGGTTTTCGAGTGGATCGTTTGTCATTCACTGATTTGTTTTTGTTTTTAATTCTCCATGTTTGTTGTATTTTTGGAATCTTTTTACGTTACATAGATCTTTTAAGTATTCACTCACTGGCGAAAGTGACACGACGAGTGGATGATGTATTTTAAAATAAATATGGAAAAAAGTACACATTGACTTTGTATTGATTTATTCCACCCTACCAATTGAATACAAGGCCTAGAGACTTAATAACATTTCCCACATTTGCTTTCACATGCCACTTATTGACGCCTCATTTGTTCACAGGAAATGTCACCACTTCCTGTCTTGTGATGTAAGCGATTTAGGTGTTAAATGTCGATTCCAATGAACTGAAAGCAGTAAATTAACCAGTGACACCAACACCGCAAATCAACTTTAATGCCAGCAAAACTCATTCAGACTCTCTTGGTTTCTCTTTCTTTGTTGTTTAAAATACATCAGCGAAACTTTGGTTTGTCTTTGTGCTCTGAGTGTGCACAAAGACACCCATCTTCAGCAGCGCAGCTTGTGGAACAGGGTGAGCATGGCGGGACACGTAAACGCTCATCAAACTCTGGCTCATGGGTGAAGCCTTGTAGTCGGTGCACGACATGCCGCCCAGACTGGGCGCACATTCCACATCCAACTTGTAGAAAAGCTTTCCGTGGCGCATGGCGCACACGTCCATCTTCACGCCTGCCGTAAGCACTCGCTCGCATTGTCCCAGAAGGTCGTCGTCCCAGCCACTGTCCTGGTCCCAAACTTCAAACCTGACTTTAGGAGCCGCCGACAAGTCCTGGGTACCCAAGTCCATGACGGTGGCCCAGCGAGGGTTGTTGTTATTGTAAATAACGGGCGAACGCTGCTCTTGCTTGTTGAAAATCACCTTGACGTAGCCGTCGCTGGCAGTGGTGTGATCCCCCCAGAGATCCGAGGCCCTTTGGACGGTGATGATGACCCGGGCGATGCCCCTACGGGTTGGGCAGCAGTCCGGGTTTACGGCGCGTTCGTTGTGGCACTGGCAGACACAGGGGTCACGGGAGTCGCTGTTGATGCCGGCCTGACAGCGCCCGCTGCAGTTCCTCATCAGAGCTCGTTCCAGGATGTAATGGCTTATGGCCAAGCGCAGGTTCTTCCAAGCAGGATTGTTAGTCGGCAGCAGCTCGTGCAGAGGCTCCAGGGAATACGATATGATGTCTGGATAGTGAGGCAGCGTGTTGAGCCATTCCTTGTAGGCAGATGGATCTTTGTCAGCAGAGAAGAGAAGGTCCATCTCTGTGGTGTGACCCCCCTTTATATCTGTCAACCTGTTGGGAAGATGAGCCAGGTTGGGGTTTTCTGATGAGTGCAAATCTATGCAAAGTCAATGTGATTTGTTTAGGCAAATAAGTGACAAAGCTTTTCTTAGGTTACTTAGGGTTCACAAGTTTTGGATAGTGACTCAATAGACAACATCACACCTGAAATTAGTTTTTTTTTTTTTCAGGGTGGTTGGGCTCACTTCAGATATAAGGTGAGGAGTTTGGTTATCCGGGAGCACAGCACATGAGGTGTCCCGGGCATGTGCAATCAGTAGGGGCAGACGTAGGACACTCTGGAGCAGGGATGTCCAAACCACGGCCCCGGGGGCCATTTGTGGCCCGCCGTCCATTTTCTAGCAGCCCTCAGCATATACAGGAAATAACTTTTGGCACAGCCTGCTTTTCTAGATAGGCAAAAAAACTATGTAAAACTAAAATAGAAATATTTATCTTTGTAATTTAATTGATGAAGTCAGATATTTCAGTCTCAGAAGCAAACATGTTCCGATTAACTAAGATCCTTAAGTAAACACTGCTTTAAAAATGGTCATTTTATTACCAATTACCTGTACTCTTTCTTTGAATCTGAATGTGGAGATTGGCTCAGGGCTGGGGCGGATCTATTCTCGTGGGATATAGGGGTGTGGGCCACCCCAAGATCATGAAAAATTCTAAACTGTTAATCTTGTTTAAAAAAAGCTAAAATAATATAATTGATTGACTTATTAGTTTTAGCGTATTATTAGTGGAATTGGAAGAGCATGACTTCATCGATACTTTTAGAAGACATCAGGCCAGGGATCTTCTGTAGAGAGAAAGCTCTTGCCTGTCGTTAAAGAGGCTGGAGAAGGCCGCCTTGCTCTCCGTCTTGTCAATGTCGTTCTTGCAGTGTTTGGCCTGAGTTTCTGCGGTCACTCTCGTGGTAATGGAGGCCTCGGCTTCCAGGCACATGTTCACCTCATCCACGCTGAGGCCCTGCAGGCTGGCCTGGCACTGTTTGATGCTGGTCACCGAGTGGACAGATCCTCCCAGTTTCACCTACATTCAAAGACAATTATTTCACATTTATTTCTGTCAGTCATATGCAACGGTTTTGGTACCTTTGTGATGTAATGGGTGCCAAAGTTGTCGATTAGTCTGTAAAAACGTTGCTTGTGCTGAGGGCTGTATGTCTTTGGAAGCTCCTTCAGTGCTTTTCGAAATTCACTGTGCAGTAGAGGCTTGTTGGACACTCGGTAGCTGTATACACCAAAATGCAAAGAAAGAATGTGATCAAAGTATTGCTTTGGGAAAACATTGGAATAAGTCTTAACCTTGCTACCTGTAGTACTCGCAGGACATTTTTTGGCTGGTAAAGCTGAACTTGTCGTTCTTTGATTTCTCCATTGAGTATTGGGCCACGTTTGACTGGGTGGCAGCCAGCATGACATTTGCCCCGTGGCCCTTAACAGTCAAGCCCAGACTGGACTTCCAGTTGTTTTCCACTAAAGAGCCGATGGAGTTGACGAGAGCCTCACTGGAGCGGTGAATGGTACTGGCCACCTTCAAACTGCAGGACTGCTTGGGCCTCCAGTCCACCACAGACAGGGGAAGCTTCTGCTTCTCTTTCTCCATGAAGGGGTTGCTACACAGGGTGCACGTTTTGTCCTTGCGTTTACACCGATTCATGTCCAGAACAAATGCTCCCTTGCGCTTCATCTCGGTGATATCGAAGCCTTCCCCGGCCAGATTGCTGCCTGGAGCCATAGCTGCCTGGAAACATTCCTTGGGGGAGCCCACGATGCAGGACTGATGTGAACGTTGAGGCAGGAACAGCGCAAGGGCAACACAAATATACAACAGAATCATGTTGAGGTTGCCTTGGAGGCACACTGATTGTTGGATCTGAAGAACAGACAAACGAGGAAACGCGTTGCTGACATTTCCAGACGGACACATTGAGGAGACTGTAAAATTAATAACTCATAAAGAGAGTTGTTTTGGAACCATTCAAAACAACGGTTACTACAGCTAACTAACGCTAGTATGGATCATTGGCGTGAAGTGGAAAACGTGCAAATATGTTGTGACTGAGCAAGACTTAATCCCAGTGATAATAATGAACAAACTTGTTTCAACTTGACTGGAAGACAGAAGCGACAGGAATGTTTTTTTTTTTTTAGTTAGCTCAAATTCTTTGGTGAGTTATCTTGGCCTGTCATTACCTGAAAACCCTGTCTTGAAAATCGTTGTATTATCGTGCCATGGGGTGTGTAATGCTTGGTCAAACTTTTAAGACTTGTGTGCACGTTATGTCAGGTTTTCTCAACTGTTTTCACAACTGCATGGAAATTGTTCTTCCTATAAGAGACATCTGAAATAATTGGTAAATGTTACTTCATTTATATAGTGCTTTTCCACCTTACAAGGCGTTCACCTATTGATCACGCAGAATCAGGAGCAACTGGGGGTTTAGTATCTCTTTAAGGATATAATTCGACATGGTCACAATGGCATAGGATCGAACCCACAACCTCTGGGTTGTGAGACGACCGCTCTACAACTGAGCCACGGCACTAAATATTTAAGGCTTCTTCCAAATAATCAATGTGAGTTACCAGTAATCAGAGCGTCAGATGAATCGTCAGGGTTTTAGTTTCGGCTTTGTGGTATGAGTGCAATTTCATGCACCAAGGTAGACTAAAGTATTGTGGTGCTTGGTTCTTCCACATCTTAAACAGATGAAAAATCGAAACTGAGATTCAATGATTGAGGTGTATTCTAAGACATTTGTCCTTATAGTAGTGATTCCCAACCAGCGTGCCGGAGCACAATGGTGTGCCACGGGAAATGATCAAATTTCACTTGATTGGTGAGAAAATGATTTTATGTATCTTTGTCCATCACACTATGCCAGCAGTGACAGACAGAACAAATAAATGCCCTTCCCATTAGATGGCAGAAAGTATGTACAATTTTATTTAGTGGTGTGCCGTGAGATTTTTTCATACTTAAAATATGTACCATAGTTCAATAAAGGTACGGAATCACTGCCTTATCAACTATGTTCAAAGAATTGAAACTGGTGTCAAGCATACTTGATAAAAGTTGCACGCCAAACTACAGCACACACAAAAAAATCCCTCACAATATGAAAGATCAATATCATACTTTGCAAACTTACCTTTTGTTGTCGTGTTTTTTTGTGCCGCTAACAGGTCTGTATAAAAGAGGGCTAGATGTGTCAAACTGTGCAACAGCATCTGACCTCATTGTTCTTAAGTAAAAAATTGGGGTGGGGGTTGGGGTGATAGTGGTTTTTAAAAACAGGTTGTGTGGTTTGACAGTTTTTTGATGAGAGGGGACTGGTGGTCCGCAGGGGGTTGGTGTTCCTGTCAACACAGAAACTGAGACATACACTCACGCACACTCTTTTTTTCTCTGAAGTTGTTATATTAATCTGATTTGTTAAAAGTTTGTAACCCATTAAGTTTCCAATTTCCTGAAGCGGAAGTGCAGGCTTTCATCATTGGCTTGTCTTTTGGAACGTCCCCCTGGGGTCCATGCTTGGTCACTATGAGTTTCATCCTTAAGCGTGTTGTGCTGTGTGATTGCGCACTGTGATCGTCCGCTTTTGGGGACCAAGTACAAATACTGTACCTATTAAGCAAAACTAAATGAACAACATTTTAAGCAATATCACATAGGAGAGTGGCAGACTTACATGCCAATTACAATACTAAGGAGATTAAACGGACTTGTTTTATCGATATATTGATTAATTTGCTGGTTTCCTCTGTAGCTTGTCAGAAAAAGGGAAACCATGTTGATCCTTGTTTTCCAAAGTGAAAGCAGTTGTTTGGAAAGGTCTTCTTTGCTTTCAGGAAGTACAACAGAAATCAGACAGTATTTACTTTTGTGAGGCTGAAATCAGAATTTGAACAATTTTAAGTCAAACAACTCTAAACGATTACTGTAATTGCTTGTTGATTCATTTGTCTATTGTCATTACTTTTGGCACCTCTATTGCTTATACTACATACGTCTGTCCCTGTGGTTTTAATACACAATATTAGGTCAATTTGAACTGTTCTTCGGACCAATCCACTCCAGCATCATCAGGCTTAATTAGGCCTTCACCTGGGTGTTCAACGTCTTGTTTCTCAGCTGGCGTTGTTAAAATGCGGTCCATTTACCTCTGAATCTTCTTTCATTTTAATCATATGTTTCCAACCGCAGTCTTTGCACTTCAACTGCGGGTAACATTGATGACACCCCTCCATTCTCACGCAAACAAACGTCTTTCATCCGGTCGGTTATGTGTCACGAGGCAGCAGAGTGGGGTGAGAGGGTGAGAGGGTGAGTGATTCATCCACAACCTCAGCGCTGCTCTTCCATTTAGACGATTACACTGTGTCACCCACCCGTGCTGCCTCAAGGGCTCTCTCACTTTCCCGTTACAAGAATCAATATTTACCTCAGTATGAATATTAACCTAAAGCATGCCATTCTATATGTTCGTGCCATATTCAATATAATCCAATCCAATGCGATTACGACTTTGCCTGTACTGACAATTACTACACAAACATCGATTGTACAAAAAGCAACTTTTGATGACCTGCATTTATTGTAACGATTGGTTATTATCTTGTTATTAGCTTTTATTCCAAGATTACTTCAAAGCTGCCTTCGTCGCTCATTTGCTTGAAATGTCTTTGTCGTGTCTGCGTGCATATGTTGATGTTTTTTGTCATTCACACGCACCCAGGCAGCACATGTCACGCTTCCCGCTGTGACTAAAGGACAACAATGGCTCTTTTCAGTGAGGCTATGTCAACTACAAGGTAAGCGGCAATGTCAAGGTAGCTGTCGTAACCACGCTAGACCGGAATGTGTGGAAAAAGGCCTTCAAAGTAAATGTCTTGGTCCTGCTGTTCGTGACGTAGCCTGATTAAACGTATATTCAGTCATTGTCACTGTTTATATGAAATATGAATGTTGAATGTATGTATGTTTTTAAGTTAATGAATCATTATTGTGTTCCAATAGCGTCAACGTTTTTTTTCTTTTTTTAAATAAGGGGCGGAAGTAAGCCGTTCGAGCTCGGACTTTCTGGTGCCGAGGCGTTGCAGCTGATTCAAGGCCGCCTTGCGGGGATTTCACCACAGCCTCCCATTCAGTTCCAAAAGAAAAGAAAAGCTTATATTAACCCCAGCGAGGATAATGATGGACATGTTCCGTGTAGAGAACCGGAGAAGCAGCGTCCCTCCACCTCGCGGCGTCAGGACGGCGGTAGCCCGGCGTTGCTAGCTCCAATCTCAGATCTGACAACCGCTCTTGGTGTGCCCGTTCAGACGTTGAGGGGGAGCACCAGGGACGGTTAGCTAAACGCCTCCACACGTCCGGGATGCTAACGCCGTGACTGGGGCTGGGGATCGATCGAGGCGAGGCGGCATCCTCCGGGAGCTGCATGGACGCGCGCCCTTGTCGGCCGCCGGCACCATCCGTGCCTGTGACGTGGCCGCCTGCCCGGCCGGAATGCTAGCGCCAAGGAAGTGTCTCTGACATGAAGACTAGGCGAGTCTTGGCATATGTCCTTTGGGTGCGACGCTGACTTTGTCCCCATGACTCACCCGTGCGGGCGTCGTCATGTACGCGGCCGGCCGTGCGGCGCCTCTGCCCGGCGGATGACACTCAGCCAGGTACCGGCGGGCCCGGCGCGGGGCCGCCTTCCCCGGTTGCGGGAATAGAGAGACAGACTGAGTGGAGCAGAACCCAGCAAGCGCATTCGGAAATGGTGTCCCACAAGGTTCTCGTGGCCGTCCTTTTGCTAAACGTGTACATCGGCGTGCAGTCGTTCATGTGCTTGTTCGGCGGCGTGCTGCTGTCGGTGGTGTTCGCCTTGGCCTTCCTGAACGGACCGCGGCTGCTGGACTGGGCCAGTTCGCCCCCTCACCTGCAGTTCAACAAGTATGTTCTGACCGGGTACCGGCCCGTCTCTTCTGTGCAAGACTGCATCCGGAGCCTCTTCTACCTGCACAACGAGCTGGGAAATATATACACTCACGGTGCGCACACATTGACTGAACTCATCTGCTCTACGCTTTTGCAGTATACACATTTAAAGTTATGGTTCCAAAGAAAGAGAAGTTAGAATATTTACTTCACTTTGAAGGTAAAAATTCCCATGGGAAGATAGGATGGGGACATTTTGAAATATTCAAAATTGGAAACTTTCTGTAGGAATTACAGTAACTAGTAGTAGTGAATTGCCTAGTACCTGGCGATTCGATTCGTATCACGATTCATAGGTCACGATTCAATTCGATACCGATTAATCCCGATGCGAATCTAGAAATTGATTATTGCAATTTTTTTCAACTCAAATTTAGAAAATACTAATCAATAAACTTGTACATGTACGCTGTAAGATTTGTATGAAAATGTATTTATTTATCTGAAAATTCAGGCTTATAACTGAGCCACTGCATTTAACAAACAGGTTGCTGTCTGTTTCATGTTTGAACAGCACTGAAATCAAATATTAAGGGTTAATGTCCCATTAATATAACATTATTCCATGCTTAATGTGTGAATCCTAACCCTAAGTAAGACATTTTGTTGAATATTCCCCAAAAAATGTATGTTTAAAAATAGATTTGGCCGCATATCGAATCGATTCGAGAATTGAGCGCTGTAATATCGCGATATATCGCAGAATCGATTTTTTCTAACACCCCTAGTAACTAGTGCTGAACAATTGATTAAATTCAAATAAAAGACATTGCAATATATAGTATAGTATATATAGTATAGTAAAATGCCGTTTTCAAATTGCACCGGCTGGTTTTTATAAAGAACAAAAAAAAACAGGTTATAAAGTCAGTAGGTTTTGTTTTTATATTCTGTATGTATCCGCTCTATAAATTTTAGTTGAGATAAAATAATATTAATAATGTTTAAATCACTGTAACATTAGGCACAATTAAAATATTTCAGACACCAATTCTATAGAGAGAGCCCATGTGCTATACTACACTCTAAAAACAGATTGGTCAAATCTACCACCAAAAAAAAGGTTAAATTTGACCAATCTTTCTGGTAGTTATGTGTCCGGCAGATCCTTTGGTTAAAACAACCATTCTAGAATGGTAGGTGTTTTCAACCAATATATATTGGCGATTAGACCAACCAATACAAATTGGTCATTCTGACCAAGAGATTGGTTAATCTGATTGGTTAATCTGTGTTAGAGGCTAAAAAAAAATTTCCGTGAATCCCGCGGGTCATAGGATTCCTGAAAAAAAGTACCACTGATTGGCACACTCACCTAAGTGGGGTGAAATTCGTTCTCCACATTTGACCCATCCCCTGAGGGATGAGGTGAGCAGCATCAGGGGTTGGTTTTGGGAATCATTTAATCATCGAGTAAGAGTTATGAAGCAAAATCCAGCCGTTTTTTATCCATTTCAGGGGGCGCTCATTTTGCCACTTGCTGTCGACTGAAGAATCACAGTTGCCCAGGCCTCAGAAAACGACCAATCAGGGTTCACCTGTTTTCTGAATCTGCACTGTGATTGGTTGTTACCTGAGACCTGAGCAACTGTGATGTCATTTTCACTCGACGGCAAGTGGCAAAATGGCCGCCTTCTGATATTGATAAAACCTGCTGGATTTTGCTGCTTAACTCATGTTCCACTAAGGCAATATTAACCGGAATACCGTATTGCAATTAGTGGGGCTGCATATAACATATTGTCAATAATTTTTTTAGGAGGGTTGACTTCCCCTTTAACTTTATTTGAAGTTGATAAACTATCCTTTTTATTAATTCATGATTCATTTGCCTTTATTTTAGCAATAGCCATACCTATAAGACCAACACATTTATTGATAATAAATCTCATATTCTTGATTGCAATACAGATGAATTCATTGCTTGTGTTTCTTAAAAAAAAATACAGGGGAAGAAGACCTTTAAAAAAAAAAAATCCTATTATAAAAAGCAATATTGAGGGGAAAGAAACCGCAATTGAGTTATTTTCAAAATCACTGAGCCCCCATGGTGGTATTTGAAATACTTGTTATATTTGGTTAAACAAGTCTGACAAGCACCGATCACATAGAGCAGAAGAGTGCCGATGACTGCAACTTTGTTTAATCAAAGTTCTTTGGGAGCATAACCGGTTTGTTGTGATGCCCCTCCCGCACCAGGCATCCCTCTGTTGTGCTTCCTGGTGCTGCTGCCGCTCAGCATCCCCTGGTCCCAGATCAGCGTGACCTGGCTGGGCGTGGTGCACTTCCTGGCCTGCCTGTCGCCGCAGCTGGGCTCGGTGCTCTACCACCTCTTCATGAACCACGAGGGCGGCGAGCCCGTCTACCACACCCTCCTCAAGCTCGACGTGTGCGGAATTTGCATGATCAACACTCTGGGTAGGCGCCGGCCTTTTCTCTCCATATGCAATCAAAACCTATGATGATAATCATCATCGTCATCATAAACTCAAGGGCCAAAACAGAAAGTCACAATCATAATGCATCATTTTATTAATCAAGTGGAATTTTCATTATAAATATTCAAGTATTCAAGGTTATGCTTGCGTCAGTAATAAAAGACTTAGCAGTTCAACCAAAAAGCTCATTGGTACCGCCCACCACCTCTTGACTAAGCTGGGCAACTGACAGCGCGTCCGCCCTGAGACCTGGAGGTTACGGGTTCAATACCAAAGATTATAAAAATGAGACCAATTTACCTCCCTGCTTGACACGCGTTGGAATTGGGGAGTTAGATCACCAAATGATTCCCGAGCGCAGCCCTTGCTGCTGTTCACCGCTCCCTCGGGATGGGTCAAATGCGGATAATGAATTTCACCCCACTTAGGTAGGTGGGACAATCAGTGATACTTGAACTTTTTTTTTACATTCAATTAAAGGGCATTAAATCTTTAAATAATTAAGAATGTTATTAATTAACATTTTTAAATAGTCATAAATTCTGTAAATCAATGAAAAGCCCGTCAAATAAAAATAGTCCATCAAATATGACAAATTCCATAAAATAGAAATTCAATTAAAGTACACATTTAATACAATAAATAAAATGTTCCTTTAACCAATAAAATGTTTAATTAACAACAAAGTTTTATTAAATAATAGAAAAAGAAGATCTTAAATGAAAATGTAAAAACATTTTGAAAAAGGTTAAAACACAACAAACAAAATTCTAGATCCATTAAAGAATAAATCTCAAAATATCATTAAATTGAAGTCTCATTAAATAAAAAAGTTTCATGTGATTATTGAAACATAGAAATTCCATTAGAAGTCCACTTAAAAGAACGCACAATAATTCCATTAAATAATTACAAATTCAATAAAATGAATAAATTGTCCTATTAACCAATAAAAACAATTAATGAATAAACAAAAATTAATTTACATCATTTATACGGCTATTAAATAAAAATTTAGTTAAATAAATACATAAAGTAAATTACAATTCTGTGACATAATAATACATCCTATGAAATATAAAATCCAATGAACAAATGGAATAAAAAAAAATAAAAAAAATTCTTCTAAAGATTATTTATTTTTTTCCAAAAATAATGAAAGAACTAGAGATCCCCAAATAATAGTTATTCTCTTAACTCATTCACTCCCAGCGATTTTTACTGAAGCAACCCCCTTCGCTCCCGGCTGTTTGTGACTGGTTTTGCAAGGCCCACAGAATATTGTGTTCGATTGCTATAAAAACATGGAATTTACCAAAAAAAAGATTAGAGTCACTTATTTAATTAGGAAAAACGTATATTGGTATCTGTTTCCGTTTTGCAGCAATTAGCATTAGAATATAGCTAAATGTCATCATTATTCACAAACCTGTTGAAAACACTGGGGGAAAAAACGTTTTGCAACAGGGCCCTGGTTGATCTCTTCTACTCTGCTGCCACCTGCTGGCCGTTTTTGTAATGACTACCATTGCTTCAAACATTCTCTTCAGTTCAGAGGCTGCCTCAAAGCCTTCTGTATGCTCTAGCATAAAAAACAACATATAAATACGTCTTTGGGAGCAGTGTACAATGAATGTTTGCATTTCAGGGGCACTGCCGATCCTGTACAGCACCCTGCTGTGCTACCCGCTGATCCGCACGGCGGCGCTGTCCGTCTACATCCTGCTGTCCAGCTACGGCATCTACTGCGCGGTGACGGCGCGCAGCAGCGTGCGGCGCCTGCGCTCCTTCGCCTGGCAGGCGCTCTTCCGCTTCTCCTTCTTCGTGCTGCGCTGGGTGGGCGTGGGCGGCGGCAGCCCCACCTCGCTGCGTCACTTCCTCACCATGGACGCGCTGGCCGTGCTGGGCGGCATCATCAACATCGCCCGCATCCCCGAGCGCTTCCGGCCGGGCCTCTTTGACTACTGGTGCAACAGCCACCAGATCATGCACGTGCTGGTGGTGGGCTCCATCCTCTACCTGCACTGGGGCGTCCTGGACGACCTGCTGTGGATCAACGGCTACAATTGTCCCTCCGACTGAGGCCCCAGCCCAACGCCCCCGTGAACGTCTGATTAGCAGGAGACGCTGTAAAGCAGAGGTGGGGGTGACTCGAGCCCGACTCAAGTCGGCTTGCTAAAACTTAGGAAAGACTCGACTTGACTTAGACTTGAACTAAAGGGAACCCATTTGTCACAGTATAGAGACAACCTTTAAAAAGGCATTTTTGGTATACTTGTATCCTTTCTAGCCATAAACGCATTCATTTTTAGACTGTTTTTCTGCTGAGATCAAAGAAGAAAGCATTCATTTGGTAGCATGTAACTATGTTGACATGAGCTCAAGGAATGTCATTTAGAGGAAAAACAGTGCTCGGCCGCCATCTTGTGGCATCTTAGTGTTAAAGGGGAAGCCTTTAATATGTTCTATGCAGCCCCACTGGTTTAAATATGCTATTCTGGTTAATATTGCATTAGTGGAATTCGAGTTCACTCATTCACTGCCATTGATGGCTATAAATGTCAAAAATTCATTTTAACTATTTATATTAGTTAAAAAAAAATCCCACTTTTGTTAACAAGAGTATGAAAACCAGTAATGAAATTTGTGATTAATTGTGAGTAAACCAGTGAAGTCATGTGATTAATTACGATTAAAAACGAATCGCCTGACGCCCCAAATATTTAATAATATTTTATTTAATTTTTTTTATTCATTCACTGCCATTGATGGCCATAAACGTCAAAAATTCATTTGAACTATTTCTAACAAGAGTAGGAAAACCTAGAATTTTTTATTGTACATTTCAGAAGAGATATACAATTTGTGATTAATCGTGAGTTAACTAGTGAAGTCATGCGATTAATTAAATAAAAAATGTAATCAACTCTTGCTAATTTTTAATAATCTTTTCTTTTTTTTTTAAAGAATTTATAGCAGTGAGTGAGTTAAGCAGCAGGGGGCGGCCATTTTGCTGTCGAGTGAAGATGACATCAATGTTGCTCAGAGCTCAGGTAACCAATCACAGCTCAGCTTCAGGAAACAGGTGAGCTGTGATTGGTCTTTGCTTGAGCTGAGCGACTGTGATGTCATCTTCAGTCAACAGCTAGTGGCAAAATGGCCGCCCCCTGAGATGGATAAGAATGGCTGGATTTTGCTTATTCCACAAACGTAATATTAATCAGAATGTCATGTTTAGACTAGTGAGGTCACATATGACATGTTATTGTCAAGAAATGTTTAAGGTTGACTTCCACTATAATGAACAATGTTGAAGTGCGTTAAAAAGTAGTGCTTTGCCACCACCCTGTGGCAGCTCAGTGCCAAGCAGCTATCTTAAAGTGAGTTGAGGAGCTTCATTTAGGCAAAAATAGTTATTTGCCGCAATCTTGTAGCATCTTGACATCAAGGACCTATGATGAACTGAGTTAGGAGTTTCATTCATGAAAAAAATAGTGCTTTGCGGCCATCTTCTGGAATTCTTTTATCAAGAAATGTTGTTCAAGTGAGTTGAGATTTTCATTAAGAGAAAAGTAGTGTTTTGCCGCAATCTTCAAACTTGCAAACTTCAACATTGCACCTCAGTGTTGAAGTGAGTTTAAGAGTTTCAACAAGACAAAACAATCGTGTTTTGCCGCCATCTTGTGGAATCAGGGAACTTTGTTGAAGTGAGTTGTGATGTCTCATCTAGACAAAAGTAGTGTTTTGCTGCTATCTTGCGGCTTCTTGATGTCAAGGAACTATTTTGCAGCGAGTTGAGGAGTATTTTAGGGGAGAAAAAAAAGTTTTTCTGCCATCTTGTGGCATCCAGTGGCAATTACAGTACATTAGATGTAAAGTGGCTAATGTGCGAACATATGCAACTTTCTATGACTCATGATTTGCTTCACCCAAGAAACGACTTGACTCAACTTGCCTCAAATTAAGTGGTGATTCCATTTAACGTGCTCATTTTTTTATTTTTTTTTGCAACAGAATCTTGGATCTTGCCTGAAACTGAAGGTTAAGACTTGAGACTTATGACTTGCATGTGACTTGCTCCCACCTCTGCTATAAAGTCTGCTGAAGGATGTTGTTCGATGAGGGTGGCAGACTGTAGGATGTTCATAATCAATGACGTCAAGCATCACCACTTAGTTTGGTTTGAAAGTTAGTGCATCGTATTATGTTGATTGTATCCATACAGCGCATGTTGGTCACACGCGTCCGAAAATGGGACAAAAATGCCCCACTAAACGGAGCCACTATAGCGGGAACCGCTGGAATCGAAATCGGGCTCTGGCTTTTCCTGTGTGGAGTTGAAGTTTACCACTGTTAAATAGTGAAAGACAAGGAAACAGTCCTGACTCACCTCACACGTGTGATTGGCGGTTTTGGTGAAAGATAACCTATCAAAACAGCAACAAAAAAAGGGGTTGTTTACATACTTCATTTTTATTTTCACGTTTTCGACTGTCATGAGTGTAAAAGACATGTTCACCACTGTTTAATAGTTAAAAACAAGAAAACAGTCCCAACCTGATGCGACTGGAGGTGTTGTTATAAAAACAGCACGAGAGGGTTTTCATACATTTTTGTATTTTAGATACTTATTTTTATTTTTTACATACTAGTTAAGTTAACCTCTGTTAAATAGTTGAAAACAAGAAAACGGTTTCAAACTTAGGGGATTCGCATTGCAGCTCCGCCTTACTCTTCCTGTTTGGTTTTTAAAATCATTTTTACAAGTGTAAAACACTTAACTGTTGTAAATTGTCAGGTCGCTCCTTTGGGAATGATTGTCACCAAAAAACCAAAGAAAAAGGCAAAAGAACGACTGTTTGACTTAAAAGGTTCCGCTGTCGTGCGCTTTTGTCTAGAAAAAGATCAGCACAGGTTTTTTCTTTCCCCGTGCTGGTCTTCGGCTGCAAAAGTACAACACAAACAGCCGAACCCTGGGTCACTCGACGGTCCGCTCTCGCAACATCCACGGCTGGTCGACATCACCTGGTTGGGCTACGGCAACATGCTGTGTCGCTTGGTTCAGTTGAGCGGATTGTCGAGTGACTGAAGGTTTTTAGGGGGGTTTTAGGAAGGAATTTTACGTGTGATTTTTATGTTAATTTATGCTTCTTCTTTTTTTTTTTTGATGCACATGATATTACACCGAAGCTACTTCACTGCACTTTTGTTTCGGGATGTACTCGCAAAAAAAGTCACCTTTTGTTTTGTGTCATGACCGTCACTCACGTCTCACTTTACCAAATTAGGACGCTAACACGCTAACGATTTATTTGTTGCTAGTGCATGAAAGTCGCTAGCAAGTTAGCTTGTGGTTAGCCTCGCCATTGTTTTGTTTTTTTCTCAAAGGGCTCTGAGTCCATAGACGTTATGTAAATATATCATGTATGTTGATCATGTATACATACGAGCAGCATATCACTTTTAGAGAGAAAATGGACGCTAGCGCAAGTAAATCTATGCATAAGTCAACAACAGGGAACATGGACACGCACGCTATGTTCTTTCCCGCCTCTCAGGGTGCCGTAACGGTAGCGGAAGGCCATGCCAATGCTTCAGTCTGGTTAAATAATTGACTCGCCGTGTATTTTGGCACATATTGGCGGCAGACGGGAAGTGGAACCCGTCCACAGAATGGCCTCTGGGCGGCACCGTGGGCCAACGCAGTTGG
The DNA here is from genome assembly GCF_054856555.1 of Leptonotus elevatus. Taxonomy (NCBI): domain Eukaryota; kingdom Metazoa; phylum Chordata; class Actinopteri; order Syngnathiformes; family Syngnathidae; genus Leptonotus; species Leptonotus elevatus. The sequence continues at coordinate 31,423,171 of NC_141239.1, read as the reverse complement.
GCTTTTTAAAAATATAATTGGATTATGTCGCAGGTGTTGGATAGCCTGTTAGTATCTAAAGGGAAATGCTCTTGGAGGGACCCGGGTGAGGATGTGATGGACTGCTATGCCACTGAGGAGCTCAAGGTGGCGCCGTTTTTTGGTCTGAGTGGACCATCGCACCTATTAACTGTCTCTGCTCCAGTCTCGATTGTGCAATAAATTGAAGTCTATATTTGTAAATATTTGCTGATGTCTTCTATTCAGAGAATCCTATTGCTTTAAACAGTGTCATATTATTGTTTTTGAATCCTGGATCCTGGAGTTTAAATATCAAATTTACTCAATTGTAATGGTTTTATTATCCAGAATCAAGAGTCTAGAAAAAAAAAATAAGAGAGCCTTGTGTCAAGAGTCAAAAGTCCAGAATCGATAGTCTGGACTCAAAACATTATAATGTCTTGAGACAACAGTTGAGAATTAGAGTCTGGAGTCGATAGCGAAGAGCTTCTAGTCAAGCCTGAAGAGTCCAGAATCAAGAGTGAACTGTTCACAATCAAGAGCCTAATATCTACAGTTTATAGTCTAGAACCATGAATAAAAGAAATCTCGAGTCAAAATTGAACAAATTCATCAGTTCTGAATTAGGAGCTAATAGGTGAATATTCTGGAATCTAGAGCCAAAAATCTTGTGTGAAGGGTTAAAAATCCAGAATCAAAATCCTAAAGTTTAGTGTCCCAAAATGTTTTGAGACAAATTAATTAAAAATTTAAATAAGAGTCTGGAGTCTATTGTCAAGAGTGAACTGCTGACAATAAAAAGCATAATGTCAAGAGTTTATAGTCCACAAACAAGAATTTTAAAAAAAATACAAATTCAGAGTAAAAATTTAACAAATTCACAAATTCAACAGTTTAAAATCAAGAGTTAATAATCAATATTCTGGAGTTTTGAGTCTAAAGTTAAGAACCTTGTGTCAAGAGTTAAAAGTCCAGAATCAAATGTGTGAAATTTAAACTTTTAAGAGTTCAGTGTTCTGAATCTAAAGACAAAATTTTAGAATGTATAGTCTAAAGCAGGGTTAATCAATTCTGGTCCTCGAGGTACGGACTCCTGCAGGTTTTAGATGTTTTCGCCAACTCGCACACCTGATTCATATAATCAGCTCATCAGCATGCCTGATAAATATCCTGATCTTTAGAATCAGTTGTGTTGATAGGAGGAAACATCTCAAACCTGCAGGACTTCGGACCTCGAGGACTCGGGGAGAATTGGTGAACCTTGGTAAAGCCTTGAATCAAGAGCCCAGAATAAGGAGTTTGGTCAAGAGTCTTGGATCCAGAATCAAGACTCTGAAGCCAATATTCTTGAGTTTAGAGTCTGTAATCAATCAGTCAAGATTCAGAATCTAGGGTTTCAGATTCAGAAACAAGAGTCATGATTGAACCGTGTTTCCAGGGGTGGGCAAACTTGGTCCTCAAGGGCCGGAGTCCTGCACGTTTTGGATGTTTTCCTGCCCAAACGCAGCTGATTCCAATCAGCAGGATCGTTATCAGGCTTATGCAGAGCTTGCTGATGAGCTGATCATATATCAGCTTGTGTTGGAGAAGGAAAACATTCAAAACCTGCAGGAGTCCGGCCCTCCAGGACCGAGTTTGTCCACCCCTGAGTTAGCCTCTTGGTTCTCTAATCGGGACTTTAAAACCTCAAATCTTGAGAGAAGTGTCCGGAAGCATCAGTTTGAAGAAGGAAAGTTGAGAATCAAGAGGTACGAGTCAAGAACTTTGCTTTCAGAATCAAGAGTCTGCAGTTCATTTTATGAACAAGATTCAAGAAAGTGAGCTGCCGTGCTCAAGGTAGCGTACAGTTTGATTGTCACATTTCACTCCGATTTTCAGTCATTACGATTCAGTTTCAACACAAAAACTGATTTGGAATGAGAAATACCAGAAACGGACCCTTGCGATTTTAAAAGACTGATTCAAGTAACAAGCTCATATCAGAACAGGTTTGTCCACGCCTTCTTTCCACATCAGGTCTTTTTGACAGAATGCAACTCTCTTGATTATCTTCTTCTTTTTTTTTTTTACTTTTAGAGCTTTGTTCATTTTGACACCCTTTCGCCACCGACATCCTGATCGGGTCGCCGCGTGATCCCCCGCCTACTTCCTGCCGCACTTCCTAGCCCTCGGCTGGCCTTTTTTGGCGGCGTTCTTCAACCTTCTACAACTTCTTCTTTTTCTTCCTCCTCTCACTGCTCATTCCGGCGACTTCTCCACGACGACAACGACCAGCAGCCACCCTTCCTCGCCATCACCAGCAACCACCAGGTAGGCCTTCGTCATCGTCATCATCATCCTCACCCTCGTGCACCTGCCATTTCCATGTCAATGCACTTTAGTGTCATGTTTTGAATATGAGTGAGTCCATTTTAAGACCTAGAATGAGTGACCATACACAATTTCAGAACATTTGCAGAATTATTATATGTGATTAGCCTTTGGGGAGGTTTTTCGTGGGGTTTTAGAGTGAGACGAAGCAAACTCATTTAAGACAATCGATGAGCGCGAGAAGCTACTTTGTGATGCTGTGCATTTTTTTTTTTGAAGCTTGAAGTGCGTGTTTGCAGCCAATTTTGAAGGAGAACAAGTGTGTGTTTGTGTGGAGGAGGAAGTGTGGTAGCTCGCTGACAACACCTCACACAGTACTGACATCAGCCAGCACGGCATAGTTTGCATCACGTTGTGTTTGTTTTAGCCTCTTAAAAGTGTATTTTCACACTATGGTATGTGCATTTTCTTCGCTTTGTATTTTGGAATTTGACACAAGCGGCAAAAAGTAGTTACTGATGTATTACTCGGGTTTTAGGATGAGGCTGCCCATGCTCTCCTTAGGTTGCCCACCCATCATTTTGTGGGGTCATTTTAACCTCTTTTAAATCCATTTTATTTACACCAACACAAGCCCCTCATTTAAAACAAATACAATGAGAACAACCATTTTGTGGAGCCTTCACAAAGGATCATTTGCATCATTTTCGTGTCGCTAGAACTAAGTTCTCAAAGTGTCCTTTTTCCCCTGTGTGTGCATTTTATTTGTATTTTTTTACACACACGCTCGCAGGCAGCAAAAAGAAACGGAAGTAGTTGTGAAAGCTTGCCCGCTTCCTCTTTCACGTCGCTCATAAATGGCCTCATGCCTGCTGATTGGCTAAATAAGGATGCTGTTTTTTGTGTTTTTTGTTTTTTTTTCCCCCCCGCCAGGTCGGCACCATGTCCCGACAGGTGGTGCGGAGCAGCAAGTTCCGCCACGTCTTCGGCCAGGCGGCCAAGGCCGACCTCTGCTACGATGACATCCGCATCTCCCAGATGACCTGGGACAGCAACTTCTGCTCCGTCAACCCCAAGTTTGTGGCCATGATCGTGGACGCCAGTGGCGGCGGCGCGTTCATGGTGCTGCCCCTCGGCAAGGTGCGAGCAAGTGCCCCTTAATGGCCACTGTCGTTCCCGGGACATTGTGTCAAAACGCAAGTTTGAATGTGACATATACAGTAACTAACCATTCATATTTTGATATTACAACTATTTGTTTTGTAATATCGTGTGACCCACAAAACAAAATGTTCCTTCCTTATTAGCCACCATATTCCTAGTCTCTTGCAACAATAAATTATAGAAAACAATAATAGCTAATAGTCAGCTTACAATAAAAAAATATTATTATGATAAGTTTAGATGTAAAGGAAACAGTTTACACTATTGGTAACTCAATAATATTCATTTTAGAATGTTGCTTTTTACAAAATAATTTTTTTTATCACTTATAGGCCACTGTAGGAGATCCCAAACTAGATATTTTGGTGAGCAACAATATTGTATTTCACCTTAAAACTCTAACAATATCCAAAATTAACACTCAGGTCAGTTTGAAATTTGAATGATATAACTTAATTATCTATTGTTTCTTAGTGGCCTTCTTGCTACATTGTGCTTTGCAAACTAGCCTGCTTCCATAAACAATTTTTGGACAACACAATTTAAAGAACATATATTTATTCTGGATAAAATCGTAAACTTCTGCAAAATTAGCGACATGAACACTAAAAATGGACATAGCCGCTATTTTGGTGCATGCGGTATTGTAGCATTACTATCAAATGGAATCGTTTTCAAACTCATTTTGTCCCTTTATGGCCACCATAGTTGTGCTTGATAACAGCTTATGATATAAATAAAAAATGCCATTTTCTTTTAAACGAGTTTATCCCTGTTCCTTTTTGCTGTATTTGTGCTAGCAATTCGCGTAGCTCATGCTAAATTTTACCTTTAGAACTTTACTTTTTGTCCCCTCAAGACCTCCACTTTTTTTGGGGGGGGGGGGGGGGTACAAAAATGAACATAAACGAGCTACATGAACGCTAAGGACGGCGTTCTGGGACTTGTAGTGTATCAACTCGGGTTTACAGCAATTTGCAGTGTTCAAAAGTACAAAAACAAAAATGATCACAAGAAATGGTTATATGGTGGTATATAATAATAAATAAAATATCATAATAAAATGCCTTATCATTTCTACAATGAAGGTTGGGAGTTTTTAGAGGCATTAACATGTTCACCCTTTGAAACAAATGAGGAAGTTTGATGGCAACTTGGAGAGTTTTCACCATATTTGGAGGTTGACATTGTTCAGTCTGGGCCGGATGTGGCCTCCCCCCACCTTGCTTTTCTTGAAGACGACATACACGTGTGTGGGGGTGCACTCTTCCCTTAATGCATCTTATGAAACTAACTAACGCTGTAGTACATTTTCTAGTGAATTATTTCATAATCACAGCAATGTATGTACATCAAGAGGGGCCATCTGTTGCTAGGCAGATTTTGGCCCGCGACAAAATTGACAGGCACGTGATGACACACATAATGACAGTTTTACTAAGTAAAATGTTCACTTCAAAGCAAAATGGCTGACTTATTTTGTCTTTTCGGTCATAGGTCCTTGAGACTTTTTTGTAGGTCTGCTCATGATTAATTTTGTATCCCTATTTGAATTTCATGTTGCTACACGAAACTGCTAAATTGGCTTCTGGGGCAGAATTTTCAAAGCATGGCTACCATCTTGCATGTGTGCAGACTGGTCGTATCGACATGTCCTACCCGACGGTGTGCGGCCACACGGGTCCCGTGCTGGACATTGAGTTTTGCCCCCACAACGACAACATCATCGCCAGCGGCTCCGAGGACTGCAGCATCATGGTGAGTCCGGTGCCGGTGCCGGTGGCGGCGGCGGCGGTCTACGACGGCCTGTAACAGTAAATCCCCCTCCCGGGCAGATTTGGGCGATCCCGGACTCCGGGCTGAGCTCGCCGCTCACGCAGCCGGTGGTGAAGCTGGAGGGTCACTCTAAACGTGTGGGCATCCTCAACTGGCATCCCACCGCCCACAACGTCCTCATGAGTGCAGGTGAGCGCTGAACACAATCACGGACATACTAGACAAGTCATTTAAACGCTTCAAATCTTGTATGAAGGCCTTGGCATGATGTTGTCTGATAAAGATAACCCAAAAAAAAGACAGTAGACTATTTGTGTTTCATTAGCAAACTTCCATCCATCCACACATCCATTTTTCTACCACCCAAAACGAAAGTAAAATAGCACTTAACTTGACAAAACTTTGTCCCACAGGGCTAATTACACAAATCAAATAAAAACAGGGAAATGAAACGAATTAAACAAACAAAAAGATCAAATACAATCAATTTCATCTTTATTATGAAATAAAATAAGTAAAACTACAATAAATGAAGTAAATGTAAATCAAATGAATCAAAAAATCTAATGAATACAGCACACAAAATATAATAAAATCAAATGTATTACTTTTTTTTAAATTTAATTAATGCAATAAATTAGTCACAATGTAAAATAATACGACCTAAAATAAAACAAATAAAATCATGTATTAAAGCAAACTCAAATAAGTAAATAATACATATAAGTAAAAGAAAAAGAGCAATTATTATTATTTTTTTTTAAATAAAACACATTAAAATAAATACATAAACTATCAAATAAAACACAAAATAATACTAACTTAATTACAGTATGTAAAATACATTTTAAAAAGTGCTTAACACAAAATAAAATAACTAAAACACATTACATAAAAAAGGAGTTAAGGGGTTATATAATATAAAACAAAGTCAATTAAATACCATTTAAACAAAACAAACCTAAGCTAAAACAGAACAAACCACTCAAATAAAATTTAATAAATGACAATTAACACAATTTAAGTAAAAACAGTCTAAATGGAATAAAATAAAATGACATAATTTGCAAATTATATTACTGTACACACAGACAATATTTGTTATAACATTATTAATATTAATATTATTGACAGTTGAGGTCAATACATAGGCAATATAAATAAGTAGTATAGTGGCGGGCTTGTGTTTGACACGGAACACGAATCTGTATGAAATGCAAAATCCTACTTGGCAAAACGTTGCTTTAAAATCACTCGTGATGTCTATCGAGTGGCTCAACTCCACACGGGAAAGAAAGAAAAACTGCACCGCCCTTACAGTGTCTAACGCCAAACCCTCCCGCTTCTTGATCAGGCTGCGACAACGTGGTGATCCTGTGGAACGTCGCCCGCGGCGAAGCGGCCGTCAGGATAGACGACGTTCACTCGGACCTGATCTACAGCGCCTGCTGGAACCGCGACGGCTCCAAGATCCTGACCTCCTGCAAGGACAAAATGATACGGGTGATGGACCCTCGCAAGGGCAGCGTCCTCGCCGTACGTACGCTCAACCTCGCCGTCCCCGATGCGCCCACCCCCGCCAAGGTCCGACAGTTGCTTGCTTGCAGGAGAAGGAGAAACCTCACGAGGGCTCCCGGCCCGTCCGGGCTGTGTGGGTGTCGGACAGGAGGATCCTCACCACCGGCTTCAGTCGCATGAGCGAGAGGCAGGTGGCGCTGTGGGACCCGGTGAGTCCTAATGGACCTCCTTTTGAGTTTCTTGGAGGTCTCTTGCTGTTTTTTTTTTGTTTTGTTTTTAATCCATGAAGTTTTTGTTTCAGGAGGACTTTGGCTCACCGCTGACCTTGCAGGAACTGGACACCAGCAGTGGCGTCCTCCTGCCGTTCTTCGATCCGGACACTGGCGTGGTGTACCTGTGCGGCAAGGTCACAATCTCTCCCTCTGCAGTTGCACATGATTATGAATTTAATTAATTCCGTGGCTGGATTCGATTTAATCAATTTTCCCGTTTCTACATTCCAGTCTCCGCAAAAAACACCACTTTTTTTCCTTAAATGCTTTTAACCCATTCACTGCCATTGACGGCTATTTGAACTATTTCGATTAGTTTAGTTTTTTCCAATTTTTGTTAACAAGAGTATGAAAACCTATTATTTTTTTGTGTACATTTAGAACAGATATAAAATTTGTAATTAACTCTAAGTTAGTGAAGTCATGCGAATAATTCCGTTTGTAAATTTAAATCGCCTGATGCCCCAAATTTTTTAATAATAGTTTTTTTTTAAAGAAAAGATTATTAAAAATTAAAGGCGTCAGGCGAGTACTATTTTTAATCGTAATTAATCACATGACTTCACTAGTTAACTCACGATTAATCACACATTTTACATCTGTTCTAATAAAAAAAAATTTTTAAAACACTAGGTTTTCATACTCTTGTTAACAAAAGTGGGAAAAAATGTTAAACTAATACAAATAGTTCAAATAAATTTTTGACGTCTGTAGCCGTCAATGGCAGTAAATGAGTTAAAAACGAAAAATAGCACTATTGTAAGGACATCAGCTGGTGTTATTACCCTCTCACTATAGTACATTAGTGAAAATCTGCAAGTAATTGTCGACCCCCCAAAAATATGCCAAAAAGCTGGCAACAAAGCACAACTTTTGTTTAAACGAACCTCCTGAACTCATTTTGACATGGCACCAAAAAACCACAAGATGGCTCCAAAGCACATGTTTTTCCCTAAATGAAACTCCTCAGCTGACATCAACGTACTGCTATGGCACAAAGATGATACAAGATGCCAGCCAAGTGCTACGTCGTCATCACTTCAACGAGATGAAAAGCTACTTTTGTCTAAATGAATCTCCTCAACTAACATCAACGTAGTTCATTGGGATCAAGATGCCACAAGATGGCAGCAAAGTATTATATTTGGTTAAATGACGCTCCACGTCACTTCAACATAGTTCCTTGGCCCCCGGATGCTACAAGATGGCGGCAAAGTAATACTTTTTAATGCTTCGGCCATGGCACAAAAACAACAATAGAGGATTTTTTTTCTGATGCTCACTCATAATGAAAATTTTGGCTTGCAACACAAAGCAACAAAAGTGAGCTGTGAAGCTCCCCCTGCAGGGCGACAGCAGCATCCGCTACTTCGAGGTGACGGAAGAGGCGCCCTACGTGCACTACCTGTCCATGTACAGCAGCAAGGAGAGCCAGAAGGGCATGGGCTACATGACTAAGAGGGGCCTGGAGGTCAACAAGTGTGAGATTGCCAGGTAGCGTCATGTTAGCATGTTAGCATCACAGTCCAGGAATTCTTCTCCTGTACACTCGTTTGTCGCCGGCAGGTTCTATAAACTGCACGAGAGGAAGTGCGAGCCCATCGTCATGACGGTGCCCAGGAAGGTGAGGCAATTAAATGCATTCAAATTTACGACATGTTATCAATACACCAACCAAAATAACGATATCTTCATCCATCATATCTCATATCATGTCATATTCAAAAATATTGCTCTTGTGTGTGATGTCATTGGTGGGGGAGAAAATATCAATATCATAATGTGTTGTATCACTGGGTGGGTCTACATATCGATATCGTGATTTATCATGACAGCATTGATACCATTTTCTTCCTCCCGCACAGTCGGACCTGTTCCAGGAGGACCTGTACCCCGACACCATCGGCCCGGAACCTTCCGCGGAAGCCGACGACTGGTTTGGAGGCAAAGACGCGCCGCCCGTGCTCATCTCGCTCAAAGGCGGCTTTGTGGCCACCACCAAGGCCAAAGAGTTTAAAGTTCACAAGAGCCTCCTCAAGACCACCGTGGCCTCGGCTGGCGCCACTCACATAGACGGCGGCGAAGGGGTGAGAAGTTTGCCATTTTTAACCTCCACCATGGAGCTTTTATTTTCAAAATATTTGCGCTTTTTGTTTTATTTCAATACATGTTTTAGTTGTGTTTGCTTTCATCTATTTTAATTATTTAGTTGAACACATATTTCCTAAAATGATATCATAATTGTGTACTGTAGTTGAATTAAATTTTTATTTGCAGGATGTGTCTGCTTTGAGGCGGGAGTTGAAGGCTCTGAAAGCATCCCTGGAGGAACTTAGCAATCGTGTGAGCTTGCTGGAGAGCAAACATTAAACCACCAGGACGTTTGTTTGTTTGTTTTTAAACACAAGTAGTAATAAATAATATAAAGCAAAAATGACTAAAGAAAAGTGATGATAACTATTCCATGTAGAAGCATAAAGAGAAAACCATTCCAGGCTCAATTTGTTGGTCCAATTTTTTTTAAAATATATGCTACTAAGTTGTTTGAAATAAAAAATCAATATTTTCCCAGCATTTTTTTAAACTTTTTTTTCTGAATACAGAATCACAACAATCAGTTAAAAACATTTAATCACTTGCACTTGTCATTATACAAACCTCTTGCCTCGTAGTCAAGTACTTTTTGAATAAGAATGGATGAAATGCTAACATGCTAAAAAATAACTTCATGATAAGAGAGTACAGAAAGCGCTGAGGCAGATCTTCTTCTAATGAAAATGAATCAAATGCTTAATAAAAGCGCTCAGGCAGATTGCATTTTACATCTTGCTCTGCAGCTTGGTATTATTTTGAATGACAATGGAACAAATGCTAAAATGCTAGCAGTTGGTACACCACAAGATAGCAACTTGCATACAGAAAGGAGTCCGTTAATGCTACTTGGAATGGCTAAAATGCTAACAGTTGATATCAGTTAGATAAGAATTTTACATTTCCTTCTGTAGTTGATCCGAATTCTCAAAAGAATTGCTCAAATGCTAACATGTAGCAACATAGAAACCAAAAGTAGGGAAACTTGTTGATGAGGATTTAACCGCTTGCCCTGTTGGTTAAATATGTGAAATAATATCTAAAATGCTAACAGTTGATATGCTAACAAATGTGGCAAGATGAGCTTGGACCCTACTACTAAGGAGAATTGCTCAAATGCTAACAGTTGCTATGCTAACTAAAAAGGCAATGCAACAACCTGAGTACAGACAGCGCTAAAGAGAAGTGATGAAATGCTGAGCTGTTTTTATAATATGCTAATATGCTAGCAGTCTTTTACAGTTAATGTGATTGTATTTAAATGTACATTTTGATCCCCACACCACACAAAGAAACATTTGATGCTCTAGAGAAGAAGGAGTGTTAGTCGTTGACTATTTACAGAGAAAAGTGAAGGAGCTAAGCTAATGCGGTTAACGGACCACCGGCCAGAATCTGCCCGATTCTTCCCGGCTCACACGTAGTTCTTGTTGGGTGCGGAGGCGCTGTTGCTGTAGTACTTGGCCGTCCCCCCAGATCCCCCCGACTTGGGCCTACTGAAGCAGCACAGGAGCCCCCCGCCCAGGAGGAGCAGGACCCCGGCCCCCCAGCCCACGAAGATACACGCTCCCAACTCGCGCTTCTGTGAGGCGGCCAGCAAGGGGTTGTTGAAGTCCTGGACCACCGTGTGGGCCGACCAGCTGACGGGTATGATGACAATCAGGCCGGCCAATAGCAAGCCCACCCCGGCCACCAGGCTGAGCTTGGGCTTGGCGTCCTCGTTCTCCACGCAGGTGGTAAAGTCGGCCCCGCAGAACAGGATCAGGAGGCTGATGCTGGCCAGCATGCAGCTGATGATGGTCATGGCGCGGGCCGCCTGCAGGTCCGAGGCCAGGACCAGCAGCGAGTCGTAGTTCTTGCACTGCTGCTGGCCCGTACTCTGCACTGCACACGATTTCCACAGGCCCTCATGGTGGCTCTAAACGCGCACAAAAAAAAAACCCCATCTCAAGTCAGTCAAGTCAGTTCTGTTATTTCGTGCTAAAACGGACACAAGAATATTTTTAGTCTGTGATTCGCAAAGTTATTATGTTAGCTAAAATCAGACACAGCGCTCGGCATATGCTTATCTCGCACTGCGCTAGGGCATCAACTGACTGGGGGGGGCAACCAAAAAAAAATCAAGCTCATAAAAAATCATAATAATAGTAATTATAATAATAGCAGTATGTAATATTTAAAATACAAGTTTGTAAAGCATCATTTTGTGTTCCTCTTCTTTCGCCCATATTGAGTGAAATCAATTTTGTGGACGTAAGCGGGGCAGAGAGCGCCCAGTGATTGATGGTTCTCCCCTTGGGGTAAATTTTTGGGCCTCTTCTGGAGCCTATATTGGGTTTTTTTTGTGTTTGTTCATTTCTGTCAGGGGTGTTTGGGGCACCACAAAGCATTTATGCTTAGGGCACCAAAATGGCTAGCGCCTGGCTAAAACTAATGAAATGACTCAAATTAAAATGGAAAAACATTTTTGTTAAGATATAAAAACCCAATTCCTTTTACAAAATGGAAAACTAACTGAAACTACATGTTTTATTTTTAAATCTAACTATAACTATTAATTATAGCAAAAAAATAAAAATAATGCCTTCAACGAGCCTTCGAGGTTTATTTTAAATATATTTATTTCGGTCAGCTATTGCTGGATGTCCGTACAGAAGAAGGTAGATTAAACAGTTGTTTACTTTGTTACACAATGGGCTTTGTGACCTTTTGTTTGAATATCTTGCACTCAGTAAAGAGCCTTTATATTTAAAAAGAAAGAAAGAAGATAAAATAGATAAATAACTTACACTAAAACAAAACATTTTTGTAAAAATGAAAATGAACAAACCTCTAAATACTATTTAAAACTAATTTAATTAAAAAACAACAACTATAGGCCTACCTATAATAAGAAATTAAAAACCATAAACCCTGGTGATTCTCGATTTCTCGTCATTCTCGCCGTGATATGAAATCACTCGTGTCATAATGAAAGTCAACCCAAAAACGTGCTTTACAATAACATGTTGTAACCTGTGTGCCCCCTCCAGTCTAAACAGCATTCTGATTCATATTCAGCATTCATATTGTGTTTGTGGAATATGAGTTAAGCAGCAAATTCCACCTAATTTTATTCATCTCAGATGGCGGCCTTTTTGCCACTTGCTGCCAACCAAGGTTATTTGAGTTTACGAAAACTAACCAAAAAAAACTAAAACTAAAATTCAAAAGACAATTTCGTTAATGAAATAAAATAAAAACTAAAATACTTTTTAAAAAACAAAAAATAACTGAAACTACATTTTATGTTTACAAAACTAACTAAAACTAACTATAATTATTGCGAAAATGTCCTTTGACGTATCTAATCAATTGGCGAAGATGGCCGGCGCCCTGGGCGAGCGGAGTGGCGAGAATCCTGGGCGTACCTAATCAATTGGCCGAGATGGCCGCCGCCCCGGGTGGGCGGAGGGGAGAGAATCCTTGGTGTACCTAATTAATTGGCCAAGATGCCCGCCGCCCTGGGTGGGCGGAGTGGCAAGAATCCAGGGTGTACCTAATTAATTGACCAGAATCCTGGGTGTACCTAATCAATTGACCAAGATAGTAGTAGTAGTAATAGTATTTGCAATAGTAGTAGTCGTACCTAGGCCAAGCCTTGAGTACACCAAGAAAAAAAGGGGGTGAGTTGAGCTCAACAGCAAGAGAGATAATTGGCTGAGGCAGTTGCTATGCAAAAGTGAGAGAACAGGCAGTATAGCTAAAAAAGCACTATTTAAATAGCAGTCCATTCCATTTCATTTAAAAATAATAATAATAATAATGTGTGTCTTTTATTTATTTATGTATTTTTTTTAAATGTAAATTAGCTGAACAGTTTAAAAAGTAAACGATTGAAATTGGTCAAGAAATGTGGAAGTTAACCATAATCAACATAAACTAAAAGTATCTTACTGTCGCTTTAAGAAACATGCACATTCACGCACACACATTGGACTTTAACATGTTGGAGACAGTATTATTACATCCAGGGTGGAGGCCATCTTGGCCAATTAATTAGGTACACCAAGGATTCTCTCCCCTCCGCCCACACGGGGCGGCGGCCATCTTGGAAAAATTGATTAGGTACGCCTAGGATTCTCGCCACTCCGCTCGCCCAGGGCAGCGGCCATCTTGGCCAATTGATTAGGTACGTCAAGGACTCTCTCCCCCTCGCCCACTCGGGTCGGCGGCCATCTTGGCCATTTGACTATTACTAAAATTACTACAAACGACAAGTCCTACTAATAATACTGTCTCCAACATGTTAAAGTCCAATGTGTGTGCGTGAATGTGCATGTTTCTTAAAGCGACAGTAAGATACTTTTAGTTTATGTTGATTATGGTTAACTTCCACATTTCTTGACCAATTTCAATCGTTTACATTTTAAACTGTTCAGCTCATTTACATTTTTTAAAAATACATAAATAAATAAAAGACACACATTATTATTATTATTATTTTTAAATGAAATGGAATGGACTGCTATTTAAATAGTGCTTTTTTAGCTATACTGCCTGTTCTCTCACTTTTGCATAGCAACTGCCTCAGCCAATCATCTCTCTTACTGTTGAGCTCAACTCACCCCCTTTTTTTCTTGGTGTACTCAAGGCTTGGCCTAGGTACGACTACTACTATTGCAAATACTATTACTACTACTACTATCTTGGTCAATTGATTAGGTACACCCAGGATTCTGGTCAATTAATTAGGTACACCCTGGATTCTTGCCACTCCGCCCACCCAGGGCGGCGGCCATCTTGGCCAATTAATTAGGTACACCAAGGATTCTCTCCCCTCCGCCCACCCGGGGCGGCGGCCATCTTGGCCAATTGATTAGGTACGCCCAGGATTCTTGCCACTCCGCTCGCCCAGGGCGGCGGCCATCTTGGCCAATTGATTAGGTACGTCAAAGACTCTCTCCCCCTCGCCCACCCGGGTCGGTGGCCATCTTGGCCAATTTATTAGGTACGCCCAGGATTCTCGCCACTCCGCTCGCCCAGGGCGGCGGCCATCTTGGCCAATTAATTAGGTACACCAAGGATTCTCTCCCCTCCGCCCACCCAGGGCGGCGGCCATCTTGGCCAATTAATTAGGTACACCAAGAATTCTCTCCCCTCCGCTCGCGCAGGGCGGTGGCCATCTTGGCCAATTGATTAGGTACGCCCAGAATTCTCGCCACTCCGCCCACCCAGGGCGGCGGCCATCTTGGCCAATTGATTAGGTACGCCCAGGATTCTCGCCACTCCGCTCGCCCAGGGCGGCGGCCATCTTGGCCAATTGATTAGGTACGCCAAGGACTCTCTCCCACCTGGGTCGGCGGCCATCTTGGCCATTTGACTACTACTAAAATTACTACAACTACAAGTACTACTAATACTACTACTACTATGAGTACAAGTACTACTACTACTTACTACTACTACTACAAGTACTTGCTACTACTATACTACTACTACTATTGCTACAAGTACTACATGCGTCTGTCTTTCCACCTTGCAAGAGTCAGCAGGCACATTCAAAATTTCCGCGGAAATTTTTCTAGTTTTAAATGTGATTTTAAGTATAAGGACGTTTGAAAGTGTGTCACTCAGAAGTGATGTCATTTTAGCAGCAGCAGCAGCAGCAGCAGCAGTAATACACCTTAAAAAATAATAATTAATAACAAAAACTCATTAACTAATTAAAACTAACTACATTTAAAAAACAAAACTCAAAACGAAATCAAAACTAACTAAAATGAAAACTTCAAAACAATAATAACCCTGCTCTCAGGGCTCAGGCATCGACCAATCACGGCACAGCTTTAGAAGAAAACAGATGTGTCGTGATTTTGGCTGCTTAACTCATACTGTATTCCAGAAATGCAATATTAATCAGAAAATACCATATTTCAACTAGTGGGCTGCATAGCACATATTGTAAAGAAAAATTTGGGGTTGACTTCCCCTTAATAGAAACCTTTAGTTGGCATCTGAACTCTTGAAGGAGGTCAAGTGCGCAGGAGTGAAACGCGTACCTGGGCGGTGACGATGTTGGAGCCGGTGAAGGAGGAAACCTTCCAATTGGGAAGGACACAGCACACGATGGCCCCGATCAGGCCCAGGACCGCCAAGGCCACGCACACGATCTGAACGCCCAACGAGCCCATTCTGACAAAAGGAGGTCAAAGGTCACACAGAAGCTCAAACACACACACAAACTAATTCCAGGACCCAGAGGTATGTTTAGTCTTTTTTTTTTTTTTAAGATCAAAACTAAACAATTTCAAAATAGAGCCTTTTAGTAGTTTTTGCTTCAAATCGAAGAAAACTTTATTGATCTGTTTTTGTGAGACATTTGGGGGCGCCTGGAAATCTCTAATGGTATCAGTCCACGCGTGCTAGAAGCTAATTCTAGTGTTTTCCATTCAAAAATGTCCCCTGGATCACGATGGAATGTCAAGGGTGGTGCCACACACACAAAGAAAGACAAGAACACACACACACGCACACTGAGTTGAATGTCGCTTTGGGCTACGCTTTCAAATAATCACATGTCTGAACAGGCGCATTGGTGGTTGCTTCTCCACCCAGTAAGCACACAACCGCTCCCTAGCACGCGGAAGTCAAAAAACAAGCAGGCACGAGATCATTCTGTTTCAAGATTATATTCTTGATATGGTTCACCCACCGCCAACATTTTGCGTTTTGGAATCATTGTGGAAACGTGATGATAGAAGATGTAGGGAGAATTATTATTTTCTTTTTTTTGTTTGTGCTGAACTTTAGTTTCATTGTTTTCTGTTCAGAAGCACATGTTCTTTTTCTTCTGTTGGTTTCTATTAAGATTAAAAAAATTTAATCTTTATCATCGACGCGCAACTAACTCCAAGGATTAAGTACTTTACTTATTTGTTGTTTCTAGTTTCTTTGTATTCTTCATCTTGTTCAATTGCATTTGCATGTATTTTTTTCATTTTACTTTTAAAATATCATGTTTCCAATGTTTTGTTTTAAGTTTTTAGTTTTATTCAAAATTAAATGCCTTTTTCCAGTTAGTTTTTTAGTTTGAGGTTTTATTCCCCAATTTTAATAATTAAATTTTATGTATTTTTTTCAACTATTAATCTAATCTTAAACTAATAATCTTATCTATTTAGTTTTGTTTCTTATATATTTTTGTATAGGTTTTTTTACATTAGATTTTTTGTCTTAGTCGTCATTTTCTGTAATATAATGTTGTTGTTGTTGTTTTCCCTTTCTCTTTTTTATGAGCCAAATTAATTATTTTTCATTCATTTTGGGACAAAATATGAGACCCGCCTGGGGTGCATACATTTTTCCTTAAAAAGCAAAACGCTTATTTGATCGACCTACTTTGGATCTTGTCAGCATTCAAATCAATGCATTTCGCCAAAATAAATATACTATTAAAACATCCCTTTAAATGGATTTCCACTCAGTCTAAATGTAAAGAAATGGACTGACCTTGGATGTATTTCTTGGGTTTTTCTTTGTCTTCTTGTTGCTTGGTGTCCTACAGAGATTGTGTGGAGATGCTGGGACAAGATGGAGTATTTGTAGAGGAATGTGATGTGCAGGGTGGGGCCACCCCGACCACGTACCTGCAGACCAGACTGGACTTGTCCTCCCCTCTTCTTCTTCTTCTCTTTTTGACACCACAAAAAAAAGAAGAAGGGAAAAAACGCCCTTGGCTCCTGACAAACTTTAATGGCAAAAAGACGTCATACTATTTCTCCTTCAATACGCTTTTGTGATATCAACAAACCAGCAGAAAATCTTTGGGTCTCATGATGCTCATGATTCAGTTCCACTTGTCTTGTTTTTGTTGTTGCATAAAAACTTCCAAATACTACGCAGCCTGATTGTTGGGTACCTGAACCATGGTAAGTCGTCACACACACACGCGCGCACACACACACACAGCCACCCACTGTCGAAACTGATGACAAATAGAAGGCTGTGATGTCATCGAAAGACGGTCAGGGTTGCTGGAAGAGTCGAGATTATGAAAGTTCACTGGGAAGCAACATTTGATACGCCATCTCGTGATCCTTTTAAGGGGTCAGTATCGTGTGTCATTGCTATATTTTTTTCATCAAGACATTAACTCACTGACTCACCAGCCAGTTTCACTGAAGCAACCCCTTTCGCTACTGGCTGGTTTACTGGATTTTGACTGATTTTGCAAAGCCCACAGAATATTCTGTTCTATTGCTATAAAAACATAGAACCCACCAAAAGAAAGATTAGAATCTCTTCTTTCATCAGGAAAAAAAACATAGCAAAGTTTCATCATTATTCACAAATCTGTATAGAACTGTGGGGAAATCAGCTTGTTTTCAACATGGCCCTGATAGATCTATTCGACTCTGTTGCCACCTGCTGGCCGTTTTTGTAATTACTACCATTGCGTTCTCTGCAGTTCAGAGGCTGCATCAAAGCCTTCTGTATGCTCTAGCATAAAAATAAATAAATAAATACAACATATAAATACGTCTTTGGGACACTTAGAACATATTTATACCTTTTTGGGAGCAAATGAGTTAATGCACAAGCAAATTCAAAATACAAAATGTATGGAGTAATACGGTGGCTCTTGAAACTTTACACCAAAGACTATGCCTCAAAAAATATTTAGCTCTCTAATTATCATCTTAACAATTACCATAAAAAACAACAGCGTAGTATTCATTAAAAACAAGGCAGATGTTTTATTCCTAAAAGATTATTTTAAAATTTTGTAAGCTACTGTACCAATATGCACAATTTGAGCAGTAACGTTGCACTTGAATATTGCAAATCTGCACTTAAATAACAATTCCACTAGCATGTATTACACGTAAAACTTAAATAAAAAGTGTGCCTAGATAAATGATTTAAAGCAAACACCTCTAAAAGATTAAACGTAGATATATTACACTTAAAAGTTAAATATAACTGATCTGAATTTTATTTAATTTTAAGCCACTCCGACATACGAAGTTTTATCATTTAAGTCAGTGACTCTTTTGCATTCCACTAGAGGGAGTCCTCATACCTCTAGTGGCAGAGCCGTTGTCGGTACCAGATGTGATCGGGCTGCCAGATTGTATCGGGGTCACCTACCGATGAAGTCACGCTGCAGGATTGGTTGGAAATATACGTTTACAATTGTTCAATAAAGTTATATGGAAAAAAATCCGGTTGACGTCAAAACATTGGAAAGACAATATTAAAGATGTCATTTAAATAATAAAATGTATGGTATGAAAATTGTAAAAACATAAATAAATCTAAGAATCTAAAAGCAGGATCTTTAAGATTGACCGATGACATAAGTAAAGCAGCGCTAACAAAATGCACGAGTCTGATGTGTTCACTTTTGTTTGGTTTATTTTTTAGCAGTTCACAATTCACAATACTGTTATTTAAATGACATCTTTAATATTTTATTTCCGATGTTTGACGTCAACGCAAAAAAACTTAATTTCATAAACTAGGTGTACAGTTTCTTTTTTTTCCCGATTTTTGTTCTTTTTTTTAAATCAAGAGTTAAAATCGATAATAATTTTATTTTAAGTCCATTCACTTTGTACAGGCTTATAATAAAAATCAATTATATTTTTATTTTCAATTATAACTCTTTTTAAAAGGTCGAAGGCTGCATTGTGTCCATCCATCCATCCATCATCTACCGCTTATCCGGGGTTGGGTAACGGGGGCAGCAGCTTTAGCAGGGAAGCCCAGACTTCCCTCTCCCCAGCCACTTCAGCCAGTTCCTCCGACAGGATCCCAAGGCGTTCCCAGGCCAGCCGAGAGACATAGTCTCTCCAGCGTGTCCTGGGTCGTCCCCGGGGCCTCCCGCCGGTGGGACATGCCCGGAACACCTCTCCAGGTAGGCGTCCAGGAGGCATCCGAACCAGATGCCCGAGCTACTTCAACTGGTTCCTCTCAACGCGGAGGAGTAGCGGCTCGACACTGAGTCCCTCCCGGATGACCGAGCTTCTCACCCTATCTCTAAGGGAGAGCCCGGATACCCTACGGAGGAAACTCATTTCGGCCGCTTGTATCCAGGATCTTGTTCTTTCGGTCACGACCCACAGCTCGTGACCATAGGTGAGGGTAGGAAAGTAGATCGACCAGTAAATCGAGAGCGTCACTTTTTGGCTCAGCTCCTTCTTCACCACAACAGACCGATACAGAGTCCGCAGCACTGCAGACGCTGCACCGATCCGCCTGTCGATTTCCCGCTCCATCCTACCCTCACCCGTGAACAAGACCGCAAGATACTTGAACTCCTCCACTTGGGGCAGAATCTCAACCCCGACCCGGAGAGGGCACTCCATCTTTTTCTGACTGATTTCAATAATGGGCTAAACACGCGTCTGTATATATATATTTTAAAGTAAACTATACATCTACTTAAAATGTGTTTCTGGATCAGGGTGAATTTATTGTGTGCAACCACTTGATAAAATCAAAGTGAGTAAATTCAACACACTATTTTTTTTATTGAATGTCAAAAAATACACACATCCGCAAGTCTAATATAATAAAATAAAAATATAATAAGAAAATAGAATGTAATTGAATAATTGAATTGCGTAAAACTTATTACAAACAGAATAAAAATACAGAAGTAAATAAAAACAAAGTACTGGGATAAATCCATGTAACAATTATGATATAGAATAAATATGACATAATAAATGTTTAAAAGTAGCACAAGTATAATATTAAAAACTGTCAAAATAAAAAAAATCAGGTTAAAACAAGTAGTATAATAATAAAATGTATGAAAAAAATATGTATCTAAAAAAAAAATATACATACAAAAAGCAAAAGCATGCAAAAATACATAAAAAGCGAACATACAAAAATTCGTATAATGAAATGCAAACATAAAATATATATATATATATATATATAGAGAGAGAGAGAGAGAGAGAGAGAGAGAGAGAGAATATAATTCTCAGTTAGAGACAGTATAGATTAAAAGTAAGTATACAGATAAAAAAACAAATAAACAAATAAGCAAAATATTCTAATGTGCATGACGTAAAGCATATTAGTATGTGATCATTGCCATAAAAGAAAATTGCGGATGTGTCTTTGAAACAAAAAGAAAAAGTCCTCACCTGAGGACGTCACAATGTCTCATTCCTTAAACACTGACATCACAGTCACGATTGTTTTTTTGACGTCACTTTCTTGTCAGCCTGCGTCAGAAGTGTCAACTTTAAAGTCAAAAGCAAATTAGATTCTTGTACAATTTGGCTTGTACGCGCAAGATGGCGCCCTTCGAGTTCCACATTGGCCATCAACTGACGTCGTTGACGTCGTTCCAGGGGGCGGGGCGGGTTTGTAAGACCAACATGCGCTGTCGCCAATCATATTCCAGCATGTAAACACCTCCGACCAATCACCTTTTGAGAAGCATGTGACGTTGCAAGTTTGATTCCGGCCCTCTCCGACGAAAGACAGCCGACCGGAGACACTCCGAGTCCGAGCGGCGGCTAGCCTTACCACGGCCTGCTTTTAAAGTTCCCGGAGGAAGAGACAAGGGGGGACCGAAGCCGCTGCCGAGCTCAGGGGATTTATTTTCTATTTTTAATTTTTATTTTTTTTACTAACACGCTGGGAGAACTGTTATTCCGATCAGGTAGGACAATGAGAGCTAATTTGCCACTGTCGCTTGTTTGGCTATGTGACAAGCTCGGCTAAAGTGCTAACTAGTAGTTAGCATGAGCTCAGAGCGAAAGGAATGAGGCTGAGTAATGTGAGGCACTCCTTATGTATTCTTAATGGTGTGTAATGTTATGATTCCAGGCGGTTTGGATTATTGGATAACTATGTAGATTCTAACTGATACTGTTTTGTTTTGCCTTTTTTTTGTTGGGTAAATGATATTGAAGGTGCCAAACGGGAAGAGCGAAGCTCGTGTGAGAATCAACAGAAAATGGCGGAGCCGGACAAATTAAACATCGACTCGATCATTCAACGTCTTTTGGAAGGTGAGACGATAAATAACGACAACAAATTGTGTGTTTTGTGCGAATAAGATGTGCGTTTATGCTGTGAACGTGGAGATGACTGACTATGTGTCGATGTCCAGTGAATGACATACAAACACCATCACTACACAATGATAAACATGTACACTAAATCAGTGCTACAATTATTCCTATTTTAACATTTTGCGTCAAGTGGAGAGATACTTGACAGAAGTAATGTTTTTTTTCTTCTCGTTGGTGGCTTACCACGATTGTGTAACAGACAAGGAAAAAGCCTGAGGACACTTAACGCAAGTGTAAATCTTATCAAGTATAGTTCATCCGTTGAACATTCACGCGCACACACATACTTGTGTCTTTTGGTCGTTGCAATGTAGCCAAGCTTAGGGAAAAGCAAACGTAACCCACCACCTTGTGAACCATAATTGTTGTATTGTCTATTTTATGCAGTATATGGTGCTTTGACTTCAATTTAATTTGTTCTGTGACTATGCTCATTTACCACATCCTCTCTGTTCATTGATGTGAATTGAATGGAATACAGAAACCAACCAAAAAGTGTTTTCATTAAGCAAAATAGCATTCTTTTGTAATGTCCTTCATAAAAGCATACTTTAATAACATAGTTGAATAGAATTTAAAGAAATAAACCGGGTTTGTATCATGTTTTCATTCATTAATTCATTTCGGTTCATGCACCTTGGCCAACAGGTGTCAGGATAATACATAAATTTTATTATTATCATCATTATTGTTAGAATTATTATTTTTAGCTCCCATGCACTGGCCTTTTTGTTGACGTCACGGAAATCATTGCGTGAAGTATTGTACAAAATGATAGTCGGACTTTGCTAAAATGAGCTTCTCCATTTTGCTTGATAGCCCATTGTGTAGCATGCCCTGCGTTCATTGGCTCATCAATGAAACCTTCGCTGATTGGTTGTAGCTCCCGGCGACAGCGACAAAAGTTGAACATTTTTCAAGTTTCTTGTATCTCGTTGCAGGCCTCTGTGTGCATGCTAATTTTTACACGCAATGTCGCGTGTCGCCCAGTGGGAGGGGGGGAAGGCGTCTTTCGCCTTGTCGCCCTGCTTCCATAGGAAATGAATTGAGAGCGAACAACATCGCCTCCCGCGTGTGGCGCCCATAACATGGAGACCGTTGCAACTAACCTGCACTAGTCAGGCTTGTGATTGCTAACTGTTTAGCATAGACTAATTTTGTTGGTGTTAAATAATGCATACAATATACAATATAATAATATATCCTCGAAAATGGATTAACAAAAAATATTTTTAAAAATAATGTTTTTTTGGAGGGGGTGGTCGTCTAATCGATGGAATCGTGACATCACTACCTGTAAGTGACAAAATATGCTGTTTTCCTAATCTAAAGCTGTAAAACTTGAGTTAATAAATGTTTGCATGGTGACAAACAACATAGAAAAATGTATATTTGGGGAAAAACTGGACAGTTGTGTGGTCATGGGTTATTTGTCGGTAAAATGAATGAATGTTAGTGGAATGTTGGCTTAATAGAGTTGATCTGCAGGAGGTGACTTGGATTATTCACGACAAAAAAATAGCAGGCACAGCAGTCATATTAACTACTGTTGACTTTGACTGTGGACCACCTGCTGCTTGTGTGTGCAAACAAGGCAGATAGTGGCAGTACTTTATATACTGTTATGTAACCCTGCTGACCTTCCATGTGTCTTTCTTTTTTTATTACAGACCATAACACGCAATCACTTGTTTGTGTTGTGTTGTGTCAAAAGTGTAACCACACTCACACACACTCGCGTATATAAATAATAAATGGATGATTGATTGTGCTGTACAATGTGTCCACTTTCTTCTGAGTGTCAACAACAAGCCAATTAAACGTGTTGGGATAACCACCAACTCAAGTCAATTGGATTACTGACACACTCAAGTAACTCAACTCTTACTATGTGAGCGAGTGACTGTGTCTTTTAGTCATAATGGGTTTCTTTGTGTATGTGAAAATGTGATTTTCCTTGAGTGAGTGATGTTTGTGTTCTTTTTTTTATTTATTTTTTAAATTTTTTTAATGTGTGATCTTTTCTTTTGTGTTTTTGAAAGTGTGTTTTTTGTCTCTTGTGTACGAGTTTGACTTTTTGTGTGCATGACAGTCATTTTATATGTGTGTGTCATTTTTGTGTCCAACATATTTCTGCGTGTGTTTGGCTTATTTGTACGTGTACCTGTCATTTTTGTGATAATTTTTTTTTCCTGTTTGGCACTGATTTTCACGTGTATTGTCATTGTGCTTGTGTTTTGTCCGAGGGATTTTTATTTATTTATTATTATTCCTGTAAAGACTTATTTAATCACATCAAAATAGTGTACAAAACAGTACATATACACCAATCCAAGCATATATCTCTTATTTTTTTCTAATAAAGACAAGAAATCAAGAAAAAAAACACACATATGCTAAACTACAAGGAACTAAGGGGGAAAAAACGAATTGTTATGGTATGGGTTAGAATATGTCCTGTGAGTGTGTGACTTGTATGACACTGATTTTAGTGTGAGCGGTTTTACGTGTTTTTGTGTGTGTGTGATTGATATTTTAGTATATGTGAGTGTGATATTTTTTATGTCTTTGACTTTTTTCTTTTCTTTTTTTTTTTACTGATTTGAGCGTGTGATTTTTATTTATTTATTTTGGTATGTGTGGCACTCTGATTCGCATGTGTCTTACCATCATTGTTCTACTTGACTGTGGGGGATCTCCCCCACACACACCTTGTTGGTGCTGTGAGTGTGTGTTTTTGTGGGTGGGCAAGATGGTGATTTAATTTCATTATTTTGTGTGAGACTTTGAGTTTTGTGTGTGTGAAACTAGTGTAACACAATACATGAAGTTGACTTTTTACCAATGGAGATGCTGTTTGTGTGTTTAAAAAAAAAAATATATATATTTTTTTTAATCTCAGTCTTTTGTGTATGTGTCCACTGATAAGCCTGCCATTTCCAGCTAGCGGCACGGTTAAATCCAAAGTTAGCTGTATTGCAGCTAAAATAGCTTTAATCCCACTTCAGGAGGCAGTACCAGCAGTGCTGCTCGTATTTAGATGCCCTTTCACTATTTTGAGCCTCCATTTTAAGTAGCTGCTCTACTGTACTCTGACCTCCATTGACTGGACTCATTTATAGCAGCAGCATCATGTCTTCCGTCATTTTGATGATGTACATAATATTTGGATTCTAGCAGCATAATTAATTATCAGTGATGTCTTATACATTTTAGCAGTCACTTCTCACAAGACAGAAAGTAGAGTATTGGAAGTGTGTCCATCATAAAACAACACAGCGGGAGTGCAGGACAAGTGTGGCGTGGTTGTGGGAGGAGTGCGATGTCACACGGTGCATTATGGCGGCCCTCTGCTGTGCTATAAAGCAGCATGTACGCGTGTGTGTGTGTCTGTGTGTCTGTCTCTGTGGGCGTGTGATTGAGGTAGTCATTCTTGCACAGACCTCAAAGGAAAAACAAACAAATCCTAAATTTTCTTGTCCTCATTAAAACAAAAAGCTGACATTGGTGGAGGTCCTTATTGTTTCTCTTTATTTAATGTTCTGTGCCCATCTAATGTATCACATTTTATTTTTGACCATATTTAATGGTCTCACATTTTGACCGTTATGAAATTATTTGCACACCAGAAATGTGTCATACATTACATTACATAATGCATTAGTGTTGCACGGGGTACCGGTATCGTACCTTGATGTTGGTAAAAAATGTTAGCCAAAAATTGCTCTGTATCATTTAAATTGTTTGCACCGGTACTTAAAAAAATAAAAACGAGACAGCCCGACAACTCTGATTTAAAGGCTGGTACACATACACGCATGGCCACCTGTCTATCGATATGCGGAAACCGCCTTAAGCGGCACGCCTCTTTCAGCTTGTGTGCGAGAGGGCTCAGGAAGATGGCTTCACACACACTGAACATTGAAGCGCTCGCTGGCTGTGCACTCCTCATTGAGAAGCATGACGCGTAAGATGTCATAAGGAATTTTTTCTTACATAGCCGACAGCCACGGGCAAGCCAAACGACATGGCGTTTTGTAACAAAAGCAAATATTTTAGTTACAGAAAAAAAAGCAACAATCACTCCTGGCCCTGCAGTGGACTTGAGGTGCGTTCAATGAACAGGCACACAGTAGGAAATCAAAGGTATGCATAGAAAAAGCTCGGATGACTGACAGAGCAACAGGTTGTGACACATTTTTTGACACTTCCCTTAAAAAAACAAGTTGAGTGTGATTTATTTTGTTCCCAGTTTGCAGTATTTGATGACGCATTTGACTAATTGGGAGCGTAATGAAGAAGAGCAGAGACATGCACGCACACTCAAGCAACGTTACATTGAGTCATTGGAGTGCCACTGTATTACCAATATTTAAAACGGATTACCTCAAATGCAATCAAATACAGTACTTCAAGAATATGGCATGCAATGTAATAGCACATACAGTATTTACATAAATTAACATGTATACATCCTAATATTTTGAATGAATAAAAAAATAATAGTTTTGCTGCTTTGGCTGATGTTTTAGATTTTTGTTGAGGTACCGTTTCAGTACCAGTATCGAGGTATTTTATGCAGGTATAGTATCGAAGTTAAAATGTTGGTATCGTGACAACACTATAATGTATTTTACTTAGATATTTGACAGTCTGTGCACCTATAATTTACTTTATTTACATATTTCATGGTCTGTATATTTGCAATTCACCACATGACGCAATTTAAATGCCTGCACACCTACAGTGAACCCCCACTAATTGAAGCGGATTAGGACCGAGCTCTGAAGCAAATAGTGAAAATATGAGTCATTGATGCCGCCCTCTAAAAAGGCTTGTTACTGCCTATGCTCTACATACCACAAAATTATGGCAAAGTGTTATTTTTGTCTAAATGAGCCCCCTCAACTCAGT
Organism: Leptonotus elevatus; assembly: GCF_054856555.1. Lineage (NCBI taxonomy): Eukaryota > Metazoa > Chordata > Actinopteri > Syngnathiformes > Syngnathidae > Leptonotus > Leptonotus elevatus. The sequence goes on along the minus strand of NC_141239.1, from coordinate 31,397,043 downwards.
TTGACATAGTTCCGAGGTACGAAGATGCCACAAGATGGTACTGTAATGCAAGAGAAAAAAAAACTGTTATTGGTTACTTACTTTTATTCCTTTAGCCTTAGCACAGAATCCACAATTTGGTATTTTTTCAGCAGATGGTTGAGGGTATGTTCTGTTCCCCCAAAATGTACAAATATTGTTATAATACTAAATGTAGCACATTTACATCATAACTCTGTAATATACCATACTTTGACCAAATGTAATGGTTTTTGCACTTAGAAAATGTATTCTATTTGGGCCACCAAATCTATATATATTTAATGTTTGTGTTCTACTAGTTGAAATGTACCCAATGGGATCATATTTACTGCACCAAATACACTCTGCATGTCTTATATATCAAATTTAGACCTTATTCTATTCATGATGCATGTGAACGTGTGATCTAGCTTGTTGGGATCACACATCTGTCAATCAAACTGAGCTCGGCTAATGAGTGCAATTACAGTAGTTATTTCACTTTGGCTTCATTTGGCAGCTTTTCCTGTGTCTGGGGCATTCTGGCCTTGTGCGCATTGATGTGTCCCTTATTCATCTTGGTCTACTTCTTGCGTTGCAGTCAAGGGCTCTCGGCCCGGCAAGAACGTGCAGCTGACAGAGAGCGAGATCCGCGGGCTGTGCCTCAAATCTCGTGAGATCTTCCTGAGCCAGCCCATCCTGCTGGAGCTGGAGGCCCCCCTGAAAATTTGTGGTGAGCTCAATTTGAGGTGGTAATTTTGTAGCATTCTGTGCATTCGCACAGATACGTATGCCTGGATCAAACAAACAACTCTTCTGTGAAGTTTGTAAACGCATTTATTTGAAAATTTTCCAAAAGCGCTTGTTGCCATCTCGCTTTAAAAAATGCTTGCTTATTTTACAAGAGATGACAGGTGGAGCCTTGATTTAAGATATGCCACTTTTTGTTGTCAAAATCCACAAAATCGTCCAACACGTTGGCAGTGGCAAGAGTAACTGTTTCCCATACAGCGATTGCAGTTAAAAGTAAACCAACCGGGTGCAATGTTGCTCAGATAATAGTTTTCATGATATCGGAACTTATCAGAAACAAGACACACTGCACTAGTTGACATCTGTGAAATGCTACTAGTGTAGCATTGGATGTCAACTAGATTGTCTATACAGGGCTTTACAGTAACTTTTGCGCTGGTAGCACTGGTAGCACTGGTGTGTCCATCTTTTTCAGTTGGTCGCATCAAAACAGGATTTGGAAAAGTGTAATGGAAAAGCAATCACTCAGGGCCAAGCAAGACCGTTCCGATGTGGATCCGGTACAGTGAAAATGGGGCTTCAGTGCACCATTTTGCCTCCCTTCCACAGTTGTGGTAGGAGTAGTGAAACATAATTTCACTAGTAAGACAGCTGTTCCAGTAGTGTGCTTAACGGTAGCTTAGCAAATGACTGGAACGTCATACAATCATGGAAAAAAATGCTAATTTTTGAGTCTGCACCTGTATTCGTTCTACTAACGTGCAGAAATGTCATACAGTAGTGGAAAATACTTACCTATAATACATTGAAATTCTTCTGTTGCACCTTCCTTCTACTAGTGATCTGCATGTCTTGCAAGTAAGAACAAGACACATTACTTAGTAGGATATCGGCTAAATACTGCAACAGCTTGACTCTTTGCATTTCCCAGCCCCTTCCCCTGACCCCAACCATCAAAAATGATTGCCTACCCCTAATCCTTGCCCTAACCTCAACCATAATCCAATTCAAACCTAAACTCTAAAAACAAGTCTTGACCCTCAAAAAGAGGTCTGAACTAGTGGGGTCCAGCAAAATGGCCCCACATGGACGGGTGGGCCCCATAACTCTGTAAAATCCCGAAACGTTGGCCCCACTGTGTAACAAAAACAAGACCACACATACCTCAGAATGCACTTAAAATGCTCTCTGGCGCCCCCTGCAGGCGATGTTCACGGCCAGTACTACGACCTTTTGCGGCTGTTTGAGTATGGCGGCTTCCCTCCGGAGAGCAACTACCTGTTTTTGGGCGACTACGTGGACCGAGGCAAGCAGTCCCTGGAGACCATCTGCCTGCTGCTTGCCTACAAGATCAAGTATCCGGAGAACTTCTTCTTGCTGCGCGGCAACCACGAGTGCGCCTCCATCAACCGAATCTACGGCTTCTACGACGAGTGTGAGCAGCGTGGGCCACAAACTGATAGAGCAACTTGTTCATCTGTGTCTTTTTCTAAATGATGTTTTGTGCCTTTCAGGCAAGCGAAGGTATAACATTAAACTGTGGAAGACCTTCACAGACTGCTTCAACTGTTTACCAGTGGCTGCTATTGTAGACGAGAAGATCTTCTGCTGTCATGGAGGTAGCGACACTTTCACTAGCACTTAAATGGCGTCCACACATAAGGACAATCCTGCCAAATTTGACAAAGCAAAAGTTTTTGCAACATATTTTAAAATGTTTTACCGTTTGATATTTATGCGCACTAAAAGAAGGATTAGGGCACAGTTACTCGTAAGACACAACTGCAGTAGTTGACACGTGTGCTATTACTCTTTACAGTATAAAATTATATGAGTTACACTAGCACTTAACTAGTAGTACTAGTAATGTGCTGATGTCAACTGGTGCAGTTTTTCCTTAATTGTAACATAGTTGTTCTACTAATGAGCTTGAGTCCTTCTAGTGAATTGTCTTATGAGTGGGGATAAATAGTGCATTTGCGCAAAGTTTGCCTTAGTTTTCTGTTTCTTCTAATTCTCAAAACTACTGCTACTATGGACTAAATGCCGCGGAGGAGGCGGGACTTCACACTTCCGTTTTTTCACCCATCAACTTCGTTTCGGTTTCCGGTTTGCGACGTGTGGGCCCCATCCCAGTTACTTGCGCTTCCGCCTTTGTGCCCCTCGGTTGCGCGTTCCCGTCGACGGATGCGAGGCTGCGAGTGTGTAGGGTCTGTCTCAGTGTCTGAAGCATTTCAGATAGCCGAGACGCCGATGAGCGGGAGCGTGCGGTTGGGGGGCGCGGGGGTGGGGGTGCAAGTGTTGGAACGCGGCCAGCAGTGGCCAGAAATGGCACTGATGTGTAAAACCTGGAAGTCGGAAGTCCGTGGCATCTACCTCATTTGCATTTTCAGTGTGGTTGCCCTGTGGCTCCATGCTGCCTCTCACAGGTCAGTCTTGGGAATACGACCAATACATTGCATGAGCACTAAGAACACTTGGCAATTTTTTTCCTCGTTTGGGTTCTCTAATATTTTAGATGTAAAAAATTGGTATGCGTGTACCCCAGATTGGGTAGTGTACCCTAATGAAGTGACTATGGCTATGGCACATTTATTAACTGACATGACCTTGCCAGGCCTGTCTCCCGATCTCCAGTCCATGGAGCAGATCCGCCGAGTCATGCGGCCCACCGACGTGCCCGACCAGGGTCTGCTGTGCGACCTGCTGTGGGCAGACCCCGACAAGGATGTGCTGGGATGGGGCGAGAACGACCGCGGCGTCTCCTTCACGTTTGGTGCTGACGTGGTGGCCAAGTTTCTACACAAGCACGACATGGACCTGATATGCAGGGCGCATCAGGTAAGCCGTGGTGTGGGCGACCTCTGGAAAATGAAAAATCACAACATGGGTCCAGACATGCAACACAACTATCTATTACTATTGTTTAAGCTCTCCTCGTTTAATGGTCTAGACCTCACCAGGGTACCTTATTTCCAGACCTGTGCACCTCCTAATGTACTGTAGACACATCAACCATGAGATAAAGTACATCAGAGGTGCACACTTCATTTATTATAAATTTAATGGTGTGTACACTTGTAATGCACTGTATTTTGACCATATTTAATGGTCTGCATTAGTGATGCAACGAATATTTGGCCACCGAAAATGAGAAAAATATGAATTTTCGGCATTCGGGCGAAATAAAATTGGAGCTGAAAAAATATTGCTGAAATAGGATGTTGTGGTAACGCAAGCAAAAAACTGCTGCAAGCAAGCGTATGTATGAATAAAACGCCAGGGGTGAGCGTTCCGCCTCAATGTTAATTCATGAGGCTAACCCGGTCGATGCTATCTCAAATCAGCGGCGAGGAATAATGTCAAAGGCACAAAGTGTTAGCGGAAAGCAGTATCGTGATCTCCGTATGGTGTGTGCGCAAGCGAGAGAAGAGGACGAGGAAGGCAACACAAGGCAATGGTGTGCGTGTAGCCGCTACGCGCTACCTTACACAACCTTTGGTACACAACCTGTATAGCTCAGTGCACCTCTAAATGAACTTTATTCAATAGTCTGTGCGCCTCTAAATTTACATTTGAATGCTTTGTGAACTTCTGCTATATCTTATAATAGTCTACGCCTCTAAATTTACTTAATGGTTTTGTTATATATATACCAAAATGTACCTTATTTATTTATGTGCCACATTTAATTCAAATGATTTTGACCATATTTTATGTTCTGTGCGCCTGTAATGATCAGTGCACCGCTGCTCTACCATATTTAATACTGTGTGCACTACTAATACACCATATTCCGAACTATTTTAATGGCCTGTAACTGCTAATGTATCTTATCTTATTTGTGCAGGTGGTAGAAGACGGCTACGAGTTCTTTGCCAAGAGGCAGCTGGTCACTCTCTTCTCCGCTCCCAACTACTGTGGAGAGTTTGACAACGCTGGTGCCATGATGAGTGTAGACGAGACGCTCATGTGCTCCTTCCAGGTCTGTGTCTGTGTGTTGCTCTGTCATGTTTCACTGTAGGTGTCGGGTGTTGACCGCTCGTACACAAGGAAACTGTCCAAAGGACTTTAGCCAACTACCTGTTTGTGTATCTCAGATCCTGAAGCCAGCGGATAAGAAGTTGTATCCTTACGGCGGCGGTGCTGGAATGGGATCAGGAAGGCCCGTCACCCCGCCACGAAATTCTGCCAAGGCCGCTAAGGCTAAGAAATAACACCCACTACTGGCTAATCCCCCCCCCCCCAACCCAAGTCCACCTGATGGTCTTTTGTTTGATTTTCTCCTTCCTACCTACCAAATGTCTTCTTCTCCCATACACATTTCACTCATTTATTTTCCCCATCTGTGTGCACGTCTCACACAGGAAGTTTGTTTTCTTCTCATTGTCCTTTCCCGACAAATAAGCCGCGTTCATCTTTGAGGTGTACTCACTGCATTATCTACGCCGTCTTCTCAAGATGGTGGCTTGCTGGTTAGGGTGGGTGGAGGGAGGGCCTTACATAGTGCACGCTGGCTGGGTGGATGCACAGGCTGTAGCCATTCAAAAAGGAGCGATTTAAGATGTGAAATTATTTAGAATTTTGTAGATATTTGAAAAGCGACATCATGTCTTTAAGATGAGTAAGCATTGACAGGCATTTCCCACATCACCCCCACAAAGACGACGATGCATCACTCTGCCAATAGCAAATACGACCTTGTGAAGGTGGCATTTATCTTGATGCTAAATGAGGTGTGGTGGAGGGTAGGATAATCTTGAAGGGTCTCTCACCTACAATTCCAAGCACCTCCAGTCCAGAACAGTCGACTGCAGTATTTAAAAGATGCGAGAAATCAGTCAAAAATAGGTTCTGATAATGATAAACTGCCACATCGCTCAGTGCCATTTAGGCTACGTTCACACTTTAGGGTTCAGTTACTCTGCTGCGATTACCTGCACAGACAGAGATCAGCAAAAAGCTTAGTCACAAATGTATACTGTAACAGAAAAGATCAGCATCTGTGTATGGATGCACTTTTTAAAATCCATTTTAGTATCATTTCCTGACATCTTAGCTGGTTAAAAAATGGCAACATTTTTAAAATAATGAGCGTGAAGGAGCAACAAGCTTTTTTTTTTCTTTTAGAAAATATAACCTCTGAAATGTGGACCAGGTTGGTACTTCATATTTAGTCCTTTTTTTTTAATGGACCAATGTGTCGGTTTTTTTTGTCTTTTGTTTTTTAAAGATATTAAATTGTGTGAATCTTGGCTTGCAGGTTAACTCTGGTGCGGTTCTGTTCACTTGAGTTCAAAGTGTGAGAGCTACGATAATTGGTTTAGAGAGAAAATTAAATTCCATATTTAGCGCCCCGTGTTGCTAAGCACTTTTTCGAAGCTTTTCTCAGCTGTAAAATAGCAAATTATATCAAATTTAAAATGGATGTAAAGTAATGAAGTAGACATTTTTGTTTGGCAAATGTGCACGTTGGTCACACAAAATGGGGTCCAATCAAGTCATGACTTAACATATCGCTGGCGTCAGGCAGAAACCTTGTCACAAATAACAATTTGGTAAATTTGATTTTTTTCTCCCAAATCTACATCTTTGGTCAGTCCACATGTGGGTGTCATTTTTACAAATGATTGACAAATCTAAAGTGTTGAAAATCGCTTGCTCTCTTTGATGATACAATGTTAATGGTTGAGCAAACATCTGAAAAGTCTCCTGAAAAGTGACCATTTTGGAGGTACACTGTTTTGCCCTGATGCCAGCTATTTCTTCTTTTTTTATATAATGCGTTATGATAAAAATATGTAGTGTCAACGCCAAGAGAACCGGACCAAAATACTGAACATAGTATGCGTGCAAGTGAACTCAAGCACAATTGGGTTCACTCGAGCAAGCGTGTGAATATGTTTCTGTCACACAGAACATAATCCAATGAAGTCACAATTCAAACTTTTTTTTTGGGGGGGCGGGTACAACTTTTGGTATGATGATGAAAATGCCAAGCGTGAACGCTCAGCCAGGCAGACTACAGTACCAAACTACAGGTGTCTATTGGCTTGCAAGTGAAATCTGGCATGGTTGGCACTTGGGTGCAATTACACACTATCTTTAAAACAAGCAATCTGCAATGTTAAAACAGCACAAGAATGTGGGAACAATAATTGAACTGGCTAACTAGACTGCATCAGTTGGTTTACAAGTGAACTGAGGACCGGCGTTAAGTACTGGTGGCTGAATAAACGCAAGTGTGAAACCGTGTGAACATGGACGGGCCTCTTGTAAGTGAACTCTGTTCACTTGAGTGGGAAATACCCAAAAAGGAAAGGGATAGGATATCCCCTAACCATTTGACAGCACATTATACAAAATATGGGTCAATCAGGTTGTGAGTTGTGACAAAAAATGGTTTTGGTCCAGGCCAGAGTACTGAACCTCAGGTGTGAACACGACCTAAAATGGGGAATACTACGGGCTTAGCGGTTACCATGACAACTAACCAAAGGAGACGTGAAGGTACGGCGGCCAGGATTTGATTGACGTCTTTTGCTTCTGCTTTTTTTTGGGTGATGGGATAATAAGAGCCATAGACATTTTAACGTTCATCATGTGTAACATAAGCGTGCATGGAGTCGGTAATAACAATAATGATGATAAAAATAATAAGGCAAACAGGGTGTCTTCCCAAATGGAAACATATCTTTCTGCAGTCTTTCAGGGTTTCTTACACTTTTTTCGGCCGTCTCCTTTTTTCCGGTCTCTGTAGCCATCTTTGTCCGCGTCCTCCATTTTAGTCTCGTGACGACGACACGTCCGCGCCCATCCACTGAGATTAACTCAGGAAGCGATCAGGAAACGCAAAATCATACGTACCCAGATACAAGACACCAAAACCTTCAATGATAAGTGTGTCGCCAGGTAGAATAGAGAGAAAAACGCATGCGATAACAGTCCAAGAAGAAGTAAATAAAATAAAAAAAACTTCAAGATGGCCACATGAGGTCACTTATATAATTTCATAATAGCTGTACAGACTTCTGCTTTTGTTTTTTTACCATTATTATTAAACACTTCTTTTTTTTTCATATTGTTTTTTCTTACAAATGTATCTCTCTATAAATGTAGGATTTTTTTTTTTGTTTAAAGGCACGGATCAGGAATGTTTTGCACCCATGTCCTTTCACTGGATGTGTTAGCGCAGTAACAGATCAGATCATTCCCATGTTAAAATGAAAGAGGAACAAGTGAAAGTAATTACAATGATATTCTATTTGTTTAATTTCACCTGTAGTTCTCAACCCATTGCAATCTGTCTCTGTTAAAAGCATAGAAATAAAAAAAAATACATAGAATTTGTATATTGGTGTCTGGTGGCTTTTTGTGAATTTTGTTGGCTTCTGTGTGACTACAAAGCAAGTTAAAAATATATAAATAAAATAATAGTGCAGTGATGGGAACTAATTTTCTCCATTTTCATGAGGTGACCCACTTTTACTTTACTACATAGTTTTAAGTTAGTTTGTTTTTTACTTGTATTTTGCTACTTTCGTCTTAATGTTCTTCTTTAACTTTATATATTTTTTGTTAAATTAAAATATCTGTTCCTGCATTGATGACAGTCAGTGTTAATATATTTCAGAAGTGTGTTTCTAACGTGCATTAATCAGCACACTAGTAGCTCTCAGCTTCAAAAAGGTTGGTCACCCCTGTTTTAAACATTACTTAAAAATTTGGGTTTTATTTTAAATGAATAAAAAAATTAATATAAAGGATCTTAAATTTAATCGTACCCTATTTGTAGTTTTTGTTAAAAGTAATTGTAGTTTTTATATTTTGAAATTTAATAATTTTAAAAAGGCACTCAAGGCCTCCCTTTTTACTGTATGTACCACAAAATAATCACTTAATCAAAGCCCCAACTTCACTACTGGTATAATGGGGTTGTCATTTTATTGTTATTATTGTTTGTGCTTTTATTTACCATTTAGCATTATTTAATTAAAATTGTAATTAACTATTATAATTGACGGATAATTAAAGGCCCATTACGTAAATTATTGTGTATCACGGCTTCAAACACCCCCCCCACCCCCGTTGCTAAAGTGGGGGCTGAGAAAATAAGGAATATCAATTAAAATGCTGCGGTGCATAACTGGGGTTACACATTTCTCCGGTGTCATAATAGACGCCGTTGCTTCGGCAGTGATGGCTGCGTGTCGACTACATGTCTCCATTAACCGATCGCAAATCCACGCTTGCTTCTTCAACATGTGTCATTCTGAAACATTACCATTTTTGTAGCGCATATTTACTGTATTTGTCAGCGCTGCACTACTGAGAATGATGTAAGCGAGGAGGAGTGGTAAAAAATACTCGTGTTGCCAATAAGGAGGCCACTGTACTCTACAGTACAGTACTCCCTTCTCCCCGTGTATCAACACATCAGTAACCCCGCCCTCGCGCAAATATCGACCAATCATCGGTGTTATAAGCCAGCCGATGCGTGTGATTTGCTAAATAGGCGTCGAACTCGACGAATGGCGTTAACGAAATTGCAGCCTCACAGTGTATCTCTCGTGTATCAACACATCTAAACCTCCGCCCCCCCGTCTCAAACTGTCCAATCACACGAGTCGTATTCCAACCTGTATGTTTGAGTTGCAAGAGTGTCCTTGAACTCAACGAATGGGGGCCTCCGGTGGGCGGATCCGCAAGGTGCAGATGTTCGGTTGCACTGCAACATAGCTGATCAACTTTTGCTACCAGAGCCGGAGCTTTTTTTCCCTCCATTCTTTTAAAAAAATAATATAAATTGACGAAGCTTGTTTTAAGCTGGCAACTACAGACACAATACAACAAACACAACTCATTGCGTGCACTTGCAGTATAAATCGCGCATATTACCTTCCAGAGGTGTTCTCCTAATCTGGGTCGGAAAGCTAGTCAGCTAGCTCGCTAGCATGTTGCTAGACTAGCTGCCCAGGCAAAGAGCTGCTTTTTTGGGATCTTACTCCTCCACCCTGACGCTCATACGTTCGTTGACCAGAAAAGACTCCCAGGTGGGTTCTGCGCGGCCGGCGCCTATTCTATGCTTTAAATCTATCACCGATGTATTTGTGTGATGCGGGGATGCTAGCTCGCCGACCCGCTACCCACTGCACACTGACCAGCAGCTGATGAGCCATATGCTAAGCTAAGGCGCTAAATCCAGTCAATAATAAACTCGTTGACACTTGGTGGTTCATAGTTGAAGGACTTTGTGACAAGATTTTAACTCGAGGACTCATTGTTGCTTGTTATTAATGACGAAGGCGTGTGTATTACCATATTGAACATTCAGGGGTTGTCAAAGTTGTTTTTCTCGCGTGTCACATCGTAGTAAGGTTGCCCGTTAGGGTTAGAACGATGAACCCACATTACTGTTCAGGGTAGGTATACACTTCTTGAATTAACTTTTTTTTCTTGCAGGAGCCGTCGAATAATGACAAATGGTTTGAGGCCAGAACAAAGGAAGTGGATTCTAAAGCAGTGTAAGGAATGCAGAAGGAAAGATGAAAAATACAAAAGTTGGTCTGAGAGAAGGCAGAAAGCAAGGAAAGAAGAAAAACAGTTCTGAGGAAGGAAGGCAGAAAATGATTTTTAAGAGATGGAAGATGTGCATGGGTAAAGAAAAGAGATGTGATGGAAGGAGCAAATGAAGGGAGGAACTGAAGGATGAAATTATGTATACATAGAATGCAGGTCTGAGGAAAGGAAGCCAAGAAAGAAGGAATGAGTGCAGAAAGAAAAAGATCCAGAAATCACGGTTTGGTACGTACTTTGGTTTTAAGGTCACAGTTCGGTTCGCATTGGGTATTGCTTATCTTTTGTGGAAAGTGTTTAGTGACATTAATAATGAGACATAAACAGCCTGAATCTTAACAGTAAATTGCAACATAAGTGGAGGAAATGAAAAATGCAGACAAGTGCAGCAACTGTGTCAATAACTATGTGATTAAAAACCTTAATAATGGCATTTTCTAATGCTTTTGCTCCAGCCTGTTTGACACGGTGTCCATCAGTTAATTGTTAAATTTGTTTTTTGTATCATTAATCAGGCGCACAATGGACAACAGGTGATTGATTTCCTGCAGTATTTCTGTTTGCCCTTGTTTTGCTGTTCTTATGGTACATGTGCAACCTTTTTCAGCATGCTGATGGTGGGAGGCGATGGACTGCTGCACTAGAATGAGTGTGAAGGAGCTGTGTGAAACCGATGACCTGGCCACCAGCCTGGTGCTGGACCCTCTCTTGGGCTTCACCACCCATAAAATGAATATCAGGTATTTTGCTTGTCATCATTCCAGACTCGATTACATGGGTGTCACGAGGCCATTCGAACCGTGCTCAAGCCCACTTGAAACTTATGTACAGGGGATCCTGACATACGATGTAATGAACTATAGTTAAGACACACTCAGATTCCGATTAGATTCAACGTTGTCAACTTGTCATTGCACATTTCATAAGTGCAAGGCATTGAAATGCACATGGTGTCTTACCAGAAATGCATGAGCAGTAATTAGAGAGCATACACAGTATGTACAGCATGTCAGACACGATGATATATACAGTACATGTCATGGATAATATGTCAACATGAATCTATTTATATAGATATGTGCAGGCTATGAACTGACTTTGATCCTTAGTAATATGGTATGATAGCTCTGCAGTATGTACAATGCACTATGCAATGCAAAGTGCAAATTGCAATTATTGGAGGAGGGATAAAACATTGTACACAATATACATATACAGTCGTTTAGTGGGATGAGTATAAACACATTTTTGGCGCAATACTCGAAAGCAGGATGCAGTTTGGCAACTTTTCACAAATTGCATGTACGGACTGGAGCTCATGTAGACTTTACTGCTAAGCAAGACAGCATCTTTGACCGAGAAATACAGGGGGTCCTTGGTTTAACCTCGAAACGTTGTAGATCGGAAATGTTATAAACCCAGAACCTCCCGGTAAATTTCTTTGCCATTTATTTGTGGTAACTGGCTGTACAATCTAAATGGAAAAACTCCAAATGATCCTCAAGGTCGTTAACAAAGGTTCAGTGTATTATCAAGGACACTACAACAGCCCATTTTTTAGCTGAAAAACAGTTTCTTTCTGAGGGCCATCACCTTTTTGAAATCTTATTATTCCCCAGTCCGGACATTTAGTCATTTAAGGAATAATTTAACATTTTGTGCAATATTTTTGAATGCATTCCGTATTACACATCTTATAGTATTTTTATATATGTGCCTTTATCTATTTATATTGTATTTTATTTTTATTATATTGCCTTAAACAATTTTCGTTTTTTGTTTTTTTATCTTGATTTATGCACTGAACAGGAGTAAGATCTATCTCGTTATACGATGTATAATGACAATAAATAGCATTCTATTCTATTCAGTCAGTGTTTGAAGTACACAGTTAAAAAAAAAGAAGAAGTCAATAGTCACATGTGCTCAGCGTTCGTGTTATATAAATAATGTAATCACTCCTCTTGCCATTTACCCATGATAGCTGCCACCATGCTCAATAGAAATAAACAGAAGAACTAGAAATAATCCACTGAGTCAAAAATAATCCATGAGACACTTTGCAGTCATGCACAAGCACACATGATGTTTTGTCATATAATTAATGTTGCGGCTCCTCTTGCCTTTTATTCACAATTAAAAAAAAACACCTTGCATGATTAATAAAATAAACAGAGCATTTTTAAAATAATCCATAGAGCAGGTTTCCAGTATAATCTTTATGTTTAAAAAATTAAATAAATAAAAAGCAGAAAATGTAAGTGCATACCCTAAATTGACATGTAAAGTAAATATTAATATTATATTCACAATTCCTCTATTTTTTATTCTTACTAATAAATTATTTGACGATAAATACAGAAACTGCAATGTTTTGAATTCACACTTCTTGAATACTAAAAATGTGAAGGCGTGCAGTGCCGTATTATCAGCAAATTTTGTGTTCCTGCATGATGGGGATGTCAACAGCATAAACTTCAGTTTGCATGATGCTGACACCCACGTCACTCACCTGCCCTTCCCTTTTAAAACTATATACAGTCACAGATACTACAATTGAACTTGAGGATGGCGACCCCAAATAGACAAAATTACATTATTGTGTTTAATAACACAATTTCCATCATATTGTTTGTTTCTCTTGTCTAGTCTATGTTACCACATAAAATTTGTGTTGTAAATATGTATATATATATATATTATTTTTTTAATCCCCGCTTTCTGCGTGTGCAGCCCAGCGCCGGAGGTGCGTCGCTGGGGCAACCTGAAGGAGACGCTGCTGCGCTTCCAACGCACACACGACTTCAGTGCCACCTTCGAGGCGCTGACGGTGGGCGAGCTGGCGGATGACTACTTCAACGCTTTGGGGAGCCACCGGCAGGAGCTACTGAGGCAGCACGTGTGTACTCACAACTTCATTTACACCATTAGAATTCTACTCTTGGCTTGTTATGCTAACCGCTAGCCGCTAGCCACTTACGTCAGAGACTTCTGCAATGACTGCGTAACTAATTAGCGGTTTCTTAGCATCCTAAATTAGCGATTGAATACATGTTTGTCGTGTTAGCGTTGTGTTGATGTTGTTGCAACTACAATGTCAATCAACTACAATAAAGTAACGTTTAAAAGGGAAGTCAAGCGAGCCATCGTGCCACGACGTGGGCGAACTTCAAAGTAAAAGTGTTCTAAGACTATTTGCTTTGTCGTCAATGTATTACTTTATTTGGTCAACTTTATGGTGAAGTTAGACTTGGCGCGTTTGAGCTTCCTTCCTTTTCCAGACTCTTTCATTCATCTCGTCAAACTGCTGACAATTCCACAACAATACATTGAATGTTTATATCAAGATATCAATAAGATGACAATTTATTTACTAGGGGTGGGCGAGTACCAATACCAGGTCACATTTCACAGTACCGGACTATTGGTACTCGCGACGGATATCGATACTGGTATTGGCCCCTGCTCTTGTGGCCATTTTTCAGTCAGAAACTAAAGGCTAAAATGGTTATTTTGCATTTATTGAGGGGCACCAGTAAGAGAGCACATAAGTCTTCAGTTGTGCTCAACAATTTGATTAGCTCCAAAGTGCAGACAGATCTTGTATATTATATAGTATATTGTTATTAACTACTGCACTGCTATAACATGAATGACAAACGGAGAACGTGAAACAGGAAACGGAAATACAGAGAAACCTTCCAAATTAAAAGCATGGATTTCAAAACCATATATAATTAAACATCACACACTAAACAGCTTGAGGAATTCTTCACATGGTAGATATTACTAAATTACTTGAAACACTATTGTATTGAATTGAATTCTTAGCACTTCACTGTATTCCTTAAAAGGAAGTTGTACAACTACATACTTTGAATGGAATTTTTTTTCCCCTGGCCACTTGATTATTTGTTTAATTTTATTTATGTATTTTTTTGAAATTCGTTTTATTGTGTGCTCTATGCAAAATGACTTTTATGAGCAAATTGAAAAAAATATAATTGCCATTCATTTCAAGCAATTTTAAGGAAATTTGCTATAATTGGGATATATAGGTATAAAAAAAAAAAAATATGCCATTTTTCAAATGGAAATTTTATGTATCATAAGTACTAATGGTATCAATATCGTGAGTACTAAAGATTTGAGTGTCAGTATCGGTCTAAAAAAAAGTGGTGGTATCGAACATCCCTATTATTTACCCAAATTATTGACGTCACTGCACAGTACGACACAAAAAAGCTACAAATAATCCAGTCAAGATGTCCTTAGCACATTGTCACACATATGGTGTGTATTGCACAGTTAATGCTGTGGTGCCAATTATTCATGATAACCCCCACCTAGTATGATGGGAAATCACACAGAACCACAAGAAATAATCTACAGTGTAGTCAAAAGTTGACGGTGCTCACTGTCATTCATGTGGTGTGTATATGGTACATATTGTGAATGTTCTGAAGTCGCTGTCTTATCCACAGGTGAACCGCTACCTCAACGCCTTCCTACTGGATAGTGGCATCAAGATCGAGTCATGTGACCGCTACTCCTCGGAGACCAACGGGGCCAAGATTACCTCCACCAGACACTGGTGCGGCCATACATTGCTCTTCTATAGCAGCATTTTTTGCTCATGCAGCATCTCATCCAATGTATACACCAGCAAATGTTTGTCGACGGGGTGCGGGGGGGATTTACCGGGCCGTGACAAGTCTTACCAAGTCATTTGCATAAAATCCATGCCCCCACTGAAAAGCTCTTTCTGCTTTGCGCCATTATATACTCCCCTGCTTTCTTTCTTTACGACATTCACCTTGCTATGTTGGCAAGATGCAAAAAAAGTAATTTTAAAGAAATTGAGATGAGCCCGTGCCAATCTGATGTCAGCAACAACAAAAAAAAGCATTAATGCTTAGTGTTGGTAGTGGATCCGACGTGCACAAGCCTTATTCTGCTGCTCTGTAAATCGCACAAGAAGAAGCAACTGTTCAACAAACAAACATTTGTTGCAGTTTGCAGACTTATTGTACTTTATTGTTGTTTCTGACACAGTACAACTCTGGCGTGTATGGCCGACGCTGCACTGTTGTGCTTGCAGGCTACCTATAAATCCTATTCCCTGCGATCGCAGCCCTGCATGTTTTAATTTAGATCAGGGGTGGGCACACTCGGTCCTCGAGGGCCGGAGTCCTGCATGCTTTGGATGTTTCCTTTCTCCAACACAGCTGATATATGATGAGCTCATCAGCAAGCTCTGCATAAGCCTGATAACAATCCTGTTGATTGGAATCAGCTTGTGTTGGAAGCGGGAAACCTCCAAAACCTGCAGGACTCCGGCCCTCGAGGATTGAGTTTTCCCACCCCTGATTTAGATGTTTCCTTCCTCCAACACACCTGATTAAGATTATCTGATCATCAGCGCCTTCTGCAGGAGCATGACAACAATCCTGATTGTTTTAGTCAGGTGTGTTGGAGGAGGGAAACATCTAAAACATACAGTATCTGGCCGTGTATCTCAAACACATTAAGTTATGTCAACATTTTCAGTTCAAGTCAGTGGTAGTCAGTCATTGTCCGACACCCGGAAGTAACCTGACGCTTGAAAACATGACATTACAAGAGATTAAAGTGTAACATTTGTCCCCGGCGAGCAGGTTTGCGGCGGAGCGTGTGGAGGTCCTTCTGGGCTGCATCGCTGAGCTGAGTCCGGCCGACAGCGCCGTCCTTCGGGCCGGCGTCAACGACTTCAGCGTCATGTACTCGACACGCAAACGCTGTGCTCAGCTCTGGCTCGGACCCGCCGCCTTCATCAACCACGGTCAGTTTGGACATTTAAGTGACAAAAAAACCAGATTGGCCTTGATGACATCAGCTTTTAACACAACGACATATTTGATGTTGGTACATTTTTAAGATGTCCTTGACTTTCTACATTACAACATTTGTGATTTTTGGAATGAATGGCGCCCTCTGCTGCCATTGTGCCTTCATTGCTTCATTGCAAGATATTTGGCATGTCCATGGTTCTTTTAGAAAGTCTGCAATTAGAGTTTACAATATGAAATTGAAAGGTTAAAATTATGTTTTTATGGCTTATTAATGGACATAGTATTTCTATACCATTCTGCCATCATTACTTAAAGATACTAGTTGTTTCCAGGTCCTAAAAAGTCTAAAATAAGATTTTCCCAATGAACATTTAAGGTTTCATGTATTTAATCCTTACATCTGTTTTTCTAAGGTCCTAAAAATCCTTTCTTCGTGATACTGAATGTCCATAGATTGTTAGTCTTGAATTAGTTTTTCCCAAATTGAATTAAGATTCAAGTGGAAGTCAACCTTAAACATTTCTTGACAATAATGTTATATGTGACCTCACTAGTCTAAACATGATATTCTTTCTGATTGATATTACATCTGTGGAATAAGAGTTATGAAGCAAAATCCAGCCACTTTTATCCATCTCAGGGGGCGGCCATTTTGCCACTTGCTGTCGATTGAAGATGACATCACAGTTAATCTGGGCCAATCACAGCAGTTTTTTTTAAGATGAGCTGTGATTGGTTGTTACCTGAGACCTGAGCAACATTGATGTCATCTACAGTAAGTGGCAAAATGGCCGCCCCCTGAGATGGATAAAATCAGTTGGATTTTGCTGCTTAACTCATATTCCACTAACACAATATTAAGCAGAATACCATATTTAGACCAGTGGGGCATGCATACTGTTGTCCCAAAAGTCTTTGGGGTTGACTTTCCCTTTAAATGTCATGTTTATGGATAATTAAGTATTAAGTATTGTTAATAATGGCATTAATGACAATTACGCTTCAAAAATCCGTAAATTTGAGTGTAGAAGGGCAAACATAAAATTGCCACAAACATAATAACCAACTTGAATGATAAATGTGTTTAATAAAAATGTCAAAGCAGAATTTGTTAAAATACAGTGATATAATAATTATTATATGTCACCACTACTCGTTATATCTAGTGAGGAAGAGACATTAAGTGGCATTAAAAATTCTTGAACTGAATATTTCGGATAAATAAATTCAATGCTCTGGACAAAATTAGCAACAATCAATAATCTATTTATGTTTATGATTGTGGCTGAATTTGAGTACCAACACAATATTATGCAATTTGCTTGTTTAGAGAGCATTATGCACATTGGAAACACACATTTTAGATTCATCACGGAAAACAACCTTTTCATTCATATCAAAAACAAGTTTTTAAATTGTTGTTGTTATTGCACGATAAAGATGTGTTTAGGGATTTAATCCCATTAAGGCCCATTCAGAGAATGACATCATTTGATTTTAATTTGTGCTGGAACTAATCACGCCTTGTCTTTCTTTCTTGTCTTTGTGCTGGAAGACTGCAAGCCAAACTGCAAGGTGAGCAGACATTCATTCTTCAGAGACAAGCAAGCCAAAGTGATTTCTAACCTGGACGATTATTCACAGCGTTGATTTCTAAATGTTTAGCAACAGATTTTATTGTCACTGCCATCTGTCTATTCGTGTGTCTCTTGGGGGGCCCGACCAACCTTTTGTCTTTCCCCACCTTCCACCCAACCCCACACCCAGTTTGTCCCAGGTGAAAAGAATGGTGCTTGCGTGGAGGTGATTCGCCCGATCTCGCCCGGGGAGGAAATCACGTGCTACTATGGCGCCAGCTTCTTCGGCGAGGGCAACGAAATGTGCGAGTGCTGCACCTGCGAGAGGTGCTTCCCTGTTCTTCACACTGGAGATTTCTGACCTGGTTTGAGTCATGTGTAATGCACCGACGTCAACTCTCCTGCAGGAAAGGCGAAGGTCATTTTAAACACAGAGGGAAGCAGCCAGAATGCGAAGAAACAAAAGACCCCGTGGGCCAGAAATACCGCCTCCGGGAACGCTACCTTCGCCACCAGCGAGAGAAGGGACATTTAAGCTCCAGGCCCATTATTCCGGGATTGCATTCAGGTATCCTTTCAAAGCTTTTGCCTTCACGTTAGCTGAATTGCAGAAATATCCAATACATAGGTACCTTAACTTACTTGAGTATTAGGGTTGTTGTTTTTTTTCAATGATGTTGCAAGCCAAAACTTGAATTATTAGTGGAGTGAATAAAAAATTGAGCAATTAATGTATTTTAATGCACTCGCATGTGGACAAGGAGAGCCAGACTCACCAATCAAGTTTCAGCTTTTTATTGAACAGTACAAACAGTCAAACATACAGTAGAAATCTGTCAATTCCAATGAAGGTGGGACATTGTGTTAAACATAAATACAAACAGAATACAATGATTTGCAAAACATATCTGATTGAATATGCTGCAAAAACAACATATTCAATGTTCTAACTGATCACAGGCATTCACTGTTGTTTTTCAGCCTTGCCACTTACATGTAGCCATTTTTCCAGATTCTCGAAAACTTTTCATGTTATTATGGATCGTAGATGATGAAATCCTTAAATTTGTTCCAATTGTACATTGAGGAACATTGTCCTTAAACTGTTCGACTATTTACTTGTTCACAAAGAGGTGAACCTTGCCCCATCTTTGCTTGTGAATGTTTGAGCAATCCAGGGGAGCTCCTTTTATACCCAATCAAGGCACCCACCTGTTCCCAATTAGCCTGTTCACATACGGGATGTTCTAAACAGGTGTTTGATGAGCATTCCTCGACTTTCTCAGTCTTTTGGAGCGTGTTGCTGACGTAAAATTCTACGTTAATGATTATTTGCTAAAAACAAGCAAGTTTATCACTGAACATGAAATATCTTGTCTTTCTGGTGTATTTCATTAAATATAGGTTGAACATGATTTGCAAATCATTGTATTCTGTTTGTATAAATGAACATTCAAAAGGAGCAGACGCTCACAAGGAAATCAAATCAAATCAAATCATTATTGACTAACTCCAGCCCTGATGTTAAACACTCAGCCTCATTACTTAAAGGGACAGTAACGTGAAAAATCAACTTTTTTAGCATTTAGCCATGTTAAAATGCAAATTCCTCACCAAAAACATCACCTAAGTGGTGTTTTCCTCCATTTGACCCTCTGAGAAATTCTAGGTCATTTTGCTCTCCAAACACCAGCCCCTCCCAAGCTGAGAAAACGAGCGGGTGCTCACTTTATGACTTCATTAGGTGCGGCCCCACCCCTGCAACGCCTATGCGGACTAAACACACGCACACTTACTCTGCGACCTCCATGCTCGCAGCACAGTGATAAAAGTAGCCTTTATCAGTAAACAGTCTGTCCAAATGAATTCAAAGCAATCAATTATCCTTCACATTTGCAATGCCAAAGTGCAATTAAAAAATTGGGCGTCTTACATTTCCAGAAAGGTTCCGTGGCTGACACTTGTGTAAACTACAAGTCAATCTTTTGCGCTGTTGAACGCTGTTGTACTACAACGGCCGGCCAGTCTTGCGTGGCCACTAAGTGTTCGAACGCAGTTCTCCAGAGTTTTGTGGGCGGTGCGCGCAACAGCCAGCTTGGACGAGAGGGGCGCAGCAACCATACGAGGAGAGGCGGGGTTTTACTGAACCGGGCGTTCTACTTCCGCATTAGAAAAATAGCCAGCAAAATACCTAATATTTCATAAAAAATTACATCGCCATGGTATCAAAGGTTAGATTTATTTATTATATGCCAATAGTTAACTGTGGAAGGGCTTAAAATACCAAGATATAATACCTTTAAAGGCAAACATACAACATACGAATACTACAGTAGCCTACGCTCAGTTAATACACTGCATGATAAAAGTTTAATTCTTGTCCTTGTTTATTTTATACAATACAGTGCTATTTTTCTCAATTCAAATTTTTTTTAAGGGGTTGTAATGGATTCATGGCATTTAAATATGGAAAATGTATTTGATATATGACAGAATGAATTAAACTTTTAAATTAAGGTATGACTGTACTTTTAAAATTGGAACTCACCACAATGACTTGACCTTGTCTTTCCCTTCTAGCAATCCCCTCTAGGAACTCCTTCACCCATCAGATGCGGAAGAATGCCCTTAAAAACCGAAAGTGGAACCAGACAAGTAAGTGGAGGCTACAGAACCACAGACTCTCAAGACCCTGTGAAGTGGATGAGACCAGAAAAGAGCGACAGACGCTGCCACCACTGTCACAGTGTGTGATCCGAGACTTGAGGATCAGGGTGCGGCGCCACTCGCTGGACTTTCTGTTGGTCTGCAAGGATCCCAAAAGTAAAGAGAGGGCACTCCTGCAGCAGCTGGAGGTGGTGAAGCCTAGGACAACCCCAGATGTGAAGCGTTTCTCGCTTGGTCTGCTTCAGAAGAACAGAGGACGGGTAGGCCCTAATGGAAAATCTGTCAGAGGCGGTCCCTTGAGAAGCTCGTCCAGAACCAGAACCAGAAGCACCGACAAGGTCAACTCGGACAAAACCTCAATCACAAAAACGCAGGAGAGTACAGAGCAAGAGAACTTGGACTCCAATGTCTGTCAGAGTGTCCCGGAACCTTGTAAGAAAGTTTCGGACAATCCCGGACAAGTACTATCACTCAAGCACTACCTAACCGTCCGCCTCACTAGAATCTCAGCGCCTTGCAGGGAGGCACCGGGAACAAGCGTTGACGACCGAGACATAAGGGAGGAGCTGAGAGGGAAGATGAGGCAGATTCAGGGCCTCAGACCACTGACTACACAGAAATTCCAACAGAGGCAGGGCTTGCCATCCCCAGTTACAACGGCCCCTTGTGCTACCGAAGCTCCTCGAGGAGTGCGGGAAATGTTTTTCATTGATAAGGGAACAGTAAGAAAGCGGCACGCATCAAAGGGGATGGTGGATGAGTCTTCCCAGCTTGAGGGAGGTGGGAAGAACAAGGTTATTGAAATCCAGACAGTAGCGGAAGAAGAAATGCAACCAGAAAAAGACAAACCTAAGGAGCACAAAGAAAAGAGAAAGGCCACCGTTCCTGAACGTAAGACAGTCTCCGCCCCTAAGCGTAAAACAGCCTCCGCCCCTGAGCGTAAGACAGTCTCCGCCCCTGAGCGTAAGACAGTCCCCACCCCTGAGCCGTCTCCTGAGTGTAAGACAGTGTCTGCTACTGAGCCGTCTCCCAAGTGTAAGACAGTGTCTACTACTGAGTGTAAGACGATGTCCAGTACAAAAATGACGAGACAGAATAATTTGGAGGTTAAATCTCCAAATCTCAGCAAGGTTGATGTTTCAGAACCGTTAGCTCGTACACCAAGTAAACAAGTACACAATTTAAGCAATCACATAGTCATAAAGCAGGCCAAGGTTCTCCTGTCTGATTTCTTAAAGAAAGATAAAGCCTCGGTAGACGATCAACCGCAGGGCGGTCGTTGTTCCTCTAATCCAAGAGAACTCCACACAGGCAGCCATTTGGCGACAAGACGGAATTTCGAGCAGTGTCAGAAAATCTGCAAACGAGTATTGACAAAAGCCGAGCTGAAGTCAAACAGCACAGAAACCGGTTTAGTCCCCTTGGCGCAGAATCCAAACCAGCTTGGCAAACCAGCAGCTGACTGCCTCAACCCACTACCTCTCCAGTCGCATATTTCAGCCAATACACACCATACAACTCAGCACCTTGATGCCATGCAGTCCAACATACCTCTGAAGAAACGGACATTCCGCAGTGCTGTGGAGCCGGAACAAGGCGCAGTGGCTACTTCCGTCACTACCCGGAAAGAGGTTTCCGTTTTTTCCTCAAAGCAGGAACTAAGTCGTCATCCAGGAAAGTCTATCAAATGTGACGGAAAAAGCAAAGTGATGCGAGCAAAAGTCCGGAGGGTGAGATCCAGAAGGGTCACGAGGCAAAACTACGTGGCCAGGGTACTTAGACCAAGAGTTACTGAAGCTCCTCAGAGTCGGGTGAGGAAAGTTCACAAGTTTAAATCCGAGAGGCAAGATGAAGACGACCACCAAGAGACTGTTTCCCTTGACAGGAACCATCAGAGTAAGGCTGGGCCAGAGAAAGACTCTCAGATGGGATCAGCAGCCCTGGAACAAAGCGATGTTGAAGAGACAAAGCCTGAACTTAACTTCAGGATCCGTTTCAAGCGAAGAAGAGGGAAAAAGTGGGAGATGCAGAGCAACGGATTGGGTGGTATGATCAAAACGGAAAACAGGGAGGAATTCGACAATGATCCGCTTAAAGCCATCATGGATTCAGTGTCTGTGTTGAGCATGGAGATGCAGGCGGCTCAGGCCCACGTGCAGGCATGTAAGAAGTCCAAGAACAAACTCCTTCGCTTAAAAAAACGGGGGGAGAGGAAGAATGTGTCCAAATTGTTGGGCAATGAAGATTGTAAAGAAAAAACAGACAGGGAAATTCCATCTGGTACAAGCCTTCAATTGGACAAAACTCAGAGCGAGAAGTCATCTTTTGTCCATGGAACAAAAACTGAAGATCGGTTCACGAAAAGCTGCTGCTTTTTTGAAAGTGGGTCGCAGCAGAAAATTGAATCCAACTTGGATTTCAGCGGTCTTCCTCTGCCAGTTCTCAAATTGCGCAGAAAGGTAGAGGACATCTGGGAGGTGGAGGGCAAGAATGAGGAGCAGAAGCAGGCTGAAGTTAAAATGGAGACGCTGGTGAAGAGAGAGATTCGAGGTACTCCTTTAGCCAAGCCAATACCAGGACTGCTGGACTTGAGCAAGCTCCAAGAAGACCCACTGCCGTTGACTCAGAAGTTGAATAGTAACACTTTGCTCCTGAAAACTGAAGCACCGCAGATGTCTTTGTCGCTGTCGCCACTTTCTCTGTCTTCCCCTCTAGACGAGAACCCAGAGAGTGTGGTCGGAGCCAGTGTAATTGCTGAGAGACCGGAAGTCAGCAATGGTGGCTGCAGGAAACAGCGGCACAAAATGGCATCTAAGTGCGGCCCTGTGGAGGCGTCCATGAGCTGCCTCAGTCAGTCACTCCAACAGATTGACAACAGCCTTTCCAGGCTATCTGAGGGTCTTTGCTCATCGCAGATTCTGGAAAAGACAGCCACCTTATCCGGAATCCCCAATTCCATTATGCAACCCCCATCCCAGTCCCCACCGTTCCCAACTGCGGACAACATTCTGCCGGGTGAGCCCAACTTCGCAAACTGCTGCGATGACATCCTGGACTTCCAGTGTCTCAACTTTGAAGGCTATGATCAACCGCAGAACATCCTCAACTCATCGCCCTCTGATCTCTGTTCACTAGACCCCCCCACGGATCCCTTCAGTAGCCCCCTTTCGCACAGCCCCTCTGACACGTGGACCACAGAGACGCCCTACCTCGGTCCCCCGAGTCCCGGCAACAACTTCACCAGTGAAGATCTCCAGTTCTTCCCTGGTCTGCTTCCATCCAAAAATGATTCGGTTCCTCTGGACTGTGAGGCAAAGAATGCCTCTGGTCGAATTCCACCCCAAGGAGGCTTCAGTTTTTCAGCGCTCACCATTCCCGAACTGGCGGGAAAGGACCGACTTTTCAGCAAAAATCTCGGAATGAGACTGTCCAGAGAGGACTTAAAAGGTCATTCCTCCTCCGTCGTAAGCAACCCTCGCATATTTGGCACTTCTGCTGGCATGTGTCAGAATCCTCTTCCTTTAGTACAGCCCACCGTGAACGTCAAACCAAGCAGCAGCCAGTCAAAAGCTGCATCCAACTTCAAAACACATGGACCCTTCCATCGCATGACCATTCCCAAACAACACCAGTCTTTTCCCAGCTGTCATCCTAGCGCACAGCGAGGCGTCCCCCCAACAAAGCACGTACTGTCGCCTTCGATGGCTACTAAGTTCCTCAATCCTCAACTCTCGTCCGGAAGAAATCCAAACCCCACTGACAATCCCTTCAACTCCCAGGAGAAGTCCTCCACTGTGATCCACAGGGTTCTGAAGTTTCAGGGCGGGAACCTGAGCCAGAACTTGTACAGTGCTCCCTGCAAAGATCATGTGACTGCCGGCAACCACTCGACATCCAAAACATTCGGTACAAAATCCACGGAAAGGACTTGCGAGGACCGGCAGAGTCACCACAAAGGCAATGTTTCTGCTCAGAACATCAGCTATTTTGCTCCTTCCGCCAACTCCGGCAGGGCCGGCATCCATTTCAACAAGCAAAGTTCATCCTTGCCCCCGTCATTCAGCCGAAGTAAAACAGCCCCCGAAAAGCAGGACAATGCCACCGTGACGTACAAAAACTTCTCTGCGATGCCGAGACCTTTCTTCTTCCCCAGTAAAGACAGTTATTCTTGCCCACAGGAGAAGACCTCCAAACACGACAAATCCACGCCGCTGGGCTCAGACAAGAACCAGCCATGTTACCCTCAGCAAGATCCATTTGATTTCAGCTTTGCTTCATCGCTTTCTCCTTTGCCGCATCACAGCAGTCCTCAAGTAGTCCACAGTATGCCCCCCAGCATGCCGACATCAGCAAGCAAAACCCACCCAGCCTTCTCTTATGGCCCACAGGGACCCCCTTATGTACTCAACTTCAGCGGCGACCACTCGCTGACGTTGGGCCTCAGGGACGGGCCCGAAGGTTACCCGGGACTCGGCCCGACAAACTACACCTACCACTGCTTGATGGAACCATCAGGGACACAGGGGCGGCTGGTCCTGGAGCCCTGCGGTTCTCAGTCATCAAACCCGCCGTCGTTTTCCATGGGTAGCTTCTCAGGATACAAAGGGGGTCCGGACGAACACAAGAAGGATGCGCACCAGCAGAATCACCCAGGCGACCACCAGGACATACCGCATTATGGACCAACATCTCACTCCATGGGCTCTACCAAACCTAAGCGGGTCAGGCTGGTGGTGACGGACGGAACTGTGGACCTAGACCTCCAGTACTCTGACTGATCCACAGGATTACATCCAGATGTTTTTGCAAAACTATTTTTAGGGACTCTTAGTTTTCCGTCATTTTAATGAGCCCATAAGAGACATTGATTTGTTGACCAAATTGATTATAAATTTTATTGGCGACCAGACTTTGTAAGTTGTAGACTGCGACTCGTTAGCCTCACTGCGTTGTCGGGGGGGTAAGTTGCTACTGGTGTGTTGGTCTTTTAACGGGCAGCTGCGTGCCTCCGTCTTTCTTATTGGACATTTTGGAAGCTTACGATTTTTATACCCACAATATCTAAATTTCTCACTGTACGTGTGCGAGTGTGATTTTGGTACTTGAGCAGTCACTTCTGGTTGCTACATACTGTCGAGTCTCACAGTGGAACTTCAGAATTTTTATGTTGCCTGAACGCTACATAAAATATCATGCCAAATCCGGCCAAAAATTCCCAACAATGTGGTAGCAGCGTCTATATCAAGATGTCACAAGCCCCTTTCACACTATCAGAATTTTTCCCATATCACTGTTTTGTGAGAAAGGTACAGAATACAGATTGGAAGGGTTGATTGAACCCACAATTTTCCCGATGTATCAGAGGTAGCGATGGTGTGCAAATGGGTAGCCGACAGCTGGGATGGGGGTGTGAAATGAAATACCAGACACAAATTTCTCCTAACTTGTTGTGTTGAAAACAGTAGTCTTGACAAGTATTTCATACATCACACCAGGTGCCAGGGTGCCAAGTGAGTTGTCAGGTTTTAAGTTTCGCACTCTCTATCCTGGCTTTCTGTGATGCCCTTTCAGACAGTCCCTACCCTGTTACTGCAAATAAATTTTCTTTAAAAAAAAAAGAAAAGTGGTATAGATTATAATATGGATGGATCTAGCCTCCAATTATTTTATTCTTCAAGTATACAACCAATCAAGTGGAAATT
Organism: Leptonotus elevatus; assembly: GCF_054856555.1. Classification (NCBI taxonomy): domain Eukaryota; kingdom Metazoa; phylum Chordata; class Actinopteri; order Syngnathiformes; family Syngnathidae; genus Leptonotus; species Leptonotus elevatus. The sequence goes on along the minus strand of NC_141239.1, from coordinate 31,370,937 downwards.
TATACCTTTTTTTTTTTTCCAAAAGTACCACTGATTCTCAACCCTACCTAAGTGGGGCGAAATTTGTTCTCCGCATTTGACCCATCCCCTGAGGGAGCGGTGAGCAGCAGCAGGGGCCGCGCTCTGGAATTATTCGGTGATCTAACCTCCCAATTCCAACCCTTAATGATGAGTGTCAAGCCGGGAGGCAAATGGGTCCCATTTTTAGAGTATTTGGTATGACCCAGCCATGGATTGAACCCACGACCTCCCAGTCTCAGGGCGGACAGGCCAATGCATTTGCTGGATCGGGTGGGTTTACCGACTTCCAACATGGTATCGGGGGCTTGATAGAGGTGGGGCGTTGCCCGTGTGAAAGGTGATAGTGGGAATCTACCATTTAGGTCAAAAGTTTAACACCTGACACACACCTCTCCTGCCTTTGTTTGGTGAAAGCAATACTTACACCATATGCCAAGTAAATATGAATTTCACACCACCTGTCTTGGATTTCCGCTATCCCCTTTCACATGGTCGCTGCCCTGCCTCTGTCCCCTTTTACATCAATGTCAGCAATCAATCTTTTTGACGCAGGATCAAACAACTGTAGTGTTTTCTGGGGCTAATAGTACTGCGGCTCATCTTCAGATCGTCCGATTTCCCGGAAATGGTGTGAAAGGGGCTTGTGATGACAAGCCCGAACAACGGTGACAAATTGTTCCTTGTATAGCTGTTACACTTAACATGACCATTAACTATGCTAATAATCAGCATTTTTGTTGACTTTGGGGACAATACTATGAAATTGAATAAGCTCTGGAGGCTCCGCTGTCATCCACTGTAAAGCAAATAATTTTAGTTTTGAGGACAAACGGTGACAATCTTTCAACTGTTTTTGTTTGTCGTCATCTTTTCAAACCGTCGCGTGTGTCGTGTTTCCATGGCAGCCTTACATCCCAGTGTACCATCGTGTATTTATTTGAAACTTCTTGGCCTCCTCCAGGTCATGGTTTTAAACATGGTGCTTGAACCTAATTTATACTTCACCTTGATTGTTGATAGGAGTAAATGTTTTACAGTTATTTAACGGGAAAAAAAACCCCTGTTGAACTGAATATATAGATGACATATACAAATAAAAATATATATTATGACTTAATGTATTTCTCATCTGCTGTTGTAAAATTTTATATTAGGCTCTTCTCCTAAAATGTGTTAGACTTACTAAAAAAAGGTTTGCTGTAGAAATGTACAAAATGTAGCTTGTATTATTAAAGAATCTTACACCTTTTCATATTTCAGCTTCTGGCCTTGTTTTTATGTGCTTGAATGTTCATGAAGTTTTGGCATTTTAGCTTCAAATATTTATTTATTTTTACTGCACTGACAGACTCATGTTAGTCATATTTTGAGTCTTGTGTTGCCTGTGACTCATCAAAATGTTAGGAACCGCTGTCAACCGGACGGGTTAACTCCAAAAGTGCTTTTTCCTTGGCTTTTGACTTTTTTCTCTTTTTTGTTTTGTTGGGTTGTTTACTACATAAAAAAAAGGCTACCAGACCACCAGGGGCAGAAAAGACAAGTGTCACAATAATAAGAGGTTGCATAATGACTTGGCATCACGTTTGCAACAAATACCATTAGCATGGCTGAAAAATAATGGATTCTCATCACTTAATTTGCTTAATTGCTATTTTATTTTATTTTTTATTTTTTTGGGGCCAAAGAAGATTCAACAAAATTGTTCAGCCTAATGCAACTAACTACAGGGCAATAGCAAAGTGGATCCCAGCGTGTTCCCACACCAGCCGGGAGACATCATTTCTTCAGGGTGTCCTGGGTCATCCTTGGGGTTTCCTCCCATTTGGATGTGCCCAGAACACCTTACCAGACAGTCCTTGGCAAGAACCTGGGTGGACGAAGTGGGGAGGGCGATGACGTCCAGATCCCTCCACAGTCCATTTCTTTGGAAGGAGATAGTGTGAAGGTGCCAGCGCTGGTGGTGGACGGCAGCTGCAGCAAAACGGATGGGAGAAACAGGATCCCAGCCAGCAAGGGTTTACCTCACCAGGACAGGTATAAACCTACGCAGGTTCTTCTTTCCTTCGACGATGATGGTTCCTGGTAAAAGCCGTCTTTCTTGTTTCTAATATTTTCAAACTTTGTCACTCCTAGAAAAAACAACAACAGCTCTCTGCTTTCACGGCAGATGACATTGTCAACTATGAACAGTCCATGGGGATTCTAGTTAAACCGTATCTGTCAGCCTATCCATCACTCTTGCAAAAAGGAAGGGGCTCAGGGTTGATCCCCAGTGCAATCCCACCTCCACATTGAACTCCTCTGCCACATCGGATCCCATTAAAAGTAAATCATTTAAAGTGACAGTGTTAGCGCCATGTAGTGATGAGCTAATAATTCATTAAATTTAAAAACCCACTATTGATTTCATATGATCGTAGGTCTACTAATCATCAATGATATTATATGGCTAGAGCCTCACCTTACAACAGGCTTTTACTAGCTTTTTTTCCCCCTAGCTTCTCTCACTAGTCGCTCTTGTTAGCCACTCCAGCCTATGGCTCCGACTACCACTAGCCGCTTTTGTTAGCTGCTCCGGCTAAATTCTGGATCGCTCGGTCTTTCGGCATCGCTCGCCGGGCTTCACAATGGCTGCCAAGTCGCCGTCATTCGCCGAGATGCTCGTTTGCTCACGCAAAATAAGAATTGGTGAATTAGGCCTGCGACGTGTTGACTCTCAGAGCCACCGTAGAGTGCATGCTTTGAAACGCATGTGTTTCGGCTGCATTCTATGATATAGTGACATCTAGTGGTCAACTACTTTAAACTAAAAATAAAACTTCAGGGGAGAATTAGTGTTAATAACGTGAAAAAGCTGTTCTGCCATTGGTTCAGAGCATTCAAGGGCCAATAGTGAACATGTCACACATCAGTGAATGTCGTGTATCAGCAAGACTCAAGATGCTGCATCCAAAGTCTTATATCAGAATGAATGATATCGGCATGTTAGTATTCACCGATACCGATACCACTGTTTTAATGCAGGATCGGGGCCTCTGCCGATACCAGTATCGGAACAACACTAGGGAGAATCTGCCGCCAAAACAAGCCAGTGTACTCTATTATAGTTTTTTTTTTCTAGATTGGGCAAATTAATAAATATGTATGTTAGTCAAGCTTTGGCATTTGCGGATGTTTATATTTTAACCTATCCCCTTTTGTTGGGTAACTCGCTCATTCAAATTTTAACCGTACCGATGAAGGGAAAACATGTTTTCATCATGTACAGTAATATTAGTTCAGCAGTGCATATGAAACTGGTAGCCTGCTCTCAGTTTCAAAAAGGTTGATGACTCCTGGATTAGATCAGACCCCCCAAGAACTTCATAACCCCCCCCCCCCCCCCCTTAACTCTTCACGTTTCATAAGAAGCAATGCAGCAATGTCTTCCCCCATCATTGTGAGCTGGTCGCACACATCGAGTCATGCCGCTAATCTGCTCCGCATCTCCCCTTTCATTGCCTTATCTCTCTCTCTTCGCTCTGTCCAAACATCAAAGACAGGGAGGGGAGGATGGGAGCGAAAGAGAAGGGGGTATACCCAGGATGGAGCTGCAGAAGAGAGGAGGCGGGGGAAAGGGGTGAGCGAAGCAGGGAGGAACGGGGAGCGAGTGAGTGTCACTCCGGGAGGAGGACGGGATAAACGCTCCTCCATCCCGTCGAGGAGGAGGAGATAGAAGAGAGAGCGAGCTCGGAGGCAGCCTGGTTACCACGGTGCCTGTTCTTCTCATTCTTCTGTCTTCCACCTTTTTTTTTCCTTTTTTTTCTACTCCGCTCTCTCTCCTCCCCAACAGCAGCATCTCGCCTCGTCGCCTCCTCCGGACTTCTCCTCTTCTTCTTCATCATCATCATCATCATCACCACCATCATCAAGAGGAGCTCTACAAGACAGTAAGAACCTCTTCAATATTTTTCTTGTCACTGCACGTGTGTGTTGGTGTGTTGTGTGAGTGAGCTTCTGGGGTGCCCTGGAGCAAGGCAGCCCAGATGCTGCATAGCTGCCAAATGCTAACGTAGCACTGAATGTGATGATGTGTGTGTGTGTAGAGTGTGTAAGTGGAGCAGCTGCTGTCCGTGTCACATCTTCAAAGTCCCGCCCACGTACAGTATGGAAGTATATAAAAGGGGGGGGGGTGCGGAAAAAGGCCAACTGGTGCATAAAATCACACCCAAGCAGTGTGGTAGCAGTGTGGTTGTTTGTGTGAGGCGTCGTATGTTGGATTTACACAATATTTTTGTGGGTAGCATTAAAAAAAAAAACTACAGTGGAAACCCCCAAGATATGCTTTGTACATTGAAAATGATTAAGAAAACACGCATGCCAATTTTGCAAGACCTCGGCAGGTAACATTCTTTTGCTTTTTCTCGAATCATTGTATTTGGTATAAAAGTGTAGAAAATGGCCAACTGGTGCATAATGTTACACTCGTTGAAACAGTGTGGAAACAGTGTGGTTGTTTGCTTTAGAGTATTTACAAACAATATTGTGGGACCACCAAAATGTGGAAAAATGAACCTCATACATCAGTGACGAGAACTTGTACGCAAAATCTCAAGACTTCAGCAAAAGATTGCTCAGGATTAACGGCAAGTGCTTTTTTTTTTGGTTATTAGTTGATCCCAACTGGTGCATAAACCCACCTGAAAACGGTGAACCCACTCACATTCGTTCTACGGCACCTGCGGATTGACCTATTTTCAGATTTATTTTTTTACTTCCATTTTTGTTGAAAACACTTATTGGCAGAATACCATTTATTCAAGATTTTTGGGCTTTAACTTTTTTTTTTGTTATATTGGTCGTCAATTATTCACAGATTTTCACTGTTTGCATCCCAATGTATCCGCTGTACTAAGAAGTGGTTTTTTTTGTGTGGTAAGAATTGACATTAGTAAAGACAAAGTCATCGGTACAACATAATAATCTGGAAAACACAATTCAGATAAAACATAAAAAATTTTAGGCTACAGATATTTATAAATGTTCTGGAATATTTTTATTTATTTTTAATTTTATGAAGTGAAAAGTAAATTCCACTAGCTTGAGTATTGTCGATGAAAAGTTAAATAATTCCATTAGGTGAAGATATTCTATTTTAGGAGAAATTTTGCTTTATTTTGATTTTGTAGTTTTTAATTTGTTTTTATACGTGCTAAACATTAAAAGTCTTTCTGTACAGTCAGTGGCAATTTGAGGATTTTTTTTTTACTTTGGAAGAAAAAAAGCGGTAACAGCACGGTGGACGAAGTGTTTGGCATATCTGCCTCACAAGATTCCAATCCGGGTTTGCGGAGTTTGCATGTTCTCCTCATGCTTGTGTTTTTTTCTTTCTAGGTACTCTACCTTCTCTGGAAGTATATCTGTGCCGTCAATACTAACATTGTATTTTATTACCATCAAAATATTCAATGTACACTTTTCAGTTTGAAGAAAATCCATGTTCGGCTACAAATTCCACTTGGATGGCTGCTCCATCGATTGCTTTGGCCTGATTTCTCCTAGTGACCCGGAAGTGATGGTTTGCAGCTGAATGTTGAATTTGTAAAGGTGAAAAGTGTACAGAGAATATTTTGATGGTAATAAAATTTTAGTACCATCAAAATATTACTATTAGTAGTAAATATTAGTAAAATGTTAGTGTCTAGAATCTGATGGCACAGATATACATACAGGATGAGCAGTATAATTATTTTTTTGATGGATAGAAAATCAACATTTTGAACCTTTGTCCGCAATTTTCTTCGTCTAAAAAAACCCTTGCAACACCTCCACCATGACTGCATTGTCCCGAGTGACGTTCAAGAGCGTTTGTCACAACGATCGGTCGCTATTGTTCCGCCACAGACTCGATGACTCAGTCTCTTGCTTTTGAGCGCCTGTCAAAGTTCAGATCAGATGATGATGTTATCAAGTGAGAGCGGGATTACGGAACGATCCACGCGTGAGGAGTTGATCGTATGCGTTGCAGATTGAGCGAGTGACAGCGCATTTATTAGCATTCGTTAGCATTCATTAGCAACCTTTTTTGGGACACGACAGCAAAGCAGTGACATACGACAAGAAAATATTTGGCCCAAAAGTTGATCTTTTTGCTTTCCACTACCCACTTTTTCACACAGCCGTAGTAGCTGTTTATGCAAATTTCCTTTTTCACCAGGATGGCTTTTTTCCTTACTTCCTGTCTGTGTGAAAGGTCCAGCAAGGCTCAGAGGCATAAAAGCGGTTGGAAACCATGTAAGGGGATTCTGCAATAACAAGACATGTCTGGTGTTGAATTTGTCACTGTCACTGTCATTGTCTTGGATTTTGACTACCCCCTTTTCATCCAAAAAAGATCCAGCATCTGTTCCACCCCTTTCACATCCACAATTTTGCTGGCTTTTCATTTTAAAAAGTGTGGCAATATCTGCATGTAAGGGGATTCTGCAATGCCAGGACCTGTAAAGTGTGTGTCTGTTTTTAAATTCCACACTCAAAATTTCCCAGGCAATTTTCCAGACTACCCCTTTTACCCAGCTGCAGTTTCTCCATCCTCTGTTAGACCCCTGTCACAGAAACAATCATCAACAAAATAAATCAACCAATTTTCCGGCTTATCAACAAAAAAAAAGTGGATCAATTACTGTGTGAAGCGAGTGTCCCCCCTCCCCGGATATCCAGGACGGATTTTAAGTTTAACAGCTGCGATAAGGAGTAATTCCCACCCCTTTGTGTTGAAAGCAGTTGTTGTGGTCTGCGACCCCTTTTCATACTGAGCTGGAAAAATTTGACAATTGTTTCCTCAAGCAACTTCCACACTCATTTCAGCGTCACATCTTTTCCAGCTTTTGTTGTTGTTGTGAAAGGTTAATCTACGAGATAAGGGTAGGATCAGAGATACAACAAAACAGCTGGGTGAAAGTAAGGGCTGTTATCCCCTTTCACATACACACCCTCCCACCTTCTTTACTACCTCTGAAGCCGAAGTAGCAACAGCCACGCGGGTAAAGTGACCCATGAATGTTGAACTTTACACAGATTTTTTGCTATCCCCTTTCACACAGATGCTGTCTGCCCTTTCTCTGATACTACTCTGGAAATTTGACAATGTCCTGGCTGGAGATAAATGATGATTAATTAGCATTAATTGGATTATTTGGCGAGGAATGCGTTAGTATCAAGCGTGGGAAGAAGCAGCAGCGCAGGAACGGTTTTATCGACAGCTCGTCAAGGAGTTTTCTCTTGGCTTCTCCTGCCTTTATTTGTCCGAGCGTGTCTTGGCTTTCTTTCCAATATTTGCTCCAGTGCTCAGGGGGGTTGTGCTTCATAACTCCAGATTTAGCCAGCGCCTTGACTTGCTCTCTCGCTCTCCCCCTTTCTCGCCGTCGGTTAACGACCGATCTGGGACAGGATGCCTCCCCAGCGCTCTGTCCTAGTTCGCCGCCGCCGCCGCTCAGGCTAATTCATTCTACTCATTTAACGCCGTCCATGTGGCCCTGACGTTTGTCGTCAGTCACGCGACGAGCGGGAGTTATTTGGGACAATTTCACTCTGGCGGACGAACGGTGCTTGTCAAGATTCACACAGAAACCCCTTACATGCTGTACATCAAAGCCGACTTTTTCATGTTTCGCTGATTTGTGTGAAAGGCACCAATACGGAATGCTGGCTTAGCAGTGTAAAAGTGTGGATCAATAGCTGTGTCATGCCCTTTCTTGAAGAATCCGCACCACCTCTGTTATGTCTCTAGCCCCTTCACATCAATTTCAGTGTCACACTACTTTCTCCTGAGGTTGCTATTGTGTGCAATGCCGGGACCGGAGTGTGGAGAGAGTTTTGGGTTTTAAATTTCCCCACCACCAACTCGTGTCCTGGCTTTCCCCTTTTACACGACCACCACCATTCCACTTTTACACCGCTATCCCCTTTCACATCCATTTCAATGTCACGTTAGTTTCACACCAAAATTTCCCGAGTGCTGTACTGAGTGAAAGGTACCAATTTCGGTACGGAATGGTGAGTGAAGTTGAACCGCACATTAATTAAGTTCTGAGGTAGTGTCAAAGGCAGAATTGGGGCTGCGTGAAAGAAATTGATTTAAATTATTTACACCCTGCTCCCCACTTTCTGCCATCCCCTTTCTTACAGATGCCATTCTGCCTCTGATACTACCTCAGAACCCAAGTTGTTCAGATGCCAATGTCAGTCTCCTATTCCATGTTGGTACCATTCACACAGCTCATCAGACAGTGGTTAGTCACCCCTGGGTGTTAAACTTCACTCCTCAAACCTGGCTTTCTGTTATCCCCTCATTAAAGGCAGAATATGGGGGCTGCGTGAAAGGGGATTGTCTAAATGAAATTAATTTAAATTATTTACACCCTGCTCCCCGCTTTCTGCCATCCACTTTCACACGAATGCTATTCTGCCTCTGATACTACCTCAGAACCCAAGTTGTTCACATGCCAATGTCAGTCCCCTATTCCATGTTGGTACCATTCACATCTCATCAGACAGTGGTTAAGTGTTATATATCACTCCTCAATCCTGGCTTTCTGTATCCCCTTTCACACTGCTTTTTGTTTTGCTTGTTCACACCCTGGTCCCAGGGACACGGGCAAGTGATAAGTCCCAGGTGTTAAATTTCATACCATGGTCCCGGTAATCCCCTTTCACACAGCCGCCATCTCGCTTGTTACGCCTCTCAGGAATTTCGACAACTGCTTTCAACGCCAGAGGCTGGAAGAAGTGATTGATGGGTATAAAACCTGAAATATCAAGATCCTCTATCCCCTTTCACACAGCCACCACGTCCCGCCTTAGATAACACCTCTCGTAAGCCGTGACATTCATACTCATTCATTGCCTTTCTGGTGCGCCAGGAGACACACACATGATAAAGTCACTCTCACATTATTGGGGCTAATTCCGCTATTGAGTGGCGAGTAGTTGGTGCTTGGGGTTAGGGGGGCTGTGGGGATTGTATACCATCACCGCAACATCATCAAATTGGCGGTTCTATTTTTAGCTGCAGTGGATGGGCCGGGATGACGACGTGTGTGTGCGTGCGTGCGTGCGTGCGTGCGTGCGTGCGTGTGTCATGGATTTGCAGTTTTTCATAGCACATTCAAGTCCAGTGTGTAACGTGTACGCTTATTCCTCTGCTATAATGTCGAGAATGGAGGAATTAGCTGCCATGTTGGGAGGAGTTTCTTCCAGTCACTGCAGTGCTTCATCTTTGCTGCTGCTGCTGCTGCTGTGTGTGTGCGTGCGCGTGTGCGTGCGCGTGTGCGTATGCCGTATGTGTGTCAAACGGTGCAGAAAGCTGGCAAGGATCAAAGAAAATCTCTGTATGGATTATTTCATTTTTTCCTAGGCTTTAAATACATCAACAAACCAGCTGGAAAGCCCATGTTGTGTAGTAGCCCTATGTAAAAGGTATTGGTATAAAATGGGAGTGTCGACCTGCAAATTTGCCAGGAAGGAACTAAGAGTTCAAATACAAAAGCAGACATTTTTTTTGTCCGCAATGTCGGAGTGTAGGTTATTGAAATTCAAACCCTCTGTCCCTGCTTTCTATTATACCCTTTCACGCATTCACCACCCCCTGCCTCTGTTATGCCTTGAGTCATTTTCACATCATTTTCATATTGTAATCAATTTCACACTAAAGCCGTATTTTCATGTTTTTTCCTGGGTTACCAGTCTGTATGAAAGGTACTACAACAGGTAAATTAAATGGGTTCAGTGGTCATATCAGAGGCAGAAGAACCACAGTAGTGTGTAAGGGGATTCAGCAATGACAGACCTTACTGCTATCCCCTTTCACACAGTCACTTCTTTTGTATACCTCAAGTCACTGTAAATTTACTAGATTCTGAAGTGGTATCGGATTCAGCGTATCAAGACAAGTGTGTTTCTGGTGTTAAACCATACACCAGGCGTTCCCAAGTCCGGTCCTCGAGAGGCCCTATACAGCCTGTTTTCCACGTTTCTCTCCACCAACACCCCTGATTCATGATCAGAATCGTTATCAGGCTTCTGCAAAGCTTGCTGATGAGCTGATCATTAGATTCAGCTGCGTTGGAGGAGGGAGAACTGAAAAACATGCTGGATAGGGGCCCTCAAGGACCGGAGTTATGCACCTCTGCCTTACACCCTCGGTCCAACTTTTATGCTGTTCCCCTTTCACACAGCCACAATCCTGCCAAATTTGGTATGATACGTATATAAAATGAGGCTTTAAAGGGGAAGTCAACCTTCCCAAAAATTCTTGACAATAATATGTTATATGTGACCAATCACAGCTCACCTGTTTTCTGAAGCTGAGCTGTGATTGGTTGTTACCTGAGACCTGAGCAACTGTGATGCCATCTTCAGTCGACAGTAAATGGCAAAATGGCCGCCCCCTCAGATGGATAAAAACAGCTGGATTTTGCTTCATAACTCATATTCCACAAATGTAATATTAATCAGAATGTCATGTTTAGACTAGTGAGGTCACATTGTCAAGAAATGTTTCAGGTTGACTTTCACTTAAAAATTTTGAAAAATCGAATCTTCTTGCCTTTGAAGTGCTGTGGGCGTGTCTCCCGAATCTCTGAATCTGCTGGAACCACGCCCCCTGCACACGTCAATCAAATGCTGACGAGAATCGTTGCTATTTTTTTTGTCTAGGATCTTTTTTATGCGTACACATCCCTACATATTGGGTTGTGACAATATATCCGCTCAAAGCATCCGGTTACATAGAATATATCCTACCTGGTCATCACGGGACTTTTCGACGCCATGACAACGAGGCTCTCTAATGCAGCCACAGCAGCCTGAAGCCCCTGTCCACACGATGGCTTCGAGTTGGACTTTTTTTACATTGGTTAAAAAAAAAAAAAGTCTCTAATTTTGCTCTTTGGTTTCTATCTGCGTGACATGCATACACTCACAGCCAACAACGAGGCGCTCTAAAGCTAGCTTATCTGCATGTCGCATTTGGGCTAGATAACCGCTGATGTGATCAAAAGGCTGCAGTTGTCATATAGCGGGGGGAGGGGTGACTCACGCCGATGCCAAAGTGCGGTACTTGCCCCTCAGTTTTAGCCAAAAAGTCGGGAAAACTGAAATGGTGAAAACAGATTTGCAATTCGGTGCTACAAAGTTCTCAGCATTTGCACGTTTTCTATAATTACTTTCAAACAAGTAGTCACCTGAATTCACTTGACACGGTCTTTAGATGTTGGTAAAATGACCCTGTAACACATTTTTAAACTTCCATTAGTTCCTATGGGAAAATCGCCCGTCTAACTTAGTTTGAAAGGCTGTATTGGACGGCAAATTTGCATAATGGACATATCGATCGTCTCTCCTCTCAGCATTCACTGATCCGACATGGAGAGGAGTTATTTTTGCCTCTTCTTCCTCCTCCTCCTCCTCGTCCTCCAGTGCGCTTGTCACGCGTTTGTCTTCTTGTGCCAGCAGCAGTGGGCACCTGTGGGTGTTTATTTATTTATTTGGAACTTTATGATGACGATGACGAAGCAGCAGGAAGGGTTTGGCCTTCTTGCCGCATTGATGAATGGCACGTTTCATGTTGTTTATTCCCAGTGGGTAAATTAGTGAGGCTTGTCGCAGACTTTACTTGTACATGTACAATTTAGAGCAGCAACAACGACAAAACAGGAATGATAAACTTCTACATCTATCAGAGTATTTGTTTACACAAGTAACTGTACTTGTACTTGAGTACAGAGTGTGAGTACGGTACTTTTGCCAACCATCGCGCCAACCGAAGCGGTTGGAACGTGTTGGATGTACTCGGAAATCTGTTTCGGTTGCAGATTTTTTTTTTTCACTAGTTTAAGATTTTATTTGATGTTGTCGTGTTCTTCCTCACAATTTAACCCCTTTCAAGCTGTCCTGTTGAAGCACTAGCCTATTTGTCCTGTGTTTTATAGGGACTGACAACTAGCGATGTAATGATATCCAAACATCACAATACGATATTATCACGATAGGAAGGTCACAATACGATAATTATTACGATATTGTGGGGAGGTTGGCGATATAAAAAAACACCTACAACCTCTAATAAGACTTAATATTGAGGCACTTACTTGCTAATGCACGCACACATTGAGTTCTTGTCCCCTTCATCTGACCATTAGCGTGGATTTTAAACATAGAAGGGCAAAACATGCCTTGTGAAAATTCAATTGCACAAAAAAAAAAAAACAGCCAGCAGAGGCTGCTCGAACTGCACAAATAGAAATCAACCTGACTTTTTTAACAGATGGGCTGCTTTTAATATATAGTGCCGTTATCATTACATCCCTACTGACCACCAGAATTTGTTTTGTCATGTTTTGAGGCAGAATGAGGGTTAAGGCTCCCCTTTCACGCTGTCTGTTTGTTTGCCTGTGTGAAAGAAACACAGTTCTGTGAATCAAATGTCATGAGGTAATATCAGAAGTGGAACGATGGCTGTGTGAAATGGTACAGCAGTAAACCAGGACTGAGATTAAAGGTTAACACCTAACTTTTCCTGCCGTATTGTGTTAAAAATAAAAAATAATTGTGGCTCTCTGACAACTATTTCAGACGTCACAACAGACTCTTCTCTTAAACCTCGGAGGCTGGAAACCGCCACCCCCTTTCCCCCACCCCCGCCATTCCATTGTCTTTCACAGTAGTAGTACTTTACGATCATATGTGGGATGGCAGCTGCGTGAAAGAGGTTAGCAGAAAGCCGGAATTAGGATGTAATATTTAACACCCAACACTCGTCATCAAAGCCAGGCTGTGGTCTGTATGAAAGGGGTAATTGACGGTTTAATGTTCACCAACTTTAATGTCCATATTGGTCCCGCTAAGCTTCTCGCAGTTAAGTTTCAAATTGGACCCTCTCTGATAGAAAAAAAAAAAGCAACAATCTTCCTGATTGTCCTCCTTTTTGTTAGCATCCAGCGTTAATATTTCACAGCGCCTCATATGTTCAGGCAGCCTCTCGACCCGCGGCTACACCCGTCTCCGTTCACTTATAGATGAGCTTGGCCCGCAGCGAGGCCCCCCGCAGGCCACCAGCGGGTCCCGGCGGTGAGCTCGAGCGGCGAAGCGCGCCCATCCCCGCCTCTGTCCCGCAGAGACGGAGCGGAGCTAATTAATTACAAGGCTATTTGCGAGTGATCGCAGCTCTCGGCGGACCGGAGCAGCGTCATTGCTTCTCCGGAGGATAGGAACACTTTCACACGCGGGTCAGCGTGTGGCAGAGCACAGGCAAAAGTTGCTGCATTTGTCGATAGTTTATTAGTTGTCCTTTTACTTAGGGGTCTAATTTTGTGGCATTCAGTGAAGCTGACGTCAGGAGCTTTAAAAAGAAAAGAAAAAGCGGCTCTCCTGAGGGAATATGCCCAAGTTGGCTAACGTCCTTTTCAATTCTGGGAATGGGTCTTTGAGACTTTTAAATGTGTTTTGTTGTAAGCAACCAGTTTATCAAATTTCATGTTGATTGATGAAACTGGTGTCGGAGGCTAATTTTCAGTAATTTTCCAGAAGTACTACTAAAGGAATTTAAGGATATCCGCTTTAGTTCACACGATTGATTCTCAATTCTCAAAAATTTTAGAGAAACTTTTTTTTCATTGGACACATCAAGAAATACAAGCTCTTAAGTGAAAATCAAAATGGATTTAGAGAAAAACGATCAACCTTGATGGCAGTCATGGAACTTGTAGAAGCTATAGCTACAAGTATAGATAATAAAGAATAATAAATAAATACAAACATTTGCTATAGAGTATAGTATACTATTGAATTAATTGAAGAGATATGGCATAAGAGGCTTAGCATATGAATGGATTAAAAGTTACCTAGTTCTCGCACGGCGTTCCCCAAGGGTCAGTACTTGGCCCTAAGTTATTTATGTTTATATATATATATATGATATATGCTGTGTCTCCAAAATACTTAAAAGTGTTTTGTTTGCTGATGACACAACTCTCTATTGCTCTTGAGAAAATCTGAAACCGCTTCAGATTACGGTTGAAAATGAATTAAAAGCATCAAAAAATTGGTTTGACTCCAACAAATTATCTCTAAATTTAAACAAAACAAAGTTTATAGTTTTTTGGCACGAGACAGGTCAAGCACCAAGTCACAGTTAGAGTAGATTCTAATGAAAAAGAAAGAGTGTATGTAAATCATTTTTGGGGTGTCGTTTTCGATGAAAGATTAAGATGGAAGTCCCACATAGACAATGTTTAAAGGAAAGTGTCCAAAATTATAGGAATCCTTTACAAAACAAAGGATGTTTTGAATAAGAAGTCATTATTGCTCATTATTATTACCATATCGAACCTATTGTGTGGAAATATGGGGAAATCCTTACAAAACAAATACTTTTACCCTCTCTTCAAATTACAAAAAGAGCAATAAGAATGATGAACCCATCAAAATATACAGAACCAAGTAATTCATTATTTATCAAATTAAACACAATGAACACCACAGCAAACTTTGCCACAATATTCAGAAGCTGTTTGAAATCAAAGACAGTGATTATGATTTGAGGGGTATAAGTGTCTATAAAAACAAACAAAGCAAGAACAAATATTAAGCAAAGGTGTGTTACAATTATAGGTGTAAATTTGTGGAATAATTGATGATTGGTGATCCCCCCCCACATGACATTTTTAGTATGGCTCCTTGAGACTTTTTCATGCATCCTGTTATGATAGACGTGTCTGCTCCGTTTCACTTTGATCCGTCAAAATGGTGGTGGGGCTATTTTTTGTTTGTTTGCATGCCTGTCAACTAAAAATAGTGACAGGCAGAACAACTACAAATAAATGCTCATCAGGTGCAATTCCAGTCGCCATTCATACAACAGAATAATACATTTTGTGTTCAGTTATAATGCTGAGGTTTCACAGAGAGGAAATAAATTTTTGAGTACATCAATGCAAGAACATCATCATTATTTCAGTACAGATATATAAAATATTTTTTTTTTACTAAATACTCATTTTTGTTTGGTGGTGTGCCAAGAAATCTTTTTAATGTCAAATTTGTGCCTTGCCTCAAAAAGGTTGGGAAACACTGGTCAAAACTAGGGTCACTACTTTTTTAGGGGGGGTGGGGGGGGGGGGGTAGGAAACATCTCTGGTCATATTTAGGTGTCTGGATAGATGCCTGTCTATTTCTAATAAATTGTCTTGATGGGACAGAATCTTGGCTCACACCTCGGGTTAATTGATGGGGAACCTTTTGTTGTAAGGGTCTGTCCACCATCTTGTATGTATTACATTTTGCAGCAGGTCGCCCGGCGAGTCCATTAATAGCGACACGGTGTGGCTGACATCTTCCATTTATGACATCCATGAATTAAAAAAAAAGTCCTCTATGTTGTCTTTGTGTATTTTAAAACGCCCCCTCGCATCTTTGCTGCAAGACTCTCTGGTTTTGGTGTGGTGGGACTTGAGGTGACTCTGATGGGACGCCTTGACGCTAGCGCATCAGAGGCGCTGACGTTTTGTGGGTTTATTGTCGGGATGGTTCCGATGAGTCAGGGTCCGCCGAGAGGCGCTTCTGGGAGGCCATGCGGCACTGACTGAGGCTGACGCTCATGATTTCAAATTTAATATGGCCATTATAGTGAGCAGAATGATTGCGGTTATCAGCATGAGAGTTATGTTGCTACAAGTCAAAAACATAGGCACACTTGGCAAAGCTAAAAAAGAAGTTATCAGCATCTATTTAAAAAAAAAAAGGATATAAAAAAATGGCTAATATTTAAAAACAAATGTAAAAACAAATTTGTTAAAATATGTCAAATTTGGGAAAAATTTAATGTAAGACAAAAATAAAAAATTCACAGACGGAAAGAAACACACAAAATAGAACAATATCAACAAAACAAATATCCCGGAAAAAAATATATTAGAAGAGGAACCAAATATTTCACTGTCAACAAACAATAAAACAATGTTATGAAAATATTAGGAAAAATAAAACAAAACATTAGTACAAACTTAAGTTCAATATTATATATAAATATAAATACTAGCTATAAAAATTCTAGGTGAAAAAAAAAAGAAAAATACAATATACAAAAATGCAGAAATGTTAGGTAAAGCAAAACAAAAATATCATATTATCAACAATTCCTATTCTATAAAACAAGGTCGCTGTCATCAGGGCACAGCAAAATATGAGATTATTTTTTTTAAATAGAAAAATATACAAACTTGAAAAATTCAGTTCAGTATTATGAAAAACACAGTCATAAAACAAAATACAAAGTACTGTATTATAAGATACTATCATATTATAAAATAACTTAAAGTGACCAAATAGAAAAATACAAAAATGTGATAATTTCTTAACTCTTCACCTGGGCTGCCTTATCACCGTGTTTGGTCGAAGCGTAATGTAAGTGTCCGACCTCGCGCTCTTTGCCCGAGTTCTTCTTCTATGGTTTGTTCATTAGCCGGATGGTTACTGTATCTCTTGCAATACAGTCGAGTAGAGCGTTTCAGCTGTCCTCACTCATCCCCCTTGCGGGACTGTTACATCACAACACGGGTAAGAGAAGCCCATATGTGATTTCTCTGTCCCTGCGGTCACACGCGGATGATTACGTGATGTCCTAGGTAACTTGAAGGTCTCACAGGTGACCCCGTTCATATACGTCGTGTATGTGCTGCGCACCCAATCGTACAAACTGGCCTTGTTTTCGGAACACTTTTTTTGTGTGTCACTTTTGTGACCGTGTCAAACAAGCAGGCAGGCAAATTGGCCGCTCCACTTTTTCACGGCGGGAAAGTGGGCCGGTGTGTACTTTGGAAGTTACCCAGTCAAATGTCCTGGGGACCAAGACAAGGAGAAGGTCTATCTATACAAGTGTCCTAGATAGAACGGAGGGCAGAGCTAAGCGATGAATATGCGATTAGCGGGAGTAAAAAAAGACTAAAGATCACGTTTTATCTTTGTGTGTTTTGATGACGTCATTGAGCCAGCAGATTGATTGGTTGATTGATGACATTTAAAAAGAGACTGCAATAGTAGAAGCAACAATAGTAAAATAACTACCTACCCAAAAAAGAATACTTACCTTACTGTACAAGTTTTTTTTTTTAGCTCACTAATAAAAAACAAAATCGATAATTCATTCATTCGATAATTGGTCAGATCACTCAGTCAGCAGTTTTGAGTTGACTTTTTTTGCACGACAATGTCAGAGTCTGATTAGTTCTAATGCTGTATTCGAGGATTGTCGGATAAAGCCGAGTTTTTTTTCCAGTTCTGTCCTGAAAGCGTTTGAGGCGAAAGTAAACAATCAAAATGGCGGATAGTGATAAATAGTTTTTTATTTTGGTCCTCAAAACTCATTTTGACCTCCAGCAAACTTCCCTTCTCGCAATTTTGCCTCATGTATTGTTTTCATCTTATTTCATATGAATTCCATACAGTTCAGTAGTTCACCGTATAATTTCATGCAGGGAGATAGCGGCATACGGTCACGTACGTTGTGTTACGTGAAGTTATGGCGAATATTTATGAATGAAGAAAGCGATCTAGTTTTATACTCGTGTGAATTATGTTTTACCACGCACGGTCTGTGTTCCCAAGGCCATTGTAGAGTGACGTCACATTTTCGTCCGTCGGTGAAGTCGGGGTACTTATTTTTTCCAACTTCGCAAGTGGTATTTACGGATTCAAGGGGGCGTTCCCGTACACACTACCTGATTTGAACTTGGATAATTCCGACTTCTGACCATCCTCGAATGCATCATTAGCTGGCAACACGAGGCTTGGAATCTGATTGGATGAAAACCAGGAAGTAGCAGAGGCAAGGGGAGAGCAATCAAATCGAGAGCAAAGGTAGCTTTTTGGGCCAGCAGAAAATGTAACTGAGTGGTTGAACATGTGGTCAGATATAATCCAACACACAATGTGGTGTTTTCTACATGAAAATATCTGAAACATTTGGAGCTGAAGGTTTTATCTTATGTCCTTTTTACTTGTTTAAATTAACACATTTGTTAGCTGGGCAGTGCCACAGAGGTTGTGGCTTCCACTTAGTTTAGCTTTGGTCCAATCTAGCTTTTACAAAGCAAAGCTCTTTATCTTTATCTTTATTTTAGCTTGCACCTTATGCGTATTGTGAACATCGTACATCATACGCTAGCCTCTACCTAGCTAACCTACCACCCATTTTAGCTTTTATCTAACCTGTGTTAGCCCAATCTAGCGTCCTATCCTTCCATCTATCTCGCCCCCCTTGCTAAACTGCCCGCTAATTTAGATTCACCACATCTCACTTCCATCAATTTTTGCTTCCACTTGACCTAGCTTCTATGTAGCCCATTTATCAACTGACTCAGCTACCATCCTATCTCTTCTCCAACTATCCTTGCATCCTTCCTTTTTAGCATCAACCTGGTTTTGTCCTGTCTTATCTTCTGGCTAATCTATCATCTGTCAAACCAAGTTTTCACCTCGTTGTGCTACCACGTTTTGGTTTCCATCGAGCCTAAGTAGCCTACCACCTAAACTAGCTTTCGCCACCTCATCTCGCAATTCTCCAATTTAGCTTCAGCCTAACTTCTACCGAGGTGAGCTACTCCATTTGATCTTACACTCTCTTCTTCTACTATCGCATATTATTGAATCATGGCGGTCTTTGACACAGAGGCTACCTTTTTTTGCAGTTAAAAATTAGCGTACCATATGCTGGCCCCCTTCTGGCACTATCACTGAAGTGTTAGCGGGGTTAATATGCTTTTTAAAATGCAGCTGAGATGACTGAACGCGCTAACGATTTGACCCCACAGTGGAAACGGGTCTCTGAGGAGAGTTGGTTGAGGGAAAGATGGATGACGGCCAGATCAGGCGGAGATTAGCATGGCTACTTTGATCTTTTCATTGCTTTATTTATTCCTGGTGGGAAATAGTTCTGGACTTGGAGCAATGCTAATCTGGTTGTTAATTATACCATTTTTTTGTGGCGATGCCATAGTTTCCTTGGCCATTCTACGTCAGCCAATCAGCACATTCGCACTTTTTTCCTACGCCTTACTCCAGAATGGGTGATGGTGGTATGGGGTGCTCCATTTGATCCTTTTGCAACCATTGTCAAAGTTTGTTCCGCTTTTTTTTTGTGACCATTTTGTTAGCTGCCCTTTTTAACCGTCCCAAAAACTTTTCCTTCTGTGTTTTTTCATGTACTTCCTGGTAATTTTGTCTTTCCCGTACAGCATCATCTTGGGAATGATGGCGTTGCCGTTGAGGCCGCCTTCATTGTCGCCATGACGATGCCCTTCAGCCCGCTGTCCAGCGACGAGGAGCACCAGAGGATGCTGGGAAACAGCAGACACCCGTACCCGGGGGCGGAGGACGAGGAAGAGGAGGAGGAAGAGGAAGAAGAGGAGGAGATGGAGGAAGACGAGCGTGACGAGGACGGCGAAGAGGAGAACGGCGAGCTGGAGGATGAGGACATGGAGGAGGTCCGGCGAGGGGGCGGCAGGCGTGAGAGGCCAAGGCAGTCGGGGAAAGGCGCCGGAAGAGCTGGTAATCCGGGACATGCGTCCAATCCCTACTCGGCCAATCCCCCGCACCAGCAGCTGGCCAATCAACAGCAGCGGAGGCAGAAGGAGCGCACATCCGGCTCTGGGCCGCCGCCCACCGAGGACGCCCACATCGCCATGATGGTGTTCCGTATCGGCATTCCAGACATCAAACAAACGGTGAGTGGACGCTGAGGAGCTTGAAAATAAAAAACGCCAACGCGGCCGCCACAACACTTTTTGGCAACCGGCAGCCTCACTTGGTGCAACCATGGCAACAACACAACCCAGTTAGCCATATATGAAGCACATTTAATAAGGAATTTGAATTCCTATTGGCTTCCACCTAGCCTAGCTTCAGATCAGTCCAACTTCTACCTATAATCTCATATTGAAGCTTTCACCTAGCTCTAGCTTCTTCTTCAACCTTCTGCCAAACCAAACCTATCTATAGCTAGCTGCCATCTATGCGTCTAGCTCTAGCTTCTACCTAGCTCAGCCACTTACGCTCAGGTCTGGGTCATCGATCTTCTACCAAACCAACCACCTCTCTGTGTAGCCACCTATTCTCTCCAACCTAGCCCATCTTCTGCCCAATCTAGCTACCACCTAGCCTAGCTTTTGTGTTCTGGATTGATAATTTCCACTCATTTGTAAATGTTTTGGCGCATGTGGTAAGCGAAAAACTGCGTTTCGGTTTAATTCGTTTTGCAAAGCAGTCCAGTTCAAAGAAACACAAATAGCAGTCGCTTACTTATTACCATGCTAACTAGCTTTCATTTGGTGCTGTAGCTCTAGCTTGAGAGCCAGACGTTCAAGATGACCTCAGACAAAAAAGCACTGAAGCGCCATCCCAATGGTCGTAACTGAGAGGAGTTTAAAAGCCCTCCATGTGGGAAAGGCATGTGGAGAGGGGAAGTAGAATGCGACAAGAGGTCCAAAATGGTGTGATACAACCAGAAAAGCCTTTTTTTTTTTTTAAAGAGGGCTTGTCCTCAATTGGGATGGATCGATGAGCTGTCGCGTTCCATCACTCTGAATGCATCAGAGTGAAGAGGGAATTCATTCAAGTGGCAGGCCATGCTAGTAAAACATGTTTTTGGGTTATTGCGTCAACATGCAAGAATATACTACCAACATATTTAGAGATTTAGAAAGACTTTATCTCAGACTTTACTTTGACGAATGACTGCTTGTGTTTTGTAATTGTTACAAGTAATTTTTTTGCCTTATCACTGATTAACTTAGATCTCAGACATCTTATTAAAGTAGACTTCAACCCCTGCCAAAGTTGAATCAGCAAAGCAGCTAGCCATTGACTATGTGTCTGCCAAGCCTGACGTCAGTCAGCTAAAAAAAAAAAAAAAGTGTGAAATTAAGGATTTTGGGGTTTGACCGTTCTATGACCATGAACTTTGACTTAGGCCTTTATGTTTTTGCCTGTGAAAATCTTTGGGGAAAAAGAACTTCTGATGTATTGATTGAATACATATTTTTGTTCGAATTTGTACATTTGAGTGTGAATATAGACAGACATACGCAATCATACCCAGAGCTGAAAGTCTGTAGTCTAACGCAGTCTCTAAATGCCTTCTCCCCCCCCCCCCCCCTTCTCTCTCTCTCTGACGCGTGTGATGTATTATTGATCTACCGCATTTTTCTTCATTTTTAAATAAATTCCAACATGAATAATTCACGCTTTTGTTTATTCGGACAAATGGGAAGGATTGGATAACTGGAAGACAAAAAAAGATGGCCATTTGGGAATGGAGAGAGAGTTACAGGCGCAATAAAAGGAGTTGGTGGCGGAGGGAAAATGGAGACGGACAGAGGTGAAGTGAGGTTGGCAGGCGCGAGCTGGCGTGATTAGAGAAGACACACATTGAAGTGGATAGTGGCGTAAATCCACATGGGAGTTGTAAAAGGCATCATAAATGTGTTCATTTCTCCTCAACTTGACCTCATTTTGAGTCAATTAAACCTTAGGAATATATTGTCATCAATGCTATCAATATCAGTCGGTCTTAAAGGCTTCTTCCTAGCCTAACGTGCACCCGATCTAGCGTATCTATCTTTAGACTAA
This sequence comes from Leptonotus elevatus, assembly GCF_054856555.1. Classification (NCBI taxonomy): domain Eukaryota; kingdom Metazoa; phylum Chordata; class Actinopteri; order Syngnathiformes; family Syngnathidae; genus Leptonotus; species Leptonotus elevatus. The sequence continues at coordinate 31,349,256 of NC_141239.1, read as the reverse complement.
TCGAGCTCCTGGCTTGCTGAACTTCTTCTGGCTTAGTTTAACCTAATTGAGCTTTTACCTAGCTATCCAAGCTTCCACCCATTTTAGGTTCTACTTGTCCTAGCTCCATCCTAGCCTAGCATCCAGCTATTCAGTTGTCTACCAAATCAAGTTTCCTCTTTGCTGCGCAGCCCTATTCAGCTGCCCAATCCAGCTTCTACCTTCTACCTTCCCAAGCATTGTCTTAGCCTGTCTATTACTTAGCAAAGCTACCACATAGCTTAGCTACTAGCTAGCATAGTTTTGTCCAAACCTAGCTTTGGCCTATCTTTGCTTCCACCCATTTGAGTCTAACCTATTTTTCCTCATATCTTAGCTAATGCCTAATCCGAACCAACCTTCTTTTTTTTTTTATCACATCTCGTGCCACGGTGGGGCGGATGTGTCTCTTGCAAGTGTCCTGCCATACACACTGCTACAAACAATAAAAAGTCCATTTTCCATAATGTGCCCCGTTTAAATCCTTTGAAACAAGATTTTAAAATAACCCCTTGAAGGATAATTTTATTCTCATTGAATCAATATTTACCACCTCCTACTGACATCTCACCTTCACCCTTCGGAAGGTCCTCGGTCGTGCGTCAGCCTCATTCCACGTGTCAGCTAATTCACCCGCAATAAACTCGGGTGGCTCATTAATTAGCGTCGTAATGAGACCGGGGAGCAACCGCTTGATCCAGGGATGACTGCAAAAGTATTGGGACACTACAGGAAGTTGAGAATGTAATTCTTCTGGGTGAACTTCCTGCAACATGTTGGAGGAAGAAGAGTAAACTACGAATATTTAAAAATGTCCTTATTTTGCTGACTTCAGCAAGACTTACTGCAGTTGTAGCATATCATGCACAATTTTGTGTTTTTGGGGGGGACCTGTTATGTAGCTACAAACTGAAAATAAGATCAATCCTGTTTTTGTGACTCCAACATTTGTTCCAATATTTTCAGCAAGCAGCATATCATGCACTGTCGTTTTTTTCCCATGCAGATTTTGAGACCTATGTCATCTTTTTCTTTCATTTAAGTTCAACAAGCAGCACTGTCTTGCTTTCCACTAATTTCCTACTTTAATTTATGGGGTGGGGGGGGGGTCTGGGGGTTTGGGGGCCTGGGGGCGGCTGGGGCTGGGTTGGGGTGGATGGCGGAGGTGGATGGGGGGCGGGGGGTTGTGGGGAGAGCGGGGGCTGTGGACCGGTGGGGTGCCTGGCGGGCCTGCAGTGCCCCGTCCTGCTGCGTTGGGTTGGGGGCGCGGGCCGTGTTGGGGTGGGGGGCGCTCCTGCTCCTGGGTTTGCTCTCCGGCCGGTGGCGCTGGCGGGGCCCGGGGGTCGTCCTTTGGCGCTGCCGCGGCCTGGGGGGCCCTGAGGTGTTGCGCTTGCTCTGTCCTGGCAGGAGTCGACGGCTCCCCTCTTTGGTGGAGATTTTCATGCATGCCAGATCCACCACACCAGCATCTACCGAAACTCAGACGCAATCTGTTTCCTCCTCAGGTTATTGAATCGGTGGAGGCTGGTGTCTGCGGATCTCACTCTGCTTCGTCTGTCCTTCCTTCCTTTCCTCAGTCTCTCCTTTGGTCTCTAGAGGTCTCCCTGATTTGTTGGAATTTAGATGTTTCTGGGGTTGGTGAAGGACTCTGGTTGGTGGCCCGGTGGGTGGTGGGTGGTGTCTGGTCGGTGCTGGATTTCACTTTCCTTTCTTTTCTTTGGTCTTTCCTCGGGTCTCCTGACGGCGGTGTTCGGTTTAGGTGAACGGTATGGGATTTTTTAATAGGATTTTGGTGAACTAATGAATACACACACACTCACACGCACGCACACATGCACGCACGCACATACACATATTCACCCACATACAAAATAAATAAAAAATTAAAATTAAAAATTAAAAAAGAGAGCAATGATGATGACATGTCAAATCGGTGAAATTACCGAATGAACAATACTGAGCTCTTAGAAAAAAAAAAGAAGAAGAAAAAAAATAACAAAATAAAAATAAAGCAGCACAGCATCGTCTTGTTTCAATTGAAAGCTTCTCGATCAAACTTTGAGGATTTGGTGTTAGATTCAAGTCTTGGCGGACATATGCGACATGATGTCCATCACCAGCGAGTTGTGTTCATGCAGCCTAAAAAACAAAAAAGTCTTAAAGTGGAATTGCACTTTTCCGCTCTTGTGCGCCTACTGTGTCTGTCTGTCCTCGCCATTCAGCGTCTTCTTTTGCCCAAGTTCGACCTATTCTCTTTCTCCCACCTTACCTCCCTCCCTGTTGGCCTTTGAGTGCAGGCCAAGTGTTTCAGGGGATGGGAAGGCTTTAATGAGCTCTTTGTGGAAATAACCCCAAACACACACACACAAACAAAAACCGGCTTGGAATCACTCTTTCCTTGCGTCCAATTGATTTATTTTTAACATCCATTCATTGTCACTCTCTCGCTCCCACCATTCATTATTTCAGTCCTTCAGAAAAATGCTGAGCGGCCATAGACAAAAGTATTGGGACACATCTCTACAAAACCATGGTCAGTAGGAGAGATGGGATATGTAGTGGTTTGACTGTAAACTAGGGGACGCTGCTTCACTGAATCAAAATGTTCTCCAAATATGAAGAATAATATTGTTTCCTGGCAACCAATGGTGACATCGGAGGAGCTGTCAGTAATCTCGTTAAAAAGAAAGCAAGAAAAATATGTTTTCTTCTTTCCGAGCTCAGCAAGATATAACAGCAAGCAGCATATCATGCACTGTCTTGTTTTAGTTCATTATTGGCTGCCCGTCACTCATGTAGCCACAAACAGAAAAGCTACAAAATAAATCCAGATTTTTGTGACGATATTATCTTTTTTCATCTTTCTTAGTTCAGCAAGCCGCATATCATGCACTGCTGGCTTCAGTTCTCTATTGTCAGCCTGTCATGTAGCTACAAACTGAAAGGCAATAAAGGAATCCAGATTTTTTTTTTTGTACCAATGTGAGATCATCATCTTTCTGAGCTCTGCTGGACATGGCGGGCCAGCAGCATATCATGCAACTGTCTTGCTTACGTTATTTATTTTTTGCTCCTCGTGTATTTACCAACTGAAGAGCAGAACGTAATTCCAGATTTTTGGGACCACATCTTTTTTCTTCTTCTTGTTTAGCAAGACATAGTTGCCCGCCGTATTTTATGTACCTTCTTTATTTTCTACCTCATTTACTACCTGTCTGTTTATAAAGACTGCCTTAATCTCATCAACACAAAGAGCAGATCAGTGTGCGGGAACTCTTTTAGAAAGAATGTTAGAAAGAAGCCGTCTGCGAACGGGTGTCCTTGATGAGGAGGCGGAGGAGGAGGAGGAGGAGGAGGAGGAGGACGACGAGGAACTTGCCCACTGTCTTCATGATGGGCTCTAATTGGCGGAACAAGTGGAAGCGTCTCATTCCTGGGGGGCTGGGGGGGGGGGGGACCGCCGCTCGATAGGCCGGCCGAAATGTCTTCTACAGCTTAAGAATCACCATTATCAGCGTTTTTATTTTCCCGACACGTCAACTGGAGAGCATACGTGTGTCTGTGTGTGGATTTGTGTGTGGATTTGTGTGTTTGCGTGAAACTGAGCCAAACTAATCATCACCATTTTCTCTCTCAATCGTTTGCCCTCCATTCTAACCCCCACCCCTTTCAATACACACACTTAATACACGCACGTACACACACACACAAAGTACCCCATCTCTACGGGAAGTCTCTATGGCAACAAGCAGCTTGCTCGGCTAATGAACCGGTTGCCATGGTAGCCGTGCTGGCTGTGCGAGACGGTGAATAAAACTGAGGGAGAATGAATGTGATGCATACACAACTCTGTGTGTGTGGGGTGTGTGCGTGTGTGTGTGTGTGTGTCCTCCGCGAGGGCCAACCGCGGCGCGACAGTGCGGCGTCGCCGTGACAACAGTCGTCCTTCATGCTTTTTTTGTATTGTGACTTCTACACTTTGCTGACAGCGCCTCTTTGAGTGTGCGCGTGCGTGTGTGTGTAAAGCCACACTGTACCGCCATTCATATTCTGTGCACCTTCTTCACTGGGATTGACCTATTTTGCTCTGCAAGCTGCCTCCCCCTGCCGCACGGAAGGCCCACTGCGACTCCTGTTTGCTTATCCCTTCCAAATTTGCTCCATTTAAATTGCTCATTCATTCAACAATAAATGTGATTGTTCTAATTTCGTAGGAATTTAGTGGATAATGCCTACTCGTAATGTAAAGACATCAATGAAAAATAGTTGGAGTCAAATATTTGCAAGACTTTCCGTCCCCTTTTAGCCCCTCATGTCAATATTTATTACTCCATTATGTGGGGAGATGTTTGACAATGATTAAAGGAAAAGTATGATTAAAAACAACAACACTAATGTCAGCATTTAAAAAAAAAAACGAATGTATTTTCTTTTCTTTGTTTACATTACCAATGAAAAAATAAGAGTTTAAAAGTAAGGCCCTTTTTGTATTTACATATAATATATGTATCCAGATTTTTATACGTTAAAAAGGTCAGTACAAAAAATACAAAAATAAGGCTTGTGGAAGTGGTTACATTCAAAATGGTTTAAAAAAAATCTATATATATATGAACTTGAAAACGTTTCAGTTGAAAACTTAACACATTTTATCCAAAATATTTCTCCCCCCCTGGATTTCTGTCCTTAAATTAAGCAATACATATAAAATATATATTAAAGAAAAATATTTAGAAAGCTAAGAGTCAACAAAGGACGTTTCAGCTTAAGTTGTGCTTTTTCAATCTTAGATTTTTACACTTAGAGATTTTGCAATAAACTTTACAAGAGAACAGGATGTTTTTGTAAGTTGGGCAATTTCCATGTTTATATTTAGTACTTTATTTAACAAGGAATTTTCTATTGAGTTATTTGTTTATCCAATTGTTGTATTTATTTTACATTTGGCTATGATTATTTTTATTATTATAATTTTATTATTGTATTTCTGGTTTTATGTTGTATGTCTGATGTGATGTCCAGCACGTTGTTAGAATGGTTATTGAAAGATCTTTCTAGTCCAAAAAAGGACATTTAATGCAATTTTTTCTTTTCTTTTTTGTGTAGATAAGGCCAAGTGGGAGTAGTGTTCATCAAAAAATTGTGCTACCTGTAAATATTTAGTGAATGAGAGGCCTTCAGTTTACATCCGTGGCCTGAAAAGTGTCTTAAAAACTCTTGCATTTGGTTTCCTTGATCCTGATACTTGATACCGTCTGAAATGATGTCATTTCGATTCAGCGTTCCTCCTAAATTGCCCCGTTTGTCCCGCCTCAGAAATGCCTGCGCTTTAACCCGGACGCCACGGTGTGGAAGGCCAAGCAGCAGGTGTTGTGCTCGCTCACAGAGTCCCTGCGAGACGTCCTCAACTACGGCCTCTTCCAGCCCGCCACCGATGGCCACGACGCCAAATTCCTGGAGGAGGAGCGGCTGCTCAAGGAGTACCCGCAGTCTTTTGAGAAAGGGGTGCCCTATTTGGAGGTACGAACACCAACTTAAAGAGCAGCGTCATGCACCGTCTCGTTTTGTTTCTTTATATGCAACCTGTCATGTAACTACAAACTGAAAAGCAATACATCGAGTAAATGTTGTCACTCTGACGTGAAGACAAATTAAGCAGCATATCATGCACTGTCTTGCTTTATTTCTTTATTTTCCACCTGTCATGTCTCGGCAAATTGACAATTAAATAAAATCCAATTTTTATGGCAATTAGTCTTATCGTCTTCCTGAATTCTAGACGTGTCAGCAAGCAGCATATCCTGCATGGTCTTGCTTTAGTTCTTTATAAGGTTCCCCATCTTGTTGTTAAAAACTGAAACACAACAAAGAAAATCCTAAGTTTTGTAGAATTGTTTTCTTATCTTCCAGGCTTTGAGTCATGGCAGTAAGCAGTATATCATGCACTGTCCTGATATAGTTCCTTATTTGCTACACGCCATATATGTAGATAAAACTGAAAAATAACATGGTCAATCCTTAGTTTTGTGACATTTTCATCTTTTTCCATATCTTTCTGACTTCGTGATCTGGCTGCAAGCAGCATATCATGCGCTGTCTTGCTTAAGTTATTCATTAAGTTCACCGTCAAGTTCTTATTAACAACAAAGTAAATCCTGATTTTTGTGATATTTTCATCTTTTTCCCGTTTTCTTGACTTTTGGACAAAGCTTCAACCAGCATATCATGCACTATCATTACTATTGTATGTGTCTAGTTTGATTTAAAGACAAAGAATGTGTAATAAGTGTTCTCTCTCTTTACTCTTAGTTCCGATATAAGACGCGAGTGTACAAGCAGACTAACCTGGATGAGAAGCAGCTGGCCAAACTGCACACCAAGGTGCGTAACTCTAAATTTTCACTAAAAACAAAACAAAACAAAATTGCTATGTAATATACAGCATATGTGTTAGGGGGCGCCACTGCAATCTTACAATTGTTTGTGTCTGTCCACATGTAGGCCAGTCTGAAGAAATTCATGGATTACATCCAAACCAACGGTGTGGACAAGATGAGCAAGTTCTTGGACAAAGGACTCGATCCCAACTACCAAGATGCCGACACCGGGGGTAAGCACAAAGCACAAGAACATAAAAGACGTTTGGGGAATAAAGCTATGTGTTTGCGGAGAACTCAGGTTGTCATATCTGCAACTGAATTGCATCAAGAGGCTTTTTTATGCACTCTGAGAAGATTCAGTGATTATGAAAAAATTAAAAAATAAGAGTCAAATATGAACTTAACTCATTTGCTCCCAAAAATGTATAATTTTTTTTTAATGGTTTATGGTTTGGTTTTATGGCTTTATTGAACATATAAACATAAAAAAAACATTACAAGTTTAAAATAGAAAAAAAATAAAAACAAGAATAAGAAGAAAGAAAATCGTTTTTAAATGTTCAAAAGGGGTAGGAGGGAGTTAAAAAATTATCTAGTCCTACCCCTTATTCGTTTTATGTTGATAAAATGATAAGGTCATGTATTTTAGCAAAAGGAAATGTATAAACCTAGTCATATATACAAGTGCACTTTAAAATACGCACACAGCGACATATGTGCATGAAATTAATAGACATATACCCTAATACATTTATAAATGATATCCTCATACTCCCGTATACAATAGTGCCATGGTCCCAAAAAACGTATTTATATATATATATATATATTTTTGTTTTATGCAAGAGCATACAGAAGGCTTTGATGCCGCCTCTGTACTAAAGAGGATGCTTAAAGCAATGGTAGTTATTACAAAAAAAACGGCCAGCAGGTGGCAGCAGATTATAAGAGCTCAACCAGGGCTATGTTGCAACAAGCTCTTTCCCCCAGTGTTTTCAACAAATTTGTGAATAATGATGAAACTTAGCTATATTCTAATGCTAATTGCTGCAAAACGGAAACAGATGCTAATATTCTTTTTTTTGGTAGGTTCCATGTTTTATAGCAATAGAACACAATATTCTGTGGGCCCTGCTAATATCAGTTAAAATCCAGTAAAACAGCCGGGAGCGAAGGAGAATGCTTCAGTGAAAATGGCTGGGAGTGAATGAGTTAACTGTTGGCTGTATACGTGGCACTAGTCAGTGTTCGTAATAACGTGCTACTGCTCACTTGGGCAGTTGCCAAAATGTCATGTAATATATACAGAAACCAGTAGGTGTCATTTGAAAATAATGAGTTACATTACTTGGTGAATGACTTAATTAGAAAGTGATGTCGTACACATGTGCTGACTCAGCAAATTCACCGGCATTAAAATGAATAAGGATGAGTTGAGTAATTCACTTAATCCGTAAACGAGATGTATAAGTGGTGTCATAATAGTAGCGCCTTTTATGACCGCGCGTCACTTTGCTCTTGGCGCCTCCTGCTGGTGCGTCTGCTGGTGTGTTGACACTCGCTTCGCAGTCAGCGTGTCACCGAGGGAGCGGGTGACGACACGCTTAACGCCTCGTGTCAACAGCAGGGGGGTGCACTTCCTTTGCCGCACATACACACACAGGCTGCTTACAATAACACTCAATATGTGTGTTTGTGAGCGCAATTATGTCTGTTTGAATGCAATTTTTGTTACTGTACTTTTTTTCTGTTTCTACTTTAAGTGTGTTTGCTTGTGTGTGTTTATGAGTGTGTATGTTTTTGTGTTTGTGTTTGATTCTGTGTGGGCATTTGTGCACGTTTGTGCCGGTGAGTATTTTAGCATGTTTGTGTTGATGCGCGTCCGTGTTTGTGTCCCGCAGAGACGCCGCTGTCGCTGGCCGTTCAGTGCGAGCCGGGCGGCGGCGAGCCCATCCGCGTGTTGGTGGAGGGAGGCGCCCACATCGACTTCCGTGCCAAAGATGGCCTCACGCCACTCCACAAAGCCGTCCGAGGTCACCGCCATATTGCCCTGCTGGTACAAACGCAACCGCCTGATATATTCTAAATGTTTTCTTATTTTTCATTTCATTCTCGTGAGAGCGTTTTCAAATAAACGTAATCGCCCACACACACAAATAACAATGTCACTTATTGTATTCCAGCATCAAACATATTCAGATGTGCTAATAGGCAGCATTTGTGATTTTTTTTATAGTGGTGTTGATGAGAACATTTCGATTCTGTATTGCATTTTTCATGTATACTAAAATGCATAGAAATGACATATGGAAGATTCACAATAAGTATAATATATATATATATATTTTAATTTTTATCATCATAACTATAAAAGAGGATTTCTATTGTGCTTTACATGTACGCATATCCTAATTAAAACTAAGAAAATAACGATACATTTAAATCCATTAAAATTAATACTAGTTAACAAAAACATGTAATAATAAAAATAATATAGAATTTATATAGCACTTTTAATGTCCTTTAAGCAAATTTAAATTAAAAGTAAATAATAAAATCAAATTAAATCAAATCAAAATGAATTAAATAATTGTTGTCATCATAGTTGGTTAAAAACATTCATCTTGACTTCTAGTTATTACAATCAATGTTGTTTTTTGTTTTTAAGACAATAAGGTTTGTGTTTTGTTTTTACCAGTTTCAGCGTCCACTGCAGCCTTCCTCAGGGCTCAGACGCTGTCATCTGACAGCTGTGACGTGGCCTCGTATCAGCTGATGTTTCTGGGCAGATTATTGTCTTTTTTTTTTTTAAAAAGCAATGAATGTTGTCATCATAATAATCATAAGTAAACGTCTTTATATTGCTATCTTTGTGTTTACAAAGTCTAATTACGGCAAAATAAAAATCTAATAAAATTAACAATAACTATTGTAATAATCATATTTTATTTATGCATGCATACAATAAAAAAAAGGAATAAAACATTCATCTCAATAAGAATAAAATATTTGTTATGGCACATTTATGTACACAAAAACGGATAAAAATTTAAAACAAGTGTTACTAATCATTAGGCATGTGTGAGTACTGCGCTGATACCCGACCTTATTTCAAGTTTTCGGAACTCACAACGATTCACTCTATTTTGGCCATTTTATGATGTGGAACAAGCAGTGAGAAATTAGAAGAATAGAAAATTGCCATCCATTGCATGCAATTATAAGGCAAAATGCTATATTTGGGATATACTGTATAGGTATTTCTTTAAATTATCTGTCATTGATTTTTGCTGCTCAAGTGTTGAGTACTTGGTATTGGTATCGGTCTGAAAACAAGCGGTATCGAACATCCCTATTAATCATCATCTTATTAAGTATAATTTTCAGGCACACAAAGCTGCGATATGTTTAAGCGATAAAAACATTTATTTTCAAGAAATACATGAAACTAATATTTATGATGAAATCAAGTGCTATATTGTATCAATTCTCTGATTGTTGCAGTTCCACCTCCCTTTGCGCAGGTTAATGGGCTCTTTGCACAAATCCACTTCATTTCCTGTCTTTCATGAGTCCAATCATGAAAGGCAAGAAACAAAGGAGTGGTGGTGTTAATTATTTTTTTTTAATGTGCAAATGTTGCCGCAGGTCCTGCTGTCTCTGGGCGCCTCCCCGGATTACAAGGACCGTCGGGGTCTGACGCCGCTGTACCACACTGTGCTGACAGGGGGCGACACCTCGTGCTGTGAAACGCTGCTGTACCACCACGCCAAGCTGGGCATCAGGGACGAGAACGGCTGGGACGAAACGCACCAGGTCCGCTCGTCTGCGTGTGCTTTCGTCTTCATCCTCATCTTCTGTGTGTGTGTGTCCCCCATGTCAACCATCTGTCCGCCACTCAAGTCGACGCCTTCCGGGAGGAATTCAGGTAGCTCCATCCTCATCGGCATCAGTGATCGAAAGAAAGAATGAATGAATGAAGCCATTGTCACGGTGTGCGTAAACTTGAGTTTGAGTGTGTGGGTGCCGGCGCATGACAACGTGCGTGCGTGTGAAAGCGTCTAAAGTTGTGCATGTGTGCACGTGTGTTTGGTTTTGCCCCCTCAGGCGTGTCAGAACGGCAACTCTCAGCACCTGGAGCACCTCCTCTTCTACGGGGCCGACTCCACCTTCCAGAATGCATCTGGAAACACTGCCTTGCACATATGCGCTTTATATAACAAGGTACGGGTTGTGTAATATTTCATACCTTTACATTTCCCAAGTGCATGTTGGCCAAAACATTAGGTACATCAAATGAGATTCATGTGGAAAACTATATGATTGACGAACATCCTAACTCTATTAACCCGACTAACCCCAAAGCCTTCTAGTTAGGCGTACCTAATGTTATGGCCAGCCTATTAACTATATGGCAACAGAGCAGTACTTTTCAAATAGGGGGGCGGGGCACAGTGCAATGCCAGGCGGGCTGCGTGTGACCCCAGAGAACATGTTTTTTAAAATTATTTTATTAGTTTATTTATTATTTAGATTTGTATTTTTGCTGTACTAGAAGGATAAGAATAAAGCATAATAAAGAAATAAATACAAATAATAATATAAGAAATAAAGGATAATGCGGAAATAATAATAAATAATATAAATGTTATAATAATAAGATAAATCAAATAATAATGATGATTAATAAAGAAATATAAGAAATAAAGAATTACAAGTACAGAATAAAGTTTAATTGCACATCCACTACAGTAGGTGGCAGTAGCGGTCTCATTGTCAGAGAATGTCTATTAGCTAATAACATCCATTCCTTTATTTAACCAGGAAAAAAAAAAACTAATTGAGATTAAAAATCTCTTTTCCAAGAGTGACCTGGCCAAAATAATTTTATAGACAAATGAAACTGTTTATTTGTGGTGGAGGGTTGACGTGATATTTTCTTCTTCCTTGCGGGGGACTTAACAAAAACAATTGAATAGCAGTGCAATTCATGCACATTAATCTGTCACTTTTACAAATATTTTTTTAGGAAAGCTGTGCACGAATTCTGCTCTACCGAGGTGCCAACAAGGAGACAAAGAATAACAGCGGCCAAACGCCCTTTCAGGTAATACTCGATTACTTTTGTGTCTTTTCTTAAAGCACAAAAGCAGAAATTAAAGCCATTTATGATGTCATTTGATCAGGTGGCCGTCATGTCGGGTAATTTCGAGCTGGGGGAGATCATCAAAAACCACCGGGATGCGGATGTAGGTTAGTCTTTTGCTCGCTTACTTGACATTTTTCTCAGTTGAAAAAACAAAAAGAATATTTTGGTTTGTTCAAGTAGAAAGCAAGATGAGGTTTTGCTAGAAAAATAAATTAGGCCCTAACACTTTATTTCCTAACCCCCTGATCCTAATTCTAACCCTAACGTCTGACGGCCGAATGCTACTTGTAATGATCAACTCCTTAATCTCCTAACCTTACTCCCTTAACCTGAACCACCTTACCTTCCTCCCCAAACGTAACTCTCCAATCATCTCTCACGCTTCCCACCCAACGCTAACTTCCTTAACCCACCCCGCACCCCCTAACCCTTACCCGCCAGTTCCCTTCGTGGAGTCTCCAAAGTACGCCCCCCAGAGGCGCGAGAGCACGCACACCCTGACGTTGCCTCACCCTCACCCGTTCCTGCGCGCCAACAGTGACAGCAGCATGAACTTACCCGACTGGATGGCCATGCCCAACTCGCTGAGCACCAACATCGTCTCTGTGCAGGTACCCACCTTTGGGACTTTGACACTTTGATATCTTTCAGTCCGTCCCAAGTCTCAAATGTATGATATGTAACGTGACTAATTGACGTTTTCCCTCGCAGGGATTCAAACACACGGGAACCATACGCAGCTCCAGCAGCCCCCGAGGGGCCAGGACACGATCCCCGTCCCGAGGCAGGATAGGGGACAAGGAGGACCGCAGCCGGCAGCAGAGTCGCAAACAAGGGTGAGGAGGGAACGACTCTCGATTTCAAATAGAACCTCAAAAGTACAACCCATTGTCTTCGTAATTTAAAATGTTCCTAGAGGATTAACTGTTTAAAGTACATGGACAAAAATGGAGTTAGCCCACCGAGTGTCTCATTTTGCCTGTATGTTGAAATGTTCCCCTCCAGGCCCGCTGCCGCCCCTGCCGCCACCGGCTCAGCCAGCACGCAGACGGCAGGCCAGCGTCGGCGCCTGTACAGCGCCGTGCCGGGACGCGTCTTTGTGGCCACGCGAGCGCATTCGGCCCAGGGAGAGCGGGAAATTAGCTTCAGCAAGGGCGACAGGGTCAAAGGTCAGCACCGAGGGTCCTCCCGTCGAAGCCGAAAAAACGTTGGCGTGAAAACATTTTGAACCATTCTAGAAATGTCTTTAAGCGAACACGCATGCAAATTGACGCTGTTGAGCTGCAAGGACCATTTCAGTAAATGGCAGTAGTGAAATTAGAATTTTCATGGTGACATTTAACAAAATTAAGTACATTTTTATTAGGGTTTTTTCTGTTTGATAATTTGCTTTTTTTTTTCTTTTCTTTTTTCTCTTTTGCCTTTTTTTGTATTTCAGTATATTCTATTACATTCGTATTTTTGTAATCCATCATAATTTTGTATCGTTTTTCAAATAAATCAAATTTTCGTTGTAATTTATGGTCAGGATTTTTTTTAAAAATTGTAATTATAGTTTTTTTTTATTCGATTGTAATTTTATTAACTATTTTTATAGATCATTTTCACTGAAGCAACCCCCTTCGCTTCCGGCTGTTTTACTGGATTTTGACTCATTTTGCAAGGCCCTCAGAATATTTTGTTATATTATATAAAAAGTATTTTTCTATCTGTTTCCGTTTTGCAGCAATTAGCATTAGAATATAGCTAAGTTTCATCATTATTCACAAATCTGTTTAGAACTGTGAGCTTTTTTCAATATGGCCCTGGTTGATCTCTTTTGCTCAGGCACCACCGTTTATCTAATAACTACCATTTCTTCAACCGTTCTCTGCAGTTGAGAGGCTGCATCAAAGCCTTATGTATGCTCTAGCGTCATTTTTTTTTTTTTTTTTTTTTCCTACGTATAAATGCGTCTTTGGGACACTTAAAACATTTAAAATGGATGTTTTTGGAAGCAAATGAGTTAAATGTGTTTGTATTTTTATTAAATTTTTCAGTAATTCGAGTCAAACCTACGCTTTCATATTTTTTCAATTACATTTATTGGATTTTGTTCTTTTTTCTTTTTTTCCCTTTTTTTTTACTGTCATTTTACTTTACTGTAATTGCTGTATTTCCTCCCATTTTATGTCATTTAAACTTTATTTAATTTTTTTTTCTGGTGCGGTTTTTAATTAGAACTTTTATGGCGGCATTTATCAGAGGTGAGAAGTAAGTGGACACAACTGATTCAAGTTCTGGGCCAGATCCAGATCTGGCATTAGATCCTGTTCCGGTGTAACCTCCAGAGTTCTTGTTCCTAATCCTGTTTGTGAGTGAGTGGAAGGTGTCGCCAGGTACATTATGTCCAGTATGTGGTGGTTGTATGTTGTAGGCATGCACATACGTATGTTTGTGTCTGTTGTCTGTGATTATGTATGTCGTGTTGTTGTTTTTTTCTCTCCTTTATTATTATTATTAATCACGTGGTGGTTTTGTGTGTGTTTTGAGTAGTGTTGAGCGTAGGCGAAGGCGGCTACTGGGAGGGAACGGTCCGCGGTCGCACCGGCTGGTTCCCCTCCGACTGTGTGGAGGAAGTCTTGCTTCGAAGTCAAGACGGCCGATCAGGTCCGTTTGAGCTTATTTATTTATTTATTCTCCATTTGAATCAAAGTCAAAACAAATTTTGATATTTTTATTATTTATCTTTAAGTTCACCTCAAGAAGCTTTATTTCAAATGTTTTTTTTTGTTGTGTTAAATACAGTTTTTTTTTTGTTCTGTTATTATTTTACTTTGATTTATATTCCTTTTTAAATTCCTTTTCTATGATTTCACTTTTAAATCAAAAAGCCCAAACAGGTCATTTGTATTTTTTATTTTTCTAAGCATTAAAAAAAAAAAAATTATGCTATTTGATTTGTTTTCATATGATTTCAATTCCAGTTAAGCCAAGAAGCCAGATCAAATAATTTTTATTAAACATTTTTATTTTAGTTTAACTTTATATTTATCTTATATTTATGTATTTTGTATTTCTTTTTTTAGAAACCCCCAAATTCTTCAAGAAAAAAAAATCCAGCTGACAAACATTCAATACACATTTCCATTAATATCGGGTGGAAAGGCGAAACTTCCACCCAACTCTAACTCTACCGCCAAAATAAAATATGCTAAAATATTAGTAAAAAATACAATAACCAAATTGCGAGTATGCGGCGGTCGACTGTACATGTATTAACGTAAAGGATGTGCTCTTTTTCCCCTCATGATTGTGACTCCAGAGAGCCGCGGTGAGCGTGCCAAGCGTTTGTTCCGTCACTACACGGTGGGCTCCTACGACAGCTTTGATGCTCCCAGGTAAGAAAAATTCTCCATGGCGCCACCTACAGTTGCACCGGGTTATTTCGTCCTTGTCGTAGTCGAGCGTGTGTTCATGTGTTTGGACACGCAGCAAATGCTGAGTCACTCTGCTTCTGTTGTTGTTGTGACTGTGACTGTGATGTGTTGTGACTGTGGGGCGCGGGACACCGTTTCCCTGGAGGAGGTACCAGCTGTTTGAGGTTTAGCGTGATGGCGGGGGGTGGTGATGATAGGCATGCCATGCCAGCTGTTCACCTAATTTCAGGTCGACTTCTGCACACTTTTTTTTTTTAAATAGAACTCCTGCTCAGTTTCCTCCTAAAATGATCTATTAGCTGCTAACTAATGCTAAGCTACTGCCAACATGTTAAGGATAATAAAAAAAAAAGTTCATTTATACAAGTATCTGACTTAAGGGCAAGATGTAAAATTCTTATCAATCTGCTTTGTCTCCTTGTCTACTCTGTTTACTATCTTACGATATGTTAGCATAGCAACTGCTAGCATGTTAATAGTTCACTTATTCCCATTTAAAATGGTACTTGAGCTGCTTGAGCGCCTTTTGGACTACACTTCCTACCATCATGTTAGCATTGTAATTGTATCTGACTCCGTGGGCGGTGTTTAAAACCCTTATGAATCAGCCTTGCTAACGTAGTAGAAGTTAGTGTACCATTTTAGTATGTTAGCATTTTACTCATTCCCATTCAAAAAAAAAAAGTACCTGACGACAGAGCAATGTAAAATCCCTATCAATCTGCCTTCCTGCGATCTTGCAATATGCTAGCATACCACCTGCTAGCGTATTAGCATTGAGCATGTCATATGTTAGCATATTAGCAATGTAGAAATCTCTGTTTTATGCTTTACATGTATTATTTACACGATCCCCACCTCTAATTTCAATATCTGACTCATCTTCTTCTCTGGCTAAGTGTGTTTGTCTCCGACAGTGTCATATTTTATTGATGTTAAAATGCTTTTCATCATGGTGGGAAATTCAAGCGGTGGCTTTTAGTCCGCCACGGTAGCCTACATGGGTCAAATCCCCCACTGACACTCCTGTCATCCGTGACCGTCGCCGCCTACCTCCGTTGTTTTTTAATTTAACCGAGAACCCCCCCATGCACTTTTTAATTGTCCGGCCATCACCCGCTCTCCCCTGTGGTGTCTCCATCTGGAGGCCACACGGTGAAGGGCAACAAAGGGGACACTTTTTTTGTTTTGATGCAAAATACCAGGCAGTCCACTTTGAACATCTTGACTCTCAAGTGTTTTCCACAATTACAATCGTTTACATTTCAAGTCACCTTTTCAGCCAGTGAGGGGGCAGCCTAGCACCAGAAAGCAACGTTGTCTACCGACCCCCTCAAAAAGCATATTATTATTATTATTATAAACAAAAACATAATAATGAAAATTTTCATGTTTTTTGTTTGAAAAACAAAACAAAACACTGCTTTTGTTGAGTACCTGGATTTTTTATTTTGGATGGGAAAAAAAAAGAAGCCAATTTTTTTGTCTCTGTTGTAAAGCTAAACCGATACTAAAGGACAAAATATTGAAATACAGTCAAGTGTTCTGCTTGTGCTTCATCTCTTTATTTGAGTCAAAAAGAAGCTAGTTTCTTCATTATCTATTTTTTCTAAATTAATCCGGTTATCAGAATTTTATTCTGCCAAATATGGGAATCGACATCAGACAAAAAAAAAAAAAAACTCCACATGGGTCGGGCCCTACTAAATACATTAACAATTAAGATTTAGCCAGTGATCTGTAAATGCAATTTGGGTAGTCTTGTTGTCGAGCTTTCCCCGAAGAGTCCTCGTGAAGCTCCCGCCCCCAAGCAAATGTCGTAAAGTGGCCTGAGCGCTGATGACTTCTCCGGTGTCCTCGTCTGACCTGCCGCCGGCCCTCCAATGATCTCATGCGGAGGAGATGAACAGACCGCATGAGTTCATGCGTATAACGGCTCGCTCCTCCAATTCCGGCAAAGATAATCAGTGGCAGAATTTGCCTACCAGCGCTGACTGCCTGCTTATCTGGAGAAAAATCCTGCAGTTTTTATTTATTTTTATCTCAAAAGGTGATCTGAAGTGCTAATGCTGCATTCGAGGAAACTGGGAAATTGAGGCTTTTGACGAGGAAATGCAAATTCTTCTTCAATCGGTTTAGATGGGCTCACACCAAATAGTCGTCGGCCATTATGGCTCCGCTCAGTAGAGCTTTAAGAGGATCTGGACGGACAGCTGTGTGTCGGTCAGGGGCGGGCTGAGGTGGCCATCTGGTGAGCCGGGCGCACGGCCAACGGGCCTCGCAGACCGCTGGGCGGGTATCTTGTGCCCGCTGCTCTTTGTCAACAACCGCCGAGTAAAACAGTCTCACTAATCACCCTCACATCATTGCTGAGGAACTTGGCTTCTCTTTTCCGACGACGGCCAGTCGGACTCAATCGTTGAATTGAAAAACATTGCATAAATAATAAAATAATAAATGGCCGCGTCCTCGTGTCATGTTGATCGACAATTTTCTTTGTTTTGAGAGAAAAAATGTGAAAAAGCGATAGAGCAGGGTTGGGTAACTTTAATGATGATGAAGGCCACCATTTTTCACATAGCGACAAAGGGGGGGGGGGGGGTTCACTTAGCAACACGCATTTCCTAATCAGGTGTATGACAAAAAAAATTATTTTATACCAATATGGTCGTGAAAAGTATATTATTAGTATAACTGAAGTCCATCGAAATGCATTGGATTGGGAAAAAAAATCATTTTGTGAATCGCCAAAAATTCTTCAAAAGATGCTAATAAATCCAAACAAATGTAACTAAACTCCGCCCCCAACCCTAAAAAAAAGTTTTAAAAATAATTTGGAAAAAAATCCACGACTAGGTGAGCCTGCGACGAAACGTTTATAAAATGTACTGTACTCTTAATGCTAACAGACAATGCCAAACGCCATATACCGGGCGTATTTTCTTTATCCTTCGTGAATGGCAACTAATATTACTGCAGCTTAATTGTAACTGAATTCTATCTATGTCTGTGTTATAGACAAAAATACAAAATACAAAAATCATTGTGAGTGCTTTAATGTATTAATGGCATTTCTATTCATTTTAATGGATAAAGCTGATATGAGAAACAAGTGTTTTGAGTTACAAATATGGTCATGGAAGGAATTAAATGTGTAAATCAAGGTCCAGTTGTTTTGGTATCGTTACTGGCTCGTAATGGTTGACGTCCATCTAAACAACCGACGGCCGATTTTCACCATTGTCACACATCACAAAGCCACTTCAATATCATCTTGTATTGATTTGCACTCTCTCGATATATTTTTGGAATGTCGTGATATTGTTGTTTTCCAAAAGTATTGGGACAGCAGGCCATTCATGACACGACAGGAACTCAAAAAGATGGTTTGTTGGATTTGTGGCTTGTCATGTTACTAAAAAAATAATAATAATAATTACCCTGGCTGGCTGCACAAAGTCCTGATTATTGGATATGTGTCCTGATTTATCCCGAGTGCCGGATTCGTTCCAAATTAGCCTTCAAAGATTTCCGTCGCCCTGCTGAGAGGGACAAAGAGAGGCATGCAGATGGAGCTTTGATATGACTTCATAGTCTAATTGTCATACCGCAGAGTCCTTGACGCTTGGATGGAAACTGGCCAACCGCACGCGCACACACACACACACAGACACACACGCAAGGGCATGCACATTCATGGGAAAGGAGTGAAAGTTATAGTCATTATTACGACCCATATTGAGGAAACGGTTATTGTAAAAATATATTTGTGATATATTTTTTTAAACAATAAGACATAATAGGATAACCTTTATTATTCCCACAATGGGGAAATATGGATAAAAAAAAATTTGTTTTTCTGGAAATAAGGCACAATCTTTTAAAATGTTATGTATTTTCAGATAAAAAGTCATTAAATTATGCAAATCAAGTCACATTTTCTCCCAAAAAGAGAATTCAGGAATGAGTAGAAATCATTTGTAATTGATATATATATATATTTTTTAATTAGGATAAAAGTTTATTTTTTGGAAAAGAGTGTTTTGTTAAAATAAAATTGAATTTAAAAATTAATATAGTTTAGGGGAGAAAATGAAGTTATCTTAATCAGGCACAATAAAAAGGGATAATATTACTAAATATTAACTATTATCTTTTTTTACAAACTCATACAAGCATAATGAAGCATACGACGGCGTATTAGGGCCACGTATAAATATATATATTTTTTAAAGGGCGGGGGCAATATTCTGAGAAAAAAACCTGTAAATTTGCGAGTTTATAAAGTAACAAATTTGCGAGAAAAAAATCAAAAACTTACGAGAAATAACGTAGCTCGGGTTTCCAAATAAGGAGATAGTAATTGCTTTAGCATATTAACCATATAATGTTAAGCATTCGCTCTTTGAAGTGAAGTGTACGGCCACTGGCCAGCGACAAAGACGCCTCACTTTGCAAAGGTCCACACCCGGACGATCAAGCATTTAAGTTAATTTGTTAAAATCTATATTGTACATTAATGTTTCCAGAATTATTATTTACAAATTCAAACATTTTGGTGTGTTTTTTGTACGAGTATCTAAGTTGATGTGTCAAATCTCTCCGTCATTCACTTGCATTTACCTAAAGTATGCTAGCATCTGATTGGTTAGTGTTAGTCAGCTGATAGGGGATCAGGAAGTGTTGTTGCTCTTGCTGTGGTGACTGACGAGTAAAGTTTCAATTTAAAAATGAATCTGCCTTTTCATTTTATAAACAGTGTCCCATTAACCACCAACGAATCCTCATAGGATTAGACTATAGCTACGCTACGTGTTTTTTCTCTTTCGCAAATTTGACACTAATTTGCGAGAGAGAAAAAATCGTAAATTTGCGAGTTTGTAAAGTGGCAAATTTGGCCCTCTAAAAAAATATATATATTTATACTTGGCCCTAATACGCCATTGTGGTAGACCCCCCCCCCCCCCAAAAAAAATCTGAAAATAGTGTTACCTTTTCGAGAGGAAGTAGTAAATCAATTTGAGTGTTGTAATCTTTAAAATTAAGTATTTTTTTTAAAGTAAATTTACAAGGAAAAAAAATCAAATTAAAAGTTGGATAAAGTATTTTTTAAAGGCATAATATTAAGAAAATACCTTTTTTGGAAAAATAAAAGACTGCCGAAGTATTCCAAAATAATACGTATTGTAAGTAATAAAATTGCAACAAAATGTTTTTATTGTCCCAAATGGCGGTTTGAAATGACTTCATAGCCTAATTGTTATACCGCAGAGTCCTTGACGCCTGGCTGGAAACTGGCCAAATATGCGCACACGCACACACACACACACACACACACACACACACACACACACACACACACACACACACACCACACACACACACACACACAATCATGCGAGAGGAGTGCCGCCGAGAGCTGCGATGGTCTGCGAGTGCGAGAGATGAGGAGAATGTAAGCAGGGAGGGAAGAAGAAGTACTGGAAGGAAGGAAGGATGGATGAAGGCGAAGGGGGATGCAGGATGGAGGAGGGCGCGCGCCTCGATGCAGGACGACTCGGTAGTCGGCCACTCGGACTGAGATGGTGATGATGATGATGATGATGATGTGAGTTTACGCCGCCTCTTCCTCTTCTTCCTGTCAGTCCCATTCATGTTGTTTGGGGATGATGCGCACGCATGGAAACAAAATGGTTGTGCATCAATAAGGGAGGGAGGGGTGGAGGTGGGGAGGGGTGTGACACGGTACGGTCTGCTTTCATGGACAAATGCAGAAATATGAGTATATTTATTGATAAGAAAATTCTGAGGATTTAGTCCCGTTGTTGCGCCGCTATACTCTATTATATAGCAAATATTAAGTAGTATACTCGAGATAGACCGATATGTTTTTTTTTCAGGGCTGATACCAATGCTGCTAATTAGTAGTCAAGGAGGCCAATATTTGAAGCCGATATTCATTTTCAGTAAAACGGTGCGGGGGGGTACTGGCGTCAGAATAAAAAAAATATGTAAATGTCAATCTTGACTATGTTGTAATGTCTTAATAAAGCATGTTTATTGAACAATTTTTCCAAGACTTTTTTTTATCTTAGACTTAGACAATAGACTTCATTTAAAATGTCTAAAAAAAACATTTTCAGGGAGCTCCCAAAGTTATCAGTACATGTTAAAAAGTTAAATGGAAACTTAAACAAGTAAATACCATAGCGTTCTACAGTAAATATATTTTTTCTTCAAAATTTAAAAAATACCTGAAATCTTAAACTTTCACATGTCTTTGTTTTAATGTTGAACAAAAACAAAGGGTTCGGAAGGGTCAGCAGCATCTCTTATAAGGTTAACTGAAAATTTAAACAATTAGTTCCCTGAGATTGAAAATGTTTTAGATTGACCTTTTATCGACCTTCAGAAATGTTCTTTTTTTAAAGGCCGATACCGATATTTGTCTCAATGCCCAATATGGGACCTGGCCGATTATCAATCTATCCCTATTACAAGGGATGTCTGATATCTGGCTTTATTTCAAGGTATCGATACGTGTCGGCCGTTTTATGATCAGGAATTTAAAAATCCTCTTACGTTGCAAATAAATTGCATTTGGTTCTGTACTTAACATTGTAGTGTGATATAATATATATTTGGCTTTTATCTATTTCATTGTTTTTCTATAAGAATTAGTTTTATATAAATGCAGAGAAATTTCAGAGAAAATACATGTACATATCACAGCAGCACCATGCACACATCTTTTGTATTAGACCGTGTAATGATATACTGTATGTAATGATAATGACATCAGTGATAGTATGTATCATAATGAGAATAAGAGAAGAAATTGGCTAGATCAGCAGTATTGATATCGATCTGATGATACCGCATGACGATACAGCGACTTATCTTGTCACTCGTCCTGTTTTTAGTCCATTGAACTTTTGCACGAAAGCCCAAATGAAATGTGCCATTAGCCACAATATCGACAATGCAGCCAATTGAATGACCTCACTGTCTTTGAGCCAATCAGCTGTCTGCGTTTGTGTGTAGTATGACATCATCGCAACAGCCCCTTGATGATTGACAGCTGTCAGTAGCTTGGCCTGTATGCTGCGCTGCTTTTTATGAATGGGACTTCATGACAGTCAAATGATTGAATACGTGTGCTTGCAAGTGTGTGTGTGTGTGTGTGTGTGTGTTTGTGTGCGGGCCCCGCCCCCTTCCTTGCAGAAAGCCAGTCACCTCTCTCCAAAGCATCTCCCTCCTTCCTTCCGCCACCTCCCTCCTTCCCTCCGTCCTCCCCTCCGTCCTCCCCTCCCTGTCGCATCCAACGCAGCTCGCACTCGCCTTGCCGTCTTTTTAAGCATGAAGGGGCTGGGGGAGTGCGGCCCTCTCCCACTCCCGTCCTCCTCCTCCTCTTCTTCCTCCTGTCCTCCTCCTCCTCCTCGCCTTTCGCCTCTCGCCGCTGTCGAGAAGGAGAGGGAGGGGAGGAAATGGCGACGGGGGCATGCGGCGAGGAGGATCTCTCGCACTCCCTCTCCCTCTCCTCCTCCTGGCCGATGCTGGGCCCGATGAATCGGAGCATCTGGTTCATTTACAGGTACCCGTCCAAGCTTTTTTTCCCTTCTTTTTTTTTTAAGCACCCTCTACCTCCTCTCCATCCTTCCGTCGCCGTGGTAGCTCGAAAGGCGGGAGTCGTACGGTTTGGCGTCATGGCTGGCACCATCGATTGACAGATGTTGCGGCGCCTGGATGTGTTTTGATTTTGTGTGTGTGTGTTTGAGAGTGAGGCACGTGTGCCAGCGTTTGACTGAATGAACATGCGTGTGAAGGCGCGCACTGGCGGCGTCACGCCTGCGTGGATTGACGGCATGTTGTTTGTGCGGTGATGTTGTTGTGCGTTTATCAGTGCGTGCGAGTCTCCATTATGCAGTCAAAGGCAAGCTGGTGGACTTTCGCTCAATTCCAAACAATTTTCCAATTAATCACTTTCATACGCTTCAACAGAAGTCACATTTTTGCATCTTCAAATGTTTTGTGAGAAAATGGGCTGTTGTAGAAGTAGCTTTGTTTTCACAGATATGCTTGAGAAGAATGTAGACACCAAATTTTTTAAAAGGCAAAAACTCATGCCCGGAAATGTGTACCTTACTTAATTACAAATATACTTTTGAGTCCTACTATAAGTCTAACATGTACAAATACATTGAAACATTGTGTAAAGCTCCATGAAGCTGAATTGTTTTTATATCTCTGCTTCAAAGACAACTGGTAACTCATTTTGAGTTTGCCAAAACAAAACAGTCATGTTTTTAAAATGTAACAAAAAGATGCGAGGGTAACATTTCGGGGAGACACAGTAAAGAAAGCCCACACTGGCGACTGCCATGTCGCCATGACGCATCTTCTGTCAACACGAGGCCGCGCGCATTATGACATCACAAATATGCAACACTGCCATAGGAGAAGAGTCGGGCACAACTTGAGCCACAACCACAACAGATTTTCCAATGTTTTGACGATCGACCAGTCAATCAATCAGTGGCTGCCAGTTTCTGGGCAAAAAAAACATAGACGTTACTTTCCTTCAAACTGCTCTCTGGTGACGAGTTAATTGTTCGAGCCCAAGCAGGAATCGGAAGTGAAGCGAGAATGGCTATACACCCCCACGTCAAAAATTGAAACCGCCGCAAAATGCAGCTCTGAGACACTATGGGGCCATCCATTGTCCAGAAATGGTGGACGAAACACATGCGGCAGGGTGTTACAGATCTGTGTACGAAGTGCAAGGTTTTCCTTTGGGCTCCCAGGAAAAATAATTATTTTTGAAAAAACAAACTAAGCAAATGTTAAACAAAAGAAAAGAGATAATAGGCACTTATGTTTATTTTGAACCCTTTCTTGTGTTGCCTTTTTGACATTTCCTGTTGGACTACAGTCACTAAACTGTTTGGCAACAAAGTTCAGTTTCACCTAAATGGGGTTCCAATGTCCACTGTAGTGGACACATCATAGCTTGGGGAGAAAAAAAATCCAAAGTTTATTTTTGCAATATTCCAATTACTTCACAAAGATTGGGGAATATCAAAATAAACATGATTGGACAATATTTTTTTTCCTGGTAGTCAGGAGGTTAAGGTGGGAACAACTGAAGGTGGGACAAAAATAATAATGTGCAGGATAGAAGAGAAGAGAAGTCTGGAATGGACTGCTTGTATATCAGAGTTTTTGAATAAAGGCCAATATAATCCGATACTGTTTTTGTAGCTGATATCAGATTAATATCAATATAATACAATGTTAATCAATAGGGGTCACCTAATTTTCCCTCATCAATTAATAAATTCAGACATGGAACATATTCAAGTTAGCATATTTATTTTGACCATTACTGAGCAAAATGTTTATCTCGATGAATTTTGTGTTCGTTTTTAGTCTGCATCGATGTGTAACTGCCTAGGTGATTTTTGTTAACTACAGTTCTCTTGCAGCTCCTGAGATTAGCTCAAACTTCTACCTGCTTTTAACTAAATTTGCAATTTGCCATCCAACGGAAACCATAGTCGCCCCACCAGTATAGCATATCTCAATTAGCACAAAATAAACCATACACACACTTCTATCAACATGTGGCCACTATTGCTCGATGCTGCAAGCTAGTACGTTAGCCAGCATTAGTTTGCGGTTGGTTTGACGTTATTGTTGGAACTTTATAGCTGTTGCTTTTTAAGGGTATCACCCCCAGAAGAGGCATTGTACCCCCAAAGCCACAAGCATTTACTTGATTTTACGTCACTTCTCCTCCTGCTTGTTGTTTGTCCGAGCTGAGCTTGCGGCACTGCAACAAACGCTGCTCTGATTCTTCTATTGTGCGCGTTTGTGGTGGAGGGAGAGAGAACAAGCGTCTCGGGCTGAACAGCGCACAGTTGCACAGCATTATGGGGGTAATTACGCTCCTCTCATTCTAAACCACACATCTATTCGTGGCTTTACGGAGGCTTTATTCGAAGCTGTGAAACTGGCAATAGTTTAAAAAAAATTTAACTGAAGCTTCATTTTTACATGCACAACTTTTGGAGGATTTCCGGTATTCTTATTTTTGCCTGCAAAGCTTTTGGAAGATTTGTAATCTGCACAATTTACGAAGACTTCATTCACAGTAGTTGTTTTTCTTTTTCTTTTACTTGCTGGGGGGGGGGGGGGGGGGGGTTATTGCACAATTTATGGAGGCTTTACGGTAGCTGTTCTTTTAACATAATATTTTTTTAATTACACAATTGATGGGCAGTTCAGTTCTTTTAACATTAGTTTATTTATTTAACCTTGTGCACAACTTGTAGGGGACTTATATTAGTCTTATTGTTTTTCCTCAACGGCTTTTGGAGGATTTGTGGTAGTTTTTATTATTATGTATTTTTTTTTTTTTTTGCAAAGATTTATAAAAGTTCAATTTCAACTTGCGGAACACGTCAGAGATTTGTCTCATTTCAATCAGCACAGATGGATCATTTTGGTAGTCTTATTTGAACTTGTGCAATGTTTATAGTCTTATTTTTGCATACAGAACTTGTTATTATTTTTGTGGTTTTTACAGTAGCTTTGTATCTAGAGGACATAACCTATTTTCTTTGTTTGGGGATAACATGTATTAAAAATATTGCTGGTGTGTATTAATAACTTCTGCTTTGAGGTGTTTCTTAAAAAAAAAAAAAAAAGAACGAAAAAGCAGAGAACTGAATTAAAACCCATAGAGAGTCGAGCTGCTAAAACAAAGCAAACCTCTCGAACGTGTTCAACATCAATGCAAACATTTCTCTCCCAGGTTACTCGTGATTTAGTCTTTTTTTTTGTAAAGACATAAAAAGTCAGTTTTTGTGCATAATGTGTGTGTAAGCTCAAAGATGACAGCACGATCAAAGCCTGTCATCAAATGCTTTTACAAAGATTTGTTGCGGGGTTTTTTTACCTGCTCACTGTGCTACGTGTACATGTACTGATGCCGTTTGAAGTTTTGGCAATACTGGCCTTCGGTATTTACTTGGTATCTGATCAGTGGCGTTTCCTGAAGGTGAAATGTGACCCAGTACTTTTGTCCATACCTTGACTTTGAAGTTGAATTCAGTCCGAGACAAAGCTTGTAACGCAATTTACTCGTACTGTAAATCAAATACATTTTCCTCATTGAACTGCTATTAATATATTAGAGCGCCCCCAAAATACCTCTTTTTTTTCAATAGCATTACAATATAACTAAACTAATTAAAATAATAAAAGTGAATGCAAATAAATAAACTGGTTTTGTACAATGAAATTACTGTACGTAGTGTAGCACTAGCTTGTGTGTTGGTTTTGTGCCTTTAAGGGGCGTGGCCCAGAGCGTCATGTCAGGAGAGTCGGTTTGTTTGTCGTTAACGTTTTCTCCATGCTCACTGCGAGTGTTTTCATTTTGTAACTGGGTTATAATAGTTTTCATAGTTGTTTTTTTAAATTTTGTTTTGAATTTTTTAAATTCAGTTAGTTTTAATTAGTTTTGTTAGTTTTCATTTTTTAGAAAATGGCTTGTTGTTATTTAAAATATTTTCATAACTCTTCTGATAAAGCATTGACTTAATATTTGTTGAATGATACCTTTCCCACGGCCTGAGGGGGTCTGTATCATTTTTACTCGCACTAAGTAACTTTAAGGAGGATGGTAGGAACACTGCCACACAAAAAACTACAAATGTGCTGAATGCTTTATAGCATACGTCATTTTCCCCTTTCCCCATTCGTTACAAAGACGGAAGTCAATTTGAATGTCGACGCACGATTACTGCTTTCCTGGCAGAAACTGCTAAACAACTGAAAAGTTTTGTCTGAGGAGACAACCTGGATAAAAGAACAGTCAAGGATTAACATTGGCCCGGATTTCGCTTGCTAGCGTGAGCTCAAAAACGACGCACGCAATCCACTTGAAATGTGGTCTTCCTTCAGCCATAACATTACCCCTTTTGTCCATATGGCGCCGCCATAATCAACATAAACTGAAAGTTCCTTAGTGTTGCTTTAACTCATTGATTAATCACAAAAAAAGAATCACATTAATCATGTATTAATGCAGATTAATTGCACTATTAATTTTGACCGCAGATGATCCTTAAGCTTGACAGTGAATAGTTATGTTGAACATAAACATATATTTGTCTTCATAATATTTGTTCATGTCAAAATATTGTGGTTATTTATTTTTTCATTTTAAATTATGCAAGTGATTAACTGATTACGAAAAGAGGAACGAGAGTGTGCAGTGGATCAAAATATGTTGAAGATGTCCTTAACATACACCGGTGCTCTTCAAATTTGGCAAGCAATTTATTTTGATAAAAACTATTTTTAATTAAGTGATTCTACAATGTGATTAATTAGATTTATTTTTTTTAATAACCATTTGACAGCGCTAATTCAAACTAAACCTCATGTATGAAATTGAAAAAGACAAAAACAAAGGACATTTAGTGTGTCGTCTCCATCTCACCTGCTCGTTGCTGTTCCCACCAGCGACTACATCATCAAGGAGAAGACGGTGCTTCTGCAGAAGAAAGACAGCGAGGGCTTCGGCTTTGTGCTGCGAGGTGCCAAAGGTGAGAAAGAAGAGCACAACGCCGCGTAAACAACAAGGAAGATGTTAATTTTCTTGCCGTCTTTCAGCTCAGACCCCCATCGAGGAGTTCACCCCGACTCCCGCCTTCCCCGCCCTGCAGTACTTGGAGTCAGTGGACGAGGGCGGTGTTGCCTGGCGGGCCGGTCTCAGGATGGGCGACTTCCTCATCGAGGTAACCTGCTGCTACTCTTTTTATCTGAGAAATCAGACATTTGAAAGAGCATCGTGCTCTCTTCCAGGTCAACGGTCAGAACGTGGTGAAGGTGGGTCACCGCCAAGTGGTCAACATGATCCGGCAGGGCGGCAACAGCCTGATGGTCAAGGTGGTCATGGTGACCCGCAACCCCGACATGGAGGAGGGCGCCCGCAAGAAAAGTACGACGTCAAGAGAGGGTGACGGAGATGAAGAAAGCCTCGCGAGTGACCTCTTGTGGCCGTTTTTGCGCTTGCGTTGCAGTCCCGCAGCAGAGCAAGAGGCTGAGCACACCCGCCATCGCCCTGCGATCCAAGTCCATGACGTCGGAGCTGGAGGAGATGGGTGAGTCAATGGCTTTCAAGGAAATACTTTCAACTTTGACTTGAGTAACTAACGCTCATTTTACTTTGATACATTGAGTTACATTCTGCTATTGCTTGCTTGATTTGGAGAGACTAATTCCTGGCGCTGTCACATGACGGTGATCCACCAATCCAACTCTATGTCACCAATCAAATGGAGCCAAGCAGCCACATAATAACTGCTTACAAAGTCTCGGCGGCACCATCTGTGCCTGACTCAAAATGTCCACATTTCAAGAACTCCACTTGTTCTTTTTTACGAGTGTAAACTAAGCTAATTTAAGAAATTCCTGCGGCTGAGACTGCCTTCGTTTGAGTTATTTTGAGTGCTGTCAAAGTTAAAGCGTTAACTGATTAATTAATCACAAAAAATATCGCATTAATCATAAATTAACAGATTAATCGCACTATTAATTTTGACCATAAAATATCCTTCAGCGTGACAGCAAATGGCTACGTTTAAGGTAACACAGGTTAACATAATTACATGCATCAAAGTAAAGCATTTAATAAATGTTTGCGTATCACATTTAGAATATTTGTTCATGCCAAAATATTGGGGTCATTAATTTCCATTTTAAATTATGCAATTAATGAACTGATTAGAAAAAGAGGAGGATGAGCGTGTGCATTGGATCAAAAAATGTTGAAGACGTCCTCATAACATTAAATGTCAAAAGAATGATACATAACTAGTGCTCTTCAACTTTGCCGTGAAAAAAATGTTGATTTAAAAAAAAAAAGAAGCTTTTTTTTACTAAGCAATTCATCAAGATTAATCAAAATTCTAAGATGTGATTAATCTGATTAAAAATGTAATCGTTTGACAGCTCTAGTTATTTTATAAGGATTTAATTATGGTTTTATATTTTTGTCTATTTGACATTCATTCAGACGTTTTTGTTTGTTTGTGTGTTTTTAGAGGTAGTTTCTTCTTGTTTTCCAAAAATGTTCAAATATGATTTTATGATGTTTATGATCGCTATTTTGCAAGCAAATTGAGTAAGCCCTGGATGCAGAGTGCAGTTCGAGACGTTCCACCACGCGGGGTGGACCCAAGCGTTTGACTCCGCCCACTCGGATTTTCAACCTCTAAGTGCCTTCTTCTTTCTTTCTTTGTTGTTAAACTATTGCCCTGGTGGCATTGTGTGCCATCTTATAACATCTTATAACCCTAACCCTACCACATTACAATTACAGTACAGTTGATTGAACACTTTATTGAACAACAAAGATTAAAAACTGACTGAAACCCAAATACTAACCTCAACCGTCCAGGGATGCGCACTTCGACCTCTTCCGTCAATCCGATTAATTAGCTCCGCCTCGGCTGACTGAGGGTTTAGTGTTGGTCATTTTCGATGCCCTATAATGTGTTTAGAAATAATAATTTTACGTCCTAAAACGGTGCATCATTAAATCTGCAGATTTTGTTCCAAAAAAATTGTTCAAACCATTTTGTAAAATCCGTGTGGGCGGAGTCAAACGTTTAAGTCCACCCTGCGTGGCGGCACGCCTCGAACTGCACTCTGCATCCAGGGCTACTTGAGCAAATTTGCAGTTGCAGATGCTTTTCCTCTCCAGTCCTGCGGGTGGCAGTAATGGTTGTTGCATATCAAGTTCCAACCGTCAAACTAAGAGAAACTGACCATTTCTTTTGTGTTTTTGTCCCCTCATGGTGCCATCTGAATATTTCAACAGTGGAAAGAGGTGCAAGTTTTTATTTTATTTAGTTATTTGTTGTCTTTAATGGAGTGCATGCAAAAAGTGTCTTGGGATAACTTTAGTTGTCATACACACTAAAGTATTTGCACCCAAGTGCATGTCCCGCCCCAGGGAACGTTATTAGTATTCCGCATAACAATGCTGTCATGCTCCCGCCAAAGACGAGTGTCCTTTTTGTCCTCCTCGCAGCTGCCACCCCGTGGAAAAAAAAGTCAGGTAATCTCCAGTGCAGTCTGTAATTGTTTTTATCCCGCAACGAGCGTTGGCGCGTGTTCATCCTCGCCTTTCTCCTCCTTTCAGAACTGGAATCCTCCCAAGTGGCTGAGAAGAAAAGGACCGTCTATCAGATGGCTCTGAGTAAGGCCACGTCGTCGTCGTCATCTTCCCCTGTCTTCCCCGCCCCGTCCTTTTTCCCGTCCATTTTGCGTGGCTGTTGTCCCCCTTTTTTCCTGTTTCATTGTCGTGTGCGTTCCCTCTTCTCCCGTCCTTCCTTTCTTGCCCTCTTCTTTCCTCACTCTTCCTCTCAGATAAATTAGATGAAATTCTTGCAGCGGCTCAGCAGACAATCAGCACCAACGAGGCGGCGGGGACGCGGGGACAGGGGCCCAAACGGGACAGGGGACGGACTTTCTATAGCAACGAGGTGCGTGTGTGTTATGTGTGTGCTGGGCATTAACAAAAAAAAAAAAGTTATTTCCCCAGTTTTTGTTCTTAGCATTGTTTTCTTCCTTCCTTAGGTCAGAGTTTTCTTACTTTCATCTGATCCTCACTTTTCTTTACTTCTGTCCTCCTATCTCTCAGCTTTTTATTCATGCATCCTTGCATCCTTCCTTCCTTCATTTAAAGCCTTGCACTTCAGGTGTTTTTTTTCTTCTTTCTTTCATCTTCCCCATCTTTCTTTCTGTCTTCTTTCCCTTTTCCTTCCTTCCTTCATTTCTCCCTCCCTCCCTCCCTTCCTTTGTTCCCCATTCCTTCCCTCCTTTTACTTTGTTACTTCCTTCTGTCTTTCTTGTACTTCCTCCCACCTTCCTTTCTGCCTTCCTTCCTTGTACTATAGACCTCCGTTTACCCTTTTCCTTCCTGCCTTTGTTCCTTCCTTTGTTCCTTCCTTCCTTGCTTTCTTTACTCTTCCTGTCCTTCCTTCTTTCCCTCCTACCATCCTTGTTGTCCTTCTAAATTTGTTTCTCCTTTCCTTCCCTCAGACCCTCATCGTCCTAAACTCTTTCCTTCCCTCCTACATTTCTTTTTCTTTTTTATATCTCTTTACTTCCATCTTAGATCTGCTGTCTTTTTTCCTTCCTGACCACTTTCCTGCCGTCCTACCTTCCTAACCCTTCACTCAAACTAAAGTTATCATTTTACATCCATTCCTTTTCTTAAAGGCACTGTCCAACGTTTTGACTCAGAAATAAACACTTAATAAACAACTTAAATAAACACACGCTCTGGACGGGCCGTGAAGGCATCGCAGACTGTTTTTGTTTTTTTTAAGCTATTGGCTGTTGTGTTGTAGTTGAGCCTGCTGTTTTGTTCTTGAAAACTGTTGTTAGCTCCACACTTGCCATTTTGAACTATTGTCTCTGTCGGTGATCGCCGGTTCAGTAATATGACCATTTGCGAGATACCTCGTCACTCACTCTCGCAGCTTGCTTGGCTGAGTGCAGTCAGAGGCAGGGGGCGTGAACGTTGAGCTGGTATGAGTTGAACCATGGGAGGGGTTCGTTTTGAATTGTTTGTTTACAAATAGAAACGGTTTGATTACAAACAGAAATGGTCAAAACTCCGGACAGTGCCATTAAAACTACTTTGTCTCTATCCACTCTTCTTTCTTTCTTTCTTTCTTTCCTGCCTTCCTTCCTTCTTGGGTACCGGTCCAACACTGCTTTAGAATTTACTTTCTTTGTTCTTTTTCTCCAACTATCAATTGTCATTAATCAAAGGTAAATGTAAAATCACAAGTAAATTTAAAGATCTACTTGTGTCCAAGTGTACTTTTTTTCTTTTTCAAATTCAATAAATGATTGAGTGTGTATAGTGTAAGCCAGGGTTCACCAATTCTGGTCCTCGAGGTCTGGAGTCCTGCAGGTTTTAGATGTTTTCGTTTGTTCGTTTACCAACACACCTGATACTAAAGATCAGGATCGTTATCAGGCATGTTGATGAGCTGATTATATGAATCAGGTGTGCTAGTGGGCGGAAAAATCTAAAACCTGCAAGACTCTAGATCTCAAAGACCGGAGTTGGTGAACCCTGTATACACAAGTTTGTGTAATAAATGAATGTCTGCTCTTTCAGCCAAACTACGCAGACCAGGCCGGCTTGGCAGCGGCGGCGGCATCCGGCCTGGTTCTCACCTATGAGCGGGGCCACTACGCTACTCCTCACGGAGCTCCGCACGGTATGCTGCGGCAGAAATCCATCGGTGAGGTGGTTTGTTTCTTCTACCCGTCCGTCCGTCCTTCAGTGCGTCCGCCTGTCTGTCCTGTCCTCTGGACCTGCTGAGGGTCCGCGCTGTGCTGGTCTGTGTGTCCGTGGCACTTCCGTGTCTGTGTGGAAGGCCGCTGTTGTGTTTCTCTCATGTGCCTGTACTGCAAACATAATAATTATGATAATTATGGTGTACCTACTAACACTTAAGCAGTAATAATAACAAATGTTGTTGAGCCGCTGGGTGCAATTTATTCTTAACTCCTCGTAAATATATATTAGTGCCACAGAAAGAGAACTAATAACACTACAATTTAAGGATAGTGGAACCACTAGTGTTTTAAAGTAGCGTTTTTGACTGTTGTGTAAATGTAAAAACTGTTGTTGAAAACACTTCATTATTCAGGAGGACCCTATTTTCATGCCCAGCACAAGTCTAGTGCAAAGTGCAGTCTAACTGTGCACATGAGCGGAGTTTTCTTTCTTTTGGCATTTTTGTAGACGGACGCAGTTAGAAATGCGGGTTTACACCGTTGTGGGACTGAACACAGCCGATGTTATTCCTGGCCAATCGAAGCGACTCTCATTCCCTTTCAAGTCAGCCCAGGAGACACGCACAATCTACATGGCGGAAGCAAAACAGACTCTAGAATCCGTGCAGGAGATCGGCAACTGCAAGAAGATCTCCACTCGCGGATGATGTAACGTTGGCCTCTGTGAAGTGAGCTCACCTTCAACCCCCGATCATGCGTCTGTGTGTGACGACCCTTCACCCCTCCCCAGTTGTGCTGCAGTCTGGGGGTGCTTTTAAAAAATATATTACAGATTATAATAATACATGCAATGAATTCATTTCTACAATGATTCAGAGGGTTTGGATGCACGCTGATGTCATATTTATGAATGAAATGATGCGATGACATCCACCACACATATCAGCAGAGCGCAGAATCTGTCAAATCCAACAAAATCGTGGTACACCACCTGTACCACAATATAGGTTTTCCTGGTCTCAAGTGTACCATACTTTCTGACACCAAATTATCAGATGCACGGGAACACTCAACGAAGCACAACACGGTCTGCCAGATTCCCTAAAACGGTGAACTGAATTTGCCCCAGCACAAGAATGAAGAAATGTCCGTTTTTAGGCCGAGTGGATGTGCACATCTCTACAAAACAGGGACTTAGTCTTAACCTTAGCAATGAACAATGTCAATCTGCGCGTCATTTTCTTTTTACAAAAATGGTAAAAGAAGATAACCACAAAGCTGAAACCGTCTAACTTGACTTGGAAAAACAACTGACTGCTTTGAGTGTATTGTAGCTTCCTCTCTATACAATATTCTTCTTCTCTATTGAGCCTGCTCTTTATTGGAGCATAAGTGTCATAAAAAAGGCCAAAGAAAAAGCTTATTGCACTAAATAGTTAATATTTTGACGCTGCCAACGTCATTTCCCCCAAAATATTAAACAAATTGATTAATTTTGCACCATTGGGCCCTGGAAGAGTCACACAAGGTTTCACACTTTAAGTCTCTTCTCACTATAGGTCACTCTCTACTGCTTCTGTATTGTAACATGACAATATAACACAACTGACTGACTCGTAAACTAACTGGCCCAAGACTTGAGGACAGACTTGGCGGTGGGTAGACGGGCAGGTAGAGAGAGACACGAATCCTCAGTTTTTCTGTGTCTGCTGTAGCTACCCTAGGAGGTCAAATTTAACTTCTCTGATTTCTTCTCCGTTTGTGGTTCCAGGGGTACCCGAGGAAGAGAAGCAGTTTCTGCATCCTCCGGCCATGAAGTTTGCCCGCAGTCTGTCAGTGCCTGGCCCGGATGACATCCCGCCACCCCCCACCACGGCACCGCCGGACCCTCCCTTTTCCTCTGCGCCGCCTCTCGGTTGGAGAGCCAAATCGTCCCAGCAGCCCTCTGTCTCCGTGTCGCAATCCTCGATCGCCTCCTCATACTACCAGCCCTACTCCCAGGCGGTGCACTTAACACAACTAGGCCGTGAGAGGGCAGGCGGCACAGCAGTGGACCACTCATCTTTCTATTCCCACATGGGCGCCCACACTGCCCAAAGCAGGACTGCTACGCGTAAGGTTGCCTATACCGGAGAGCCTATCGGGGGTGTTGGGGGCGTCAAAGCAGCTGGTCTTCGGAGGGGCTACAACAGCGCCGTCCCCCCGTCCAGCATCGCGACGGTCATGCCGCAGCAACAGCAGACGGGTCAACCACAACGGGTAGAGCGCAGCGCAACTGGAGCTAAAAGCGCCGCCCGGAAAGGCAAAGGTCCCCTGGTGAAGCAATCCAAGGTGGAGGACCTGCGAGCGGCCCAGGGCACACTGGGAGGAAAAGTGGAAAAGAGCTCCATCCCTATCCCCACCATCATTGTCAAGGCCCCCTCCACCAGCAGCAGCGGGCGTAGCAGCCAGGGCAGCAGTGTGGAGGCCGACAACCCCGCCCCTGGGGAGGCGGCTGAATCTAAACCTCCCCACGGTCCTCCTCCTCGCACCCCTGCTCCACAGCCCCCTGCGCCGCCCTCCATCCCCGCGCCTCCACCTCCGTCGCTGCCTTCCATGCGAGCCCAGGACGGACTAGACTTCACAAGCCAGTTTGGGGCAGCGGTCGTGGGCGCAGCTCGCCGGGACCGTGAACGCTTTCACGAAGCGCGCAGGAAGAGCGCCTCATTGTTCATGTCTGCGGACGAGGACATGGGTCTCGGTAGTGACGGCGTGGGAGCACTAACGCGGGCTCACCTGTCGCAGCAGCAACTCAACACGCAAGCTGAATGTTCTAATTCCAAGCTTCGCCCTTCAAAGTCCATCGATGAGGGCATGTTCTCCGGGGACACCTTCATCCACCACACCCGCAGCATGCCGCCAGCTTTCGGGCTACCGGAGTACTCGTCCGCCCTGGACTATCAGCCCAAGTCTGTTCCTGCTGACCTGTACAGCGCCGCAGGCAGACAGCCTACCCCCTCCTCCACTTTCATTCACCCCTTGACAGGAAAAGCTCTGGATCCCACATCGCCGCTGGGGCTTGCGCTGGCAGCCAGAGAGCGCGCCCTACGGGACGACAGTAGGTTGAGAAGGGGCCCCGAGCGCCCTTTCATCCGCCAGATGTCCAGCATAGTCTTCCCTTCGTCTACGGTCACCTCGCAGCCGGTGTCGTCCTCCGCCCAGTCCTCCAGCTCCTACTTGGTTACTTCTTCTTCCCTGGCTGCCACCACTCCTTCTGTTGGACGTCCACCCTCACCGAGAATCCTCCGAGGGGGTGTGTGGGCTGAGGAGGGTGGTGGTGGCGGCGGTGTCGAAAGAGAACGGGAAGGGAGTGGCGCTCGTGAAGGACTCAGAGTTCGCTTCTCAGAGGACAAAACGGTCCACACGCACCCCTTCCATTCCCAGTCGTACCAACCCAGCTTCAAGGAGAGAGAGCGGGAGCGGTCAAGGGAGCGAGAGAGGGACGCGTCCAGGGAACGAGAGCGGGAGAAAGAGCAGGACAGCTACATGAGGAGAGCAGAACAGGCCGCTAATGAGGAGGCATGCCAGCGGCCTCGGCGGCCCTCGTTCCTCAGGATGGAGAGTCAAACGGATGCTTACATCTTGTCCCGTACCACTACCTCCACTCAACCGACCAGTTCTCAGCAGACGACCAACACTACTGGGAACACCGGGTCTGGCTTGATGGTTCTTCCACCACCTGCCCCATCTGTGGATGCGGACGATGAGTTTGTCTATGCAGAACCCCTCCCACCGCCGTTAGAGTTTGCCAACAGCTTTGATCGGGGATACTCGCAACGTCGGCTTCTCCCCAACATAAGCCAACAGAAGGCACCACCTCCTCCGCCTCCCCCACCTCCCCCGCCGCCTCCGCCTGCCCAAAAAGAACTGTTTGGAAGCGTGTTTCCTACTCACACGCCCCTGCCTTCGCCCCAGGCGGGCGACTCCACCGCCTCAAGCCTCACATCTTATGACAGCGAGGTAGCTAATCTGACTCAATCCGCTCACTCCCCCTCCCAGACATCACCCAACCCACTTCCTCCCCACTCACCTTCTATCCTGCAGCCCACGTCAACAAGTGGACCCCCACCTCCACCCTCGGTGTCGCCACCACCGCCTCCCGGCTCCTATCACAGACCCTTATCAGTGTCCCATCCTCACCACCTGTACAACAGCACCCACGCTCCGGGGCGTTCCTCACCCACTCCCCCGCTCACTGTAACGCCGCCCCCAGCTTACCGGGGCCCCCCAGCCCTTTCCACGGCTGCCACCTCGGCCCCGCTTCGGGGCACCGCCTCAATTGCCATGACCACAAGCTGTGCCGCCACAACCACCGCTGCTGCCACCACAACAAGCACCTCCACACAGCTCTACAATGAGCGAATGCACGCCACATACACCACCTCCATTCAGAGCACCCACCAGAGAAAAGGGGAGCGTCACCGTCCGCCGCCCACCGCCAAGAAGGGAGAATCCCAGGAGACGGTTGTGGACTCGGGGATAGAAGAGCTGGACAGCCGCAGTAGTAGCGATCACCACTTGGACAGCATCCTGGCTAACGTTCGGGCCGACAGGTTGGACCGAGGGGAGAGGGGAGGCAGCCGGTTAGCAGGCGGGACGGCGGAATCAGGGGAACGTGGGGATTTTCTCGAGTCGTACATGAGCTACCTGGATGGGCAAACTTTTGAAATGCAGAATGCCACAGCAGCAGCGTCAACCTACCCGAAAAGCAGCCGGTTCAGGGAGGGAAGTCGAGGAGGCGAGCTTCACAGACAGACTAGCACCGCCCCCGCATCCTTCCACTCCCACAGGCGACGAGATGACCATGAACAGGAGGAGGAGGCAGAGGAGGGCGCCACGACAGAAGACGAAAGCGGCCAGGACGGGTACGGGATGAGGGACATGCAGAATTTAGGACGTCCCAGCTCACCTTATTTTGAACGCTCACGCACTCCCGAAATGAAGCCTCTCTGGGGTGAAGGACAGATGGGTGCTGACACCGGGGGGCAGTTCAGAGCACTCCTGGAGGGGAAGAAGATTTACCCTCCAGTGTCGAGTATGAAGCCAAACATGATCAATGAGCTGAGCAGCAAACTTCAGCAAAGAACCAAGGACAACTGGAGCAGCCAGAGACCAATGAGCAGACACAGGTACACGGGCATTCTTGTCATGTCATGACCTTCACCTCAGAGGTTGGGGACTCAAGTCATGTCACTTAAATAGGCGCCAGTTTTAGGACCTGGGACTTGCTCAGATGAAATTAGAAATGTAGAGGATTTACTAGTACTCCAGAGGCTCTACTTTTCAAATATTTCCTGTTTACATTTGAAAATCTACATTTTCAAGATAATGTTTTGTTTTTAAAAGAACAACTTGTAGAGTGCAGAGGTCACCTCATGGGACATTATTATGGAGAGAGAACTCAAAAGATTGAAGGATTATATTTTGGGATCAAATTGGGGGGAAATCCTGGCAAATCACAGAGCAACTATGACATTTAACTTCATTTCTCATTATGTAACCCACAAAGACAGTATGTTAACTTCACAGTTTAGCTCATTGATATTTGATAATAGACAATTTGGAGGACTATTCAAATCTGTATAATACTAAGTGTGAAGAGGCTAATGTGCAAATAGGTTGTGACCGAGCAAGGTTGTATGACTTGACTTGCTTAACCCAAGTGCAAGTTTCTCGAAATTTAGTGGGGACACAACTCGGTTTGCTCGATTTTTGCCACAGAAATTGGGACTTGGATGAAACTTAAATAACTTACACATATGTGCCTTACCCCCACCCCTTTTCAATTACTCAGTCCAAATCTCTTGACTTGACTCCTTTTTTTTATTCCTCAGATTCTCAGAAGATTCAGCCTCAGCTCTGAGTCCCCCGTCGGCTCGCTCCCAATCACCATCGCCCATCTCTTTATCACAACCTTCCCTGTGCCCGTCCCCGCCCCCCGCCTCCCAGTACCCCAACTGGGGGCGTTCGCCATCCCCTCAGCCTCCCGCACCCTCTCATCCTGCCCGTTCGCATTCCCCATTGTCGCCGACGTCGTATTCCCCTTATCCGACTTCCCCTAAGCACAGACCGGTCTACCGGACCAAAGCCCTTGAGTTCCAGTTTATCCCAAGTCGTGAGTCCCACAAAGACCCTCACATGCTCCAGCGAAGGCGGGCACCCAGTCCTCTCATCTCCCCGTCGGAGAGGCCCAAATTTAGGCCACCCCGTCCATCGTCCCTCCCTCTTCTCCCCACTTCACCCCTTTACAGCGCCATGTACGATCTACGGGGCTCAATCACCCCACCCTCTCCCGGTAACCCTCTCGGAGACCCCTACTTCTCACCCTCACCACCACTCTTTGCACCCTCTGGTGCCCCACCTCCCCCAAATTCCACATTGCTCGTTTCTCGCTCTCTTTCTCCCACTCACTTCCTGTCAGGGACGTCCTCCCCACCATTGCACCCGCTCCCTCCGCCCACCTGTCTGAGCTACCCCCATCTGCCACCCCCACCCCCGACCAAGCCCTTTGCCTCTA
Organism: Leptonotus elevatus; assembly: GCF_054856555.1. NCBI lineage: Eukaryota > Metazoa > Chordata > Actinopteri > Syngnathiformes > Syngnathidae > Leptonotus > Leptonotus elevatus. The sequence goes on along the minus strand of NC_141239.1, from coordinate 31,310,397 downwards.
AGCCTCTGCCCTACTGGACCAAGTACGATGTGGCCGACTGGCTTGGTTACCTGAATCTGGCCGAGCACCGCGAGCGCTTCCTGGACAACGAAATCGACGGCACCCACCTGCCCTCACTCACAAAGGACGACTACCTGGATTTGGGCGTCACCCGCGTGGGCCACCGCATGAACATAGAACGGGCCCTGAGGTCGGTGATTGACAGGTATGGCTACAGATTGACTGAAGAGAGCGAGGTTGTCACTGTAGCTCAGTGCTGTCCAAACTCGGTCCTCAAGGGCCGGAGTCCTACAGGTTTTGGATGTTTCCCTGCTCCAATGCACCCGTTCCAATGAACAGGATCGTTATCAGGCTTATGCAGAGCTTGCTGATGAGCTTCATGTGTGTTGGAGAAGAGAAACATCCAAAACCTGTAGGACTCTGGCCCTCGAGGACCAACTTTGGACACCACTGCTGTAGATGATTGGCACAGATGGTAAAATGGTCTCCTTTGTTTTAGATTTTGATTCAGAAAACCGGTTATCACTGTAGGGTAATTTGGGGGATTTTAGACACGTTTGTTGTATCTCTACTTTGCATCCTTGTGTTCTTTCACTGGAGCAAATGGGAGCAACTACTTTGCCTATACTTCCATTGTGGAGGACAGCGGTTCTCAACCGCGCTCCTCGAGTACCCCTATCTAGCCTGTTTTCCATGTCTCCCACAGCCAGCACAGGTGTAACAACCGATCAGCTAATTAGCAAGCTCTGCATGAAGCCTGATAACGATTCTTAGCTGTGTTGGCTATAGGAGACATGGAAATCAGGCTGGATAGGGGTACTCGAGGACCGGGGTTGAGAATCAGTGGTCTCGGAATTCCATCCATCCCTTTATCCATCTTTTTATAGCACAGCTAACTTTTGCGTGGGGTACACTATGGACTTTGAAGTCTTTACTTGACCTTAGAAGAAAATATTTTTTTTGAATGTCAGACCACATTATCTGGAAAACCCACACAATCATGGGCAAAACATCCCAATTCCAACAGAGGTTTAAACATGGATTCCCTGTCCCTCAATCACTCTGACGCCCATCTCCGAAATCAGAATTAGCCTATCCCAGTTAACTTTTAAAGTCTTTAAAGACATGGCTTTGGGATGTCGCAGGAAGTGAGATCTGAACTGAGATCCCGTCTTTGAAGTAGACCTCACGAACTCAACATGCTATACAAATTTTCACTACTAATCTACTCAAGTCTTGAAGCTAAGAAAAGCGACAAATGCTTTTCCAAATCCTATCCTGGCTAACTTTTGCTCAGGGAAGCGGGGTCCACCCTGGACTTTGAAATGTTCGATTAACGTTAGAAGCATGTTTTTGGGATGTCGCAGGTCACAAGTGAGATATGATCTCTTCTCTGCGAGGCAGAAATACTAACTACTCTACTACTGTGCTGCCCATCTGTGAAATCAGAATCAGCATATCCCAGCTAACTTAGGGCGCACTCACACTAGGGCCATTGTACCATGCCCAAGCACGCTTGCTGCTTAAGTCCGGTAGTGTGAGCGCAATCGATACGCGCCTGAGTACGGTTCGGATCCCCAGTTTAGCACGATTGGCAGAGATGGGCCAGAGAACGTTACGGTTGGCCGCACATACGCACAGCCGCGGCGCCAAACGCAACCATGACGTCACGTACATACGTGCGACATATATAGCGAGCGGGACCATACAACAACCAGAGCGTCCGGGCGCAGCAGCAAAGGGCTCTTGTTGGTCTGATGATGAAGTGCAGTCCCCCTATGATGACGTCTTCTTGCGTGAATCAACGTGACGACGTATATTTCGGAGGCAACTGGGCCCGGGCACGGTTTGGTTAGAGTAATATGAGTGCGGGCTGGAGGGGGGGATAATCAGACTTCAATACGGTACGGAAGAAATGGCCCTAGTGTGAGTGCGCCCTTAATCTTCGATTAACCTTAGACGGATGTTTTTGGGGGAAGGCACATTTGAACCAAGATATGAGAGATTCAGACCCAGATATTCTGATTGCGAGGCATGCCTGCGTACCACTAATCTAAACTTAGAGAGCACATTTTTAAGTCGTGAGCTAAACAAAACGCCAAAGTCTGACTTGATTTTTTTGGTGTCCTCCAGGCTCTCCAGCAGCCCCTTCCCCATGTCGGTCCTCTCGCCTCGGGGCGAGGGGAGGATGGACGACGGCGGTCGGAGTTGAGGTGGCGGCAGAGGACGAATTCAATTGAGTAGGTTGGTAGAGGAAGTTGATGGATTTAGCCGAAAAGTGGCGGAAGATGTTGGGGTGTCCCAAAACGGGATCACCGGATATGTCGGGACCTACAAAGGGCTCCCCGTATGCTATCCGCTCATCCTGAAACGCACACGAAGACACCGTTTGCTAACGCCATGATATCACAATACAAAGACTGACCAAAGGAACAGGCCGAAATCCAAAACGGGAGCCGAAGGACGTTTTTGGTTGACAATAGAGAATATTTCCAGGCTTACCTCAGCGCTGTGATCAACATCCAACGTCACTTTTAATGACAAACATACAGACTGGTCACTGTATCACGTTGTTGTAGCATAAACAAGTGCCCAGACCGACAACATAAAAAAATGGTACACACACTACGGAAAGCCCTTTGAGCGTTTAATCCATATTATACTAGTGCAATGAACTGTCCATGTACTAGTACACTTTGTCCTGACTATTAAGACGATTCAACGCACTAGTAGAACAACTACTAGTGATGTGTTTTCGGTTTCTGCCTTCTACCACTGTATGATATTTCTGCACATTAGTAGAACAAGTACATGTGCACCACTAGTCAGACAAAATTGTGCCTTAGGTTACAACAGTATGCTACTAGTGCTACTAATGAAGCGCCAGATGTTAACTAGTAGAACTTAAAAATGTCACTAATAGTACTATGACATGCAGTTGTTAATTAGTGGACAGTTGTGCCTCACTAGTAATGTGGTTGTTCTACTAGTGCAAAGAAAGGTCATACAGTAGTGAATGGCAGTAGTGGAATAAATGTCATTCTACTAGGCCGCTAAGTCATTTTATTAGTACACCCTAGTTGTTGCACTAATGCACCCTTGTCATTCTACTATTTTGCCCTAGTCAATCCACAAGTATTGTATTACTAGAGCGGGCAAATAGTGTACGAGTACACGGACCATTCAGGGCACTTTTAGGATACATGTACCTAATAAATGCCCAAACGGTTTACATACACAAACACACACAAACTTTATGGGACGCATACAGGTATATAGATTATATATATAGATATATATGTGTATAAGTATTTGGATAATAAATACACAAGAAGATTGAGGACTTCCTGTATGGCAAAGCCACTTCCTGGATACAAACTGCCATGTCTCGCTTTCTTCCCATCCCGGAGGACTACTTTTACTACTCTTGATTCTTCGTACAAGTTTTTACCATGCCGGCCGACGGACGTCGCTTGAGGGGAGATTTCATTTTGTCGTCGTCCTTACTGTTATTCCCACGTACGTTTTGAGTACCAGACAAAGTATTTTTGCATTCAAGCACATTTCAAAGTCCTTTTTTCCCTCCTTCCTTCTCCTGCTTCCATGCTTGAATCTAATTTTGGAAGTATAGCGCTGAGACGGTAAAAAGCTAACATAGCGCTAGTTTAAAAAAATAAAAAAAAGGAAAAAAAAGGGCTCTTTATCTCACATCCTTTTACATCCACGGTTCATTTTGCGTTTCACGGTAATATTGGCGTAATATGCTGTGATTGGTTGACGAGGGATGTTTGAGAATAACAATAAGGACGAATGAAGCTAATGTGGTTTTAAGATCTATACAGAATCTCTTGTCTTCCAAATGAAAAGGTATATTGTGTTTATTATGATTATTATTATAATTAACGCCTCTGCTTTCTATGCAGTTGGAGCCCCTTATTTTATTTTTTGTTGACCGAGCATGTTTTATGCAAAAACATCCTGCTTCCGTCATCAGAGAAGAGTTGCAGGAACATTTTACTTGCTTCGGACAAATCATGACAAGACTCCATTAATTAACATTTGGCTCAACTGCATAGGAAGCTGTTTTTTAAAAGTATTTATTATTATTGTTCTGTTAGATCTTTAAAAAAAAAAAGAGATTATGAACTGTGGAAAGAATTTACTACATATAAATATATAAATATATATATATACATACATACATACATACAGTATGTATATGTGACATGCATATACGCATTCCTATAAATATATGAATATAAAGTGTTTTAAGAGACAAATTGTTAGAATTATAATAAAGATGAAAAGCTTTTAATACATCTGCTTGGATTCCCTTAATGAACGCAATTTTCTTTATACAGTACATGCGGTTATTTTATAAAAAAAAAAAAAAAAAAAGGGGGGGGTTATTATGAGTACTTAAAAATTACAATTTACCATCATATGTCAAATTTAAACTGGAAAATGCAGGAGGAAAATGTTTAAACTTTTTGCATTTAAAAAAAATATATTTTGTAACTTGCTTTGAATTAGAATTTCATGTTTATATTTAAAGGGGTCCTTGACCCATTCAGTTATTTTTCAAATAATACTAAGTTAATGTCTATAATTAAACAATGTTTCATGTAAAATACCTTTTCAAACACATTTTTCCACTTTCTTCCAACTCAGAATGACAAGTGCTCAGACCTTAGGTAAAGCACGGCTCGGCTATTTTCTGGGTTCTAGTCATGTGATCACAAATGACAAACTTTTTTCCAGAATTGTTTTTTCATGCCCACGTGCGGTCTCCCGGACAAGAAGTGAATCGGCACCGACTGCACCACCCAGAGCCCATTTCCGCTACCTGAGCACATGTGATGTCATTTTCAGTCACCAAGTGCCAAAATGGGTTTGTACTTTGTACTGCTGAAAACAGATAACTGAGTCAATTATCCCTTTAAAAAAAAAAAAAGGCAGGGTCACATTGACCCGTGACTATTTTTGTGTACTAGTTCTGCAGCAAGTGTTAAAATTGCAAACTCATTTCCCCACCTATAACATTTGAACCCCCACAAAACACATTTGTAATTATATAGTGCATATTTATATTAATGTGCAGAAAAAACAAAAATTGACTCCATAATCACAGTGAATAATTTATTACCAATTTAAATAAAAAATTAACAAATATTTCAGTCATGAATAATGATGTTCATGTTGTCTTCTAGTTTAAACAATGAAAATGGCAACAAATATTTAATTCATAAAATACAATAAATTATTTTTACAAATAATTAGATCAAGCCCATCTGACAAAATATAAAAAGACTGTTTCTTTCCAGTGGCAGGAAGTGACACCCAGGTTTCTGCATCTGTGACCTTGTCCTCACAGTGGCCACCACATAGTACCAGTCACGTGGGCCTGACCATTAGGCACTCGCCATCGAGTCCCACCAACAGACCTGCATCCGGGTTTGGAGGACCACAAGAATGTTCCAGATCATTCTTAGTCTGACCAGTCACCTGGAAACCTTAAAAAGGAGAAATATCCTTCAGAAGAATGATAAACTGACTTAAAAATTAAATGCTCATTTCAGGTCTCCTCAGACTCTGCCATGTCAGGAGCAGAGCTGCACTTTTATCAACAGAAAATGTCAGAGCCCAGTGCAAGACATCACAGAAGTAATTTATTGAAAAAAAATACTAATTTCTATCATTTTAATTCACCTCCATTTCGTGCCCAATCCTAGAAGGTCCACACATAGGCGGCGATCTGTAAAGATGAAAGTGGACAAAACAAGTTAGAATTTGAGGTTTGTCATCAATTGTGTTATTTTTTGCTAAGCAGTCTCCTCAGGAACTTTAGCTTGTCAAGGCCAAAGCTACACCGTATCTCCATGTGGTCTCAGAGCCCAGTGCACGTCATCACAGGAGCATTGCCAATGTAGAAAATGAAAGGAAACTACAGTATTACTGTTTTACAATGTTGCGTTAGCTTGTGGCTACATAGCCACCTAGCAGGCTGACCACGTGCGCTCAAGGCGCACCAGAACGAGACTCCTTCAAATTAATCGAATTTAAATGTAACACTCTGACCCCCACAATCCGCGACAGGGGCGATTAAGATTGTTTTTATTTAATAAATAGTAGTAATGTAATTGTACTTTTAATTTGATTTAGCGTGCAAGACGATAGCGTTAAATCAGCTGCAGAACAAAAAAAGTTTTTAAAAAAACGACACGAAAAGACGCAGCTGCTTTGCATAAAAATTAACACTTGCCACGTCGTCATATTTACAATTTAACGACGTTAAAATCTGAATCCTACCTCACACAGCTGAATGTCATGAGTGAAAATGAACAACGTGCTTGTGGTTGCCTCCCTTTTATGCTCCCTTACCGGCTTCCGGTCACATTTTGTGAGTTGTAGTGCCATCGCGCGGATGGAGGGCGTACAGTTTAACAATACCCCGTTTAAAAAAAATGCAGTTTAGTCCTGCCTCGCTGATTAATTGATGTCACAATCAATTAATACAGTGATGGTGTTCACGAGTAGTGGCAACGTGCTTCTGTGTTCAATTCGGCGTCATACAAATTAAATGATGAACTTTTTGTACTTTGGTTCCAGGAATGTAACTGTCAACATGAGCACTGCACGTGTTCACGAGCGGCTACATGCTTCTGTGACAATTAACTGACAACACCAGCATTCAAAATGAAGATTATAAATACTGCCAGTGTGCTTCTTTGTTTCATTCTGTGTTATATTTGATTTTTTTTTTTTTAATCAACTTTCCACTGGGAACTTTCCCCCCATTTAACAGTGACCTTAAAACCGTGTCCTGTCTCTTCATGTCTGCTACCGTTTTAACCGCAGGACGCCCCAGTGTGTCCCGTCTTGTTGTCCTCTTTTGATGGCAGGATGACTAACGGCTGGATTACCGTCTGCCGACTGCTGCTTCCAGCCGGCATTACCGCACAGCAGCTGCAATAGCCCGCTTACTACAAGGCAAGTTGGGACACGGTCGGACTGCACGAGAGCTACATAACATGAGGTAATAGTACAACATGCACGCATGGGAGACACGCAGGAGTTCTACAAACTTTTTAAAGTTTTGAACCAAATCTGTAGACCTCAGTCCAAAGTTTCCTGGACCTCTTGGAAGTAGTACTACCCCTGTAGCGGTGACTTGTTTTGGTCCTAATTACTCCAAAACTAAATTTCCCAAGTTGTAGTGCTTGCTGCTGAAATGCAGAATTTCTACTTTAAATTGCTGTAACTTGTGGCTCTTGAAACTTGTACATAGTTTCTTTAACTAAGCAATCAGATCTGCAGACCCCCACCGAAAGGTTCCTGGCCCTCCTAAAAGTTTCACACCTCTAACAGGGTCTTCATTTGACCTTTGACACACAAGAATGAATCCTTTTGGTCCTCCAAAAGTTTGTTGCAAAGTTACTGCTGCCAAAATGAGCCTGCACACTTATTGGGGGGGGGGGGGGGGGGGGGGGGGTCCTGCTGACACACGTACACGCACACTCACACACATGCCGGATGTGTCTTCCAGCTGTGCTTGCAAGGGAATGCTGAGGGGGTAAAGAAGGAATTTTGTGCTGCTTTGAGCTTATTTTGTGGCGCAATAAAGTTAGTAATGGTCTCAACTGTGACATGCGCACACACAGCATAGCCAAAGATTGTGTATGAAGTTGAAGACGGCCAGTGTGCAGGCGACAAGAAGCGGAATACAAAGAACAAGAGAGTCTTGCAGCTGTTTCGGGGAGTTAAAAGGGGAAGGGGGTAAAATAAGAAGGGAACGAGGAGGTAGAGGGAGGAGGTAGAGGAGGAGCAAGGAGGCTTGTGGAGGGAGGAGGAAAGGGAGGCCAACTCATCTGACACACGCGCAAAAGAGCCAAAGGGAAGGGAGACGATCGGGAGCGGCACCGTGCAGCCGCCAGTTGGAAAAGTTAAGAAGACGAGATCAGGATTAAAAAAAAAAGAAAAAAGATTGTGTGGAAAGTGATTAACAGCAGAAGAAAACTTTTACTGAGAAAGTATCGAAAGGTAATCATCCTCATTCTTCATCTTCGTTCCGTGCTGTTTTTCCAGTGTGTGTTGCTGAGTTATGTCTGACAGATGAAAACGGGGGCAAGGGGGAGGGCCTAGCGTGACGACCGCTTGGCTGCAGGGTTCGAGCTGGCTCGGTTGCCGGGAAGCACCACATGATTTTTTTTTGTTCCACTTTCAAATGTAAATTGAACAGGAATCTTACTTTCGTCTCATTTGGGGCGTAAAAGGCTGAAGTGAGCTTGCGTTTTCTTGAAAACGCGCATGCTTTGGAAAAAGAAGTTCACGTTGGAGCATCATGAGGCCTCTTTAAGTGAAAAACAAAGCTGATTAGTGCAGCTTTGCTATGTGTGACAAAGGCCTATTTGAACTGTAACAAGACTCCTTATACAAATCAGCCAATTTAGCTTTGGATTTCTGATGAAGTGATTTACAAGATATTGATATGATGATTGGTGGCGACATGCTGCTGGATTTAATTTGGCTTGATGTTTAATGCATTGATGTCAAATCAGCTTCCAACTAAGGACCACACTTACAAAACGAATTTCTGTAACACTATTAAAAATACCTGCCAATTGAACCTTGGATTTGTGGTTAACTGATGGCAGAGGTAATTCATATGACAACAATGTTCATGAATGTTCCCGATAAGTGTCTGTAATTAATTTGGCTCACCGCTTGATGGAATATTAAATCAGTGTCAAATCAGATTCTAATTTGGGGCTTTTCACACATTGGTCCGCTTACATTAATGCAACGGTAACAAAACTCCATTAAAAAATATATATGCAAATTTAACATTGGTTTGCTGATAAGTGATGACGCACGCAATTAATATGACTGTGTGATGTTAACGAAAGGTGACGACGCGCTTATGTGATTCATTTTTTGATGCAATAATGTCTAATCATATTCCCATTACTTTTATGCACTTTCAAATTGAGCGAATGCAACTGTAATAAGACTCAATTCACAAAATGTGCAAATGTAACGCTCATGTGCTCTTTTACAGTCATGTGTAGCTATTACGAATTACAATCATGTCAGCTCAGCTTCTCACGGGAAACTGTTGGGTTTATATTCAAAGAACTGTAACAAGTCAAGTGCGTGTCATAAATAAAGGTAGATTAATCCAACTGTAGCAAGAGTCCATTTAAAAATCTTCCAATTTAATGTTGGAAGGCTGATTGAATGATGACACCTGTAATTAACTCATTCACTCCCAGACAATTTCACTGACGCAACCCCCTTTGCTCCCGGCTGTTTTTTACTGGATTTTGACTGATTTTGCAAGGCCCTACAGAATATTCTGTTCTATTGCTATAAACCTACCAAAAGAAAGATTAGAGTCTCTTCTTTCATCAGGACAAAAAAGTATATCTCTATCTGTTTCCGTTTTGCAGCAATTGGCATTAGAATATAGTTTCATCAATATTCAAAAGCCTGTTGAAAACACTGAGGAAAAGAGCTTTTTTTGCAACATGGCCCTGTTTGATCTCTTATACTCTATTGCCACCTGTTGGCCATTTTTTGTAAAAACTACCATTGCTTTAAGCGACCTCTTCAGGTCGGATGCTGCATCAAAGCCTTCTGTATGCTCTAGCATAAAAAAAACATTGAAAAACAAACAAACGTATAAATACATTTTTGGGAGCATGGCAATATTTAAAATAGAACGTGTTTATACATTTTTGGGAGCAAATGAGTTAATGTAACAAGAATGTTTACAAGTTTATTTTTATATTTATTTAGACTTTTTTATTTTTTTATTTAGGTGTGTGTGTATGTGTATGTATATATATATATATATATATATATATATAGTTGTTTTTATTTCCATTTATTTATTTTTTTGTATTACATTTTTGAATTATAGTTTTTATAGCTGTTTTTATTGAAAATAATTATTAATTTATTTACCGTAGTCATTTATTTATTTTTTAATTTTGGCAGTTTTGGTCCTCCATATACAAGTAGTAGCAAAGCACTTCTATGTTGAATTCGGCATGGTTTTAATGAAATTGTATCAACTCAGCTTCACATGGGAAACTGATGGTCTACTTGTATATTCAATTAACTGGAACGGATCAAGTGATGACCCATGTAACGTGCCGTCAGGCCAAAACCTTGTACCTCCAAAAGCGAGAGCAAGCCATTTTCACCTCTTTATATTACTCAATAATTCATAAGAATGTCACCTACATGTGAGGACTGTCCAAAATATAGATTTCAGAAATTTGCCAAATTGGGGCTTATGAGGTTTTGGCCCAAGGCCAGCGGAATGTAACAATATTTACAAGTAGTGGGAAAACACTCTAATAGTTAACTTGGCATGCTTTTTAACACAATTTTAGTGTTAACTTGAGTTTCACACTGGAAGCTGTTGGTTTATGTGTCATTACCGGTAGTTTGTCTATTCTTTAAGAGTCCATTTAAAAATCGACAAATTTAATGTTGACAAAGTGATGATGACACATTTAACTAATATGAAGATGATGTTTGAGTAGTTACAATGAACATCATACAATAACATCACATAAACTTGTTCTTTGATTGACAGATGACCTAAAAACCTGCAAAAGTAGCACCCCATCCCCCCCGTCTATACAACACAGGAAATGGAGGTCAGAGTTCAAATGCATGGCAATTCACTACCTCCTTCAGGGTTATGGCACTCTCACCAGAGAAAGAGAGCGAGACAGACGGGGCGAGGCGCTGAGCAAGTGCTGATTGCACGTATAATGGCAGCAGGCAACAAGTCTGTGCAGGGAAAAAGCTTTGGCACTCTGAATGGGAAGATGGACGCAGTGTTAACGTTAGCTAGCGTGGGAATCAAGTTGAATTTGGACAGGAAGTTGCTACTCGCATGTTCCCACCAGATCTATTTTTAGGCCTCACTGAGTTGAAAATTGACTGATTTTAATAAAACAACATCTCATTCAGAGGTCACTTTCAGCTGCATGGCCGTGACAGGCTACTTAGCGGTTAGCAAAGTTAGAGCCATGGCATGATTATGCTAGGAGTAACCTGCACAAGTAACGTGATCTTTAGTGAAATGTTTTTTGTTTGTTCCGCAGCACAAAGTAAGTCAGGTAAAAAAGAAAAGGAGAAAAAAAGCAGGTTTTGGATGAAAAAAAAAAACAGACACACTTAGCTGTATTTTGTGAAAGCCGTGTGTTCCTATAGTGTCACATGATGACATCACAGCTATTTGATTGGCTAACTGGGTATTGCTAACGAGACACTTGCTTCCTCTTGCAGACATCAACATGTCGACGCTGCCGGCCGACAACAACCGCGAGGATGCCAATAATCGCAGCTTCTGGATGGTAAGATGATGTAAGATCTCGCTATATATTAGAATAACAACTGTTTACATCATAGCATTTTAGCAATGTTCCTTTGATAGTAACTGATAACAGGGGAAAAGATGTAAAAGACTATCGCTTATATTTGCCAAATCAGATTCTGCATTTCTGGTGCTGTGGTTGATATCTTGCTATATGTTACATAGCAATTGTTAGCTTGCTAATTAAGGCTGCATCTAATGTTTGTTTTAATAATTGATTCATCCGCTGTCTTAATTTTTAATGATTGGTGAATCGGGTAAAAAAAAAAGACATTTTATTTCTATCCTTTACAAATAACTGACATTATTTCAAATTGACAATGCAGAAAATGCTAAAACATAAATTGATTGATTGATATATTTAGTTACTGGTTAGTAACATGTCAAAAAATAGGCTAGAAATGTTGATAATTGTTTTCCGTAAATGCCAATGTTTGCAAATGTCTTATTTTGATTAAACACAAAGATAATTAGTGCACTTCCATGGAGGACTAGACAAATCAAAAAATATTCAACTTGAGAGGCTGAAATTCCGTTGATTTGGACAATTTTATGTTACAAAAGTCTAAACGATTAATTGATTATCAAAAAAAAGTTGACGATTGATAATTGATTAGTAATAAAAATAAAAGTAGCGTTTGAGCAATTCCCCTTTGTAATAGAAATGGAATTCAGAGCACAACTTCAAATTCTTAATAATCTGCCTTTGTATTTTCTTTAGTTTTATATTTAAATATAGCTATACCTGTTTATTGTTAGCTTGTTAGCATTTTATCCAGTCTTTACAATACCGTAGTAACTGATTGCAGGGCAAAATGTTAAATATTTATTAATCTGCCTTAACAAGGACATTAACACATGATAAATGCTACTTTGTGTGTGATGGCCTGAGTGTAAACGCATGACAAAGTGTTGTCTGCGCTCGAGGCGGCGGCGCTCTTGTAGCTAACAAGGTGTTCTTTGTGTAAACATAAATTCAAGTCAGCCATTACGACTCCCAAGCTTGAATGTGGATTCACTCAATTGTCAATCAAAATCATGTTAGAATCAAACTGTTTCTTGCTCTTGTCTCAGTCCCCATGCGGGATGAGAAAACATTTTGGCTTTTGGCCATGTGACATTCATTAGAGAGGCGCCCCTCCCCCTTCTTTGTTTCCAGTTAGCATGCTACGCTACACTAATTGGATGCAGCTCGCAGTTGAAACACAAGCAGCAGTGTGCCCCCGAGTCAACTCTTGTTACCAGAATGTCCCTTGACACGGACTTTTTCTACTCTTATGCATTTGATGCATAACATGTTATGTGTTATTTGTCATATGTAGCTCCTAATTTTATTTCATTTCATTTTAGATGCCAACTGTTAACAAGTTAGCATTTTTCCAATCCTTGTAGAAAATAGTTTTTCCCTACAGGTCAGATGTCAATTTCTTAGCGAGCTGCCTGAGCTCTTTCCATACTTGAGCTTCTATCTGGGTATATGTTTGCATGTTAGCATTTTAACCATTCCACCAGTTGCTGAAAGTCTAATAACTGAAATAATAGCCTACCTGACTACCAGCCGGCAAGCTGTAGAATACTAGATAATAGATTTGTTTACATTGTTTTCATACTTGGTGTTATTTTATGTAGAGTATTTATTGTTGTTATTATTATTTTTATTTTAATGTATTTTAAGTTATTGTTTATTATTCACATTTTATGTTTTATTAAATATTTATTTAATTTTGTTTTTTAGGAGGTGCTGTCATTCTGCTATATGTTAGCAATCCTACAACTAGCATGTTAGCATTCATTAATCTTGACAGTCTTGTAGTTTTTGTATTGTTTGTATTTGTGATGTTGCCAACTATTGTGTGGAGCACAAAAAAAGGCCAACACACACACACGCAGAAGAAAATCTCTGTTAGCATTAGGCTAGCAGTGGGCCACACTTCCCAGAATCCCTTGCAAGCACAATATAGAACCTCTGATGCTGGTTTTGTGCTGTGTTGTTTCCGTTGGCCCGCCAGCGGATTCCTCAGCTGGTTCTGCTTAAGGAAGGAACACACGCGCATACACACGCGCACAACTCTCCTCACTCACTCTCTCTGGTTCTGTCACACACTCTCAATAACTCACGTTCGCACTTTCCTCTTTCACCTTACTCACTCGCTCACACACTCATACATTCACTCTACTCTCCACACTGAAGCCGAAAAACTCGACTGCAAGATCTAGGTGTAGCTTTCAAATAGAAATGCTGATGGCAATGGCAATGGGATTGCCACATTGTTATATACATTTTACAGGCCCCGAAGGCCTTTTAGAGTAACATTTCCTTCCGAATCCTATGTATCTTAATTCCATGATAATTTCCTAACTTGTCATCAAAAGAGATGGCTTATTGTCGAGCTGATTCTAAAAGGAGTGCAGGAAGAGTCAAAGCCTGCCAGGAAACTTTGGACCATGACGTCCAAGCTCCACATCCACAAACTGGCCTCGCTCACTCCCTCCTTGTGTGGGACTCTGGCTTTGTGTCTTTTGGCGTCCTCTGGTGGCTACCCAGGTAACACCACATTAAAGAAATGTTTAACTTTGGATTTGTCTTTGTAGCCCGGCAACTACCAGCGCACGGTGCGACGCACAGAGGACGCGTTCCAGGCGTGTGGCGACCTGGCGACCTGCATCCAGGAGCGAGCCCGAATAGAGCGTCAGTACGCGGTGCAGCTCAGCGAGTGGAGTAACAAGTGGAAGCCGCATGTGGATTCCAGTGAGTGATCCAGTGTCATAAAGCCACAACCAGCCAACAAAGTGCACAATGTTAAGGCCTCTCATTTGGTAATATACAGTACAGTATTTGTTAACAAATACAGAAAAACAACATGTTACTTTTCGTCTGATGATTCTCAATGATTTACTCCTCATTTGTATTGGATAACCTGAGGGTTCTAGAAACCCAAGGCTTTTCAGTCCTAAAAGAAGGTACGGAGATCATGCTCCCTGAGCCTTTTCTTGGGACTAGGGCCCTCTGTCAGTACTAGACCCACCTCTCACGACTAGAAAGTCTCTTTGGACCTGAATCTTTCTTTTGGGATGAAAACATTCACTGGGACTAGCGTCTTCTCTCAGGACTAAAACCTTCTCTTAGTACTAAAACATCAAGATTAGACCTATCTCAGAACAAAATCCTTCCATCAGAACTAGTACCCTCTGTCAGGAGTAACACTTTCTTTTGAGACTAGAACCTTCTCTTTAGACTCTTGCGACCCCTGAGCAGACTGAGAGCCGAGCAGGTAAATGGAAGCAAAACATTTAATAACAAAAAGAGCACGATAAGTATGTGAGAATATGTGATACAAAGTACAACCAGAACAGAACAAAAGGAGCACCAAAGGCGATAACAACAGTCTAGAAAAAGAGTATAAGAGAAAATCCAAGCTAAACTAAACGGCTGGACGGAGTCCCAGCTGGATGAAGTAGTCGGATGTAAAAAGGAAAAACTACTAGACAAATGTTTTGACTGTGGACAGTCGGAACTCGGAACAACGAGGAGCATGAGCAGCATCAACGTAATAATTCGACGGCGTCTTTCAGCTTCTGTTGCACCTAAATACTGAGCTGATTGTGATGACTCTCAGGTGTGCAGCTGGGGACTCCGCCCACTCAGAAGAATGCCAGCAGCTGTGAGAAAGAAGGAAAAACATGACCCAGCAGACTGGCCTGACAGGACAAAGACAAAAACCATCTCTTGGGGATAAAAGGTTTTCTTGAGACTAGGACTAGTACATTCACTCAGGACTACAACCATCACTTGAGACTAAAACTTCCTCTTGGGACTAAACCCTCTTTCAGTACTTGTACTTTTACTCAAGACTTGAACCTTCTCCTGGAACTAGTACCTTTTGGTACTTGAACTGTCAGTTGGGACTAAAACTTTCACTTGGGACTAGAATCTTCCTTTGAGACTAAAATCTCTCAGGACTACTAAAACCTCTCAGAGAAAGAACCATCTCTTAAGACTAAAACCTTGTCCCAGGACTACTACCTTCATTCTGGACTAAAACCTCTCGGGACTAAAACCTGTTCTTTGAGACTAAAACCTCCTCTTGGGCGCAAAGCCGTCTCTTGAATCAAAAATGTTCTCTCAAGACAGGAACCTTCACTATGGACTGGAAATGGCACTAAAACCTCGACTTGAGACTAAAATTGCTCTCCGGACCAGTACTTTCAGTTGGAACTAAAACCTTCTCTCAGGACTAGAATTTTCTTTCTGGACTAGAATATTTTGTTGGGACAAATATTTAGTCAGTAGTACAACTTTCTCTTGATATTTAAACATCTCAGGACTTGAACCCTCTCTTATGACTAAAACCTTCCCTTGAGACTACAACCACTACCTAGAAAAGGCTGTAATTCCATGGTTGGTATGTATTGTTTTCCTGAATGTTTATAGATACAAAAAAAAAGCTATGTTAAACTGTTACTGTGGTTAAGAATATTGAAATATAAAGTGTATAAAATATTGAATCTGTGTCTATGTTTGACCTTCGTCTTCCTCAGGTCCTCTGTACGGGTCCTTGCTGAAAGCCTGGCAGTGTTTTCTGTCTTCGGCTGACCGTCTGGCGTCTTTGCACGCGTCCATCTGCCGCTCCCTGGTGACCGAGGACGCAGAGAAGCTGAGGACTTGGCAGAAGGACGCCTTCACCAAGAAGGTCTTCGGGGGCTTCAAGGAGGCCCAGGATGCCGAGACCGGCTACGCCAGAGCACAGAAGCCTTGGACCAAACGCCTTAAAAAGGTCGGAAAAGTCAAGGTGTTTAAAGTTCAAACGCATGAAAGCAGTGTAAGGTGAAGCTTGTCCAATGAAGATTTCATGGAGAACCAAATGTGCCCTTCAGTAAAATATCGTCCCAACAGGACCTGGTGGAAATGGAGCTTTTTAGCGCTTAGGATGGCGAGTGTGACTTTTTTATGTGTGTGTTGCCAGCTGGACAAAGTCAGGCGGGCGTACCACAAGGCGAGCCGCAAGGAGCATGCCGTCCGGGAGCGCGAGTCACAGGCACGAGCCAATCAGAACATGACGGCGGACAAGCAGAAGAAGATTCAGGAGGATCGAGAGATGGTCCAGCAGGAGGCACACAAGGTAAAAAAACAACAAAAAACACTCACAGTAATAGTAAAATAATAAGAGTAAAATAATAATCCATTGCCATTTTAACTATTTATAGTGATGATTGTTAATTAATTTATTGTAAATAATTAAATGAATTGATCAATTATCTAATTTCATTTAAAAACAAAGTAGAAACAAGTACAAAAAAGCATTTTAAAATACAATTTAAAATGTAAATTACATTTTAACCAACCAGTTGATTGTATTATTAACCATAGTTTCTAGAAAATTTATTATTATTTTTTTTTAATTATGTAAAACAAAATGTTTTTAATTCCATTTATCTTGATTTATTAAAAATGACCACATTAATCAGCCAATTATTAAATTAGATTAAAGTCCAAATGTACGCCACCAATATTTCATCAAACAAAAATAAAAGGTTGAATTAAACACCAGAGCATTACATATAATATATGGGCGGTGGGCCATACTGTGCCTACCCCCGTTTCAGTATGTCATAAGTCACATTTTAATGGCATGTGTACGAAAGGTGCGAGCCCGCTACGAGAAGGTACTGGAGGAGGCGAATCGCTACGCCCCTCGCTACATGGAAGAGATGGAGGCCATCTTTGATAAGTCGCAGGACGAGGAGCGCAAGAGGATCGTCTTCCTCAAGCAAGCTCTTCTCTCCTTCGACAAGCACCTCGACGTCACCACCAACGACAGGTAGCCACACCCAGTCTATTCAAATCAACTTAATAGATATCCCGATTAGGGATGTAATGATAACGGCAATAATGTGATATCGCGATATTAAAACTGGTACAATATCGTCGTCATTATGTCACGATATTAACTCTTTGACTGCCATAAACGTTATAAAACGTTTAGCATAAACCTAGGGAAGGGCGCCGAGGACGTTAAAAGACGTCCCCTATGTTTTGTTTTGTTTTTTTCAAAAACGGGTGCAGGAAAGCCTTGGGCAGCTGTGCTGAAAGTATCAGGCAGATCTGATTAGTCAAAGACTCGTTTTGGCCCCTAGAGGGCAGCGATGACTCTCTTTGCACAAGGTTGGATGGGCCGCCCACCGTGGGCGTCAGTAGAAGACGTGAGGCGGAGCTAGAGTGTTGAGGAGACATGGCTGAATAAGCCCACAATGGCTGCCCAAGCAACCGGTTGCAAGCAGCTCACGCTTGAGCATTTTTTTCAAAGACGGAAAGCATCAATCAATACTAAAAAGCGCATTGATGTCAACGATGATGATGACAACGAGCTCTACGCCAAAGTTGGAAGCTTTGGCGTGACTGTTATGAACACGTAGTAAGCCTCACCGGCTAAGCGCGGCTAGCGCTGCTAAGGCCGGAAAACGCGCACAATAGCCGGCCGGGTACTTCTACACAATCGGACATTCGATCGGGCGATGGAGAGTTGGCATCGACCAATGCAGATTGATGATGATGATGATGATGATGATGAATCCGAGCTCTACGCCAAAGTTGGAAGCTTTGGCGTGACTGTTATGAACACGTAGTAAGCCTCACCGGCTAAGCGCGGCTAGCGCGGCTAGCGCTGCTAAGGCCGGAAAACGCGGAGCTGCACAAGCGGACATTCGATCGGACAATGAAGAGTACCCCGAGTCCAATGCATATTCATCGGAGGAGCGGGTACAGTCTGATCACGGAGAAGACACTGTTTCTGGACTACGATGCCACCATGAATGGAGTGGATAAAATGGATCAGAACATCTCCTACCACCCGGTATAGCAACTGAAGGACACGGGGAAGCGAGACGTAACGAAACCGTAACGTAACCGTAGCATGATCCTGATATTAGACTTGATGACACACTGCAGTATATACTTGCTATTCCCCGGAAAAAAACGGCCTGCAAGAAAGTGGCGCACGCGAAGAGGCAATCTGTTGTGCAAATGCTGTTGCGTCTCTTTGCACGCAGGAGAGTGTTACAAAAAGAAAAACTGTTGTTGAAACATCCACATATTTGTAAATAGTACCACAGTTGCACACATTTGTAAATAGTTTGCCAAATTGTTGTCAAATTGTTACACTGTTGAATGTAAATAAACGTATTTTGCTATCAAAAAACACTTTTTCATTCTTGGTGGTAGTGTTTTATAGAAGTAAAGCACTATTTAGGTGTTTGTGGCATCATTCATGGACAAAAAGAAGTGTAAAATTCACTAGAATGCATGAAATAATATCGTTTCACTAAAAGCTTGATTTCTCCATATTTTGGTCCAAAACAGGCGAAATTGGGTCAAACTAACCATTTTCTATTGTTGATTACTAAAGAACGGAATAAGGTAGAAACAAACTTTTTTTTTCTGATGAAAGATGAAAGTCCAATCTTTCATTTGGTAGTACGTGTGTTTCCATAGTCCAAACAGAACATTTTCTGTGGACCTTGAAAATCAGTCAAAATGCTTAAATCGGCTGGCACTGGCGGCATCCCTTTTCTGAAAACGTCTGGCAGTCAAAGAGTTAAAAGCAGCACATCTGTTAAAAAAAAAGAAGTCAGGTTGATTCCATTTGTGCAGTTCCATTGGTTCAATTTGTGCAGTTCTAGCACCCTCTGGTGGCTATTTTTTTTAGTGCAGGAAAATTTTCACAAGGCATGTTTTGGCCCTTCTTTGTTTAAATCCACGCTAATGGTCAGATGAAGGGGAACGTAATATGCTTGTGAACCGAGTCAATATGTGGAAGAACTCAATGTGTGCGTGCATTAGCAAGTAAGTGCCTCAATATCTATATTATATTTATATGTTTTTTATATATAATATTTAGAATATATTTCATTGCTGTACAAAACCACAATATTGGGTGTGTTTTTTTTTAGTATGAGCTCTTCTTTTTTTTAAACAATATTGTAACCTTTTTTTGTATCGCCAACCTCCTGCCAATATTGTGATTATTATCGTATGGTGAACATCATATCGTGATAATATCGTATTGTGATATTTGGATATGGTTAAATCCCTAATCACGATTGTGTATTTGAATCAATTTTGTCGATATCACTACTGAATGTTTGAATGGACTTCATAGTTAATACTAATGTACTGTATATATTTATATCAACTTCACCCAATTTCATAGGTGCCAACTAATATTTCATTCAACTTCACAGGTACCAATAGTGTATAATTCAATATTACCAGCATATATTTAAATTAACTTAAATGATTCTTCATTGATATTACTAAGGTCTCCCAACTCCAAATGTGCCACTGCATTATTGAAATAAAACTTAACAGGTACGTACCATTGTTCATTTAAAAGACCAACTTCAAAAGAACTTTACACAACTTTAAAGACAGCACCATATATTTATGTTCACTTCAGAGGCACTGCTGTATATTTCAATGAAACTCACTCAACTTCTACGGTAACTCCTATATTAAATTACCCAACGTCATTTATTTAAATGACCTTCAAAGGTACTACTGCATATCTTAAATGAATTTCGAAGGTACCACTGTATATTCAGTTGAACTTCAAGGGTACCGCTGTATATCTTAATGATAATCACTCAAAGGCACCACTGTATATGTAAATAAATGCAAAACATTTATAACCGGACTGCTCTCTTAGTTCCTGTGTCCCGTTTCTTCTGCCACCTTTGTCGCACTAACATGAAATAATATTCTTCCCCGCTCATAAATACACGCCAGTCAGAACTTAATGAAATTAATAATTCATCATCGGCATGCTGATAAACAACATCAATCACTCTTTCGTTTCTCTCATTGCGCAGCGTGAAGGAGGTTTATAGCCAGCTACACGACACGGTGGCGGCCATTGACGAGCATGAGGACCTCCGTTCGTGGAAGAACACGCACGGGCCCGGCACGCCCACCGACTGGCCGCACTTTCAGGTGCCTCTCATGGCTAATTAGCTTAACATTGTGGTGGGGAAATACACAGTCGAGAAATCTCATCAAATGGCAAAATCTGCTCAATACAGTACTGCTCAGTGGCAGTAGTGGGATAACATTAGCTAGTGGACAGAGCTAAACTGTTAACAGGAATTAGCTGGTTAGTTAGCCTCACTGCTAGAAAGTGAGCTAGCATTACGTAATAAACGCAGAACTACTTTTGGTTGCTAACATTTGACAGTTGTCAATAGGTAAGTTAGCCTCAGAGAGCTAACATTTGCCAACGGACACAGAGTTACTAAACTTCCCTGCTAGTTGTCGATAGATGTTCTCAGGCCAGTTTGCCTCAATGCTAAAAGCCAACTAACACTAACTTCAGTACAGATAAACACCTTAATTTGTATACTAATTGTCGAATTAACATGTTAACCAGGCTCTGTTAGCTAGCATTGGAGGTGACCCAGAGTTAAATTTGTCTGCAAACAGTTTGCAGGTTTCAATTACATCAGTTGCCTCAATGCTAGTACCCAGCTAAAATTAGATACAAAGCTAAACTTGTTTGATAACTACAGCTCTGTCAATACGTCATTAGTGGCAATATTAGTAGCTAACTAACATTAACTAACGGATGCCGAGCTAAGCTTGTGAGCTATTATCAGTCAATATGCATCACTTCTTCAGTTAGCCTCAATCCTAGTAGCACGGCAAGTTCGCCAACATTAAGCACTAACGTCACAACACGTTCTCGGGTTTAGCAGAACATGCTAGTAGTGAGCTAACGTATACTCATGCTAACATACTAATTATCTTTTTAAATTTTTTATTAAATTGATGTTCAGGAATGGACGCCTGAGAAAAAAAACAAAAAAGGCAAGAAAGTGGTTGGAGAAAAAACACCATTAGAGAAGAGGTAAAGAAATTGAACCCAGAAATCGTGATTATGATGATGATACGTTCAGTGACATTGTTTTTTTTTCTTAGCGTGATGATTGTTGGTGTGAGAGTGAGAGCGTTGTACGACTACATCGGCCAGGAAACAGATGAACTCTCCTTTAAAGCTGGTGAATATCACTACCGATGTTTTTGTTTTTTTACGATGTTTGTGCACGACAAAAACAACAAAATAATCGTCCTCGTCTTTTTGCAGGTGAAGAGTTCATGAAGACTGAGGAAGAGGACGACCAGGGCTGGTGTCGGGGGGTGAAGGATGGTGGCCTGGAGGGACTTTATCCTGCAAATTATGTGGAGGTGGTTTAGCGGGAAAAGATTGTATTTAATTGAGTTGATCGTTTTTCCCCTGTGGATGTTGGCTTATTAAGAAAAAAAACAATGCTGTAAAAATGTAGCTGTTAGCCAAAGAGCTGTGAACATTTTAATATGCAGAGAGATTACGATTTTTTTTTAAAGATAACAACTTGCGCTCCAATTTCAAGGTGCTTGTCTTTAGTTGTCAAAGTTCACCATAGACCACAAAGTCATCCTTGTCTTTATTACCAGGAAGTTCTGTTTTATTCCGAAATTACCTTACAATATTCTGTTCCGAGGTTTTGTTACGTAAATTACGAGTGTGCGCTATGAAGTTACATCATAAAGCTACGTTGCGAAGGTACGCCACAAAGGTACATTACGAAGGTATGCTTCAAATGTATGTTACGAAGATATGTTGTGAAGCCACGTCATGAAGGTACATTACAACTTTAAACTTCAAATTTACATTACAATGAATTTGTATTAGAAATGTACGTTACAAAGGTAAGTTATGAATGTATGTTTTGAGTGTGAGTTAAAACCATGTTAAGAAAGTACTTTATAGTACGATACAATTGTGTGGCTTTTTGTCAATAACATTATTTGTGGCTGTACTCTTTGGTGTAACAGCATTAGTCATCCAACTTGACGGAGAAAATTCTACATTGTGCATTTCTGCGTTATTTCAAACGCATTAGTGATGCTAACGAGATACCTGGTGGATGCTGAGACATCTGTACTTAATTGTTTTGTTAAACTCTGGTGCTAAAAGTCTTCTTTTTTTTTAATCACGCTTCCTTTTTTATTTTTTTTTTTACAAGAAGCTATGTTTTAATAACCATGTTGTCAGATGTTCAAACTAGCGACCACTAAGCAAAACAAGAAATACCACTTCTGGCAAACACGATCCTTTAAATATATATATATATATATATCTATATAAAATCTTATCTGTAACTTTATGAACGTATGTTTATGTAATAAGGTTTCCGCTTTGGTCTTATCCACTATGTGTGCAGGTGAAACACTTTGTAGCCCAAATTATGTTGTTTTTTTAGGAAATAAATGTTGAAACTCGTGCGTGTGCGTGAGTCATGGCGCCGTCACATTTGGGAGTCTCCACCCGTGTCAGATGTCAAGTGTGTGCATGCAAACACACCCAGAGACACTCCGGGTGACGGCAGGTCAAACGTTGCTCTTTACCCAGACATCACTAGTCGAGTCAGAGTGTCTGATGTGCACATATGGCCGCCAGCTTTATACCAGAGATGACGCATCGGCCTGCTAAGTTGATCCATCGCACGCACACACACACACACACACGCTTGTACTAATACTATCTTTGTGGGGCCATCTCATTGACATAATGCATTTCCTAGCCCCTCCCCCTAACCCCAACCATCAAAAATGATTGCCTACCCCCATTCCTTACCCTAACCTCAACCATAACCCAATTCAAACCTAAACTCTAAAACCAAGTCTTGACCCTCAAAAAGAGGTCTAAACTTGTGGGGCCAAGCAAAATGGCCCCACATGGACAGGTGGGCCCCACAACTCTGTGAAATCCCGAAATGTTAGCCCCACTATGTAACAAAAACAAGAGCACACACACAGTCCACACTGCCTGACCGATTGTCGCAATATCATGTTATAACAGGAACATGATAAATTTGACATGACGATAATTTTGACATCTGGTTCAGGAGTCCTTTTTGTGTCTTATAAATCAAAGTTACTAGCTATGTAACAGTTAAAAAAAAAAACATCCAGGTGTCTTAAGTTTTAAGATTTAAGAAGGAATTGCTATATTTCGTTTTGCCCAAATCTAATTTGTCGCATTTGAATTGTTGTAAATTATCACATTAAATTATGAAACTTATCATGCTAAAATGTGAAATTTTCTCACATCAAAGTGATTTTCTTTTTTTTCTTCCTTTTTTTCTTTTTATTGCTGCCAATCAGCTTCTGTAGTTTTACTGCCTCACTGCAAAATATCCATTCAAGGTAGCAAATGTGACTTTTTTTTCCCTTTTAAATTTGGAATTAATTTACACTTATGATCATTCTGAAACATTTCTTACGCCATCTATAGTGCAGCACTTGTTTTTTAAAGTGCTCCATAAATAAACTTGTGTTGAGTCTTCACTCTTGATCAAGTCTCTGTGCTGGATTGAGTGCGTGCCGGATGCAGGCTGCACTTACAGGAGTTGTGCTGATGAAGCGTTCCAGTGAACAAAATGAATAAAAGGTCTTGTGACACCTTGGAAAAAACAAAAACGAAAGCGTTTAAACTGCGCTGCTTCATAGCAGCCAAGCGGCGAGTGGTTGAAGACATCGCTCATCTTGTTTGGGGGAACGTTTATGAGGAACGACAAGCCGGGTTGATGACCGGAGTGCTTGTTTTTCCTTTTGTCTGCCAGTGACGACTTTGTTTGCCTCTTGGCCTCCGTCCACCAAAGCCTTTAAATGTTATTAACGTCAAACATCCACACACACTCCCGCCTGCCTTGTTTGACTTTCAAGAAGTACAAGGTGACATCCATTGGTGTACCTAAATCAAGTACCAATACCAAGTACTTTTAGGTCCGTAAAATATTATGGTATTTTAAATCATTTGTCCTATGAAATAACTTTTTTTCCCTTTTTGTTTTGTTTTGTTAATTAGACCTTGTTAGGTTCTTAAACATGCCATAACATAATATCCTCAATGAATATTATTGCTCAATGGTCTGTTATTTAAATTTGCAAAGTAGTAATAATCTTCATATTCTTAGGTCCTGTCACTCTTCTGCATTCAAAGAAACGTAAGCCACCGAAGTTCCTCTTGTCTCGTCACATGACGATACTTACATGTCGTGCTTAAACGAAGCATAGTATGACTCATTGTCATATTATGTCATTCACTGTAAAAATAATTATTTGTTACCGCCAGTGCCGCCCACCGCTGTGATTGGCAGGCCAGCACATGCGCGTGTGCTACAAAGGGATTGCGCGCGGGACCCATGAGAAACCAAAATAAATACAGGGAGTCCTCAGTTACGGCGGAGTTCCGTTCCTACGCTGGCGATGTAACACAAATTTCGACTTAAGTGGGATTTCCCCGTTAAAGTCGATATTTACATTAAACTACTTTGTACAGTAATTTTAAAAAACATATTTGCGCGACCCGGAAGACGGCGGAACCAACATTTCGTGTTTCCGCACGGACATTCATTGCTGACGGACAACAGAGCGGAGCTAATTCAAGCTTAAACACGGAAATGTGACGTGCCTGATGGCGAGCCGACCTGCTAATGGACGTCCGTTGCTGGAGGTAACAACAACACAACTTTAAATAACTTTAAAATGCCGTGATTACTGTGGGAAATTAACGAAAAAGAAGGTGCTACGGACGAGGCACGGGCGTTAAAACCGAAACGATGTAGTCGTATGCGACGACGTAGCTCGAGGATACTGATACTCACGCAAGTTCATTCATTTATGACATGTTCCAGCTTGAACATTTTAAAATGTTTTAGTTGAATCTGTTTGACAGGCATAATTACGGCATTTTGCAAATGGCTGCTGCAAATCAAAATGGCCGACTTCCTGTTCAATTATAAACTAGGCTCTGAAGATTTTTTTGGAGGGGAAGGGGGGCAAAAAAGGCACAGCGTTTGACCTTACCTCAACTATGTGTTAATGTCTTCCTACAGATGGCGCTATGAGATCATCTCGCCCGCATATTACCGACCCGGTGGCGGGGGCTGGCTGGCGGCCTAATGAGAAAATGTCTTTATTCTCTCATCTCTCACACACCGACTGCACGGAACTTTGCGTCGTCATGACGACAGAGAGCTGCCGAGGCGGAGCCGTAATTAAGAGCGCAGCTGAACTCGCTAGGGTGACTCCTTGCACTAATTCAATGAAGGAACGTGTGTGTGCGCGTGCGTGTGTGTAAATATTGCATGTAACAGCAGATGTGAAAGGAGTCACCTTGTCAATTTTAAAAGACAGCAACTTTTATACTGGTGGTCTCGTACTGGAAATCCTACACACAAACACACGCACACAGTACACGCTGACATTAACATGGCTATACACGGACACACACACACATCACGTACTCACCATTTGTTAGTGTAAGCCTGTTGCCCTTTTGTTAATTAGCCTAATTGACATACAAGGTGGCATTTGTGGCGCGCGCGCGCACACACACAGACCTTGGTCTTCTGGGATAGGTTGTTGTGTTGCACCCTCGTGCCACTTGTTCTCTGTGCCTCACTTGCGGACGTCCTCAGGGATCCATCCCGAGCTGCGGTGCATTCAAGTGAAGGAGATTTAGGTGGGATTTTTGACCACTAGTATTTTTTTCCATGTTGTTCCTTGTTGTTGATGTTCGCATTGTAGGTTGCCGCTTTTCTTGTTCCTGCCGTTGTTGCAGTCGACCTCAATTGTGCCCTCCGTGCTCCTCTGGGGTGCAAGCTCTTGTTCTTTTTTTGGCCTCGCCATGAATTTCCACTGAGACGACATTCATGAGTCAGACACGCTGGAGCCCGACAACGTGTGCAGGTTTGATTCCTCTGCACTGCTGGTAGGATGTCCGGCAACTGCTGGTAGGATGTCCAGCACCCTTTCATGTGACATGAGCGGTGTCGTGTGTGCATGTGTGCGTGTGCGTGTGTGTTTGTGCAGCTCTCAAGGGGTTCAGCAGTCAAGCAGGACAAATTAACCCTTTGCTTCAACCCCCCCCCCAAACAAACACACACACACACACACACACACACAGCCTGAAGCACGCTTTCACACGCATACACGCACACAGTACAACACACACGCACACATACACACACACACCCACACGGGCCTGTGCTCTCCTGGCCGGGCTGGGCCACGGCGGGCTACTGAAGCGCACGAGGATGCGCGATGACTGCAGCGTTCCAGGTGAGGGAGTGTGTTTGCTCCGGTGCTGTCAAGCACAGGAAACATCACAGCTCAAGAAAACAAACAAGTACAATGCAAGTGGAGCAGTACCTCCACCAAGGCCAAACGGAAGCCTTGACTGTATACAGACAACACAGCAAGTCCATATTGCTTTCATATTCCTGTTTTATTTACTGAAATAATGAAAAATGCATTGATCTGAAGTCAACTCTGACGCTATACCAAAATTGAAGAGATTGGATCAATTAATGACTTCATTAACTTAAAATAGTCAAGTGTTCCTGATTCTAGAGATATCCTGATGGATTTTATTTTATTAAATGTTTTGATTTTAATGTACTACTACATATTACATTTTACAATTATAATAAAATAAAATTGGCTGTACATTAATGCTTAGCTTGTTTGTTAT
Organism: Leptonotus elevatus; assembly: GCF_054856555.1. NCBI lineage: Eukaryota > Metazoa > Chordata > Actinopteri > Syngnathiformes > Syngnathidae > Leptonotus > Leptonotus elevatus. The sequence continues at coordinate 31,283,433 of NC_141239.1, read as the reverse complement.
GACATTAAAATCAAATCAGCTTTTGAATAAAAGATGGACAAAAATAAATGGTTACATTAATTAAACATAAAAAATAAATATATACAGTTATGCAGTAACAAAATAATTATATTATGAAGGGGGCGTTTCCTTCTGGCAGTGAGAAGGTTAACCGACACTCTGGCATCCGGCTGCCAGATGGTCGCGCGGCGCGCTTATTAGAGCGACACATACTCACACAAACACACACACACACAAAGCGTTGCCACATCAGCATGGCGGCGTGTTAACAACGTCAAGTGCTATTCCCAAGTCGTTTACATCCTTTTCATTTCCTGGTCTCAGTCTGATGCTCACAGTTAATTGACTGCCATGTAATTGTGGCTCGTTAGGTGCGCCCAGCCAATTGCGTGACACTTTCCGACGTGCTTTCTTCAGGTACGTATGTCCAAAAATCATCATATTCCAGAAATGCCTGCTTGCATTCGGCCGCGTCTCGACATTCAGGATAGACAATAGCGCACCCCTCCACAATTTTCTCATGAGCCAGGCCTTCTTGGAGCGCCCCCACCACCCGCTGCCCCTCCCCCCGTCTCAATTTAATCTGTTTGGGAGGAACCTGGCGGCTTTCATTGCTCTCAAGGCGAAGTGCTTTGCTGGCGTGGCTCAACAATCCATACGCCAGAAAAGGGCAGCCGGCTTTCCAAAGTGCTCGTCTTCTTGCTGCGCAACTGTGTCACCGCCTAATGACAACAACGACAACAACAACAAGGATATGAATTACAGCAATAACAGCACGAGCAGGAACAGGAACAGAACGATAGTGATGAAAAGACCTGCAAGTACAGAAATCGCAACGAGTAAAAGCAGCAGCAACAGGAACAAAAACACCAACGGGAACAAGAACACCAGTAACACTAAGAAAATCAAAAACAGGAACAAGAATAGCACCAAAAACAACAATACCAGAAATGAACAAAAACAATAGCAGCAATAAGAAGACCACAGACAGGAATAGGAAAATCACCAACAAAAACAAGAACAACAAAAACATCAGAAAGAGGGGAACAATGGCACGAGAACAGCAGAAACAAGAACATCAGGAACAAGAACATCATCAACAGTACCACCAACAGGAACACCATAAACAGGAATAAGAACCACCAGCAAAAACAAGAATACCAGAAAAGGGAAGACGAACAGCAGAAACAGGAACATCAGGAACAAAACCAACAATAAAATATAATAAAACAACAATTAAACAAAACACAAACAGGAAGAAGAAAATCAGTGAAAGAAACAAGAACACCAGAAACAAGAACAAGGGCACCAGGTAAAGCAACACGCGCAAGAACATCCGACAACATGCAACAATAAGAAGACCACTGACAGGAACAAGAAAATCACCAACAAAAACAAGATCACCGGCAACAACAAGAACACCAGAAACAGGAACAAGGTCGACAGTGAAAGAGCAAGAGCAGCAGAAACATGAACATCAGGAAGACGACAAGAATAAGAAGACCACAGACAGGAACAAATACATCATCGACAGAAACAGGAGCACCAGAACAGAAGAAAAAGCACCATGAACAAGTGGAACAAATGCAACAAAGACAGGAACAAGAACCACCAAAACAGCAACAAGAAAGCCAGGCAAAAGAAGCACCACTACCAGAAGAACAATAACACACATGCAGTCACAGACGCGTTAATGTGCCTGGGCTGTGATTTACGCATGAGGAAGAGGCCCCGCGGGTTGAGATTACTCTCCCGTCGGTCTTTTGCAGCCCGCAGAGGCGAACGATGACACGAGCCCAGTGCGCCCATCGATAAATATCAAAGTGTGCGTATAAAATGCCCGCTAACTCGCTAACGCTAAATCTTTCAGAGCCTTTCAAACTTTTTCTAATGTCAAGTTATAAAACAAACTATTTGGATGCTAAGTATCCAGAAATTCCCATGTTCCTTGAACGTGTCATCCGTCATCTTTTATGGCTTCTGGTTGGCTGGTTACACCTGCGTGATAATTCGTCATTTTGGAACTGACATCCCTGAAGGTGCCTGATGGCAAATCTCCCTGGACATGTTCTCCCCAGAATTAGTGTGAATATCGCTCTTGTACCTCCAAAATGGTCACTTTTCACGAGGCCAAAGAGAGTAAGACCTTTTCAACACTTTAGATTTTTTTGTAACAGTAATACCCACACGTGTGGACTGACCAATAGTTATAGATTTGTGAAAAAATTAAAATTTTGCCAAATCGTGATTTATGAGGTTTTGGCAAGAAGCAAGGAACAGACAACACTGTCTTTGTGAAGCAGCATGTAGCTCAACAAACAATTGTATGCGGCTGGATGTTACCCCTCGACTTTTTTTGCGGTAAATATTTTGCCACAACATTCCAGATTTCAAGACTATCAGGAATGTTTGTCAGCGTTTTCCCTACTTTTTGGAGGTGTCCCAATAGTTTTGTTTGAAACTCAGCATGGTGCTCGGAGCTGGTAATTCTGTTCCACATGAACAATTACGTGTTTGTCAACTAACTAACCCTGTACTATACCATTCAATTTTTCATTAACTTTTTATTATTTATGTATTTAGTAGAAATAATTTCACTTCCTGCAGTTGTCCCAATACTTTTTCTATAAAACTCATGATATTCCAAATAAACAATCAGGATGCAGATTATTGTTTCGCTTAAACGTCATTAGCCAGAAAAATACCTTTCATACTTAATTTTGCACACTCCGCTATGTGCTGTCTAACACTTCAATGAAGGGTAAAGACAACTCTTGGTGGTTTCCCCCCAATTTTTTTCTCCTCTACAGTAATTGTCGATAATTATTCTAAAGATTCCAAGGTGTTTTAAGGGGTAATCACTCCTTGCCGTTGTCCCAATACTTTTGTCCAAAAGCATTGTGACCCTTTGGTAAACAATTGTATGTTTGTGATTCTCACGGTGTTAGTCGGCAGATCTTGTGTACTGCATTCCTTACATCCGCCTTTTGCTCTCTTTCAAGGAATACAGTCGAAAGATGACTCTTGTGGTTTTCCCCCCCGAGGCGGGAACGAGTGGGGTGTAAAGAGAAATGAAAAATGAGTGACGGGTGACGGGGGAGTCGCGACAGAGTGAACGGAAGCGGTGGGCGATGAGAGAGAAGGGAAGGTTGTCCTGGCAACGGACGATCACGAGCAAAAAAAGACAGCGGCAGACGTGACGTGCCGACGCCAGAAAAGGGGATCGCGTCGGGTGGGGTGGGTGTAGGTCGGCGGTGGGGGTGGGGGGGTGGGAACGGCTCTTAAGAGACGAGAGGCCTCGGCCAGCCAAGTGTACTGAAGGCCTTTCGCTGGCTCAGGAGTTCTTCACTGTCAGGGATCTATAAAAGGGGAAGTAAGGCAGCAAGGGGTAAGTTAAGGTCACTAAAACTGGACAAGGCCTTCAAACGATGCGCAACACTGCACGGAGACGAAGCTCAGTTCGTACATTTTGCTGGTTCTTTGGCAATTTTGCTGTTCATCACTTGATAGAAATTTTAAGCTTCGCCGCTTTTACTTTTTACGATGTTGACAGGTATCTGGCAGTATCAAGATACTAGTGGTATTGTGCTATCAGCTGTATCAATACGACTAGCGACGATATATTTCTCATTAGACTAGTGGCTTTGTACAAATTCTTGCAGTACTGTGCTATCATGATACTAGAGATGTTGTCATATGACCATATTGTTACAGTAGCCTATTGCAAAACTCAAAGAATTGTAACACTAGCAGTACCGTGATACCATCTGTATCAAAATACTAAGTACATATATCTTCAGACGAGAAGACCATTCTGTGGTATTAGCAATAATGTCACTCTAGCAGTATTGTGATAGCATTTCCATAATACAAGCAACACGATACTAACGATGATTTTAGCAGTATCATAATAATAATAATAATAATGCATTTTATTTATAAGGCCCTTAACATCGCAATATCTCAAAGGGCTACAAGTAGAGGAAAAAATGGCATGCATTTTTTAGTTATAAAAAATCATGATAGGAACGATCCAAAAATGGGATTTGTGAAATGTAATGTTTGACTCAATCTGAACTGTGATTAACTTATTTTTTCACTTGAATAACATTGCCTGTCCGCGGAGATAGTAAAAGCTTTACAATGTTGATAGTTTGACCCTGGAACGGATTATTTCGACAAGGCTGGTTAGCCATAGTGGCTATTAATCATTCAGCGACCTTGAGCGCACTGACGCTACCGAAGCGCTCACGGTCGCTGTATGGGTTACAGGCCAAAGGATATGCCATACAAGTCATAGGCAATGCTAGTTATGATGCTATTCTTCCTTTATGATGATGTATGTTGTGTCCAGTAAGAATCTCTGTCAGGCAATGTTGACCTGCGGAGGCACATGGTTCTCCTACCGTATCTCACTGTATGTTTATTGTCTGTTTTGTTAGTAATTAAATCTGTCTTAATGAACGGACTCAAGTGGATTACTAACAACCAGGATAAAGTACAGTAGATGTTCGTAAGTCAGGACTCGCAGCAAACTTCATCAACAAATAACAATGGATTTGGAGTAGCATTCAGATCGCTACGTTGGACTCGATAAGAACTGTTTTCTAATCGACTTAAATTGGAATTAACACAAGG